>NC_089980.1:45685500-46310500 GCF_036417845.1 Apteryx mantelli | reverse complement strand
AAACCTGTTTTGAGCCTGTTCAAAGTACCTCTGAACATTTCTGTTGCTCACAGAAGTATCCAGTCCATTTTCCCAGTCTTGCTGAGTCTTGAGCCTTGTTGCTATCTTTTGGCAATGAGTTCCAGGCTCCAGCTGTACCTTACATAAAATGCGCTTCCTTTAATCTTTTTGGAATTTGCTCATATTTCATCTCTGACCATCCCCTTGCTCTTATGCTATGAGAAAGGTAATAAAAGCAACAAATCAACTGCTCTAAATGATTACTATTTTGTCCAATTTTACACTTTCCCTTTTGCTTATGTCCTCCCAAACAAAAGAAATTCCAATCTTTTCATGCCTTACAGAAGACCAGATTCACTGGAGGGGGCTGGAGTAGCCTCTCTGTGCTCTGTTTGTTCTTTGAGGGGAGCCTGGGACCTCTGTGCTACCTGTGGAGTCAGAACGGGACAGACACACCACATCTGGTGAGGAGCATCTACAGACACAGAGATCAGACTGCTGGACTAAGCAAGTTCCAGAAAGCACAAGGTTTTTTCATACAGCAGCCTGGGGCATCATCAGAAAATAATTCGCGTGCAGACTTCTTCATTCTCTGATTGAGGAGGACAATGATCAAATTAAGCTATCAGGTGCTTTCCTGGGTGAATCCATCTACATACTGTCAGTCACTAATAAAACCAGCTCCTACCTCAGATGTCAGCAGATGAAACATGAGTAATTCATTTAGTCACCTTAAGATGCTTCTAAATCCAACACTGCTTTCTTTTCTTTCAAGTTAGAAACTTCCCTCCTCTTCTAAAGCATTGCTGATGGCAACTGTTGCAGAGCACAAATCATTATCTTTCAAATAGATTTCTTCAGTCATTGTTAGGTTTCAATGTTACCATTTCAAATCCATTTTAGAAATGCAGGGGTTTCTTGAAAGGAATAGTGATTATACTGTGATGCTGGGCTAAAGAGAATACATGCTTTGTTCTAGTGAAAGCAGAAACTCAGGTTTCAAATGTCATTGTTGCCTTAAAACTTTTCATAACAAAAAAAGATTTTCCATTTTACAGGTATGAAATTATTGAAGAACTGAAAACTACCATAAATGGGTTGTATTACATAGGATAAAACCTATTGCAAGAGAGAGTCCTTATCTCAAAAACCTTAGCAGAAAACTGGTCCCAAATGTATTGTTCAAGTAAGGTGCAGAATTTTTAAAGACTCACAAATTATAAATACTGAAACACTTGGATTCTCCACAGTTTGGGCTATTTTACATCTTAACTTTCTACCCAGAGCCCCTTCAGGCCCTTGAACAGTATGGGTGCTGGTCTCATATATTGTTTGATGATGCAGAGATTATCATCTTCTCAAACAAAAAAGTTAAAGGTGTTCAGAAAAGTTCGCTTTTGGATAGGCACCAAATACAGAGTTTTCTGTCCGTAAGAACTTCTCATACAGCAATTTCACACACAGAGGCAGGAGGGAAATGTGCTGGGAAATGCTCATGTGCTGTCAGTGCCAGATCTCACCTTCATTCATGCTGGCACAAGTGGCTGCAGTTCTGCAGCCAACGCTTCAGCTGTATTTGGAAACACCTCATCTAGTTCTGATATTATAATAAAGGAGTACAGACAGAAATGGAGGGTTTTCTCATAGAGAAATGCAGATGGGCTGAACACTTCTAGATCTGGATCCCCCCAGACTTTGCCACAGCCAGTGGTCAAAAAGACAGGAAGCAGGAGTTCGGACAGCAAATATCTCTCTAATAGCTGTAGAAGAGTTTGTTGCTGCCCCAGCAGGAAGAAAGTAGTATCAACTGTAAGATAGACAAATTGGGATTGACTAGTCTGAAGCCATGAGGAAAAAGACTAGGCTGACTGTGACAGAGTTAGGAAAACCCTCTGCTTTGAAAACCCAAGCCAACAGCCCAAGTACTGAGTATGCATATCCATGGTATCCAAAATATGCAGACTAAATAGCTTAGAAAAGGCTCAAATGTTCCTACAATGTAGCAATTCCAGTATGTCAAGGGTGTTGGGAAGTAGCCTGCCCCTGACCAAAGTGGTGGCATACCCATTTTGCTCCCTGGCCATCCGCAGGCCAGTCCCTGCCAGGAACTGAAGGCTTCAGCAGCTCTGGTGCCGTCCCCATGAAGAGGAGGGAATGGGTACAGGGGAGACGTGCTGTCCTCAGGCCGCTGGGAATCTCAAGGGCTGGACGCTGCCCCTGATAACAGCAATGTCTAAAGACTGACTGACAATCAGAGACTTCTCTGTGCAGATGAGAAGAAGGAAAAAAATGACAGTAATGCTACAATGCCATCAGTTAAAAAGAGATTATACATGGAAGCTGAAAAGGCTACCACACTAACAATAAAATAGGCAAAATATCACTCACTCCTGTTTTGCTTGGTATTGTTTTTTGATCAAAAACTTGTATGCTATTAATGCTAAACTTCCAGCACAGCGTGAAACAGAAGAACAAGACACATCAGGAAAGGAGTGGTGAAAAATGATAGATGTAGCAATGCTCCATATCTCTTTAGTGGAAAGTGAGACACAACACATATGCATAAAAAAATAGGTGCAGATTTAAGCCCTGTGGGGTTCCATAATGCATGAGCTGACCGGAAATCAGGCTTATACAGAGAACGATGTGGAAGACAGGAGAAATATGCTCTGCTAAAGACTTGCATAAAATTAAAGGTTTTAGCACCCCAAAAAATACTGCCTTACTCCTGGCCAAGAGAAGTAACCCAGTCTTCCTGCATGCTTTGAGCAGTACGACAAGGAGTGGCATGAGCAGGGAAACTAATGAACCTGGTTTCCTGTGGGTTTGTGTCTCACGGCTGAATTGTGCCTATTAAAGGATAAGGTTGTGCTGAATCCTGCCCTTCAACAAACCCTTGACAATATGTCTCTCTTCTATCCAATTTAACTGAAATTTATAGGGCCATACAGGACCACAGGGATGCCTGTCCCTCTGGTTCAGAGTGGCCAGCAAATTCAAAAGGCGTTTGGGGGAGACTGAGAGACGCACACATATATGTAGTCAGCAAGTACCACGCATGCCTTGCCTCCTTGGGAAACTAGCTAAAACCAGACCTTCCCCTCATCTGCTTATTAAAGGACAGCATCCAAGAGGAACGTGGACAAGCATTTTGCAGAACTGCTGCCCACTTCTTTTTTTAAAGAATTGCTGCATTAAGGGAAGTTGGAAGACCCTCAGAGATCAACACATAGTTCACATTACACAAATAGCTGAACACGGAAAGTCAGGAAGAGAAAGCGTCCAAAAAGACAGTAGGTGGTCAAGCACATCTCCTAAGACACTTGAATGGAATCAGACTGTGAAAAACAACAACCAAAACCAAAGCGAGACACCATCACTGCAGTGGTACTGGGACACAGCGCTGCCCCTCCTGCCTCTCAGGCACTGGTGGGAAAATGCTGAGGGGCAATGCGGTCTGAAGGAGCTGTGTAACGAATGCCATTTTGTTGGATTGACTGTGGAGGCCCTGGGAAGCCACCCTGGAGCCAGTGGGTGGCCCAGCAGACATGGTGGCAATCGTCACCTGCAGTTGCCCAGGTGGCGGTCCTCAAGGACCTTCCTCTCCACACAATAATGCACCGTTCTTGGTGAGCACGTCCATGCCGGCGTCCAAGGCTGGGGCTGCCTTGAGCTTAATAATTATGAGGAATTGTATTGGTATCGCAATGGCAGTACCCAGCCTCATGTATGGGCTAGCAAAATCTGAGGTAAAAAACACCTAAGGTGTTTAACAAAAGCTGAACTTTACAGATATACCATTTTCTTACCAAAATATCTAGGCCCTATGGAAAGACAGCTGTGAATCTGTCCTGGAGCCATGCAGTACAACTAAAGTGTCGTAAAAAGAACAGGCTACTGTTTTTACTCCATTTTGCAGCTTCTAAGTGTATATATAAAACTTAGGTGCTTCCATAACGGAAGATAATGAATAGCAAATAGACTTAGCAGGCAAGTGCCTTTTCCATCTGGTTTAATTGCACGAAATTGTTTCAATAAACATAAACGCAAAGGAGATAAAGGGCAGATAATGCTTAGAAAATCTTAACAATCTCTAGTTATTCAGTCCTCTGGTGACCCAAAAGGAGCATACATCCATCAGGCCAAGCGTGTTATTGATGCTGATTTTTGTCACTTTTCCTCTAGTAATCTTGTACTGTTTATTGTGTTTGTGGTTTACAATTTAGATAAAACAGACCAGCATCCTGAATCACAGTTTTATACATGTCAAAATATAAGCAAATTTGCTTCTGTACTATCAGACTATTTATCTTATTAACTACTAGTCTGATTACATAAGATCTACGTGCCATGCATTTATAAACCACATTACCAGCTTCACTTAAATTCAGTCAAATTCATGCCCTAACAAGTGTTTATCAAGATAAGATGAATGACATCGCATATTTTGCCATAAGGTGTTTAACAACTCATACCTGGCTAGACAGTGTTTATTCCTCAAACTTTCCAGTAATTACAGATATTGCTCAAGTACCTCATGTGTGTGCTGCTGTTCTGAAATGCGCCGTGTAAACACACCTTGGAAAACTGACTTACCACCTGTGGGGGAGATGATATCATACTTCCTTGGTGGTATTACCATAAACCCTCAGTTCACATTTGCTTGTAATATGAGACACGGGAAACACATGCTGCATGTAGCTAGAAGAAAAAAATGACACATCTCCGTTTTTAATCATTTCGACTTTCCACAGCGAAGCCAAGTTTTTTATTGTCTTTTTTTTTAGTGTAATGTTCTTTAACAATGATTCCTGTCTTCATTCTCATCAGCAATCTTTTCAAGCTGGAGTTCTCATCTCAGTGGGTGTCTCTCATGCTAGAATGCATGGGCTTGGTTATAAAAAACAATTTTGGTGAAAATAAAGGAATTGCCCACATATGCCCTGCAAAAACTGGTCTACTATCGACACGCAGCTTTAGCCTGAATCTTCCCATCCTCTCTGTAGATTTTCCAAGTCAAAAGAAATGCTACGAGGTGTCCTAAGGCAGGGAAGATGTGTGGGGACCAAATGCAGGAAGAACCTCTCTGGGATATAGAAATGCCTTGTAGCTTCCTTCAGATCCCACAGCAACTATTTTATGTGGCTAAAAGGGAAAGGGCCTGGTAATTGGGTGAACTAATTAAATAAATCCTCTGCAGCAGCCATGAGCAGAGAAATGTAGCATAGTCACGGGCAAACTGCACTTCTATTGACTTTAGAGAGAAAATCAGTCCTGGTAGGAACTGGTCTCTGAGCTAAACCCAGATGTTAGGTTCTTGCCAGTCTGCCCAGTTTTCATAATTGCCCTCTTTCCATTTTCTGTACAAAATAGAGGAAATATTTTAAATGACAAAACATATGGAAATGTCTTAGTTCCACAGCCACTGGAATATGTTTCTGAAGAGATGGCACGAACAATTATCGAAGGAAAGAAATGAACGGCTAACTTGGATGAAGAAGATGGTCCTACCTGTGTATTCTACCCAAATATTTGCCCACTGCAGCATTTTTCTGAGCACCAGAAGAGACAGCTGGGAGATAAGAAGGAGAATCAAAGAGCAATGAAAGTGTTTCTCCAGCAGCTCATAAAAATAGCTCCTGCTAAAGTAGAAACAGCTGCTCCTGGGGACAAATAAACTCCCATGTCATTCCCATGTGAACAGGAAGCACTCTTAATTATCACAACACTGTCATGCTAAGAAACTAAAAGAAAATTAAATTCAAAGCTAACTACACATCCACATATTTACCTATTATAACTTTTTCACAGCGTACTTGTTTAGCCTTTTCTGCTACCCCACAAGATATTGTTGCAGGGCATACAACACTGAAAAAAAATCGCTTCTGGCTCTGAGCACAGGGAGACAAGATAACACCAGCAGCAATCCTGGGCTTGTGTGACACACGCTGTAGCTTTAAAAAAGTATATTTTTGTTCTACTTGTGCTCATGTAGGTACTCTGTCCAGTTTTAGGCTCTAGCTTTAAGAATAACACAGAGCAATTATGGGGTGCCTTAAAAAAAAGCTAACAAGAATAATCCTACATCTCCAAACTATAACCTACAAGGATGGATAGAAAGAGGCTGCAAGGCTCCATCTAGAGAAGACTGAGGGGAGAGACAGTGTCAGACTTCAAATGCATACTGCTGCAGACAGAAGAATGTGTCCTCTGGGTCCCTGATGGATAAAATCGATGTGTCAGAACAAGGAAAATTGAAGTTTGACATTTGGGGAAGGGTAGTAAAGCTCCAGACACGTTATCTTGTGGAATCACCATCGGGGAGGTTTTTCACAGTGGTTCGGACAAACATCTGCTGGAAATGTTATATCTGATCCGGGCTTGACTGCAGCAGGGTGGGCTGTAGTATCTCCGGAGACCCTCCCCAGCCCGCGCTGGCACTGATGCCGTATGTCCCCCTGCAATCTGCAGATATGGCTTTCTGCCTCTGGACCTCCCCGACTGCTCCCCATCGCGTGCGGGGACATGCTGCCCAGGAACAAGGAGCCACGATGGCGAGCTCTGGGTCCTCTCTGAAAGCTCCCGTGAGCCTTGCTCGTGCTGGGAGCAGCTCCCGCAGCTGAGGCTGTGGCTCCAGGTCCCTGCACAGGAGCCGGGCACACATTTCTTTTCCCAGGAGTCAGCCCACGACCACAGACATAACGGAGTCGGAGTCGTTTGTCCTGGATGGTACCTAGAAGATGTAAGGAAAGGAAGACTCCCTGACCACATATGGAGCTGACTATTTTTTACCACATCGTAAAATATTTTCTACCTTGTTTGGTGTTTTAAGCCTGTGTTTTGCTGCCAGATTTCCTGATAGCAGTTTCTACGAGGTGTCAGGCAGATGCTTCGAGCAGAATGAGCCAGTCCTGTCAGTCAGCTTCGTCATTCAGCACCGAGAAGGAAGTTAGCGCTGTGAATGGCTGATTTTAAAGCAGGGCTGACCTGTCAAAACAAACTTGGGGAAACTGCAGAAGTGACTGCATGTGCTTATTTCTCATGGCATAGAACATGTTTGTTTTTTCTCATCCCTATCCTTCCTTAGTAAAACGGAAAATATCTGTCAAAAGTCATCTATCAGTGGGAACACTTAGTAAGGGTCTGCTTGAACACGAAAACATATTAGGTGCAACAGGCAATGCCAAGCAAAAATATTAAAAAGGAAAATGAATCTGTAGATAAGGCATAGGAGCAGAGGTAATTAAATTTGGATTTTACTGTCAAGCAAGTAAAAATGTCACAGGTGGCCTTTGGAAAGTCCCTAATCATACTGTTTCAGTCTCTAAAATGGAATTTTAGTAATTACCCCTATCACAAGTATGCTGTATTGCTACGCTTATGAGTGACTGCAAAAGGTTCTGCGATTACCTCACAAAATTGTTATTCACGTTATTATCACTGTGATCTGTGTACATTCATGCAAATGCATCTGCGTCCCCAGGTGATCTATTTCAGGCGCTGGCTGGAATTTAGAGGTAACTCCTTATTCTTAGGTTGTTCTTTCATAGCTTAGTACAACTGACTGACAGAGACATTTATTCCAGACGACAAACAGTTTTGCTGTGTAATCTGGAGAGTTGCCTAAATTTTAAATCAAGGGCAAATAATGAAGAGCCCACTCAAAATCCATCCTGCAATCTGCAACAAGGATAGTGTAGAGCAAAATATGTTAAGGATGGGCACATTAAAACTACAGTAAAAGAAACTTAGAATGCCTGATGTCGTCTTAGTAAGCAGAACCCACACATTTTTCTGCTGAAATAATAATTTAAGCTGACCTTAATGGACGAATAAGATTTACATATCACAGACAGAACAAGTCAGACCACAACTCTATGGTACAACTCCACAAGGCAAGTATACTTGGAATATAGATCAAAAATACCGTGGCTATGTAAAGCTGATGCAAGCTTGCTCTGTCAGTTCAAATCAGTCCAGAATACTTTAAGAGATACAGTCACCTATGTAGACTCTATGCCAGATTAGATAGGATCTGTTCATACTGCCTCTTACAGGTATGATATATCCTTCCACAGCTGGCATAAAGCATAAAACCTGCAATGACTTTTATCTGCTCAGGTCAAATTTGTCCTGCCAGACGACCTGAGAGTGTGCAGAGGGGGCATTAGCACACGCCCACATCTCCCATCGCTCCCTGTGCTGGGAGACAACAGATCAGAAGAGAGGGATGCGTATGCTGCATCACTTCTTTGGCTTCCAAGAAATAAGTGTTTAAAGGAGTGAGTTAAAAGAAGGGGTTGTAGTTGTCGATATCATACCAAAAAGGAGACATTTTCATTAAAGTGAACATTAAAAATGATAGTAAAATCATCTAACAAAGAGTGACAGCTGACAGGATTGAAAAAGTACTCATATCTGAGTGACATAACCAGGACTAAGAAGAGCCAAGTTTAGACCCAGGTGAGGGAAGAGGTGTAAAGACCATACCTGTATCTGCAGTTCCTCAAAGGCAGCTCTGCTGGGGGGAAATCCCAGCACCCCCCTAAGCACACAGGGATTTTGCCTGCTGAGATGTCTCATACAAGCAGGGTTGCAAGAACTCATTCTTAAGATTTAGCGACCCTTGTGAAGAGTACAAACTACAGTCAGTATTCGGGCAAAACTCCCAGTGACTGAAATAGGTTCTGCCCCTGGCCAGTATGGACTGCTCTGATTTCTAAAGAGAATTATTTACATTCAGCACTGGGAAAATTGGAGATCTATTACCTGGCCTGAGAACTGATCGCAGGCTGTTCACCCACAGGGGGACAGCTCAGATCCCTGCTCTCTGAACTGCGTTATTAATGTGATATTACAAGCATCCACAACCAACTGCCTCCAGGCCCAGGAAGGGACTTGGAGCACTGAGGTTTGCTGCACTGAGGTTTGGTGCACAGTGAAAAGGATCTCTCTTCCCTGAGCCACAGTCCCTGGTGGGTTTATGGGCTGCTCCCTGGAAAAACATGGTCTCTTGCTGTGGTGGGAAGAGTTTGGGTTCACTGCTCAGAGCAAGCCTGTGCCCGGGCTCTCAGAGCTGGAGCCCACTGCATTGCTGTTGGTCTCCACACACAGTACACGCAGGAGCCTGGTCCCAGACTGGCCATGGCTGCGCCCTGCAGTGACCTTGGAAAGTCACTTCTGATCCCAAGGGGAGTCTCCAAGCTCAGACAGGAGGATGTGGTTGAGCTTTCAGGCACTGCTCCACCCCACCACTCAGCAGGGAAAGGCAGAGGTTGTGTAGAGCAGGCAGCTCCCTGGCTGCCCCCCACCTGCGGCGCTTGCTAAAAGTGCATAAAAGTGCATCAGGGCCACCATCACCGCTGCTGCTGTTTAGAGAAGCAAAAGCTGTGTTACCCTTCCCCTCTGCCTCTTGCAGGGAGGCAGAGGAGAGGAGAGCAGCCTGTTGCCTCCCAGGCTGTATCCTTCCTAGCCCGTCCCCTGCACATGCTTTTCCCAGCACTGCCCTGGCTCTTCTGCTTTGCATCGAGATGGGGCAACACCAGCTGTTAACAGCTTCTGCCCTCATGAACAAAACAATCCAGTGAAAGTTAGCAAACAACTGAGCCAAGCTGCTTTCTGAATTAATTGCCACCTGTCTCCCTGTTTGCTGTGTAGACTTTCCTGCTCAGCTCCACCTTAGAGGGGAGTGAAGACACACTGCACAGGTGGTAAGCCCCAAAGCAACCTTGGTCTACCAGGAATTATTGTGACAAGGACTTGGAGAGAGCTACAAGTCATACTAGCACAAACCAACCACATGGCTGAGCAGAAATCACAAGACGGATAGACTGGGATGCGCTGGTGCTCTGACGTGTTTATAGGGTGCTCAGAAATAACCAGGAAGGGTGGAGTTAGATTTTGCTAACTTTTGATTTCTGATGCACTGCAAACTCACTGCAGCCTCACTGCAGCTAACAGAGAACGAGCCATATTCATTACTGGCAGATACATTTTTAATTGAGATCCTGTTAGTGCCAGAGACTAAATTCCCAGCCTCAAGATAAGCCTCCAGCTCAGAGGCAGCATCATTGTTAGAAAAGGTAATATTGAACCCAGGATGAGTCCAGCTTGACCCTTTTCAAGCTGTCCATGGGCTGCTGGAGTCAGTGAAATACCAGGCCAGAACAAACCTAAAGTGGAACACATTCAAGCTCATTCGCCCCAACCAAAGGAAGGCAAAATCATATACATTTAGATGACAGCAGAGAAACATTTGTTTAACTTTGTTTGCCAAAACTGCCAATGGGTAGCCTGTTCCAGTGCTCTGTTCTCTTGGTAGAAAGTTTTTCCTAATATCTAAATCTTCTGTGATGATCAGGTCACTTTTGATCATACCTCCATTAGAGCTAGGAACTCCCCCCGTCCCCATCCTCATCACTCTTTATAACAGCCCTCTCAATATGGAAGTCTTTATCAAGCTAAGCAAGACAAAAGAGTTTCCATCTCTTAAACTTTGTTACGCTTCTTGATCTCTGCCCTGATCACCCTCCAGTCTGTCCACGTCTCATGATACAGTGCTTAAAAGTGGACAAAGTGCTCCTGCTGAGATGCCATCAGGGCAAGAAGAGACTTAGTCACAACTCTTGTTTTACCTATTATGCCACTTCTTATACATCGCAGACTAGCATCTGCCCTTTGCAACAGCATCGTACCTTGTCTTCTGTTTAATTTGTGATCCATTGTAACACCCACCCCCCTGGTGCTTGCACAAAGGTTGCCTTCTCATCCATGTGCATTTGTCTTTAGTCGTCTGCACTTTTTTTTTTTATTACTTCATCTTGTTGGTAGCAAATCCTCCCTGCAGTGTGCCCAAACCACTTGCAATACTAAGCTTGTTTCCTGTACTCGCAACCTGCTGGAGCTTTCCTCTCGGTTTTGATTCAGTGTGGAAATACCAACTTACACCAAATGATCCGCTGTTACTCCTAACTGGAACAATTTAGAGAACAGTGTGTTGCTTAAGTCAAGGGGATAATTTAACAAATGTCGAGTTTATCAACATTATTCAAAATCTTTCTTTTCTCACCATTTTTATAAATTTCACATGCAAAAATACTGATGTAAGATTGATAGCATCGCTTTTCCACAGGTGCTAAAAACACTGAAGCTATTCATTTGCTGAGACCATTGCTTAGTCATACCTAATGAGACTATTTGTATCTATCTCATCTCTTTTACCTGAGCTGTACACCCTTTGGGGAGGTGACCTCCTGCTCCCTTCTATCTCACCAGCCCTAAGCACAGGGCAGGCAGAGCTCTGTCCCCTACAGTAATGGCAACAGTAAATAACATTAAAGTGGATTACTATTACTACTGTATTTTAAATGTGCACTGCTTCAGGATCTGCCAACATTTCTGTATTCCTTGTCCAGCTGAAGGTCACAGCAGCTTGTTTGTCCCTCCGATCTAGTGTTAAGTTTCCTATCAGGGTATTCAAAATCTTAAATAGATAGATGACATGTACCCCTGCTCCACCAGGCACTGCTTTGTGACATGAGCTTTGGAAATGCTGATATTAGACAGATATCACAAATCAATCATCTCATTCACTGTACTTTCATCACAAGCTCCATTATCTTCAGTGGGACTTTCTCTTGCATGTACAAGTGAAACTTGGGCCAGCTGCTTCTTCACAGCTTCTTTATACCTGCCTCTTTACAATTCTCTTTTGATAACGTAAGTCAAGATTGCTTTAATAAAGGAAAAGGAAAATATTTTACTGTCCTTGTCATATACTCTTTCACAGCCTGAACATTGGTGGGCTTTGTCACCCAGGGGAAGAGGGAAGGGTCAAGCCACAGAAATATCCAAGTCCTCTTTAGCTTTTGCTCCAGGATACAGTTTATTATCCAAACATCAAATTCATAAAGTAACACAAAGCAAAGCTATTCCCTCATCCAAAGACAGCTGCAGGGGCTCCTAGGCTTTCCATGCCAGAAAAAGGGCACACATTTTCGTATAAACCCCTGCTGAATCAAGTGACAAGCAGGCAGCCGTAACCCTTTCCTGACTGTTTAACCCTGTCACAACACAATTTGCTGTCGTGAAGGCTTGGGGGGTGGGGGGGAGGGGGCTGGAAAAGACAGTTTTATGGTCTTTAAGGTTTTTGTGCACACAGTGCTTTAAAGGCTGGTTTTATACATCAGTACTTAAAACAGCATTAGGTAATTTTGCTAAACTTGTTTAAAAATCAGGCTGTGAAGAGGTGTACATGAGGTGTATGTCTTTTCTTAAATCAGGACAAGTTTGTACATACAGTTTAGCTTAGAGAAATTTTCTGACCATACGAAGACCAGCCATGTGTTCTGGCTAAGAGCTCACAATCTATGAGAAGCTATTAGATATAAGTTTTCTACACTCAGCCAAAGTATCAAGACAAACAAGGAAGAGATAACAATGGAGATGTGCAACTGGGTCTTATGTTTTGGATGCTTAAAACTTAACATGATGAGAAACAGAAAACTATTTAGGAAAAAAATAAAGAAGAGTTTGTTAATAAAACCTGGTTCTCAAAAGAGCAGATAAACTGGAGGGATGCAAACAAAAAGCAAGAAACAGCAGAGAGGAGGGCAGAAATGCAAAAGGATTTATTTTCAAGGCTGCTTCAGATAAACACCTTACACACATGGACCATAGTTACTTGCTGTACTGTGGACTTGTGAAGAAGAAGGCACCTTTCTTCTTACTTAAAAATACTCAGTCCTTCAATCCCTACTCCTCAGATTTAAACATTTTCCTGGATGCTGGCTGCACAAGGTCTTGCTTAACATGCTAGAGAACAGCAGAACAGATAGTAGGCAGCTCCACAGACTATTATCAGTCCCAAATTTCTAAGGGAAGTTGAGGCATAGAAGAGATAAAGTGTCCACATTTATGTCCAGAAACATAAAGTTACACAGCACCCTCTGAACAATAGGCCCATCTTGTCTCATGTTATTTTGACAACCATTTTATGATGCCCTCATTTACAAGACTAGCACTTGACTCTGTACCTTGTCGCACTGTCTCTGAGGGAAGTGCAAGTAAAAGTAGCAAAGTGTGGCCCATAATGCCAAAACGGCATTTCGCTAATGTGCTCACTCCTCTTGAGACAAGAGGTGGTGCTGACAGTGAACGGGGCTCCTTTCCCTTCCTGAACCTTCAAAAGAAATGCTTAATGAATTTCTTTGGTGCAGGCTTTAACACTGCATTAAGACACATGCCAGAAATAAAACCATTTGAGCTTCAGACCTCAAGGTAGGCTTACTTGCCTGACAGATGAAAACACTTTCTCCCTACTTGAAGACCAGCTAATTTGATGTGGAATCACTGCAGCCCCGGAGCCTCAGTATCCTGCTCACAGCACTGGCTCCTCTGACACTAAGCATCTCAGGCATAGCCTCCTCCTGCTGCAAGCCTCTCCCTGCTGTGTCAGGCTATGCACGAATGGGGTGGTGTAAATATCCCACCTGCCTTTTCTACCTAACTTTCATAAAGTTTTCATGAAATCAGTTGCAGGAGTAGCCATGAACAAACTACAGCCTGGATAACATGATCCAAACCATACATTCCTTGCCTGAAGAGAGGGCAAAATTTGCTTCACGCAAAATTGAAATCAAGGCCTTTAGGTAACTGGTAACTTAAATAGGAACCAAATCAGGTGCTGTCACTTTAAAACTTTCCTCCACCCTCCATCACCTCCATCCATCAGTTGCCTGCAGCACGTATATTGAGGAATCGCGTGCAAACGTTACCATAACCCAAGGCTTAACATAAACTATACTCTTTCAGGTCATTGGCAAATAACAGGTATATCCGGTTGTGCCTTTGTACTTGCCTGCACGCAAATTAAAAGCGCATGTAAAGTTACAATAATCAAAGTCAGTCAGGGGGAAGGGGAGGAGAGCAGGGGGATAATAACCGGGGATTCAGGTTATTTATCTTCACAGCAAAGCCACTGAGAAGAGTCTGCTTGCATGCCATTTACACCTCAAAAGAAAGAGAGGGGCAAACCTGGCTTTCAGTCAAAGCCATCCCCTAGAGCACCCCAAGCTGCGCCTAATCCTTCCTTCTCCCTGCATCCGGTAAAGGGCCCTGTTACCTCTGCTGCTGCTACCTCTTCTCCACAGTAGCGCACAGTGTTTCACACCTCCTCCTCGACTGCCTGGCAAGAGCGTTTCTACAGGAGAGGACAACCGCCAAGAGGGACCTTTGGTTTTCTTCCATGGGAGACCTTTCCTCTCCTGGTCTCAGCTACTGCTGCTTTTGCCACTAGGATGCACCTCACAGCGGGGCGCTGCTTCGGCAGCTGCTTCCTTCTCTGTTCCCCGACGGAGGCAGCACCTGCAGGATGACCCCAGCAGCCGCGCTCTCGCCTCCAGGTGGGCACGGGCTCCTGCCCTGCTCTCCCCTCCGGAGGCAGCCAGCAGGCCTCCTTGCAGCTGATGGGAGCCTGGGTGTGGGCTGCTTGGGAAAGGGAAGAGTTTCTTGCAATTTTTTTCTGTCTTTCTCCCTTGGCGTGCCATGAGATTAACAGACATCAGCAAATGCCTCTTCCCGGAGTGCTGTGACAAGACGAAACCTGCCCCGACTGGCACCTGCAGTCTGTTTCCCTCATGGTCTTTGATCTGCCATTGCTGAAGGTTAGGAAACCTGAATGGCTCAGAAACAGACACTTCCCCTGGGTTCGCTTCCAAATGCTGGGAGCAATCTCTATGTGTCAAGACTGTGTTTTCCCTCCCTGCTGAATTTACTGAGAGGGTTAGTGGAAAACTTTATTATTACTACTTGTCTTATAGGAGGAGTCAGCTGTCTTCATCAAGGTCACAGGCCATTATATTGAATATTGTAAAGTCTCCCAACTTAGTTTTCCATGACTGATCACAGGTACCACAAAGGGTGTTTCTTATTCCCTTGGTTTGATTATATTTTCTCTAAATGTTTCTTCAAATAAAAAAATGTGCAAATAAAAAAAACCCATTTCCCTTACCCCAGGGAAGGGCATGAATAATTTTATAGGCTAGAGTATTACCAGTACATATCCCAGTCCTTAAAATTGGAGTCACTTCACTTACCACTGCAGTGCAGTTACTGCTGGAGGCAAATGCACCAAAATCTTACACAACAGAGCAAGTAAAGCCAAGAATACCCAACTGCAGGGGGATGTGCAAATGTTTCCTTAGCTGAGCTTTAGCAGTCAAATCATTAAGGCCCATTTTGGATTCATGTATTTACCTCTGACAGTATATATACACCTGCTTTGCTTAGCCAGACGCACTGTTTCTGGTGGAAAATGTGTCACTCTGCAGCTCCGTGTGTCTGTCCTTCTCTCCCAGGTCTTCACGCTTACTATTCACCATTTTATTGACCTCCAGCAACAAAAGGGAAAAGGGGAGTGAGGGGCTAGGGTAAGCACGTTCCCTGGCTCATTTCAGCGGGGCTATTTAAGGGATGACATTTACAAGCAAATCCTTGATTGACATGAATTTTCTTAATGAAATCCCAGCTAAGGACCTTCCTCTTAACAATTAAAGGCTAGGGAGAGCCCTCGTGATGCACATGCTGTGTGTCCCTGTCTAGTTCAGCTGCCACCTCGACAATCGGTTTGTCATGCTGAATCCCTGTGCCGAGCGCAACCTCCTCTTTCAGAGCACCTGAGAACCTGAGAGGAACAGAATTAAGTAAACGAAAATATTTTCTAAAGCACTGAAAGTTTCCCATTATGAAGTTTCAATCATTTGGACAGGACCCTATGGAGTCCGTGCGTGACAGGGCAAGCAAGCTTAGCATATCCACTTGAATACGCTAGTAAGCAGAACAAGCATTTCAGAAGCTAGAACTGAAGCCCAAACAAGGGGGACGCACTGCCAGCCCTCTGAAAACACCTCATGAGCACGGGTAGCCAAGATCTGCTTTTACATTCACCTGACACTATGTTTCAGTAATGGTCCTAGTCTGACTCCGGAAGGGAAAAGTATATATATATTTATGTATATATATGCACACACACACTAGACCCCGGCATCACTTTCTGAAGTGCTCTTTATTTAGGTGGTTTGTAGCTCAGTCCAAGAACCCCCCTTAAGCAGCAAGATTAGAGGTATTATAAAAAGCATTGTTTCATCGGAGAGGCTGAAGAAACCACAGAACCTACTTTTAAGCACAACCCCATACAGAAAACATGCCCTCACACCAGGGGACACAGTTTTGGCCAAAGCTGGGCACAGCTCCCTTACCTAAATCAGACCTGCATCCCCCACTGTATAATCAGGTTTATTCTCCAAAGGAAGGAGACTTCTGAAATTCAAACTGCATTGCTCTAGAAGCTACCAGATTCAAATTGTATTGCCTCTGTTAACATTTTGAAGAGGTATTTTGCTGTCAAGTGGCCAAAGAATGCCTGGTGCACGCGATACAAACTAAAGCACCCAAATGACCAATATTTGTATCACAGCAAAGTATTACTTGGGAACTGCA
This sequence comes from Apteryx mantelli, assembly GCF_036417845.1. Classification (NCBI taxonomy): domain Eukaryota; kingdom Metazoa; phylum Chordata; class Aves; order Apterygiformes; family Apterygidae; genus Apteryx; species Apteryx mantelli. Next base: position 46,294,003 of record NC_089980.1, on the reverse strand, counting down.
AAGTGAACATAGGCTGGTCTAACCAATGGCTAGGAACCCTGGGATACACGACAGGAAAACCCTTATTCTCAGCAAACAACTGTAAGTCTCTTGCTTCCGTCTGTGCTTTGGTGTCTTCTCTCTGTGTAGTAGTGCCACAGTTCCCTTAGTCGGAGACTCTGCGTGCTCCATTACCTGTAACTTTGTCAAAGTGTAATCGTCTGGGATGAAAGTTTCTACTCTGGGAAAATCCATTACTCAGGTTGTAATTTTTAGAAATGTTTCATCCAGAAACAGTTGAGGCCATTTATGAGAACAAGGAAAGAAAGTGTTCATGTTAAAAAATGGTGGTGGCCTTTCCTTTGAAATGCTTTGTAGCCTCAAACTTTAAAGCCAGGACTTGACAATCATCCAGGTAATGCCTTTTCTCCCACATTTGTGTTTTTTGTTCTTCCCTTGATAATTCCCTTAAATTTGAACAAATTGCAAAACTCTGAAAAATCATATTTTGCACATCTGTAGTAGAGACTTCATTGAACTTCACAGATGAATCTTCAGAACTTCCATTCATACAGAATATACTCCAGCCTGTGACTGAAGTGGACCTTGCTTTCAGCTGTAGCCCTGCACTGTTTTGAGCTAGCATCCATCACTGTGCTGAACATACAAATGTACTGGCTGTACCGGTATTTGCTAAAATGGTAAATACTAAACTCTCAGAGTTATAGAGCAATTACACTGGAAACTTCATATCATAACTATTAATACAACACCCAGAAAAGTTTGCAAAGCAAATGAGAAATACAATATGACTGCATAATACTCTAAGCAATGTTACCTTTTTTTAGCTTCAGAGTGACCTAGCATATCATACAGGCTATAAAGTTTCTATACTTCAGAGTAAAGAAGGACCTTGTCAGCACAGCTCCTAGTTCTGCAAAATTCAACAATGTGATGATGCAAAACTGCTAAATGTCACAGGCAAACGTATTTGCTAAAGATGGGCACTGAGCAAGCACCACAGTTTGTCTGCATTTTGAGGATAGACACCGTAATGTAAATCTTGAGCAGGATCTAAACTTTTCTAGATGTTGCTGTTCGGTCCATCTTTCTTTCAAGTCCTTTGCAGTAGTTTAACTGTTGCTCACTGAGGGCATTTGTATGGTATAAATAAAAAGACACACACAAAATACCACAGATGAGTGCCCAATAGTGTGTAAATCACATTTTGCTATTGTTCCTCTTAGAAGAGCAGTTTAGAAAAGTTATTCAAAGCATGACCACAAAGTAATCAGCTCTGTGTTTTTCTCTCAAGAAAGACTTAGCTATGTGGTTTCATCTGGTACTGTCAAGAAAAGACAGCAAACTTTGGAAAGAAATGTTATAGGAATTTGGCAAAGCAAAATTAAGACAGTTACATAATCAAGTTTTATGCTTGAATTAAACATAATGTTATGTTCACATTTTCTGTAATCACACCTGTGTGCTATCTGTGTGGAAGAAGACTGCAATCTATACCTTTATTTTACAAATAATATGAAAATGTGAACAGATGCAGAGACAACAATTCACACTAGCACTCAGCTGAGCCCCAGAAAGCGTTGGGAGATTTCTTCCCTTCCCTCAGCAGCTGTGGGAATTTGGCTCAGAATTCAGAGCCCAACTTAGGCTTTTCAGTAGTAAGTGAGAATTGAAATCATGAGTTGGGAAGTCAGTGGGAATGCAGGGAAGAGTGAAAGTCCAAGGAAATCTGAAATTAATGAAGGTTAAGAATGTGATATGCAACCACAAATATATATATTTTAAAAAGCGTGCCACAAATGCTTTAATTTAGGCCAGAATGAATACAGAGCTAGCTCTGAATCACGGAGCCACTGGCTCCTATGTGTGCCTGGCACGCTAATACTGAGGACATGGCTCCTTGTATTTGCTGACATCTCGTGCTTGGTGTCAGGGGAAAGCTGCCAAACTGAGCAAAACAAGGAGCCTGGATCAGAAAATATCATATCATCATCCACACTCTTGTGGTAAACTCTTTTGGCTCAGGATTTCTTTTCCAAAAAATTTGCAAAAGCAGGAAATATTAAGTCCAAAAAATGGAGAGAAAATCCACCAGCCAAACAGAAATGTCTAATTCTGATCCCCCCAGGTTTCCTGGAACGATACTGAAGTAAGCAGTCTCGGAGGGGAGTTTTAACACTGAGCAATTCAATATTGTGTACGTAGCCCTGAGCAAGTAGGTTTTATCTATATGGTGCTGTGCAGCAAGCACAGACTCTGGCTCTGGACCTGGCTGCCCTGGGGTGGCCCTGTGCCTGCCCAGGCTGAGCGGCTGGTGCAGACCTTCTGCCCCTGGATCTGAACCTATCCCAGGCAAAGCTGGCTCAGGTAAGCCCAGGTGGTGCTAGATCGTGCAGTGCAGGCAATCTGAGGGAATTCTTGGAGGTTTACCAGGTTCTAGTTCTGACTGTGAACCAGCACAACTCTGCTTATTTTAATGGTGATTTGCCTGATTTACAACAGCATTGCTGAGATGAGAATCAAACTGCAAAGATATATAAAAATGCCTGTAAAATTTTAAGCAGTCTTAAACAATAGGATGTTCCATTTGTTTAAGTTTCTCAGTGATTTCTGGGTTTTATCATTATGCTACTTGTTTCTTCATTTTATAAAGTATTGTGCAACATTCAGAAACAGACAATCGGAAAAATATTTCCAAGGGATTATTTAATGAAGCATGGTTTGAATCCTTCTATAAACTGTAAACAATTTGTACAAGCTCTGTACTGAAGCAATCCCAGGACGAAACATTGCTCAACTGTCATATAATCTACCCTGAGAACTTGTAAAATGAAGAGGGGGGGGAAATGTTCCATAGTCCCAGGTATGGGAAAGAGACAAAGGAGCTCAGTGTCAGTGTTCTCCACAAAAAGCTTCAAAAGGAAGAGGTAAAGAAAGAAAAAGGGACAAGGTCAAGTCCTTAAGAAATTCCGGTTGCTGCTCAGGAGGATTTATGTGCAGCAGATCCTAACTGATAACCTAGTCTTGCCAGTGTCCCAAAAGAGAAGCCAACTGCCACCAGAGTTGGAAGAAAAGCTGGGAGCTGAGTCTGCAAACCATTGTTTAGGTAAGTAGTTCTTAACACGTGAAAAATCGCTTTGGGGATGAGGAGTTTTCTTCAAAAAGGGAAGACTGTGGTCGAGAGCTCAAAATTTCCTCTTAAAAGGTAAATGAAGTCTCTCCAAGTTCTGTAATTCCCCCCCAACCCCCATCAAACTTTCACCTTCACAACAAGGTTTCTCATCCATGTACACAAAGCACCTTCATTCAGAGTTGCAGAGGCACTGATGTCCCCACTGACTCTGCCTGCCTCCTGCGTCTGGCATTCTTGTCAAATCAGTCAGGATTTTTACCAGATTAGGCATGAATTCCTTTCCCTTAATCCCAAACCCACACACTTATCCCCTTTCAACTTCCTTCTCTCCCATATTGCACATCAAGTACATTTTTCTAGGCCTCAGAAGTAATTCATTTTAGGCAGCATACATTTTCATTGATCCTAGTCTTCAATTCTTGACAAAACCAACTTTGACTCGCAGAAATCTGGAACTGACTTCAGTAGCACCTGCATCTGAATTAAGTCTGAACTGAAAAAACAAATCATGAAATAGCTAAGAGCAATTCTGAACTTCTGTGTCTCTAGAAACAAAAGAAGGGAAGCAAGAAGAGTGAAAAAAGAGGTAGGGAGAAGGGCAATTTGTCAAGTGTAACAGAGACCAAGGGCTTGATCATCCCTTGCCTGCACCTGGTAACACACTAACTCATCAGTGTGCTCAATGTTTTACTGAAGCTGTAGTTGATTGTAAGTGTCTATAAAGGTCAGGATCAGACCCTAATATCAGACCCTAGAAAACTGGGTGAACATTTATTGCATGCAATCAAGCTAATACTCAGGCTATAATAGATGTAATAGTAGGCTGAGACTCTAAGTATTCTATTCGTACAGCACCTATTACAGTGGGACTGGCTGGTACCACCACAATAGAACAAAACATCTAAAAGAGATTTTTCTGTCTTTCATATTTAATAATGACAGAACTCCTAAAAAAACAAGGAGAAGTGAAAAAGAGAGGCAAATGTTTTCTTACAGCATGAAAAAAAAATGTACAAGGATTTGTGAATAACTCCTTAAACTGTGTCTGTGCAGCTCATAACAGTGGAAACATGCTCCTTCCTTCTGTACTGACTACTAGTGACCTAGGACCCATCCCACTTGCAGTATAATGTTGAAATTACAGGGAAAAAATGTTAGTAGGATATAAAGTGTGCAGTGCACTGGACCCCAGCTCACTCACTGAATGGATGAGAGACAGTGAGGTCAGTGCAGAGCCACTTGCAGCAAGGTAAATGCTTGCTCCAGGGTAAATGACATCCTCACCCTGACTGCAATAGAAGCTAGATTAAGCACTGCATCCAAGAAAGGATTTAAGGACTTACTAACTAGTGCTATAAGGCTCAGGTTTTAGGCAGCCAGTTCCTAGAGTTCCTAGAAAAAAGGCAAATTTGCCTTCTGGCAATGGCAAATACTCAGCAATATAATCCAGCACTCAGGCAACTGATCCAAGCTAGTCCTCGCTGCCTGGACCCAGAGCCCTGAACACTCTGCAGGGAAAGGCCTGTGTCTCTCCTTTGACATGTGACAGATGAAGGAAGGAAGGGTGGCCACCAAGGTGGGACAGCCTGCATTATATAACAGCCTAGTGGTTACACCGTGTGAAATTTGCTTTCTACTTTATGATGGTGGTGGTGAGATCAAATCCCCAGGACCCCTCCAAGCTTGCCCTAATCCTCATGCCATGGGGACGGGGCCATTCCCTTCTCCTCTTGGATGAAGCTGGGCCACAGAGCAGGGCCGGGCTGCAGGATCCCTCCAGGTCACTCCAGAGATGCAGCTGGGAGGAGGGAAGCTCACTTGTTCTGCACTACTAGGAAAAAGTGTTTTCAGTGCCTACGTCACTTGGCCATGTCTGGAAGAAGCACAGCGTGCTCTGGGGCACGCAGATGGGATTTTAGAGAGACATGGAAAATCTGTGTGATGCTAGTTAAAGCAAAAGATAGTACTGCTGTCTGGAAGAGCCTGGGACAGTGACGACCGACTGGATTGCACTTGCTAGCAAAGTCACAAGCAGCAGCCAGGCCAGGCCTGCGATCACCCCTTGAGCTGGGCTGAATCCCAGCATCCAATTTTATCTAATTCCTAAATGCTACCAAAATACCTTTCTTTCTCATGGCGTCACCATAACTAGGACCTGGGTTTTGTTTGTTTGTTTGTTTCTCTGCCTGGTACAACAACAACAAAACCAAGAAGTTTCTGAATACCCGGGGAACGGTTTCCTTAGCTCGGTGGTTTTGCAGCCCCTTTTTCCTCCTGGGGCACCGGAGCGCCCGGGGGGGGGGGGGAGTGCGGGGGTGCCGGAGCGCAGCACCCGCACGGCCCCCGCCAGCCCTCCCGGCGGCCGAGGTCCCCGAGCCGGGAGCTACAGGCGCCGCGGACGGGAGCGGGGTGAGCGCGGGGCGAGGCCGGGGGCAGCGGGGCGCTTCGAGCCGCCCGCGCTCCCCCTGCCTCCTTCCCCCGCGCCGCTGTCAGGTACTGCGAGGAGGGGTAGGGGCCCGAGGAGGAGATGGCTGGAGGCTTTCCAGCCCCGGCTCACGCAATGCAAACTCCGCACGCAACGGGGAGGCGACAGGCGGAGGAGGGGAAGCTCTCCGGCTTCCTCAGCCGCGAGGATGAAGGCGAGACTTTGCCTCCTGACACGGAGCGCTGCGAGCCCGCCCGTCGCCCCGCTTCCCTCCCAGCAGCTCCTCTGCTAAAACTTTTGGCCCGAGCCATAAAAGCATCCGCCGCTGAGCCGCTCCACTTGGCTGGGGACCAAGGGCAGCTGGCAAATAGCTGGGACCCCTCAAGCCAGGGGAAGGGCCAGGCAGCGGCGATTTGTCAGTGGGGCTAACTGCGGCACGCCCGCACCGCACCGCGCTGCGCGCCGCGGATGCTGGTGCATTTAAAGGCACGAGTACCAAAGCCAGGCGCGGCTGCTCCGGCTCCCGCTAAGCCTGGGGGGACCGGGCCGCCCTCCCTGCACTCTCCGAGCCGCTCACATCCACTCTCGGCAGCAGGCTGGGGTCGCCCCGTCCCGTACCCCCGCTCCGCAACAGCTCGTCCCCGCCGGCCGAGCAGCCGGGCGGCACTGCAGCCCGCTCGCCCGCGTTCAGCGGGGCTGCGCTAGGCAGGTGGCTGCCTGCGGGACGAGCTCCAAAGGGTTAAAGCGCTGGGAAGGTGATAATAACTCTATGCTGGGATCGGGTGCAATTGGCATTTGCCTGCACATGACCTGCCAAGCTCCGGGTGACAGGAACCTGGGCTCCTAATGAGTTTCCCACAGTCTGAGATCTGAACCTCGCTGCTGCTGCTGCTGCGCTCTCCTCCCTGGGGCTGCCTGCTACGGCTGCCGCGGGCTGCCCGGCTCCTCTCCATCCTCCCCGAGGTCTCTGATGGAAGCAGTGTACAACAGGTCAGTTTTGCTACAGGCGCCTGCGACGGCCGTTTATTTCACCCCCTCCTCCTCTCGCTGCTTCAGAAAGGCTGGAGAAAAAGGTAGGAGCGGGTGCTGACAGTCCCGGGCACCGGGACGGGGAGCGGCGCCAGGCAGCTCTGCCCGCCGGCCCCCCCCGCGCTGCTGCCGCGTGCGCCCGCCCGCGCTGAACGCGAAAGTGCGGGGAGGGGGGCGCTGGGCAGGGCGGGTGGCGGGGCCGTGCGCGGGGTGGCCTCGCCAAGCAGCAGGAAAGCTCCGACCGCCACGCGAGGAGCCCGTTTCTTGCAGGGGCTCTTTTGCCGGGAGCAGCGATGCGCAGCGCGGGCATGGACCTGTCTCCAGCACACACCGGCTGCCTGCATCTGCGGGAGGCTCGTCGGGAGAGAGCATCCTCCCGCCGGCCCTTTTGCCTTCCTCAGGATCCCCCGCTGCAAACTCCCCCTTGCAGGGGGGGAGAGCAGCGGCCCCGGCACGAAATATGGTTTTGGTTCTTTAATTCGTCACTGGGTTACCGACTATGCCCTGTTTCTCGCACAGGACCCAGGCGGGTGGCAGGCACACCGGGAGCGCCTAGCAAGAGCGCACGCCGACTCCGGGCGCTGCCGGCGCTCCCCTTCCCCGCGCCAGCGCATCCTGGTGCCCTGGCCCGCGCGGGGCCCTGCTCCTCCGGCGGGCGGCAGGGAGCTTCCCGGCCCTCCCGCAGGGCGCTGCCCGCTGACCTTTCCCTTTCCCTTTCCCTTGCAGCATGGCCCTCGAGAGGCTGGGAGAAGCCCTGCGCAGCATCCCCCCCTTGCAAAGCTCCCTGCTGCTCCTCCTCTCCCTGCTCGCCGCCATCCACCTGGGCAAGCTCCTCCTGCAGCGGCAGCGGCTGCGGCGGCAGGGCCAGCGCCAGGCGCCGCCGGGCCCCTTCCCCTGGCCGCTGATCGGCAACGCGGCGCAGCTGGGCAGCGCGCCGCACCTCTCCTTCGCCCGCCTGGCCAGCACCTACGGCGCCGTCTTCCAGCTGCGCCTGGGGCGCTGGCCCGTGGTGGTGCTGAACGGGGAGCGCGCCATCCGGCAGGCGCTCGTCCGCCAGGGGGCCGCCTTCGCGGGCCGCCCGCCCTTCCCCTCCTTCCAGCTGGTGTCGGGCGGGCGCAGCCTGGCCTTCGGCGGCTACTCGGAGCTGTGGAAGCTGCACCGGCGGGCGGCGCACGCAACGGTGCGCGCCTTCTCCACGGGCAGCCCCGCCACCCGCCGCCTGCTGGAGCGGCACCTGGTGGGCGAGGCGCGGGCGCTGGTGGCGCTGCTGGTGCGCGGCAGCGCCGGCGGCGCCTTCCTCGACCCCTCGCGCGTCCTGGTGGTGGCCGTGGCCAACGTGATGAGCGCCCTGTGCTTCGGCCGCCGCTACAGCCACGGCGACGGCGAGTTCCTGCGCCTTGTGGGGCGCAACGAGCAGTTCGGGCGCGCCGTGGGCGCCGGCAGCCTGGTGGACGCGCTGCCCTGGCTCCAGCGCTTCCCCAGCCCCGTGCGCGCCGCCTACCGCGCCTTCCGCGACCTCAACCGCGACTTCTACGGCTTCGTGCGCGGCAAGTTCCTGCAGCACCAGCGCAGCCTGCGCCCGGGGGCCGCCCCGCGCGACATGATGGACGCCTTCATCCGCCTCCAGCGGGAGCAGCCGCGGCTGCAGCTCGAGCACGTGCCCGCCACCGTCACCGACATCTTCGGCGCCAGCCAGGACACTCTCTCCACCGCCCTGCAGTGGCTCGTCATCTTCCTCATCAGGTAGGTGCCAGCGAGGCGGCGGCGCTCCCCGCCGCGGCCCGCCGCCCTGGCGGAGGCGGGAGCAGCCGCCGCGCCGGCACCGGGCTCGGGGGCGCGGGCGTCCCCTTCCGAAACGTCCCGCCGCCGCGGGGGAGGCGCCCGCGGGAGCGGCCGGCCCGAGGCAGGGCGAAACCTGCCAGCTCCGGCGGCGCGGGGCCGCGGGCAGCGCCGCCGCGACGCCTGCAGCCGCCAACGGCCGCCAACGGCTGCCGGGCGACCGTTGAGGCGGCCCGGCCGTGCGCGGGGGGGAGGGGGCGCCGTGGCGGCCCGCCCGGGTGGCTCTGGGCACCTCGGCCGTCCCCGATTAACGGGCACGGAAGCTCTGGCAGAGCTGCCAGAAAAGGACATGAAGAAGGAGGTGAGGGGAAAAAAAAACCACACCACTACTGTGGCGGACGGGTAATGTTGCCTAAAGAGAGGCTGGCAAAAAGGCCCCGGGGTAACACCCCAAAGTAACAGACTTCACCAGGTCGAGATCAGGGAGATCACAGGAGCAGGATAACAACCGCTTAAGCAAGACAAAGCGTTCGTGCACTGGTTTACAGACCCGCTATTATGTTGTTGCCCCTATAATGTGTGCCTTTCTTGTGATTGCGTGACTGGCGGCAAAACACCTCCAGACCTGCTGGGCAGCCCTGGTACCAGCCCTTCACGGGTGGCAACCTCACGGCTGACCGGGGGGGCGGGGGGGCGTTTAACAGAAAAGGGCATGGCACTGGTTTTCTTGCGTGTCCCAGCTTTTTGTTTGATCGTTTGCATCATTTGTAGACTCAGGCTAACATTTCATTAGGTTCTTTTATCTACCTAGCCACTTCTTGAAAAACAAACAAATATTTAATGCTTCAGGAGAAGGGTATGATTTCCAGTGTTTACATAATCTGTTTGATTTCTCCTCGTTTCTTACATTTGCCTTGTGTTTGACATGCAGACCCACGGCAGGAGGAGAAGGCAAAGACACGAAAACCAAACTTGAATATTTAAAAAAGCAAATAAAGGCTACTTGTTAGGAAGGCATGCTTTTAGGCAAGCAAGGAAAATAAGAATATTTTATTGATATTTTGGCCTTGTTTTGTTACTTTGTTTCTGCCCACACTTCATGACAGTGGTCTTAAAATACATTATAAAGAAAATGTATTTTGATAATAATTTGAGTAAGTATACCAAACTAAGACGAGCATGTTCATAAAACTATTCTGACAATTTTTAGCAGGGATCTTTTTCAATTTAAAAATATGTAGACTTTAATATGTGTGTAATATATCTAATGGTAACGTAAACTCCAGGGCCGACATTTAGAAGTCACATACAGAGCTGGAAAACAGAATTTTCACTCTCCCAGAAAGCCCAATATTTGAAAGAAAGAAGTCATTTTAATTTCAGAATGAACTATATATATATTATATATTGGATATTTAATTTTAGAATATTTTGTTTCAGAACATCTAAGTTAACTTCAGTTTTTGTATTGAGATTTGATTAGATGTGATATTAAATATAAAAGTGAAAACCGAGCAAATAATTAAAAATGACACCGTTGCATGGAAAGTTTGGATTTTTCTCTCGTCAAGTTTTCATTAAGATCTACATGTTCCTACAATATATTTATGTTTGCTCAAACTGTGTAGTGTAGGGTAGGGGGTGAGGAATTGTTTTGTGAGAAATGTTTAGAGCATGTATTATTTTTAAAAGTGTGCACGCACACTTATTTTAAATGACAGGTATCCAAAAGTGCAGGCTAAAATGCAAGAAGAAGTGGATAGGATTGTTGGAAGAGATCGTCTGCCGTGTGCTGAAGATCAACCTCATTTGCACTACATCATGGCTTTCTTGTATGAATCCATGCGTTTCAGTAGCTTTGTGCCTGTTACTATCCCACATGCCACCACAACCAACACCTTCATAATGGGCTACCTCATTCCCAAAGACACAGTGATATTTATTAATCAATGGTCAGTGAATCATGATCCAGCAAAATGGTCCAACCCAGAGGATTTTGACCCAGCGAGATTCCTGGATGAGAATGGATTCATTAACAAAGATCTTACTAGTAGCGTGATGATATTCTCATTGGGAAAACGTCGGTGTATTGGAGAGGAGTTATCAAAGATGCAGCTGTTTCTCTTTACCTCCATACTGGTGCATCAGTGCAATTTTACTGCTAATCCAAATGAGGACCCCAAAATGGACTTTACTTATGGGTTGACCATTAAACCTAAGCCATTTACCGTGAATGTCACACTTAGAGATACTATGGATTTGCTTGATAAGGCTGTCCAAAGACTGCAAGCAGAGAAAACAGCCAACGAAAATCACCAGTCTGCAAATACCTAAGCACAGAATCTTGCATCTAAAGATACTCCCTCTCTCTTTTTAGACTTAAATAAGTTATAGTTTGTTCTGGTGATCTTTTTGGAAAATAGACAGCATAACAAGATACAAGAGCAGGAAGGAAAACTGTGCAAGTCATAATTCAGTCTTCTTTTTTAATTCTAGAGGCAGAGCCAAGAGAACCATTTAATATATTAAATGATAAAACATATGCAAAAATATGCAATTCAAAAGTAAGCTTTTTCTTTTCTAGCATGTTCACAGAAGTTGTAATTGTAAAGTGCTTTTTGTCTACTGACTAGTTAGAGCATCTCCAGGAACTGTTTGTACAATCCTTTCCATGTCTCCATGCTCTATGCCTTAACTCTAAGCTCGCCTTCAGTGATTCCACATTCCAAAGTGAAATCTCATACTCAAAAAAACAAAACAAAAAAAACCCCCACGCTCAGAACATTGTAGCCTCCCTCTGAGTTCACTCTTTTGAAAACTGCCATAGGCATATGGCAGGTCCTGTGTTGTGACTGCTGGGGTGTATATTAATGCCTTCGTAAAAAACTTTCAAATATTTTTGATAAAATGCCAATGTAAAGTCTTGCCTTTAACATTCCAGAGTGTTTACACATACGACTAAAAAAAACAGATTTGCTTATGAGCACAACATTTTTAAATAAAATTCATATTTTATATGAGAACAAACAGAGTTCCTAATCCAGTCACTTTCAATACATTTTGAAAGGAAAGATCAGAACTGGTATGTCACCAGTTTTCTTCAGTAAAGACATACATCCCCACCCCTAGGCACATAGTAAGTCCAGTTAAAATTCAAATGGCCAGGATTTACAGAAGTGAGAATCTGGGGGGAGTTATATTGAAACGTCTGTGCCACATGCCTCAAATAATGCACACAGCAAAAACAACTCTGCTCACCAGTCATTCTGTTAGACTGAGTTAAATGGTGTAGCCAAGCATTGATTACGTACTTTTAGTATGATTTGTTTAGAACAAAGTCACAGAACAAAAACTAACATTACATATCCTGATTAATGTACCGGTTAACTAAAGAAAAAGTACTTTTAAAACTTTTTTGAGGTAAAGGACATCAAGTTAAAAAAATAAAACTATTATTTTAAAGTAAAATATACACAGGAAACTTTGTGGCCTTGAATCTCTGGCTAATGTTTGTGCACACAAAGCAGCATATATTTCTCTAAAGTGTGAACCCTCTACAGATGTACATATCTGATTTTGAAAAGTGTTGGACATTTCTGAGGAGCTACAGATCACTCTCAATGACATATAAAACCTGTCAGAAATAAGAGTACCTCACATGTGGCTTGCTGTGCTCATCTTCGTACAAAATAAGGCTTTAACAGACCTAGAAAATAAGGGCACAACCCTACAATCTAAAGTAGCTCTGCTGAGACCTAAGCAAGTAAAGATTTGCAGGACTGGGTCTTCTGATATGTGGCCAGGCATAATCATGTTGACAGCAGTGACAGAACTCATACTGACATTGATAGGAGCTAGACTAATGACACAATCCTGATCTTCTTGCTACTGATTTCAATAAGAACCTGAATCAAGTCTAAAAGTACCCCGCCCTAACCCCACATAGCAGTAATGTACTTATTTAACGTCCCTGACTTCACATGGCGTCTATTCTCTTTTTTCAAAGCTAAAAAAGCTTTGTTACCTACACAAGGAGTAATCTCAGGTGTTCTTCTGAATTACATACAAATCTGTGATATCCCAGAACTTAGCCTGTACCTGTGAAAAGCTTTATAAGATATCCAGCATTTTCATATGGAGATCTACATTAGATCAAATGCTAGCAAGACGTTTTTCCTTGTACCTTTGTAAGTATCATTACTGAAAAAAATATAAAGGATATAACCTACAACTGAATAGTTATTCTAACTCAAGGATCACTGTTTTATATTTCAATAAAAAAGGCTTTTGCAATTTTGTACTCTCTTTAAAGCTTTAAGTATGCATTGGTTACTAATGCAATTTTCATTCACACTGCTGATGTGGTTTTGTTGATGTGTGATGTCTGTCATTGGGTCTCACACATTACATAGCTGTTGGTGAAATAATGCCTCATATAATCTGTAAAGTTATTCAAATTTAGTAACACCCATTTAGAATATATGCAGTTGTTCAATGAGATAACTTTTGTGATTATTTTGAGACGAATCATTGTGTTACCAAAATACTAAATAAAATTATTCTTGTACTGCCTTTGCTTAGTTCACTTGTGTAACTTTTTAACATCCAGATAAACACAATTTTTATTTTTGATTTGGAAAGTATTATTCTAGATATTCTGTGTTCATATACCTTTTCTTCCTCTCTCCATTTCTGGATTTTGAGTTTTTTCTCCATCTCTTCCTTCAGGCTTCTCAGGTCTCCCTGCTTGTTCACATCCTGCCATCTGTATTCATGTTCCTCATTCTCTTTTGGCTAAGAGCACTCCCTGCTTCTGCTCTCAGCGTCTGTCTGGATTCTCTCATGTGTTTTGCTTTCTTCTAACATCTGTTAATCTGTCCTCAGCCTGCACAGTCTCCTATGTTAGGTTCTTCCCTCTAGCATTTCAGTTTACTTCCATCTCCCCTGATTTCATGCCCACAAGCTGCTTTTCCCTTCTTTTTTTTTTTTTGCCCTATATCCAGTGCTGGCATCTGTACATTCCTGCTACTGGATTCCCACCACTGCCCTTGAGACCAAATTCCCTCACTGTTCATGCTATTTTGGCCTTGGTGTATAGTATAGTCAGGAGTGGGGTGGGAATATTTCCCTGGAATGCCAGGAAGGAAGTCTCAGGGCCTTAACATGTCCTCTAGTGCAACCTCTCACAAAGTCAAGGCAATCCTGTGGTGAGGGGGGTGGCCTTATTCACATATAAAACATTTCCTCATGATGCAGTGACCCCCTGTCTGCATTCTCTCCCCCCAATCTCTTACTCCACAAGCCTGCTTACTTCAGACACGTCTGAGAAAAGACCTTCACAGTTTCCCCATAAACCTAGCCATGAGAAAGTGGTAAAAAACTACTGACTAACAGTAGTTCCTTACTGATTTGGGATACTTTTTTTCCCGGAGTTTCTTCTCAATGAAGCAGGACTTTAAGTGTTGGCTGAAGTAGCAAAAGACCTGTGGAGCAGCTGTAATGTCCGAAGACACTCCATGCGGTGTATGCATGGCTGGGGCTGACTAGTGGGACACACAGTGTGAATAGAGATCAGGTGTCCTCCCTAGGGCAAAACCCAAGAGCAACTTAATATGGTCAAGCAATACTGTGGTGAGCTGCCAGCCACACTGTCCCTGCTTCTGGTAATTTTGTAGATATTTTTCTGCTTTACCACCTGTCTACAGCTGAAGTCTAGCCTCCCTCTTCAGTATTGACAGGCACGTTCTTATAGCAAAAACTGCTGCTTTAGTGCAAAAAGATTCTTGTGCTGATGCAGCTAGGGAAGCTGGCGTGAAGAAGGCTTTCTTGGAGAGATCCATGAAGATCACTATAAATACTATAGTATTTATAGCAACTCAGTAGGCAACTGAAAGTTTCTGATTTGCTCATTGTAAGCCAGTACCAATTGTAAAGGAAATAGAATAAAGGCTAATGCGGCAAATAATCTTGAAACCTTTTTTTTTTTAATTCTATAGTTCCATTTTTCATCTATTTCATTAGAACAACTGGTAGGAAAAAAAACGCCATTTTCAAAATTGGGCAAGCTCATGTTTAACAGCAAGTCATGCACTTGAGATTTCAAGTTTGCACTGTCACTACCTCACCAACCTGTGACTGGATGTCACCATAGCAATACTTGACAAATACATGCTGCTCTTAGGGAACTACTTCATGAAATACAGCACAAGACGAATCAAAGTTGAACAGTTACAGAAAACATTTTATTCAAGTCAAGTGTTTTTCCTTTAAAATCTTGATGTTCGGGTTGTAGTGACTTCAGTGGGCCAGGAAAGCCAAATGGCATTCTCATGTTTGCTTTTTTCTATGTGTAGCCCATCCCCCGAAACTCTAGTAACATCTTTCATTCAGACTAAGATGAGTGTTTAAAAAAAGACTGGAAAGTACAGGGACCATTTAACATAATCATAAGTTTCTTGGAAAACCAGTAGCTGTCACACCACCCACTACATAAAATGAAGGGGAAGCAAATAAGGTGACCTAGCAGAGTTGATAAGGAAGGCATTTATACTATTCAAGTGTACCATTATATTCCTAGTGAAGCCAATAATTAAGCTTACTGGCTTTAGCAGAAGACAGTTCAGGGTGGCTGAATAAATGACAATACTCCTCTCATAGGTAAATGTTTTCCCAGAAGCTACTGCTAGGAACAAGACTCATCAGAGCTTGAGAAACAATCACTGCTAGAAAGAGGAGAGGAAGATCAGTCCAGGATCTGTGGATCAGGTATCAGTACCAGCATAGCATATTACTAAATGGAAGTTCGCCACAACAAACTGCAACTAGCTTTGCATCAGATCCATTTTCTGTTTGTGAGCAGCAGGGACTGATGCGTAGGGTAGGTCTGTCTTTAGGAAATTGGTTCACATTATTCAGGCAGAGCAGCTATAGAGACTAGGCAATTGGGAGCTTACGTTTTACCAGAGAGAAGTTGAGGAGTTAGCCAATGAAAGTAAACAGTTAAGATTTGTCTTTGCTGCATCTTTAGCTTGGTCAAGTTTTATTCAGACCTCTCATTCACCCACACGAAGAATTTGAGTTAGCACAACACCTGGACCTGGCTGTTTGGTGGAGGAAGAAAGGCTTGGATTTTGAATGTAGTACAATACAGATGCAATGATTCAAGTTTGAACAGCTTCTCTGCTGTTTACTGCTCTGTATTTTTTCAGCTGTTTTTTCATGCTGCAGTGAGTTGTACTCAGACCAGGCCAACTCATTAATTGTCAGGGTGAAAACAAGCTTAGCATAAAGCATAAACAGCCACAGAGCATTTAAGATGGCTCTAGCTGATGCTTTGATAGCCCTTCTTTGGGGATTTTTGCGAAATTTTGTCAGCTCCACTATCCAAAACTATTTCTTGATTTGTTAATGTTGCCCTGTCCTTCAATACTTAGAGCAGATCTTGCTCCAGCCTGAAAGGAAAAAGCTAGAGCTATCCAAATCAAACAAGAGTCTCCCAATTCCCCCCATTCCTTATCCATGTTGGGTGTCTGGGAATACTGATCCATTAATACAGTTAAATTAAAAGACATAGGATGCTGAGCCAATTTCAACTGTGAATGTGTGTGGAGAGGGGGAAGGAATGCATAGGGACTTATGAAAGGTACATAAATCAACTGCAGAGCTCTACAGAGTCATTTGCTGGAGTGGCTGAGAGCTAGTGGAGGAAAATGTATGTCTGAGGCGTGGGAAGACACTCCAGCAAGGGAGGAGCCATACACTGGGTCTTGGAGTTCCATAGAGACAGAGGTGGTGGTTTCACATGGCTTGTATATGCAGTATGTCAGAATTAGGATTAAAAGCATCCCACATGATTAACTAGAGAGGTTCACTCACATCAGCTGCAGGGAGCAAGTGGACCAAATCCTACCATCACACCAGGCTGAAGACAGAATGAGCGATTACTTTCCTGAAAACTTTGGACAAACTAAGGAAGCCCAAATACTGACTCCTCACTGCCCATTAGCTTGAGCAATAGGTTTGGGAGGTAGCAAATGTGGAAACAAGAGCTGTGGAACCAACCAGGAAGGATGATCAGGCTGTGCCATGCAGGCTGCAGGGTTTGCAAACAGAAGGGGTCCACAAGAGGGACAGATGGAGAGTCTGTCACTATCCCCCTCACCCCAGCTCCCCCTGCACCTGAGGGCACCAGGGACAAAAAGACACCCCAACAGCAACAGTCAAATTGGTGAAATTTTCCTCTCTGCATTCAGACAGAGCAGTGTAAGGAGTGAGCACTACCCCAGACAGAAGCACTTCTGGTCTAGAAGACCCATGCAGAGCAGCTCAGTGTCATTTATTTGGGCAAGCTGAACAGGGAGAGGTTTGTATCAGAGTTGGATATTTCCACACTATATAGTCATGTCTTCAGTTGTTTCTGGGGTTGCTCAATGTCACCCAGAGAATGGTGCATATGTTGCAGTATGTACCCAAAATAATTTTATCTGGTATTTATCAGTATATTTTCAGTGATGAATGACATTCTGTTCGCAAGGATAGTTCTACAAGAATAAAAACTTATTTCTATGTCCTCCCTTCTCCCAACCTAAGCTCTCATGATAAGATCATAGCAGTCATCATATAGAAGCAAACTTCTAATACTCTTATTGTAATAAATGGGATTTGAAGTAACTACATTTTATGTGGTAAGAATAACAGAAGACCTTTCCCTTATTTAGGCTACTCTGAATCATGATAATTTAATTCAAGTGGAGAAGATGTAAGATGCCTCTGTTGCCTGGTAAGAAAGCAAGATTTAGGACAAATTCTGACTTCATAAAGCAAGTATAATTTGCAATCATCTGCAGAGCAGTATGAAACAATACTCCATGTTTGCATGTTTTGTATTGTGTGCAAGACTTCCAGGCTGCAGTTCAAAAAGTATAATCCTACTGTATATTTTAATTCATTTTTAATTATACTTTTTTCACTCTACAGAGAAAAATCAAATTGTGAAGCTATTAGTCCTTTGTGATTCAGGAAATTTGAATAGCTCAATTCACGTAAAAAAGTGCCACTAGAGATTAAACTCAGATTTCATAATAATTATTCTTTATAATGAAAAATGAGATTCCTAAGTGAATCTTTGTCTCACTGTAACAAAGCTCCTTTTCCTTCCCTTCATTCAAGTATTTAACTGCTGGGACACAGTGTCATGCCGCAGCTTGCTCCAAAGCCATAACTATGTTCATCCTTCTGTTTCTGGCAGAAGTGAGGAAGAGCTGTACCTACACTCCAGAACAACATGCCCTGCAGGGAAGCTTTCTGGATAACCCTTTCAAGTGGCACAAGAACAGAAGGGAAGTGTTTTCCATCAGCTTTGACTGCATATGCATTCTTTCTCTGAGGTGCCCAACATCCTGCCAAGCTAACATCTTCCAAGCATGTGACAAGCACTTGTGCCATGATGAGCCAAGTGCAAACCAGCCAATGAATTTTAGACAAAAACACTGCAGAAAATATTTAATAAAGTTAAACAAGGATGAATTCCCCAAAAGGAGGAAAAGAAAAAAAAATCAGTTTTATGTAAATATTTAAATTAAGAGAATTACAAAGCAGATCCTCCAGTGAAGTTATGCTTAGACTGAAGCCTCGTAGAAAAAAATCCTACTCTTGTTGGTATTGAGACTAAGAAACTTAGCATCTATACATACAGATCTACAGCACACTGACAATGTCATCCTCTCCATTTTAAAGATGAGGCACAGTCTAACTTCCCTGAAGTCATCAGCAGAGCCAGAATTCAGAGCATTTGGCTTGCAATGTACTCACTATACAACACTTTCAAATATCTTCATGTCTTCTCAGAGCCAGAAGGATTTCATATCTTCACAATACTTTGAATACAAGTTATTTGTTACACTAATACAATATTTTTCTGCTTGAGCAACTAGCTGCAGTCTGTTCCCATGGTAGGTGCTTACAACAGTTTATGCTGGGTATACAACCATAAAACTGTATAGCAAAACAGAAACCCTCTTAGGGAAGTTCTCGGAAAAAATAAATGTTCCATCAATTGTCTGAATGGCTGAAACTGTGAAAGCAGAATAGATATTTACATAAAGATTGGATAGTAAAGATAAACTTTTGCTCTTAACAAAACAGGTGCTTTCTTCTAGCGGTTTATGAAAAGTCAGTTAATGAAGTAACAGTTGTTTTGACTCCGTCAGTTGTTTGACAGTTGTTTGAGCTCTTTAGCTCTCTTTATAACCACCAGATTTGTATCCTGGTTAGACGACACTGTTTTCCGTAAGAAAGATCCAGTTAGCAGAACTTCCTGCATCCTTACTTCCACATACAGTCAAGGTCTTCGTGTAATTATAAACAGGTTTCTCCCTGAGGATGTGTTAGCCCCCTCTTCTCTTCAAACATTTCCCTGGAATACCTGCAAACCTAGCTGGCAATAGAATTCTAGTCAGTTATTTCCCTGAACTCACATCATACCCATCTTTTTACAGCAGGCACGCACCTGTCTTTTGGGGGAATCCTTCAAGGACACTAATACAAGCAGAAGTTCTTTAGACTGGAGAGCAAAGAAGACTGTTATGTGCGGAGGAGTAAACATAGGGAAAGTAGTGGCAGTTCAGAAGTGAGAGGGAGGAACACACAGAAGGAGAAATACATTAAAACAGTGTGTCAAAGAAAATAGAGAAGTTTTTCATCATGAGGAAGAAAATGAACAAAATGGAGAAAAAATGTGAGAGGCTGCTGGTCTGCCCCATCTCCAGATACAATAGCTTCTCCCTGCACTTAATTCTCTGAGCATGAGCAGTGGTGATCACATGGGTTTAAGTGCAGGGTATTCCAGTCCTATTCCCTCTCATTCATCACTCAGAAACTCTTCACATGCTTATCTGCACACCTTATCCGCATTTCTGTGCTGCCTGGGAGGCCTTGCCCTGCGCCAGACCTGGAGCAAGTCATGTCAGTCTTGGAGCACTTTGAACATTGCAGGAGCCGATCTCTGGTGAAACTGCATGGCTGTGCCTACTGTGAACCTCTGTCCTTCCCTGACTGTCATAAAACCACTGTCTGAGTTCACACACATCATATAGAGCCGGTAGCATTCAAGTGCAACCATGTTAAATGGATATGAATAATTTTCTAGGGAAGTTAAAGCTTCCCAAGGTACTTTAGTGACAACAGCTTATAATTCATGAAGAAAGATGCACATGCCTCTGCAGAGGACAATTGATTTCATCTGCTGTTTTATCTCCACTGACTAGAGAGAGCATAGACGGCCTGCTTATACCAAACACCTACTTTTTGGGTGACTTTTATGCCCTGTCCCTCCCTTACTACTCATGATACATTAGAGGCAGATGTTTAGAAACAGACATGTTAAGCTGTGAAACCTCTGAAATAGTGCAGTTAGATTAGTGAAACCAACACGCTTACACTGGTGGAGCACATTTCTCTAGGGATCAAGGAAACAAGCCACACTGATTTAACCAGACAACATTACAGAGTTTATCCCAATTTAATAGCTGAAGTCATTCTATCTCCACAGTAACAATACTAACTACCCACCAGATTACAGTCTTTTTCCTGCAGTTTTTTTAAACAGTAAACACATTGTAAACAGTATGTGCACCACTGGTTTGCTTTTCTTTCTTCTTGTACTTAAACCTGCATGGACTTCACCCTCGGAAATCCACTGCTGTCCCTAGGAAGTACTTTTCCTTGGCACTGTCCCACTCCTACTGGATGAAAACAGCCTTTCCCCTCCTCACTTTCCTTTAGGAAGCATCCACACAGGCAGGACGAAAGGAAGGCCATATAAAACAGCCATTACTGCCTACCTCCTGCTCTTTTGAGCTGGATTTTATGTGATTTCATGCATGTTTGCTCCCTCCTTCAGCACATGCTGGAGAGGATCTATCAGTCCAGAATGATCTGTCACAGGCTTTCCTGCTGCTGAACTGAGCCAGTAAGTCACTCATGTCTTTCCCAGATGTTTCTGTTTTCTGAACTAATAGGAACCGTACGTACTGCCGCTCTCCCCGAAGACCTGCGCCAGCACAAACAGAGCAGGGGGGCTCTCCACCCGACTTAAGGAAGGAGGCGCTTGCTCACTCGCGGGAGCAGGGTTGGTGCAAAGCACTTCACCAGTGGAGGCTCTTCCAAAGAGCCATTCAGGAGCCAGCAGGACCAGTGCACACAAGTATGACCTACTGGGGAAAATCCCCACACCTTTTGAAAGATTTTAATCCTTTTGAAGTTCTAAATAGCACCACACTCTTTCATACTTGAAGTAGGAATTAAGCACTACATGCAGAAATCTTACCTGCAGCAGGAAGCCAAATAGCCATGCAATTTAAGACATGGGTGATAAGCACTGCTATGTTTGCCCACTGATTATTAGCACATAAATCAGTGTTGTACGGTGTAATATTTTAACAGTGACACAACAAGGAGCTTTTCCCCAGTATTTTAAAAACAAACTCCTTGCAAAGTACTGTCACAGACAACTGTTTTTTTACATTCACAAATATCAGCACAACAGTGCTAAATACATAGCATTCCTTTAGTAGTCAAACTTTATTATCAGGATTTCAGAGAGGAAAGCTATAGAGCAACAAATTTGCAAACACTTACATCCCTAATTTGTCCATTACATTTTAATGCATATCTGAAAAGAAAGAGAATTTTTAAACAGGAAACAAGTTATGATTTATGTCAACCCAAATCTGGACGGGAAAATTCAGAGCACAGAACAGCACTTCAAAAATAACTAGAAATTAAAATTCTAAAAACCTTTTTGGTTTTTTGTGATTTCTTTTCTTTACTCTCCTCCTCGCTCAGATGTTGATCAAAGTAATTTATAGTAGGCTTTCCTTCCCAGTGTCCAGAAAGATTTTATTGAGTATCACCCACACAGAGATATTAAAAACTGTATTTGGGATTTTGTAGGGGCTTTTTCTATCAATGCACAAAATATTTGCTTACAGATGTGCACCAGAACAAGTTTTATTAAACTGTTCCACAGAAATTGTCTCAAAATTCAGGAGGTACAAAGTGTTTTCAGCTTAAATGCACTTGGTTTATTGGCTTTTTAGTTTTCACTGCTAAATAGCAGCAGTATTAGAAGAGACAGACTTCAGTGAAATATGACTCTTGGGGAAACAGATTTCAGTAGTAGCATAGGCTTACATAGTGATGATAAAAAAAAAAAAAAAAAAGACCCAGTGTTCTAGAATGTTTCTTTTCATTTGTCTAGCTCTGGCCAGACTAGACCTTTTATAATCCTTTTTTCAAGGGAATGCCACTCAGCCTGCCCTCAGTAATTAGTTTGCACTCCTGCAGAGGTCCTGGGCTTTTATCTATGAATTTCTGTATTGAAACTTTAACTCCCAAGTCACCTTGAGTCCAGTCTTTACAAAGACACTCAGACATGATTAAATGTCAAACCACCTTAGGGATGTGGTGGTTCTTTCTGATTTAAGAAATGAGACCACCCTCATTGTAATTCTGCACTTGGAGTCGTCAAGTTTAGACACACAACCACTGGATCCTTTTACACACAATATCAGAAAGCTTCTCTTCCAGTAGCCTGCAAGGCATGACAAAGCCACTTATTTTATCCGAGAAAAACTAAAGCATAGGGTTAATGTTCATAATTTACCAAAGCCCAGTGTAATGTCGAGGACTCTCAGGTCACTCTCCTCCCCCAAACAAATAGAAGGGCTTCCAGGAGACTTAAGGAGCTTGGTTCCCTCCCCTCCTCCCCCCTCCCCCAAAAGTATTATTATATATATATTTTTAAATGAAACACATTGAAGGTCCACATTGCTTTCAGCTGTTTGCAATTTGGTTTATTTTTAGCTTGTAATATAGTTAATAAAAAACAGATACAACCTCATTCTGCATTAGAAACACATCTTGGAATTGGACAGCTCTGCTAAAGTCATCATAAAACAAGATTATAAGATGCGTATAAGAAGTCATAAAACAAAGTGTCCTTAATATGCCATAAAAGCATTGTTTATCCATGTGCATGCATTGAAACATCTTATTTTTCACTTAACCAATTTGTAGGGAAAGCCAACCCTGTTCAGGCAGACCACACACTATGTCACATTTAGCACCTGTCAGGAAAGTTTCAGCATGACCTTAATTATTTCCAAGCTTGGTAAATCCTCTCCTGCCTCCTTGCTAGAGGGGTTTACACCAGTTTTAAAGCTGTATCATGTAAACTGTATAAACCCCTAGAAAGCTTCAATCTGAATCCCAGTTAGCAAATTCCTCTCCTTTTCACTCTCCATTTAGAGCCCTCATCATGACAGAATAGAAAATACAGTCTCACAGATACTGCGGTTCCTGGAATTCCATCCCCAAATCCCTATATTGCAATCAATACCTGTGATTATTTGCTAGTATTCTCTACAGAGCTATCCTATATTGACAGAGAAACCAAGTGAGGGAGGACAGGCCATTTGGCCACAGTTACACCAGATTTTAGGCTCTTTTGGTGTTTGTATCTAAAAAGTAAGTTCCTAGAAAAACTTGGAAAATGAATGTGGTATCTACATCTAGGTCTATAGCTGCATTATCTACATCTAAGACTGCTGAGAAACTTAAGTTTTATGGTCCAAACCAAACTGCTTCATTCACCTCACGGAACCATCTTCAGGATCCACCCTTATCTTGGATCCTGCCCACCAAAACCCACCAGGTAAGATCACGTACGGTAAGAAAAGGGCACAGGCACTACAGTTCCCTCTACATGCGAGGAAGCACCATCCACTTTGAAAGTGATATGAGCATATCAGGTGCAAGAGAGGCCTTGAACTCTGTCTTTGGCTCCAAGCCCAGTCCATCTTTAGACACTGATATCTCATAGCCTTTGTAATCAGGGACCAAGGCACAGCTGAAATGTGGTTCTTTCATATTAGACTACCTATAACACATGAGAACCCATGAATTCCTTATTTCAGAGCAGAAATACACAGCCAGATTAAAAGCAATCCTGTAGTCATGCTTTGGCCTTCGTATCTAGAGTTCAGCATTAGAAGTTTTCACATACAGTCAGATCTGCAATAGGCACAGCAAGGGGGAAAAAATCAAATTGCAAGTAGCAGGAGTAATTTTGCTAGTAATTCTGCTATTAAAAACAAAGGCCAGGCAGGGTTGGAGCCCCACAGACTTTCAGAGGGGAAAATCTGACATCTTGCTCAGCAAGACACAGGAGGCAAAAAAAGGCAGTTACGGAAATTCTGAGAATTAAAGCCTCTTGGTCTCCTTCAGTCCCATCTCCTAGCAAAGGGCATTCCTTACCTGCAGCCAGACATCTGTCCACTGTTCAGTCTGGGCAGCAAGATGAAATTTGAAAGCTTAATCCATCAATTAAAGCACCAATATGTGCTTTAGTTTTAGGTTAAGAGTATCCCAGGGAATGGAAGAGTTTGTCCACATAGTTTGACTAGGAGAAGAACCTTACAGAATGTTCTTGCAGGTCATACTTAATAGCTAGGAACCCCCCATTTCTGACAGAGTTTGTTTTGGTGACACAAACTATTTTCTTATTCCTCAATAAAAAAGCAATATGAATTGTAACATCACTGCTATTCTTTTGGGGGCAACTTTTTCACAGGCAGAATTATGTTTTATTTCATAGTGCACTCCTGCTTGTAAAAAGAGACACAAATCTTAGAAAGCAGCCTACTGTTGCAGTGGGATCAAATATTATTCTTATGGAATGAAGCCGTATAGAGACTAAGTCTTCAGAGATGGGTCACCTGAAGGTTCTTTAGCGCTGAATGTTTGCAAATAAGCCCAAGCTTTCTGGGAGTAGATGGAGAAAATTTCTAAACAAGGAGGTCCGCAACCAATCCTTGCATGAACAGAAGATGGGTTACATTAGCAGCACAAAACTCTTCAGAACTATGACTGAGCACAACGAGTGTCAGATGCTTCCAATATATTTCTGTTACAACTCAAGGTGGAGTTCAAGTTTTTCAAGGCTACATCCCCAAGAAGTCATTTAGGCATTTAACACCCATGTACTGAAAGATCTGGACTTATGTAACTTTGGACTTCTGCAGCACTTATTCAAAAAAAAAGAAGAAGAAAAACAAAAAACCTCACACCCTAATGATAATCTTTCTATGAAAGCTTACATATAAACAGATATAACTGGTGCAGCTGTATGGCAGATACACCAGATATCAGCTGTGTAGCAGATATAATTAGTGTCATATTTTTGCAGAAGGAAGAGGAAAGAATTTGGACATGGCACTAGCAATAATCATTCAAGCTGTGAGGACTTATCTCAAAAAACCCCATCATATTGCCAAACATGTTCCACACAGCAGCAAGTTTCTATTGCCCTCCCTTCTGCTTCAGGAAACATCAAATAATGCTGTGGCCAATACGCAAACACAAGGTGATTTTGGTAGAAGACCCTTTTTTGGGACCTACCCACCGTCACCAACAGTTGAATACATTTTTTTTTTTTTTTTAATTAAAAGCTACTGGTAATTCCCAATGAAATGCAAACACATAAAACAAGGACCCCACCTTGGATTTGTATTTCCATACAAGGATTCCCATAGATTTCAGTTGCCTATTCCAGCCTGTGCAAACTTGTTTCCAGCTAAAACACAAACACCATCATTACTGCTGCATCGGAGTAATCAGCAACCCTCAGTGCCGACATCCTCACAGCATTAGTGTGGGGGGGGGGAAAGCACTCGGCCTGAAGCAGGAGACAAAGTGAAATCCAGTGTTTTCCCACACAGAGCAGCAGCATGGCCAGCTGTATTGGCCACAGTGTTCTGGCACATCTTTCTCACTCCCATCAGTCTGGGACCTGGGCATCCAGGGTCCCAAGGGGGCAAGCTAACAGGTTTGTTCTCAGCACACTTATCATGTCATAAGAGTTCAAACCACACTAGTCTCAACTACATTCTTAAAATGAAAAAGCAAAAAGGATACGTGCCAGAAAAGAGGGGTGAGAAATTCATCTTTACTGATAACAAGAGAAATGTTAGAACGCACACAGGAGAACAGGCTCACTTCCTGCTAGCGGATCTGCTTATACACTACTGTCCCGTCCCATCCCGCCCCCCCTCCCCCCCAAAAAAAAAATAAAAATCACTGAGTAAAAATGTATAGTCAACCCCGAGACCAAGGGGAAGAATCTTGCATCCTCTGGTTCAAACTCTCTGAATCATTAGACTACCATTAGGTTTCCACTTGCTTATTCTCTATGCATCCTAGTGGATCTTGCTTTCCTTTCTGTGTTTATCATTGTCTTGCAAGGAGCGATAAGGAATGCCCCATTCTAGTCCTCCTATAACCTGATATTAAAGCATCTCAAGAAGTAATAGTCCATTATGAATCTTCCCAGGCTACCGAGGCTCTAAGTGCCAGCTCTCCCACTTAGGCAAATCCTCTCTCTATTAGACTTATGCATGTAATATGGGCACTTCCCCTACCTAGGATTTAAAAGACATCAATCATCATCCTGCTTTTATATTAAAAGGGCAATTTAAGTACTTTTGTCTAGGAAGCAGTTTTGGCTGCAAATTCACCCAGTCTCTCAGACACCTAGATCAGGATGGCACTCACACACCTAGGCCAAGGACAGAGGTGGGATTTGGGGCAGACATGTCTCTTCATTCCCTAATGGCTATAGCAGTTCCTCAGTTAAGGGGCTCGTTGCCAGGGTCAGAGTTGGCTGGTATGGTTGGAGAAAACATAACATCACAAGACTTAAACATACAGGCTACATTAGGGGTTTTAACAGGGAAGGCTGCAGCCCCCTAGAAAAAACACACCTCGCTGCTGCACCGTGAGGCATCTTATTTTTACCATTTACAGCACAGGGACTGGGATCCCTAACAGGCTCATGAATTTCACTCCCCAACCCAGACACAGAAGAGCTAAGTGTAACACCAGCACACTGACGTAGCAGAGCCCCTCGCCAGAACTCTTGCTGCGGATGCCTGTAACTGAGCAGCCTACATGCACATTTCAAGCCAGTGCCCTCATAGCAAGAACGCCCTTTCCCTAGGGAAACCACCACGTGTTAAGGAGGAGATCCTAGGAAAATTCTTCAGTAATCCAAATTTCAGCTCCAGGAAAATGTTCACGTCCCTGGGCAATCTTTTCATCAACACTGGGTCCAAATGCCAGAAAGGAAGGGGAAAAAATAAAAAAGCAAATGGCGAATTAAAATCCTGTAGCGCTTAATTGTGGAAACACCAAAACACTGTGTGCCTGGAATGAAATACGTTCCCCAGGCACCTGAGCAACTGCTGCCTAACACCCACGGGAGTCTAATCAGTGTCACTCCTGTCCGAGCTGAACGGCTGCTGGGAATGGATCGGAGTCAGAGAAGAAATCCAGGGTCTCTTTTTTCTTCCTTTTTTCACATTTGCCTTGCTGTCTCTAATAGGACCAACAAGCACTCTAACAACTGAAACAACACCCAGGGCTTCCACAAAGCATCCTGTTGTTAGAAAGGGAACCGCTTGGCTAGCAACTCAGCAGCAGCCCAGCATCACCATTTCCCCCACATGGTTATCTGTTTATTAGGATAGACCTACAGGCTGTCATGTGGTCTCTGTTCCTAGGAAAAATAGTGATCCTATATTTATTTTTAATATATGGACATGCATCATTGCATATTGATACTAGTGAAATACTAAAGAGACTTTCATGGGAAAAACCATTTGGATTAATGAATATGAAAAATACAGTTAAAAGTTACATTTTCAGTGGGGTTTTTTATCATGTTATCATATTGTTCTTAATGTGATTCTCGTAAGTTCTTTACTGAATTGTTGCTCTGATAACACTGCAGTAGAAACTTACTGTTTTCACTCCTACACTGCATAACCTGTTGGCTCCCCCCCACCCCTTAAGTTGGCAGTTAGTTTACAAATCGCGGCTTTGGTAAAGTGCAAACAGCATTCTCTGAATGCTTTTGCCAGCTAGCCTTATTCCAGGGTCATTAGTATGTCGTCAGTTTGCACCCTTTCAGGACAGCAACAGAAACCCAGAAGATAATTACACAGAACACAAAAAAGGTTAAGGTGACCTCTAGCTCAAAGGGTTTGATCTCTAATCTATTGTATAAGTTTATAGCACTCTACTCACTATCACATTTGAGAACGTTCCACTTAATATCGGCAGGAAAATGCCTACTGATACTGAGGGTGCCTGGATCCCTCTCCAGGATCAGAATTTTAACTGAGTTAAGAAATTGGGTTTGAGGACTTTGGTAGCTTTGTTTTTAAACCTAGAGGGGGAAGGGAAGTACATGAAGGAAGCAGTTTGCAAGGGGTGCATGTCAACTATAGGAGAAATGTCTAGAAGGCTTACGCAATATTTCTCAAAATAAAAGAGATTAGGTAAATGCAGTGTCTAAGGAGATTGTTTCAAAGGGTCAAGGCACATAAGCCTTGCCATGAAGCATTTTACATGAAGCAATCCTCAGAAGGTTATGCTTTCACACCAAGAGCTTTCTAAACCATTCTGCAAAATTTAATAGAGAACTCTATCTGTGCTGAAAGGTCATATGCTCTTTTAAGGCTGCTGCGATGCCTGTAACAACAAGAATTACTCAGACTTTCTCCAAATACAAGATATATCTTTCTGAGATCTTTTAATGACAACTGGAAAATCTATTATGTTACTGGAAAAAAAGAAAACAGGAACTTGGGCAACGTGGCTGCTTCACACCCAAGTTTCCACATCAGCTATATTTTAATGAAAATTATACTCAGCGAAACACTACCTGAATGAAAAATGTCACAGGTCTCCAACGAAAGAAATCTTTTTACGGCCCTTAGGAGACCCTGGAAAAAGAGATGCTCAGTGGAGCTTTAAACAAAACCTACATAAGTCAGTGAAAGGCAACCTCAGAGGGCTTTGGATCAAATCTTTAATGAGGAACACCACCACAGCTTGAACGGGCAATAAGGCAGACTGAAGAATGAAAAAAAAGACTGTGGGTCACAGTGGGTGGCTTTTGCTACTTAGTTCTTACTATCAGCAGACAAAGGATGCTCAATTTAGAAGATCCCATCATTCAAATTAGGCTCCAAGCTGGAAGACACAGCAATTAAAAACATGATATTAAGTGTCCTATTCAGAACTATACTCATATACCCTCTTTAGCTTCCATATCCCAAAGGATGAAACTTTCCTAAAAGGCAACATTTAAGATCTTTTCCTGTTCTACAGTTTCTCACCTATTTTCCTGCTGACACTCTCAGTAGGAGCACTCTAACTTAAAAACTGACACATTCCAGTAAATCAAGCCAACTACAGGAAGGAAAAGAATAAAAGAAGGAAAGAATAAAAGATTGTTTTAAGATCTCCAAAAACACTGAACCAAGAGAGGCCAGACACCCTTCGACTAGAACACCCTCCTGCAGAGCTCACACAGGCACCCACTACCCTGAACTTCACGTCAGGTTTCTCTCTGATGTGTTTCGCATTCGGGGGGTTCCTGGCTCACCATCTTTAACAGGAGGGTTGTGCTGCTGGTGGAAAAGACTATTATTGCTGTAAGACTACTCAGAACACTGCAGCATATTTCACTGCAAAAGCTTATGCTAGATATCAGATGGGACCCTGTCTGATGAAACAGATCATTAACTAGAATTAGTTTGGTAAGACAATAATCAAGTAAGTCAGTAAATACAGCGTTACCTCCCCTCAATGGTACATATTTTGTGTGTTAAGGATTGAATATATGGGATGCTGTACCTTAAAATCAAGACAGCAATGTAGAAAGCAACTGTTAAGTTGAGGATCTAAACTTGCCGGTTTCTGACTGCCATGTGCTGCAACAATCAGAATAAAAATCAAAGCCAACTCCAGAGAAAAGGAACCATAGAAAGATCAACAGTGAAAATCAGAGTTTGCCAAAATTTTTGGAAACTGAAGTCCTGGAGATGCGCACAGCTGTGCTGAGGGCTTAACTTTTATGGGCATCTTCCCTTCTGACCATGGGGCCCCGTCTGCCTCAGGTCAAACCTATTGACGGGCCTGCGGTTACTGCTGAATAGCCTCGCCTGTCTGCTTGACAGAAAAAGCACTTAAAAATCCCTCAAATACTGTCTTTAAAGCTCACTGGTTTAAGGTTACATTTTGACTTCTCCTTACTTGGAGTACAAGCAAAAATACCATTTGGTTTGGCAAGAACACTGGAAGAGATTCAATGTAATACTGGTGAGCGGATCAGCTATTGGAGTCTCAGCAGGACAGCCCTCCAGCGACACATGGACACGTGTGCTCCTCTCCTCCCGGGCAGGGACCACAGACTGGTTTTGGATTAAGGAAACCTTTGTGGCAAAGTCCCAAGGAACACCATCAAGCACAGAGGAAACCCACATCTGCTCCAGCCTCATGTCTCCCCGCAGTCTTTTAACCGAGCTCCACTTGTTTGCGTGCTTGGGGAGGAGGGTGAGGAGGGGGAAGGCAGAGTGACAGCTTCACTTGCCAGCTGCAGTCTCTGCAGAGATACTCACTAATGGGAGAAGGGGAAGGAAGCCAGTCCCTGCCCCAGGGAAGCTTTCATTCCTGATGCGCAGAAGCCAGGGATAATTTAGCTCTGTTTTACTTTTGTCACTGAAGAGATCATTTCTAGTTTTCTACACTGAAAGTAACTGAGAGAATATAAAAAATAGGACAGCAATTAAGAAGAGGCACAGGCATGATGCCTCAGGGATACTGATCACAACTATATCTCCTATGGTCAGGGAACCAGCTCACAGTCTATCAACTTACTGACTCAGTAAACTCTTCAGAGTTCACAGGCTCACAGGTCAAGAAGCCAAGGCAAGGAATGCTAATACATTAATTTACAATAAAAAAATTTTTTTCCCCATTGTCTCCCTACCCTAAGTCAAATACATAAAGGAATTCCCATGGAAACTGGCTGCTCTGCGCCAAGATGAGTGTCTGCAGTATCAAGTAGGGTTATTACCTAGCGTTTCCTCTCCAGCTTACAAGATATTCACCAACACCTCGTATTCTACAGATATTTTCCTTTTCCTTCCTCTCAGAGGGAGTACCAACCGGGCTCATGAAACAGGCCCAATTCAGTGCTGAGCTGTGTTGTCAGGTCCCTTTCATGAAGCAGTTTAAACTCTGCTCTTACCAGACATTAGGTTCTGCCTTCACATATTTTTATATCCTTTCCCCTCTGCTCTTACTTTCTTACATTTTCACTACATGTGTTGTGGACAGGAATTTCAAAAGGCTCACAAAGAAAACAAGCTGCTTACTGTAGCTACAAAATACTGCAAACTGTATCTGTTTCAAATCCTCTGTTAAGTTGTGTGTACATATATATATTTACACATATATATACACACACATTTTTATATGCATACACACATGCAAACACAAGAACTGTAATCACCACTTTTATGTGCAAATACATTTTGGCATTCAAAATAAGAGAGAATCAAGTCCCAAATTTGTATCATTTGTACCAAAGTAAATCCAGCATAACACACACAAATCAGGATGTTGCAGGGCAGACGAATCCAGTCAGACTGTTTGCTTTTATCTGATACCATAACAGAAACATTAAACATTTGCTGCTCTTCTGCTGCTCACTGAGGTAAGAAAAGCTCCTTCCCTCAAGTTCCTTTTCTGGTCTGAATTTAGGATTACTTTTAAACAAACCTTTAACAACTTAAGAAAAACACAGCACCCCTTTGCTTGCATTTAAGGCTGCAAATCAGTGAGCCAGACCCTCAGCTGCCGGGAATGAGCCCAGCTCCTCTGGCAGAGCCCTGCTAGCCCTGGGGCCGTGCACACTCGCAGCAGCAGCTGCTGCCGGTACCCCGCTGGCCACACTGCTTCGGGCAGGCCCCTCAGGGAGGATTTTAACTGTGCTGGGGAAACCGAGTAAGATACTGGCAGTTAAAATATACCCCACAAAAAAAAAGCTAAGTTTTCACGCTAGCATTTTAGTGAGATTTTAGCATCTGCAAACACTTGATTAATGGTAACGAGCTCTTTCCACAAGAAGATAGTTGGTAGCCTTCACTTTTGAAAGGTCAAGTCTCTTCTACTTCATCTTTCTCTTTATAATTTTGAGAACATGAACAATTTGAAATGAACTTTTTGAAGCAAGGACAGAAGAAAAAAAAAAACATCTTTCATTTCAGTGTCAACTGGCACACGCACGAGCCCCACGCAGAAGCGGAGGGGGTACAGTGGGTCCTTGCTAACTGGGACGGACGCTGCAGCCACGAAGGGTGATGCAGTGGGTCTGAAGCGCTCCCCACACTTAAGGCACCCCCTTGGCAGGACTGACCACAAACCCTTCCCACCTTTGGAACAGCTTTCCTAGGAACAGCTTCCCAGTTTTCCTGGGAACAGCTTCTCAATTTTCTCTTTCAAGTGAAGCTCAGCAGGTGCCAAGAACAGACACACAGATTCACAAAACACCAGGCGCTATCATACCCACAGCGCTGTGTGGGTTGCAAGCGCTCTTCTCATGCAGTGGTGCCAACACAGAGGTGGATACCCACAGTGTGTGTACTCACCCAGCCCTTCGCCTCCACACCGGCAGCAGCAGCAGCAATCTCAGCCCTTCCTCCAGCCAACTCCTGCAGCAGCGCAGCACCGGGGTGGTCAGTGTCCTTCACCCAGAGATGAAAAGCAGGCCGACGCACAGCCTAACCCCTCTCAAGACATGGCTAGGAAGTTGCCACCAGGCCCTTGGCCAGGGCTCCCCTCGGGCCCCACAGCTGCAGGCCCTGCATGAGCCTCCCCAGCTGGCGCCACTTCTCAGGGCGCTTGCAAACACCCTCCTGCAGCTGCAGGCACAACCACGGGGGCAGCTCTACAGCTGCATGTGGGCTCTGCGAGTTAAAACTGAGAGTACTGCAGTTAGGCTGTAAATGTTTCCCAAGGCTTCGTGTCCCCTCACAGCTCTTCAATGCTCACATAAAGAACAAAAGAGGCCGAAAAATTGAAACCGATTTGATTACTTGCTGCTGTGCGTTCCCCAACCAATTAATGCTTGGCTGAATATTCTGCCAGCTCCTGAAAAATCCTAGGACGGCCTTCTCCTTTTTGCAGTTCCAGGCTGGGAATGTGGCAATTCCTATGAGCTTTGGCAGTCTGCAGATGGTCTGTTCAAGCAGTGCGATGGCACCCACTATGGAGAACTGTGCCTCACAGCCTGATGTGTACCCCTTCAAACCATCCCACGTGGGTGGAAGAAGCACCATCATCCCCATTTTTCAGATGGGGAAAGAGTCGTGGTGAGGGAATAAGTATTATAATGTAAATGCTTGGTGTGACTGGAAAAAACTCTGTGGTGGGCAATAGATTAGACTAAACATTCATAAAGGTCCCCCCTAAAGAACAAACTAACGCCCTTTAAAGAAATCGTGTCCACTGGACAACTAATTAAAAGTATTTCTCGAATGACTATATAGGCCTAGTTGTTTGGGTATTTTCCTAAACTATTGCTCTGAACTTCTGTGAGGGCAGCTGAAAAGAGCTGTCTTTCATTGCATGAATCAGCACCTTTGGTCACTCAGGATGGCCATAAAAGGGGCTGCAAGTGTGCCACTGTAGCAAGTAGGCTAAAGTGTCAGACTGTAAAAAAGCAAATGTCACACAAGGTCAAGTGGGTGCTTTTAAAAATGTCATCCTGGCATAAAGCCTGGATCTCACTGATGTCCAGGGGCAGTTCTGCCATGTTCTTCAGTGCCACCAAAACTTCCCAGGTAGGTTTTAGAGGGACAAATCAAGTGAAACTACTCATTAGTAAGACAAACACTTCTAAAACTAAGAAGACATCACGCGATTGTAGACATACACCCTCAAAATTGGTCTTTTGTTCCAGTGTCCACTGATGCTTTGGGTCTGGGGATTCACCAGGAATACTCTGCTGCTTTCAAGTGCCAATACCCATGTGTTCTG
Source organism: Apteryx mantelli (assembly GCF_036417845.1). Lineage (NCBI taxonomy): Eukaryota > Metazoa > Chordata > Aves > Apterygiformes > Apterygidae > Apteryx > Apteryx mantelli. The sequence goes on along the minus strand of NC_089980.1, from coordinate 46,260,689 downwards.
CTGAGTCCAAAGCTGGCGGTATCGAAACCAACACTCATTTTAACATTGCTTTTATATGAATTCCTTGCTGTCCTTCAACAATGTTGCTATAAAAGCATTTTTTTTATTTTGAAAATCTTAACTTTATTACTGCTTTAAAACTTCATATATGACTTTATACTGCACTATATAAACTGGTCTAGTATTCTGAAGACCATCCATTCTTATCCAGAGCCACAATCAGCAGCTTTACAAATGACTTTTCATTCCTTCGTAAATGATCCTCTTCTAACATTGGAAAAACACAAGTAACTCGCTGAATCCAATTTGCTGATTTGCCACTTTCTTCTGAACAGGATATGAATATTTCTACCACCTGGGCATTGAAAATTCATCAGCCATGTTGAATATTTTTATCCAAGAACTAGAAACTTCAACTTCGTTTATACATGCTTGGTAGGTTAAAAAGTGCATCCATATTCATGCCTGATATCTTTAGTATATGTTTATATTACAATAGTTCCCAGTTAGTATTGTGTGTCTGTTTATCTGGTTCATACAGGTAGGCAATCCAAAACAGATTATAATCTCAATAAACACAACAAATGAAGAATGGATAAATGGGTGTTTGCATAAGTAACGTGGACAAGTAATTTACCCAAAGTCACATCATGGATTGGTAGCACAACCAGGCATAGAGCCCAGAATATACATATTCAAATGCATACTTGACATGGTCCCTACATAAATTTCTAAAATGACTGTTTATTTTAATGAGATGCAGTAAAATACTTCCTCAAAAAAAAAAAAAAAAAAGTTTCACATTCTTAGTTCTAGTGCTTCATTTACCAGTGTCACACATGCATGAGTTACACAAACATAGATGGGGCCAGGAAAGCTTACTTCCATTTGTACTGTCAAGACAGTTTGATTTGTTTCTTCTCCAATGAACTTGGGAGAGTCTGTAAGAAGGAAAAGTACTAGCAAATATGAATATAACCTTATGAACAAAAAAAAAAAAAATCAGGAGCTGCAAGGATTAATGTTGGTCCTTCAGTCAGAGGTACTCCTTCTTCGGAGTTTGCATTGGATGAAAGCTGCAATACAATTTTAATTGTCGCATTACTGCAGGATTTTCTGCTTTGGAACACGTGTAATGCATTCATCATGACTATTGTGCCCACTGAAATAAAACAGCACAGGACCATGCTCCAGCATATTCAGAAAACTACAGACTTTGCTGAAATCTACAGTACCTACCTACAGCTATAGGTACTTCACATGGAAGATGTTCAGTTAGTGATGACTGGTAGAATAACCTGAAGAAAGATACCTAGATCCAGAGAAATAGATATGTTCAGGTTGACGTGGATATACTGTATCTCTGGTAGCCACTTTTTTTTCTTTTTAATTTATTTTGGCTTTTAATACTATAATAACAGTTTGGGGCAGGGGGCAGGAATTTTAGTTTTATTTTGATTTAACTGGATACAGGAATTGTCACTTTCCTTCCTAAATTGTCAGCTACTCACTGCTGTTGGACAGCTTTCTAGTTCGTTCCAGCAGTCGATGTATTGATATTACTACATAAAAATGAGTAAATCACTCTGAGACTCTGCAAAAGAAAAGACAGTAATTTAAACAAAATAGGTATGAGACTATATCATTGTAACTTTTTCCATAATGTACCAATTACTATAAAAATATAACTTTGTGAGTTGCTAAAGGAGTATCTACTGTTGCATGGAGGCAATTCCAAATGGATCAGGATCCACTAACAGAGTCTTTATTTTCACCAGAAGAAGAAAAAGTAGTATCAATTATTCAGGAAGGAATCAAGCAGTATGCAGAACTAGCAGTTCTAACTGTAATGAAGCACAACAATCCTAGTATTGGATCGAGGCCCCTTGAACGCACCTTTTGCAAACATGTAAAGAGACAAGCACTTCCCCCCGGGAATGTACAACGTAAGTACAGGAGCAGAGACCAAACAAGAGATGCAGGAATGGAAGAGCTGAAGGAGACCATGGGCAACACTGCCAAGACACCACGGCTTCATTCAGCTTGAGCCCTAGCTCTTCCATACCGCTTATAAGCCCTCGGGGGGTTAATGCAGTCAACTTTTAGCTCCTTCAAGGAGACAAAACTACGGAAGTGAACGTCTGCTTATGAATATTTTAAACAAAAAGGAAAACATATGGCCCTCTGGAACTATGCTTGCTGCTTCTCCAGCTGATAGGTCATAGAGAACAGAGAGCCTGGGGCTGAAACTAAATGTAAAAGCTTTACTCCAGGATCAATTAGAGAACAAATTGGGGAAAACGCTTCAGTTTTAAAAGCAATCAGATTAACAAACCAGAAAACACAAAGAGTTGAGACCACTCATGTACAGTTACCAGTAAAAAAATAAAAACAGGCACAAAATATTTTACCTGTAGAAAACAACAGTTTCTTACCTGTTGGAGGGATATTTTTGCAAACTATGAAAGACAACTTGGAACAAATGATTAAAACTAGCCTTTTATTTCCCAGATGTTATTTTGAGATTCTACACATAGAATAGTAATGAGCAAAAATTAAAACAGCAGAATAGCTTTAGTTCATAAAACTGTGAAGAAAGAAGATCAGTAATTTCATTTCATAAAATGAGAATTTCCGTAAGAAGCATATGTGGATTAAAACCACAGGTGCAATAAACCAAATAAAACTGTTGATGGCAGCCATAATGTGCACCTTTAAACTCAAGTCTTGAGACATGATGGTAAATGTTTCACAGTAAAATCTCATTAGGTAGGCTGGGCCCCAGTCCAGAGCCAGTGAGTGCAGATACAATCCCACTGACTGTGGAAACTGAGGAGGAGGAGGAGGAGGAGGAGGAGGAGGAGGAGGAGGAGGAGGAGGAGTGCCCGTGGCTCACAGGAGCCTGTACTCCCCAGAGACAGCAAGGCCAGAAGAGATCTTAAGAAGTCATCTAGTCCACCCCTGCCAGAGGATGAGCTGTGCCTTAAACATCGACAATGTTTAAAGTCATCTTTGTTTAACTTTTTCTTAAAAACTTGAGTAAATGATTTTATAATGTTCTCAGGAAATGTATTGCAGGGCTTTGCAAAGTCACCATCAGGATTTTTTTCCCCTAATGTCTAATCTAAAAGTAGCCAACTACTTCTTGTCTTATGAACAGGGAATTTGGAGAACAGGGTTTTCGGGTTTTTTTTTTACTATCCTCTCTGCAGTAACTTTTTACAAATGTGAATATTCCTTTGGTCTTCACTCCTGCAGACTAAACAAACCAAATTCTTTCATTTTTTACTCTCATCTTTCTTGTCTCTCTCCACTGGACTCTTTCCAAATAGCCGCCAGCCTTCTTGAAGTGTGGTGCCCAGAACTGGATATAGTATTCCAGCTCAGACCTAATTAGAGCTTATTAGGCCTAATTAGAGTAAAACGTTATTCCATGTGCATTTCATGGGAACTCTTATTTATTCACTCTAGTATGTAATTTGTTTTTTTTTTCACAAAAACACGACTTTATTGACCCATGGTTACCTTGCCATTCACTGGAATCTCCAGGTCCTTTTACACAGAATTACCAAAACTACCATGTTATCCTCCATCCTCTATCTGTTATTACTTGTATGAAATACTTACTAATTTGCCCTTAATGAAATGAGTTCTACTTACCTCACAATTTCTCCAATTAATTTAAATAATTTTTTAGTTCTAATCTATTAATCCAATGCACTTTCAACCTTTATCAGTACTTATTGCTTGTAAATGAAGTAACTATTGCATAATCCAAGATAATTAATAAAGTATACCAAATAGCGTCAAACAGATCTAGGTAGAACCCTACCTGTTACATCCTCCTAGGTGACAGTGAATTACTAATAAACCTAACAGCACAAGTCACTGTGGTAGATCCATTTAGACTATGCTTCCCTACTTTGGCTACAACAATGTCCAAAAGCAGCCTTTATCAAAAGCCCCTTACCAAAATCAAGACGTCACCTTTGCAGCTTCTCCTCTGTTCACAAGCCAGTTATTCTTTCACAGAAGGAATTATTTGATATGATTTATTTGATATATTTCTTCTTTTCCTTGAAATTTGTGTGGAAAAGGAGAACTCCGGGATTGAAATATGGGTATACAAAATATCTTCCCTCAGAAAGAACAGTGAAAACAATTAAAATGCTTATTGCAATTTGTGGAGATCTTCAGTAGAATGAAAGACATGAAGATGACAGCGGAAATTCAGAACCGATGTTCTGAACTTTCAGATTTTGGTCAGAAATATCCCATGCTAGCATTTCTAAAAGCATGTTTTTAAAAAACGTTTGGAAAACAGAGAGCTCTTTCTTCATGAAAAGCTTGATAAATCCCTATACTTCATGAGCAGTCATGAATTTAGGCTGAATTCAAATATAACTCTATACATTTGTCTTCTTCAAGTCTTCTGCACCTACTGCCTTCTGTTGTCAGAGCTCACTCTTACTGACTATGAGATGTTTCAGTCATACGCATACACATTCCTTCATATGCGCCCAACTTTTAGATCTTCGTTCAGGTCACTGTAGTTCCTACTTGCCTGTAAGCTTATGTCACTGCCCCCCTTGGTCCTAAATTAAAGGCCCAGTCATTAGTTCAATACAAGAGTCCTCCATGTCTTCGTCATAAATTGGTCCACATTATCTTACACATCAAACTAGCAGAAGGAGTGTGCAGCTGTACTTATCCAACTTTATTTGCTTCATTTCCTCTAACAGGAATGCTTACTTCCGGACACACTCTCTACATCTAGATAAAGACCCTGATTTAAAAGTCAATGAAAACTGGCCTTTGTTTTTCTACAGACTTTGGTGAATTCTGGATCAGTACATTAGTGAACAAAATTCTCTCCCTGCCTATTATGTTTTATTGAAAACATTGCTGCCCTATACCCTCAGACAGAAGTAGTAGGTCTTTAATTATTCTATTTTTATGTCAGGTTATGTTATACAGAAGATATAAAAGGTTAAAGATAGTCACATGCTGGAGAAAGTCCTCAGAAGACACAATAACACCACCACAGTAGGCAATTGTTCAAAGTGAAATAGCTAGGATTCACAAACTTCATGGAGGTCTCATAGAAAATCCATTAAAAATCACAACTATAACAGACTTGTCCAAAACACTTAATATCATTGGTCTTATTTTTAATATTTTACTTGTTGAGGTTACAAATAACATAAAATATAACTTCAGTATTTAATTTATAAAGTTTTCATATTTCCATGTAAAACAAACAGGAGATTTAAAGTAAAAAGAGCTTTGTGGAGGCAACAGCTTGTTCTTTAACTTCAACAAGATTCTGATTTTTTAAGAGTAAATGTGTAAACAAAACATTCATGATTTCCCTTTCCATACATCTGTGCAGATCAGTTGATACAAATATAATTTACTCTAGAAATAAAAAGTATATATTTTTTGTTTTTGCTACATGCAGTTCTGTGCTGGCATTGCATTTAAGTTGGTTAATCTTTCAAATAGTAAGATTTATGCAATTTGCACTCTAACTCCCAGTATGTCCATTGCCAGCAGTGGACTTCATGTTCAGAGAATCGAACTCACAGTGTCAACAATCTAAAATTAAACTTAAATACAAGAATTATAAATATTCAAAGAAATTAATGCATCATTTTCATATCATAATTGCCAGGTACTTAAAGGCCATGATCCAAACTCGCTGAAATCAATGACAGGTTTCCCACCGGCCTAGCTGGAATTTACCTGCAGTCCCCAGTGATTACAGATTCCCATTTTGATTCTGCAACTTTATCACAGCACGAAGAGTTAAAAGTGCATAGTATCACAGCTTCAGTGTGAGAAGTAAAGCCTCTAAGTCTTTCTGGGCCTCTTTATCCTGAAAGAGACAGACCATCATACATAAACTTAGGATAAATCCCTTGATTTGCCTAATACGTGCCTGTCCACATTTCTTCACTAACAACAGACATAACATACAACTGTAATAGCCACACAATGTACAAGACTGCATAGTAAGTTCATTTATCAGCGATCGCAAAAATAAAGTATGAAGTGAAAACAAGAGCCAGATGGCAGCCCTCCTTATACAGCTCTGTTAAAGCACTTAAAATGTTAGTCACAAATAGCATTCTCAGCAGAGCAGTAAGCCTTTCGGCTTAGGCCGTAACTTTTATTGGTGTACTTCGCATAAAGTTCTGCCTTGCCTTATATTTTACATAAGCTCGCAACCCATTTGTGTGCAGTTTTTCTATGGATGTTTCTGTGATGTTTCCTAATAATTTATTATCCAGTTAACAACAAAACATTGTGAAATGTAATTAATGACACAGATGAGACTGTGTTTTCAGTGCATACAGCCAGACCTACCTATAATATCCCACTATGGAAAGACTACATCCTTGGTATCTTCCATACTGGAGTACGTGGGCTCTGCCTACGCTACCGGGCTCACAGCAGAGTGGGGGAGCAAGAGGCAAGCAATCTGCTGTGGTCAGAGCCAATACTATACCATATCACCTAAGGGAGACAGGAAAGACTCCTTTTAGGCTGATGTGTAAGTGCACAGTTTGCACAGAGCTGTTCCTCAAAACAAAACCTAGCCCGTAGACCTCTTCCAGTGGTATCCAACGACATACATCTTAGCTATTCCATATAAACCATTAGGAAATGGGTATGTGTGTATGAGCATGTAACAGCAGTACAAAAATTCTACTTTTGTACTTATTTTTGTAATGTCTCCTGGATATAATCCACTCACTTTACTTGCTGCTGCAAAACTTCTAGCCTGCAAAATGGACCTTAGCTTAAAACAACATTTCTAAAAAGTCGGCACCTTGTACCTGCAGACTGGTAAGGATCCAAACAACCAGTACTTGCACGCACATGTACTTAATGGTACAAAGGCATATTCACATGACAAATTTTGTGCAAGTATTTCTATTGACAGAGATCAGTGTTTCTTTCCCAGATAAAATAACAGGCAATTCTTAAAGAAAATACTACAGACAGACAGTGAAGTAACCACTGAATTTCAGGATCACTTCATTATCTAATCAACCACAGAGCTGGAACAAAATGCAGGACATTTTAAAATACATTTTAGGAGTGAAGAAATTCCTGCTTCTCTTTATTTTGGTTAGTTGTCTATAATGTCATGGAGGAACAGAGTAGAATACTGAGATGAGAGAAACCATATGCCAGATACGTCAAACTACATTATACTATTGCTCTGCATTGAGGCATTAATACATTAGCTGGACACTTCTCTTGGAGTCACTGCCTTGCTCCCACTGGCAACAATAGGCTAAACTATCTGCCTAATCATTTATCAGAGGCCTTTAAAAGGCACACATTGTAAAGCTAGTAAGCTCTTGCCAAAACACTCTAACAGAAGGAAATGTCACACTGAATTCAGCACCCCTTAAATTCCATGTCACTGTGGGCTGCTTGGAGCACCAGCCCATGCCTTTCAATAAAAACTGGAAAACCCACAAACTTTGCATCAATATGTTGATTAATTCAGGGAAAATATGTTTTTTTTCTGTACCGACTGCTGTCTATGAAAATGATTTCTAAATTCCATTAAACATAAAAGTAACTGGCGAGATATTGTCCCATGCTATTAAGAAAATGAAAAAGGTTTTATCTGGTTCTATCTGGTCCTACTCTTTTCACACATTTCTGAGCCAAAAATAATAAAGATGCAGGTTTTGTCATACCTCAATGAACTGTGGTCAGCATTTTATGGGTTTTATGGGTTTTATGGGTTCACAGAATTCTTTACTCACTTTGCACAATATAGCTTTTTAAAAACATAAAAACATATCTCCAAACAGTTCTGTACAATTATCTTTTTCCTTAGAAGCAAACAATACTGGGCAATGAACTTTAGGGAGCTGCAAAGTCCCAAAACCACTGGGCAATCTTTCCTGAATCTTCCTCTGGGTTTAGGAAAAAGAATGAAACAAAAACATGATTGTTCTAAGAACTAGTTAAAGGAGAAACTGGAAACATCACGCAGAGTTTTCTACCTCTGGGTTGCCAGTTTTAAATAAGACTGTATCAATAAAGGCAGGAATTATTGTTGTGAATTATTGTGAATTTAATGGGCTGTGTTAATTGAGCTAGCAGCTTCCATTCAATAATAAAATGCAGCTGGCAAAAACATTTTAAAAAAATCAGTAAAAATTAAAAGAAAAGCTGAGAATGGTCTGGGAAGGGAACTATTACATCTCCCTCAGATAGTGTCCTTCCTGAGAGTTGTGTCATGCTAAGAGAGAAGCCCACAACATTGTTAACTGTGCCATTCTCCAGTCTGAAGGATGAAAACTTCATTATTGCCCAAACTTTGACTGTTAATGGGAACACAAAGCTGAGTCCTGTATCTGGACAATTCTTCCTCATTGATTTCTGGGTCTCTGGCTTTCTAGAAACAAACACTGCGGTTGGCTTTTTTTTTTTTTTTTTTTTTTTAACAATTGGCAGGCTTTAATGTCCCTCTAGAGTGGGGCAGGGGGAGGATGATGTGCAAGTCAGATGAACAATGCAATACATTTGCCATAGTCCCAGTTGCTCACCCTGAGGCTGAGTTTAGCTCTCACTGAATACCCAACCATTTTCAACCTTGACTTTCTACTGTCAAGGCTTACATTTATTAAACACTTCTCATATCATGTTCAGAGTTGAATATGAGTTCAAAATGTTCTGCAAAGTGTCACACAAAGGGCATTCAGAATTACAGGGTCAGTGACTGTATTTCTCCCTCTTCCTATTTAGTTGCTTTTCTTTTTTATTTCATCATTCACAGGGGATATGCACAGGAAAGAAAGACCAGGGAGGCCAGGGACTGAACAAGGGAAGAGAGGGAGTTGAGAACAAGAGCAAGACGGAAGAGAAAGTTAGTGGGAAGAAGGGAATGCTGGCTTAACTGGATGCAGTCCACATTTTTACAGTTAATTTCTGCTAATAAATTTTATTTATACATACATACACACACAGAGGCATATAGTCATATAAATGTACATGTAAAAAATATATGGCAATTAAAACTGAGACAAAAAGATAATGATTTTACCTTCCATCTCAGTTAATTGCTTCCTTATGCATTAAACACACTCAACCCAGGCATCGCATATGTGTGCACTTGTTGACAAATTCCCAACTGTCAACAGAGAATTGATACACCCCCATGACTGCAGCCAAAACGGCTACAGCCGCCAAGTATAACATACTTGTGTGCAGCCAGTGCCAAATTCCAAGCTGACATGCATCCTGTATGATGGCAGCGCAGGCAGCGGGGCTGCATGGTATATTCAGTGAGCTGCACTGCGAGGGTGGTCCAGGGCTGTGCTCTGCTGCTCAGGAACAGCAGCGAGGTGCTGAGAGCCAGCCCGGCTTTTGGGTACAGCTGTATCGCTCCTTCACCGCTACAGGAGAAACCCCGGACTATAACAGAAGAGGCACCCAGGCATGCACAAGGAGTAACAGCATTTGTAGACAATATAATTATAGAAAGCTATATGCTATCCATTCTCAATTTTGCGACAACTTTTCACACATGGTGTGATTGCAGTAGGCGTTAATTTACATTCAGTTGCATAATACTGTTTTTCCCCTCATTTCAGTAAACCATTGCAATCATCCACTTGCAACTTTCTGTATGACTGCTGCATGTCACAAGTTAGGGCTTTTTATATTCTTTCATATTTTCAGTATCTTCCTGTGAGGATGAAAGATGACTTCTCTAGGCCTTTAGGATCAAGGCAAACAAAGCTCTAAAATATGGAATTGACAATAATTCAACATGTTCTGATTATACTTCAAATAATGGGAAACATACCATTTCCTATCAAAACAACTGTGAATTGATACTTCAACTAGTTTTAGGATTGCTGTTGAAAAGTTACAAAATAACTGAATTCAATTTATAATGATTAATAGTTGTGTCAAATTTTTATATACCAGCAGATATTTTTCTAACCTAAAACACGGAGTCTCACGGACAATCTGGTTTCCTTTTATCATCGCACACGCTAGGGAGCTGTTGGTGTTGGAGGCATTCCCCCTTCCTCTGCAGATGCGGCTCCCACCGCTGCGGGAGCTACAGCCCCTCCTTCTGCCCGGTTGCCGCTGAACGGGCTTGTACAAGTTCATGCCCGGTTACAGCCTCTTCAGAAAGATGCCTGCTCAGGCTCACCTTCACCCTGCATATTGCCTCTGAGGTGATGTATCTCAAACTCCCGGAAGCTAGATTTCCCTCAGCTGCCCTTAAAAAAAAAAAACGAAACCAACTGCAAACCTCTTCATTCTGAAATGCACTGCCACCTCCGTGAATACCTCTCCTGCTTTCCCCCCATCCTCAGCATGCCAGAGGAGGAGATATGTCTTACCGTGCTGACAGCTATGCTGAAATTGTGCCACCTTTGACAGGATGTTACCAGAAATATTCTGTAATAAACTAGTCCATTTCATCATAAATATATTAAGCTCAGTATTTAACAGTATAGATTTTATTCATATGAATGAAATTACTATACCACCAAACAACCAAAATCTTCATCATTTTTTGAAAACTTTTTTTGGAGGGGAAAAAGAGTGAGCAAACAACGTAAGCAAACCTTTTGGCAAGAACTTCAAAAATATGCAGACTGTAAAGCAGTGTGATCAGTAAGAGAGAGAAAAATAGATTGTTTTCTGTGAAGAGCTAAATAACGTAAAGAATAGGAGCTCTCAAATTCTTTTAGCAGTTCTTTTACAAATGTCTCATTTTAGCAGCATTTTACAGTTTGAAAGCTGATCCCTTTAATATGAGTTTTTGGAAGGTCCATTCCCTAAGCTTCAAGAACTCATATTCTGTGTAAACAGAATCACTAACTAAAGCAAGAGTTATTAAGGATTTGGGTTTTTTTCGTAAGCAGCAAACAATCTTTTGACAAGCAGTATATTCAAAAGATACTTTCATCTAGGGTTGGTGATAGCTATTAGGAAATTCTTGTTGAACTTCACAAACAGTATTACTAGGAAAGCAATAGCCTAGAATTTAAAAATGAGTACCAATCTGAATAATTTCATTATTTTGTAATTGAAACATTATGGATTTTTGTTTGGCATTTTGAGAACAAATGTACATCAAATCTAAAGGAAAGAATATCCTCTGAAAACAATAACATTTTGTTTTGAGTAGCATCTGTAATTGATACATTTTTGAATAGGGGAAAAAAGGGAAGATGCAGGGAAAAGAAAATGTTCTGTTTGATGAGAAAACAAAAACATTTTTGTATAAGGTTAACTCAAATTATCCATATAGTTTTGATGGGTAGTTTCTTCACAAACAAGTTATAATTTGTTCCCCTTCACTTTAAAAACAAAATTACATTACTTTTCCTCCTCTCAAAATCTTACTTCAAAACACAGATTACCACATCAGCTTCAAATGAGATCTACTGGAAATATCACAGCAAGGTCTGCTACATAAGACCAGCCTTTAGATTGGAGAAGACATATCTTGGAAGATCTCCTTTGTAAAGTTAGAGATATCTAAATGGCCTGTTTTGACAAAAGCAACTGACAGGTGCTGAGTTTTATATTCCGCCCCCTCTTCCATCCCTTTTTAACTCCCACCCTTTTCCTTACACACAATATTCAAAGAGTAAATCAGTGACTTGGAATGTCAATTACGGTGAGGTAAGAAAATATAAGAAACTCTTACGGGCATGATTTCTCCTCAGCAGCTGCATTCTTGTTCAAACATCATGCCATTACTCTTGTCTAATATTACATATACCTCTGTGTCCTCATGGGGTTTTCTAGCCTTTCAAGTGTCACTGAGTTTGATGGCAGAGTCCTTACCAAGAGTATGCTTCCTGCCATGCTATGGCCATAAGAAGTAAAAGTCAAAATTCTCAATTTCTGTAAGATCTGTAATATTGCTCTCTCATTAATTTTAACTCTGAATTGCCTTCATTTTTAATTACTGGGGAGGAGGGAGTGTTTTGTTAAGTCAAGAATTTTTTTTTACCACTAATAATTTTGTAAAATACATTCTCAGCTTAAGTGAGGTTTTCATCTGCATTCTAAATAAGACTTTTCTGTAACTCTCAGTGCAAATAAATTTGCTTTGCTTTCTTCCTGCTTTACTGTCTTCAGCTCTTCCAAGACTACATTTTTTGTAAAATAACTGCTGCTTTTCAGATTCATTTTCAAGCAATGTCATAGAGACAAGAACCTTGAGGTTGTATGCAAGATCAATGCTCATGTTTTCACATTTAAATTATATTTTTCTCCCCAAGTTCAAAAAAGTCATTTTTTCCATCACAGTAGTCCACCACATCTGGTTTTGACAGCCCTTTATGTAGTCACACTCATCAAGCCTCTGAGTGCATTACAAAGTAATGAGTAAAAAGTCTCAGAAAGGGTATTGCAATGACTATTAGTTAAACAGAGCAGCTATTATGCACTTGACAATAACTCACATGCAGCCCTGAACATTAGGATCTCTTTTTTTGAAGGGGTGAATGTTTCCCAGGACCCTGAGGTTATCCACCTGGACAGCAACCAGAGAAAAGCGGGACAATTTAACGTCCCATGAACCTCTAGCCGTTTAGCACCACTCTACAATATGAGAATATTTACGGCCAAGGAAAGACTGTATGATTCATCAGAGGTTTCTGTTTAGAGTAGAGAGGATGAAGAGAAAGGTCTCTAATATAGTACTATAACATTGGTTTTGTTCTCCAGGTCTAATTTGCATCAAATGTCCTGTACTCGCTCTTAAAAGAAAAAAAATGTGCATACTGCTTAGTTAAGAAGGTGCCAAATTGACTATTTCAAAAAACTGATACTAGGATTTATAGGAATCTTTCTTAATAAATTGTTTCTCTCTTGATAATTTCTTTGGTATTCTGTTTTAGGTTTATCATGGGTTGAAACTGGCCATCAGATTTTTTTTCTTTAATAAGAATTAACTCTGTTTGGAAGCCCCTCTCCCCTTTGAATTAAAAACATATTCTGTAAGTGGTAGAACAGACGCACAAAAGGGGTAACTGGATGTGATACAACATTCAAGACAAGAATCATCTCACTTTATTTGAAATGTTACATGAAATGAATCCTAGACAAGTGTCAGAGAAGTGCCTTGACTTAGACCAGCTGAGAATTTGGCCTGAGGATTAAAATGAGCTATGGGTTATTTTACTGATGCCAAGTACCTCTGGTTCCCACCAAAGTCAATGGAAACTGGATGCTCAGAAACACTAAAAAATTAAACCATTATCTACTATTATTTTTCATATTTGTGCTGCAGGGTGATTTGTATCATGAAATGCTATACGTTTTCTCAATGTGGCACCTTTCCAGCGTTCAGTCTACTGCTGATTTTATGCCTTTATGCATATATATGTTTCTCAGTAGAAGCCAGCATTTAAAAACAATAAAGGAATTCCCCTGCCTGAAGAAAGAGAGGTTTTAAAAATCACATGAGAAACTGTGATTACTCTCAGATTTCTAGCATGACTGTGACAACACACTACGCTGCTGACAACCTTGAGATTCTGTGCTGTGGCAAACTAAAGAGATCCTCAGACTGCTGTTGAACTGCATTTTCTATTTCAGTCCGTGAACTCCATCTTCTATAGGGCTGTAGTCAAGTCAGGCATTTTACCAGCATCTGTTTCTGTTGTCTCCCCAAAGTCTCTTCAATCTTATTACAGCCTCTTCCCTCCCTTAAATTAACCCAGCTAAAAGTTATTCCTACATCCAATTCCAAATCCTAAACAACTGCAGTTCCAACATGTCTTCCCAAAAATCAGTAATGGTCTTTCTCTAACACAATAATCAATGCAACCACTATATTCTAATTCAGGTGGGATTGGAGTTAACTGCTAGCATCAGCAGAGTTCATGCTCCAGATATCCATTTAATATTAATGTGCTTGCTTTATCTTGTGCTGATTTTTTTTTTTTTTGAATTACACACTGTTGCCCCAACAACATATTTTCCTGGAGCTTTTTCTAAATTTATCTCAAAACACGTCACATGTAAACAAGCCAAATCAGACAAATCTGTGATATATATAAAATTAGTCACAGCAGAAGAGGACAAATCATCTTGTCCTCTTCAGATGCACAAAAGACTTTTGAGACCTGCTTGCTGCTCTTTTTCAGTTCACATACCAGTATAAATCTTAATCCCATCACCACTCTGCTTGCCACAATACACATATGCACCCTTCAGATTGCTCCTGAATTCCTTTCCTTACCTCAGCAACCCCCTGCCTTTTCAGGTCTGTTGGCATATCAGAAATGAAACAGGGCTTTCCTGTTTCCAGGAACAAAATACCCCCAGATGGGCTCCAGCTCATGTTTAGAGTTTGGAGGCAGGATTTGTCTCCCATTAACGTAGCAGCCTGAGAGTTAAGTATCTAAGGTCTTCACATGTCATCTCTGTCTACCATCAGTGGACAGAGAGAGGCAGGATGAGGCACCTGGAGGTATCTATCTTTTTCCGCTGAGTGGAGCCTCAACAACTACCTTTGACTGGTCACCAAACTTTTGGCCAGCTAATCTTAGCAGAGATGAATCCCAACCTATGCTATCTCTGTATTTTTTGAGGAGTCTTTATGACTATGTTGAACAACTTCCAGTTTACTATACACAAGCAGCCTTATGCCCACCAGAAGTTTCTGTGATATATGTGTTTGCAATTTTATTGGGTAGCATTTTTAATTACACATCTTACTTTTTGACTTCAGAGTTCATTGCAATATTACCTGGCCTATAACAGGAAAAACAAAAAAATTCATCAGCATAATCGGTCCAGACATACACAGAACTGGCTGAGCTCAAGCAGTTCAGTTGCATATTCTTTCCCTTAAACCACTGGTCCTACTTTTTTTGCAAAGAAATATGGTACAAAATTACTGCTAATTGATAGCAGTCTTTCATATGTTTTGTAAAAATGGGCAAACTGAAGGTACATTTCAGCAGTAAGTAAAGAATAAAGTAGAGTGAAAAGATTATTAAGTCATATCTGCATCGACACACATTTAAAGAAACAATAAAATTAAGCAATGATTGCTTAATTTATGGTTGGTACATACTCTAACTTGGGCTGAAAATAGAGGCCACCCAGGAGCAGCTGCTGGTGAGGCATGCAGTGGTCTTTCTTCTGAGCAGGAACATTTGACATAAACATGTTAGTGCTCCATACACTGCACTTATTGTCAATCAAATTACGGAGCTATTTAATGGTCTTTTTCCTTAACTTCAAAGAATTAAACGGGATAGGGCCAATTCCTCTCTGGAATCACCTCTCTCTCTCCCCCTACCACATCTACTATGCTCAAAGGGGGTCCCTTAGGCTGACAAAGCTCAGGTTTGAACTTGTGATGCTCTAGGATGGTAAGACGTTTTCAGTCATAGGTTGTTAATTATGGAACTTGCTTCTACATGAGATCAGACAGCAAGAGTGAGTCTTCTTGCCATGACTTGGGTTACATTTGAGAAGTTAAACCACTTAAAATTTCTCAAATATCTGTAGAAATTTCACATCAATGCACAAAAATGCTCTAAAGGATCTAAAAAAATAATTTAATAATCTGTAAGAATAAACTAACTTCCAGCAGATGGAACTGGAAGAACTGTGCCTCTGACTAGACTGTGGCTGAAGACAATGACGAGCTTGAACAATTCATCCAGTTCTGCTATAGCTAACAACCCACAGTGCCCAGGAGGCCTTGACAACAATCACAAAACATAAGCTTTTAGGTGAACTAGTAATTATGGGACTACAATTCAGAATACTTTCAGCTGAGAAAGAGTAGGTGTGAGGGAAAAATTTCAGCACAGCTAGAGTGACACACTCAACTGCTTGTGCTTAAGATAGTTTAATGAAATGGGTTGAATTACAAAGAGCTTAATCCACAAGGCAAATCTCTGACAGCCTTTCACACAGACAAGTCTCTGACAGTTTCCCAAAGAGTTTTTTACAGCTGTTGATACAGACAACTGCAATGAGACAGCCTACAGTGGAGAAAAAAAGAAGGTTCTGTGTTCAGAGGAAAAAGTGAAACATTATGCCACTATTGACACTGTAATAATGGGTACTAAAAACAGGACAGCAATCACAAGAGAACAAGTTATCATTCTCAATACCCACCTCATTAGTAACTGAGAGAACTGACAGTGCGGAATCACAGCACTTCAGTGCATTGTTTTTCTGGCCAAGATCTTTATAGCACTGAGAAGAAAAAACACATTTTATTTCTAACCAGACCACTGTAAGAATACCAGAGTCTACAAATCATTATTTTCTAAAGAAGTTGATTACCTTTGCCAAATACACATAATTTGACTTGGAATATCCTGGACACATTTCTTCTGCCTAAATAATAAAAAACAGGAAACAAAATAGACATAAAAATTATGTGATGAGACTTATGTGGTTAGCATAACATTTTTAGTAATGCACTAAGCTTCCTCAAACATCAGACTGAATCATCCCTACTGTGTGCACCACAATCCATTTAGCGTTAAAAAAAAGGAAAAAAAAGAAAAAAAGAGAAAAGAACAGAAAACTCCAAACCAGGCACATGAGATGTTGATATTGAACACAAAAATGTTCTAACTCCTCAGTCTTCTCTATCTCTAAATGCTTTGTAAAGACAATGGATCATTCTAAACAGAAAACAAAATGTATTCACTCATACAGTGAGTTGGAAGACACTAATTTTTCTGCATTATTAGTAGTTATTTCCCCATCAAAGAAATAAACAAGCAACCAATCGTTACTCACTTTTGGTGATGGTTAAAAATTATATTCATTAACCTTATAACTATTTTTCTTTCACAGACCCTTATCTTCTATCTCTGGGTTCACCTTTCTCTTCACATCATCATCTTCTGAAAAGCTCAAATAATTCAAAAAGTTCAGGACTATCTTCCTTTTAAAACACACCAAGGACATAGAACCTCAAATGATGAGTAAAAACATTACCAGTTATCTACTAACCAAGAGGCAGCTTTAATCAACAAATGGCTTTTGGGAGTGAAAAATCACATCAGCAAAATTTACAGAAGCTACAACTCTTGGACCAGAACAGTGCTACTTTCACTAGAATTGTGTATTATCAAACAATTGAAAAGGATGCCCAAACAACTGTCTTTAAGAAGATAATTTAAATTTTGTTGCAGAAGATGACTTAAAACTACAGTTACTTTGCAGCACTGAGGTCTGTAAGCCCACCACAAAATGCCCCGAAGCTAAGGTGAGTATTTCAAATGATTTCCACTAGCTTGGGATCATGACCTTAAAGATAAAAATCTCTTACACAGGGAAGGTTGTAATATACTGTGTTGTCCAAAATTCAAGAGATTATTCCACTTTTAAATAGACTAGGAACATAGAAAATAAACACTTCTGATATTGCCAAAAATATGCTTTTGTACAATTCTTTTGAGCAACTGTCTGAAGGTAACTGTAATGATGAAAGTTTACACTTTGAATTTAGTCAAGTTAAAAAACTTTCATTTTTCAGTGCCAGAAGTAGAAATGATTCACATAAAAGATACTGAAAGACAGTTTTATTTTATACACATGGTGTTTTTTTTGTAACTGTGCATTCAAGTAGAATGGCCAGAACCTATGTGACAGAGCTTTCTTTTCTACTTCACTGTAAAGGTCATTTCTTAGCATCCACCTCACCTCCACAAAAAAAAGAAAAGCTTCTACTGAAATTCAAATAAAAGAGCTTCAAATCAGAGGTTTTCCTTGCCTGTGTTAAATCCCTTGCAAAAATGGGCAAAGTCATTGCAAAGTTACTACTGTGGTCAATCTGTTTCAGTGGTATGTATAACTACATCTATTATCTATCTCACATTAAATCCAATAACTATTAATGTGGCAAGTCATTAAAGACTTCTGTAAAACAAAATTAAGAGAAGAAAGGTATTAGCCACTTGTCTCCAAACTAATTTTAAAATAGAAAAGAAAAAATTATTTTATTAGAGAGCTCTGTGGTATTTAGGAGAGTCCTGGATTTATAGCTACTGAACATAATCTGTTGAGCAGAAATCTTGAAAACAGTCACATAGATCAGCTGGTAAATAGCCACACAGGAAAACCCTTGGCTAGGACCTACCTTAAGGAAATTCTGTAACGCTTCTTCTACTGTTGAAGTTGGTGGAGTCCCAAAAAGAGCAGCAGCTACTTTCTTTTCAATCCAAGACAACTGAGCTACCTACAATATAAATGGGAGGAAAAAAAGAGAAGTCTTTTAGGATAGTTTCTCAGATTTGGTGTAAAATATTGTCCTGTGCTGCTGTACTACCTATACAACTTATTTTGCAAAAGAATGCACAAAGGAATGTTTAATGTTGTCGACTGGCCAGCTTAAAGCACAGCCTTTTGGATTTTAGAGTCCATTGACAGGGAAAAGTACATAGGCAGAAATACACTATAAAAAACTAACATCATTGACAGATTATCCCAATCTACAAAGTTTAAAGTACATTTAAAGCATCATAAGACCGTACCATTTTTAAAAAACTAAGGCTAGAAATAGTGCTTTAATCTTTTAAGGTTTTCAAGTGACAGATAGCACAGTGTGGTAGTCCATCTACTGAATGCTTTTCAGCATTATGAAAAGCTGTTGCTACAGTCAAAATGTGCTCTTGGCCCTTGTAAAACAAGTTCATTTATTATACAGAAGCTGGTCGCAACAACTGTTAAGAAGCAGGCTTCATTTTTCCCTCTCCAATCCTGACAAATAACACATGCCAAAAAGCTCTTCTCTTCTCAGGAAGACAGGCTGCTATAAAAGGACTTTACGGAACTGTCATATTGCCACACAACATATATGACTTCTTCCCTTACATACAGTGACACATGACAGAAACTGCACTGGTTACTGCCACAGGGTATTTGGTTGCAGCCCCTAACACAGTGAAACACACCTCACGCCTCTACTGAAGGAAGGAGCCGTTCAGAAATGCAACATGAGCCTGAAGCCCGTTCATACGGAAAACGGGTGAAGGAACCCTCCTCCTCCAGATACTCCTCCGGAATAGCTACCACATCTGCAAACAAAGGGCAGGTCTTTATGCCTTCACAGAAGTGTTTGAACCACAGCACTGATGGCTCCTGTCACAGAGTAGAAGAGAGTTAAGCAAGGTTCTGTGCTTTCCTCATGATTTCTGGCCTGATCTATGCAGAGCAACGCAGAGAAGGGATGCACACAGGCAAAGTAAGAAAGCTGCTCATCCAAACCAGGAGATGAAGAGAGACGTGAGCCCCTTACAGCCATCTGTTTTAGAGGGAGCTCTGATTCAGTAATGGAGTTAAGCCTGAAACTCAAGTCTGTCCCTCTGCTGTAAAAATTTAAATGGTTTTGGATAGCTTCTGATTATTCCCGCCTCATTCCCTGGCTTCCCAATCTCTTCAGGGCTGTTGCCACCTTCCCTGCCCTCTCCTGCTGAATCCAGCAATTATCCAGCAGGTTACAGTTAATTATGCTAAAATACGCGAATCCATCCACACTATAACATATGCTACCTACAGCCATGAACCAGAACGTTTCTCTTTTAAGTGGACATCAAGCTCTCCCTATTTCTTGTTGCAAACTGCCTTAAAAATACCATTGCAAAGAGAGCAAATACAGGCCAGCATGCAATGGAAAAATGCACAGAACCATGTTTTCTCATTTGGCATCAACAAACTAGCTAAGTAAGAGCAACACTGCTTGGAGACAGAAGGCATCCTGGCCAAGCCTTGCTGGTTGTCTGGCAGGGTCCAACGCCTTGTTTGTTAAACGTCATCAGTAAGTCTTTCACTCAAAACCACTAAAAATAATATTCCAGAGATAAACAATATTAAGAAACCAAAGCTTTTTTTCATCATCTCTCTCAGATCCCTCGCTCTTGAAGCCTCTTTTAATGCAACAAAGCATTTTTAGGAAAGCTCTCTTTACCAATCTCACAGTTCTCACTCATTAAAACAAAATGATGCTTCCCCTCTTTGCACTGAAGTGCTTTTACACTGCGTTACAATCTGCAGCTCAGAGGTTAAAACTTCAAGTTGTAGGTAGATACTTTTTAAAATATATATACATACACACACACACACATATATATATGTATATATGTAATTCCCCCCACACTTCCCTAGCTACTCTCTAGTTTTCCAGGACAGATTCTGTGAGAGGTATTAGATTCATTTTTCTTTTTACAAAAATATTGTTTTCTTCAGGCCGGTCTACTGCTATAGTGTTCCTTACTCTTTTGGAAGAGGAAGGGGTTTTCTGTATCTCCAAGTTCATCTCATCAAGATAGAGTGAGCTTACAGGGGAAGGAAGAAATGAAAAAAAGTGAAGGGAGTGTATCTTATACTGTTCTCTGAGACACCACCTGACACTACATATACACTGCATAGATACAATTCCCACGTACACAGAGCAAACTTGCAGTTTTTCTATGTAGAGTTATAATTAGCTATTTAAAATAAAAGTTCTTCCTGGCAGTTGTTTTATTGTCTTACAAGATTTAATCAGAATTATTTTACTGAGGTTTTAGTTCTTATTTCATCTGCCTTGGGTGCTGCTTTGCACTATACGTACTTAGCTATTTCTATATTACAAAAGCCACCAACCTAAAGCAACATTTAAAAGCAAAATGCAGCTATAGTGAGTTTTCATTAATGTGCACTGGAATCAATATTACACTTTATGGGTAATACACAGGTAGTCAGATAATTCTGTAATGCTTTACATACTCAGACTTACATGCCAACGGCCTGATGAATTCATTGCAGCAAACTCTAGCCATTTACAAATGAAGTGCCTAGTTTACACTGATTTTCTGGGTTCCTTGGATAGTCAGTAGAGAGATAGGAGCTCTTCCATCAGGCAATTCCTCTCGCTTCATCTACTTTAGCCTGGGCTGAACTATCCTCTCTTTCTCTTTCTTTCTTTTGACTACAAAAGGAGTGCTGTCAGTTAGCTCAGATCTGACATGTATCTTGTGGATGGCTAAAGACAGGTGAGATAAATCCCATCCCAACAGCTTAACCATCCCCTACCAGAGTCAGTCTGCCTCCCTCATATGACTGAGCGGGGACAAAGGGAGAAGAGCTGCTTTGTAACATAAAATTGTGTCCTGAAGCAATAATGATGTACAGGAAATGATATCCTTTCCCTGAACGCATACAAGCAGAGTCTTTAATTTGAAATCAATTTTTGACAGTAAATTTTTATACCAACTTTATTAAGTGTTCTCTGTGTGTGAGCAAGCACATGCAACAAAAACCCCAGTGCAGAAAGCTCTAGTATAGTGAAATTTTAATTTCTGCAGTTATTCCAAATAGTGCAAAACATATCTGGATGCCCATACAAAACAAAGCACAGAGACTGGATGGAGTGAGATTGTAACTATCATCAGCTTCAACATGACCGCTATTTCACTTAACGTGCATGTCTCAGGACTGGTATAGGAGAGCAGAAAGTAAAAAGCAAAATAACTAATGCAGCAGGTAATAACTACCACAACAAAAAAAAAAAAACGTTAAAGAAAGAACAAGATTGTCCCCTGCTCTACAGATGACTTTCCAATCTTTAGCATGTTTTGGTTTTCAAGATCTCCCAAGCCCTGACCTCTGTCTCCCCAGCAATCTGAAAATTCACAAGGACACTGCAATGAACGCTGGAACATTGCTCCCCAGCTGCTGTATGTGAGGACAGCTAGTCCTGCTCGCTTGAGAAGAGTGGCTAAGAAAAAAGAAAACATCAGTATACTCCTGAACTTCCCTAGGGCTGGAGGGGAGTAGGTCACCAACACAGCCTGGCCACTGGCAAGCAGGGGATACCACTCTTCAATATCCAGAGCTAACAGGGACAGGCGTCTCTTAAGATTTCTCCTAGAGATCTGTCAAAAAAGCAAGCTTTCAGCAGCTTATTCTACCCAAAACTGTATTAATACCAGAAATGGAAGAAAAACATCCACAGGACTAAATTGCAGCTGACCATGAAGTCAGTGCCTGGCACGCTCCTATCAGACCTCTCCTTCCACTGAAGACTAAGGCAGAAAATGTGGTTCTCCCCTATATATTTTGTGTCTAAATTGAAAGTGGGAAAAAGGTTTCCCTAACATCCCTTTCTCCTCCGTAGATTAGTGGCAGCAAAACTCAGATAAAAACTAAAACATCCACTGCTTGGAGTCTGTTTTTGTCTTCTGTTTGGTTTTGATGAGAAGCAAACCCTGTCCATTCATAGCCTTTGTCAGACTTCAGGAAGTTGGTGCCAAGGAAACTAGCCCATTCGGTCTGAAAATTCAGCCAAGACTGACCTGCCTCCCTAAAGGATTTCCTTTGCCAGTGCTTCTTTGGTAATAGTTCGCTGAAGACACATAACACAATTGTCTTCCATAAAGGAAAATCATCCCATTGATTCAGCTTCAGTAAAATATTAATGCAACCTATGTAAGTATCTTCTGAAAGTGTTTTCTTTTTTATTACAATACATTAATGTGAATTGTATTAAATAACTTTACAATGCTTTGACTTCTGGAAGAGATTAAATAACTGGACAGCAGCTTTAAAATACTGGCTTCCAACACAAACACTCTCGTCTCTTGCCATCTGAGGAACCGCTACAGTCTGCACAGGCATTTAGCCATTTATCCAACTTGAATTCCCTGGGCTGTTCCCCTTTCAGTAACGGGAGCAGACTTGCAGAGCACACAGACAAAGGAACTGGGACAATCTGTTCCCTGATGTAACCCAAACCCATTATATTGGGATACACCTGGGATGAATCCAACACATGGCATGTAACCTGCAAAAGTAAATTCCAAGAGATCTCATTTTTAACACCACACCAGCATTTACCAGAGGCTCTAATCCAGTTTCACAAGTATATGCCAGCTACTCTGCGCCGGTACTGTAACGGCAGGTAGCCATAAATCTTAACGAGATACATACTCAGTTTTAAAAGCTACTCTAAACATTAAAGCACTAAAAAAAAAAAAATAAGTATTAAGAATTACCAGATATTTGCTTACAGAATTTTAAAGAAAGCTCTAATTCTTACATACAATTCACCACAGATCAATTCACTTCCAACAAACATTTCCTGATGATTTGAAGAGCAAAGCAGTTTTCACTGTCTATTCACCAAAATGAAGAAGCTGAAACTTAAAAGTCTCCAAACAACACTGTATTTATTTTAAATCACATGCATCAACATAAGCATATATTAAACACACGAAACCTTCCCTAAAAGACATGTACTTGGCAAAGTCTGCTTTTTGTCATTGAAGGTTGAGGGGGAAAAAAAAAAGATTCATCTACTATCATTTAAGAAATTTTAAATGAAAACTCTTTTGCTCCAGTTGTTTTTCCTTGCAACTGCTAACATATCTTCTTACATACTAATCACAATTTTAATTTGCTGACTAAATATTTTAAAGTACCTTAATCACAATTATATGGTATTCATCTTTTCTTCAACACTAAAGCTACCCTGGAAAACATTAACACTATTTAGCAGTACATATCAGCTCTGGAAAAAGGAATATTAAGATGACATTTAGTAGGGTTCTATGGTTATTCATTTCTAACAGTGTTCAATTACGTTTGGTAAATGCATAAATTATTTTTTCTTTCCTCATCACCTCTGCAAAACAAAAAACATGCTCTACACTGGAGCTTTATGTGGGTTCTTCTATACACAGCAGGTCTTACAGGAAAATTTTGCCCATCATGACATCTATGAAGTGATCTACGAAAAATTCTGCCTATCTGATTTTGTTACCAGAAGTAATTCTCTGACAAAGCTGAGATGATATGTGAGTCAGAAAAGAATCTAGCTCTGTCTTACAGCTCTACCGGCTTTCTAATAAGAGAAATCAAAAATATCAGAAATCGATTTTTAGACAAGGAGGCATCTGAGTGTCACTGGTCATGCATCAGAGGCGAACCCCTCCATGCTGCAAAGTGGTGGGAAGGTCACCAGGGGCTCTGCTGGAAGGCACCAGTGGGGATCTGGCCCGGGAAGAACAACTGCTGTGTCAGAAACTTGGCTCTCCGTTATTGCTGCTTTTCACAGCAGGAAAAACTGTAAGTAGTTTTATACCGAGGAAGGTGAGAAGTGGCAGTCAGAGCCAAATTCTGGCAAAATTCTACCAAATTGCTTGAGCAGTATAGCACACAGTCTCTGGGTATAGATTTCAGCCTTCAATAAATCTTCACTGTTTGCCTCCACTGTATGTTTATGCTCAAATGACTGTTCAAACGATTTTCATTCAAAAAATAAACTGGATTCCAGAGTAATAATACTAGAAGCATCCCATTTTACAGCTTCTTATGCTATACCTAACTTTCAGTTAGTCAGCCAGAAAAACAGTGCTAGAAAATAGCAGTAAGATCCCCCAACACTAAATGGGGAATAAATGGGAAATGTTTGACTAGAACAGGAAGATTCAAGTACATCACATTTCCCAAAAGTGTTATCAAAATCTAGAAAGTATCAAAACACTAGTTACCTTTTCTAATTATGCTGCTTCAGTAAGAGAATATGTGACTAAAAATGTCCCTAGAAGAAACACTTATAAAAGAGCAAATGTTGAGGCTCATCCTAATTTGAGCCCCAAATGAGCTAAACTGCAAGTACAAGCTCACCTTTTTTCCTCAGTCATCCTTCTTTCTCCTATCATTTCATCATGTTAGGTAACAGCCTCCCCAGCCTCAACCTCAAATAGACTAGACAAAAAAATCAGAAGGTCTAAGAGGAGCATTATCACTCCATCTATGGGTACCAGTACCAAGGAAGAGTATGATATATCTACTTTTCAAGAACCCTATTGCAATCTCTACTCCGAAGAAATATTTGGGACCAACACTAGAGACAACAGTCTAATCTGGGGATTATTATCACAGCATGAAACACCTTGGTCTGCAGGACAGGACCAAGGAATCTGTCACATCTTCCACAGGCTCCTAAAACCATCTATGTTAAATGCACAGCCAAAGCCTGTATTAGTGCATCAGCACAGAAACTTAATCGTATGGTCTGCTAAAATTCATGAGGGTATTACCAATTTCACTGGTCTCAGATCTAGAGCCAACTTCCATGCTTGAGCCAGTTTTCAGAACCATATAGGGTTGCCAAATGATAGCCTCATCCTGCTACTGAAGGTGTGCAAATCACAAAGTGATTAAAAGCTGACAGTCCCAGAAGTTAAAACAAAATGTAACCCAGTCCTATATTTCATTTATTTGTATTATGCAAACCTGTCTTAAGTGCCTCAGGTTACTATTTTGCCACGGCCATCAAGACAGTCACAGGAGCTGGGAATTAAAGAAAAAATCCTGAAATAGTCCAATGGATACATCAGATCACATCCGATTAGTTGGATTGTTTTACTTTAAAAAAAAAAACAAAAAAAACAGGTCAGGCCATATCCTGAAGCAAATGCTAATCTGTGGCTTTACTGTTCAGTAAGGAAACACTGCATAGATGCTGTGAGTGTGGAACACGTATGTGCAATGACACAGCACAACAAGCAACATTTATCACTCACTCAGGAAGTGGCGTTTGCCACTAAAGTGGAACAAGATTAAAAAAAAAAAAACACACAAACAAACAGTGCAATAAGAACCAAGTGGGATATACTGAGGTAACATGTAAAGTATCAAAAAGGGGTAGTTCAAATGACAAACAAGCCATGAGAAACATCTGGGAGTGTCTGATATAAATGCAAGCTGCAGTCAGTTGTTGGAAACAGCACAGTATAGAAGCATTTGAGAGAGATTCTCCTCAATAGCAGGGCAGCATGTATATGACAGGACAGTCTTTAGCAACTCACTTTTGCATAGCTAGTGCTGATATTTCAGAGTACACCATGATGAAAAGCTGGATGAAAAGCTCTTTGAAAAAATCTGGTGACATACCATGTTTCGATCAACTAAGAAAAATGTAATTGTTGAAAGCTTATTGAAAATCATATACATGATCTGAAAGAACTGCTGAAAGATTCCCTTGCATTAAGTCTTGTTGTAGATAAAGACAACCAAAGTCAAAGGCTGCAATGTTCTAAACGTCACAGCAACTCCCTCCTCCTAGTTTGCAGGCACTTCACAGTGACTAGCTTTGGAAGTAGGTGAAAGAAAAAGGCCACGCTGGAATACACTTTTTTCTAGCAGTTTTTTTATTTATTTGTTTATTTGAAGGTGGGGGGGAGGACTTATGCAGTGAGGTAGGCCATAGAGGAAATTGATTCCGAAATACACGCTTGCTCAAAACATATCATCATATGTTTTTTCCCCCCAACTCATGTGGCACAGATGGGGGGGAAAAAAAACCCTGGTATGTATGTTAATGCTCTTGCCTTAAAAGAAACTTTCACTGCCTGCTCTGCCAGTAAAGTATGGATTTCTTAATACTGTCCCAGAAGGAAAAATAACTGCAGTACCATCACCACTGGACTAGAGAACAGCAAAGCCAAAGCTGTCAATTTTGACATGTAATTATTTTAAGGGATTGGTGATTAAAAAATAGAATCCATCAGAAGAGGTCGTTGTCTCCCTGCATGGATCAGCAGAAATATATACATACATGTTTTAGATACAGGTTTTAGAAACAGAAGCACATGGTTCAAGACCAACTTTCAGCATTCAAAAAGAAAAACAACCTCCCCCAAATTAGAGCACTCAAAATGATAAATGATTGATCCGAGTTCACAAACTAGGCAAAATTTTACAAACTATCAGGAATGTGTCAGTGAAGGAAGCCCCTGCTGAATGCAGTGAAAAGGCTGAAATGCCTTGGTGACTGGGTGCAGTGCGTTTTTCTGACCTATTTCAGTTTTTCAAGGCATGCTGAACACTTGATCCCAATCTAGATGGACATCTTCATCTCATGTTTATATGTGCTTTTGATTCAATTAATGTGCTTGAAGGCAACACCTTACTAAAAGAGGAATACAGTGGTTTCAGAACACAACTTTTAATATGAAGAGTTCAGACTGAATTTTTGGAGCGAAATAAGCAATCTCCTTCTAACATCAGCTGCTATTGCTTTGAGAAGTCTCCCAGTGACCTTTTACAGCATAGACCATGCAGGAACATTTTCTTCTGACAAAGATGTCTCTCAACATGCAAGACAAAGTGATAAGGATAGCTATCTGAGCCATCAAGAATGTGGGTTTAGGAATAAAGAAACTCTCAGATTACAAGCACAATCATCAATTTTTCAAAAAATTAAATCAACAGCTAAACTTATAAGCCAGATAATTATTTTAATTTTGCATATGCAAATACTCATCACTATGTTATTAATACAATATTTAAAAGCATTTGTCATGTTGGCATAACAAAAAAACCTGTATTACTCGGGAATTTTGAGGTAAGTTACAGATTTTATACTTGCATCTTTGCTGTGACATTCACATCAAATCCACCAAGCCAGTGCAGTAGCGGTTCTGCCACACACCTAACGCCACAGCATGGAGGTGCTGCCATCTCCGGTTACGGGTGGGGAATGAAGTTACAGCAGGGCTATATAACTGACCCAAGGGCACCCAGGAAGTTTGTGGCAGAGTGAAGAACTGAATTCAAGCCTTCCAGTATCCAAGGTTACCTTTTCTCTTTTCCAAATATCTGTTACTTTTCATTTATGCATTTAAATAAGAAATCTGAATACAACGAGGGGCATATGAGTGTAGTTTACTTAATATACATGACAGGAATGGACAGCAGTAACATCACAGACATGGAAATAAAATCCAGAAATGCATATGTACTGTTTCATCTAGTTTCAAAACATCTACTTCAACAAATATGTACTTTGTCTTAAAGCCTGTTATTTCATTTCAAACGCATTATCATTTTTCAGTATACTCAAATCATAGGTTAGATACAGAAAGCAACTTACTGAATAGCACCATCTTCCATTTAGGTAATACAAAAAAGGATCTTGAGGCTTAAGTTCAATTGCTTTGTCTAGGTGCTCCTATTCGAAAGAAAATCAGTGTCACTTTAGATGTTTGCTTGGCAAGTGTGTTCACATTCTAAGAAATTCACTGTAAATCATACACAAATTTTGAAACTCTCTTCTGCTTTAATTTTGTTCTAATATCCTAAAAATACTTTAATTAGCAAACCCCTTATGAAGGAAAACCACAAACAATTATTTAGCAACTCTGCACACAATGCAGCAAGACCTGTTGCATTTAGAACATGACTGAGCAGCTCCAAAGTTCCACCAAATAGCTCAAGAACTTTTGTCTTAAAAAGGCAACAACTTCAGTTATATTAATTGTATATACAATTACCATTATAAAATGGTAGCACACCAAATCAGTAGGAGTGCAATTATTCTCTTTGATAGATCTTAAAAAACAGCACCAAGCTCTTCCACCTTGGAACATCACTGTTGTAACGATATGGTTCATGACGCAATAAATTGTTCCTATAATGTGAAACATAGGAAATAAAATGGTTCTGCTGCAGTGAAACAATAAAACCCAGGAACTATCTAATGTGGTGCTTCTTCCAAAGCCATTTTCATTACAGGTCATGAGTTTCTCTATTTCTCTGTTTAATTCACTGCAAAAAGCTCTTGTTGCTTAACCTGAGTTTAAAGAAAAAAGAAATATGTTATTTCATCCCTAACTACCATTTGCCTCTCAAAAGAAATTTCTCTTAAGATGTTGTTTTTTTCAGATATCTGTTTTTCTAATTAAGTCGATCACTAAAACATGCAAATTATACTGATCTGAGAACCTATTATTTCATCATATTGTCCACAACTATTCAGATACGAGCTACTTTTTCATGCTACTATTTTCCCCAAAGCCTCCATGCTTCCAAATGACTTACATGGATTTCAGCAACTACTTCTCAAGAGAAGGACCTCACTGAAAAGGCTACTGTTAACACTGCGGACTCTTTTTAAGCTCCATCCTTTAACAACTGCAGCACTTCTCTGTTATATGCCCCCTTTTCTGCAGCATCACATCATTTTTGCTATGCTCCTACCAGGCCCTGACACTTGGGACTGAGGTCGCTTGGCATGGCTCTGACAAAATTAATGTGCTCTCACAGGAGAGCCCTGCGACACTCCAAGCCCTGTCAAGGAGGAGAGGTGACAGGGACTTGGCCCGGCGTCCCCCAGCAGGGGAACTCCCAGTAAGGGCAAACCTGCCTGCTGGCTCTGGTGACACCCAGAAACAGGGATGCAGGCTCAAAGGGGCAGCAGATGGAAGGAGCCAGAGCAACACCGAGCACAAGCACGGGCAGGGGAGTACACCTAACACACACCACTATGTCTAAATTACACAATTACCTTTGAAGGGACAGGGTTAAAGCATACACCACTTCTTAAGGGTGGCATGAAGCATGATTGCGGGAATGTGTTAGTTCACCACTAAATATTTAATGTGTTTCAGTTTTGCAAATGAAATTGTTACTCCCTTCTCCTCCCTGCTTTGATCACAGAATAAAATGGAAATCTTGATGTTATCAGAATCCTAAGTCAATTCTTACATTTTGCCAGCATATCACCTATTCGTGTACATAAAAATAACTCCTTCACTTTAACATAGGCACCAAAATATACCTTTGAGGATGAATTACTGTGTTGGAAATATCCATCTTTGACACTATATGAGGAAATAAATTACAGGAATAGCTTAAAAAAAAAACAAAAAAACCCCACAACCCTACAAAAAAACATACCTTAAAGAGATAACCATTCCTGATTTTGTTTTGTACACTTTCAAACTGAGACATATAGCCACACATAATTGCAAACCTGAGAGGGGAAAAGAAAAACACACACACATACTTTTTGTGATTTGAATAAACCTTTGAATCAAATTACAAAATATTTCAATACCTAATTTACAGATTAACACCTGTTTTTCATCCATCTTGATGGCTGGTTAGAAGCTTGGCATGAGCTGTATACATTCAGGAGCAGACAAAAAACAAAACGAAACAAAACAAAACACAGCAATAATGGAAACAAGAAGCTTAAATGACACTGGGCTGTCAGTGAAGTGAACAAACAGGGATGTTTCTCCAAAATTTAATTAACTTAAAGCAGCGACACTTCCAGACTGGCTTCAGTATTGCCAGTAGTTTAATTGCACGTGTTGCGTTCTCCATTGCAATGCACCAAGAACATGAACACCTCCCCTGGGGGAGGCACCTCCTTGGGATGCGCTAAATGGGAAGATGAGCGCACCCCAACAGTCCTTCACTGTCTCCTACAACCTTTCTTAAGTGTCCTGGTACATTTCAGTACCTCTAGCTTTGTTTCAGTATGTTTAAATAATTTAAAAATATGCATGCACATTCTGCTCTTACAGGATCACTACTGCTACTCTGTCTATTGTAAAGGGTTTTTTTTTAATTCTGAGAAAGTGGGGACACTGATAACAAGAAAAGAAATGTGAGGTCATTTCTATTAAAAATTTATTGTTAAGCAGGTAAAGCTTGCAATATTTTCAATGGTCTCTCTCTCTATGACATTTTCTCAGCAATACTGCTGTTTTATTGACAACCCACTTTGCACATTTTTATTGCTGTGCCATTATTACTTCGACAGCCATAGAACTTGCTACGCATAACCAAAAGGAAATTCCCCAAGCAAGTCAGTCCTACCTTCCACAGACCTATTTCCATTGGCATTTAGACAACTTCACATTTCTGTATAAAACTAATGCAACCACTTACAACATACTTAAGCAGCATAAACTGATACAGATGTTCTCCTCTAAATTTTTCAGAATTTTACTTTCCTATTAAAATTTTTACAATGCAATGTCAAATTGAAACAGAGTAATCCCAAAATCAAGTTGAAGTCCAGAGGAAAACATGAGTTATGGAAGAAACTTACCAAGTTAATCGCAGTAACAGAACCACAACCTGTATGGCACACACTGATTTTAAGCATTACTAAATCTCAGCTTTCTTGAATTTCTTTATATAATGTAATGGTTCAAGCTCCAGTGAATCCTCATTAAAATGTCACTTCTAACCTAAATAAATCATTTTATTGCTTACAGTCATACCTAATGGTTTTAATTTAAAAATCTATTTTAGAAGTAGTCCTGCTACAGATTATTGCTTTTTTGTTCTGTAAATGTTCTCGGGTACAGCATGAAAGTCAGCATAACAACAGTAGTTGAATTTGTAAGAGCTCCAGACAGACTGTCAAACACTGTTGAGCAGGATGTATGTTGTGATCAATGTGCACCGAACAAAATCCAGCTAATCGCACCGCTCCTTCTGACAGCTAAAGCTGCAGGGGGAGCACATCTCACATGGGAAAGAGCTGCGGTGGAAGAAAAAAAAAAAAAAGCAAGGGAGGGTCAGCAAAGTTCAGGTATTTGGAAAGAGGGGGAAGGTACTGAAAACTTTATTCGGCTTAAGTAACTTGGGCAACATTTCCCCTATTCCCTTTACTCATTAGATGCTAATCAGATAAACTCAGCATACCATAGCTAAACGGATTGCTGCTACAAAAGAAAACAATGAAAAGCGAACAAGCTAATCCAGCATCTTGCAGTATTTCCCTGTCTGTGTGTGACAAGAAAGAGGGCCTTAGTTTAAACCAGTTCAGAGAAAAACTTCTACTTACAGCTAAAATCTCCGGTGGAGAGAAATGCCAGTAAAGTTTTCAACAAACGAAAAATAAGATAGCCTACTGACTTGAAATGTATTTTCTTTCTTCAAAGCTCAAATGGGAGCGTCTCATTATGAGCATCATTTTTTTATATTTTATACTTTTGAATTGGACTAAATAGGCAATTAGCATAAATAAATTATTTAATTTTTAGAGTTAAAATTCTATGGCATTTCAAATACTAATTTCCAGGGAAAAAAGTACCTTTTGCCAGGAAAGAGTTTTTAGACATTTGATATAATTTTAAAACAGTTCAAAAAAGAAGGGTAAGAAAGCAAGCTTTATTTTCACTGATCTAAATGGTGATATTAACTAATAAGAAAATGATCAGTGAAAATTAGGAAGGAACTAACTAAAAGTACTTCCATTTTGCTCTTTTCATTCAATGCAGAAGACATCTTGGCAGATTTCTGGTACAGCTCTTAGCAAAGCAACCAGACTGAAAGAGAAGTGCTTCTATTGCAGAGACTATATCTTCTTTTTCTGCACATCCTTGATCCTGGAGCTGTACCCACTGCACTAACTTTGTCTTCAGTCTCCTCTCTTCACAGTCACCTCCCCCATCTAGTGGTTAAACATAAAAATATCAGACAGCCTAAGGCCCTGAGATTTTCACAGATTTTGACATGGCCACCTAGTGTACTATTATCATAAAAAATGTGAAAGAAACCCCACAAGAATGTGCAAATACTCTATGAAACGAATAAGGCATACATATATTTTATCAGAGCACATGATATTGTCTTTCCTTACAACCGTTGCCTTACTTACGCCCTTTGAACAGGATTACAGTATCACTTATGACAGCTACATAGAGAAAAATAAAGTGAAAATCATTATTGACTAAGCACTGCAAGAAAGTGACCTAACTACTGAGTAAACATTAATGCCTGAAAAATGTCAAAAACATGCCCATAGACATATTCATCAAAATAAACATAACTGAGATAATCATAACTTCGTTAGACAGACACACATTATTTCCGACAAAAAAAAAAAATTCTAGGCAAAAGAAAACTTACTGAAAATAGTATAGAAGCATATGGATTAATCTTCCACAATTTATATTCTCTTTCTAAGCACAAACAATAAAACTCAGCAATAAGTCAGTACCGGGTCCCTTTGCCACAAACAATGTGACTAAAACTCAGAGTCACAAGAAAACGTAGTTGACATAGATGGATGCCAAGCATCTATACGGACCTCATGTAAAAGGGTCCAGCTGCAAGTCAGTTTATGTTTTCCCCCCTGGTGTTCCAGAATTTCTATACAATTTTATCTTGTCTGAATATGTAAGAGGGAATTACCTGCTGCAAAAGAAAGAACAGCAGGTTGATCCAGCTAGTTTTACCAAGCAAGTTCACAAGCAACCTGAATTTGGATGAGCAAGGAGCTCCTGGCAAAACTCAACCAGAAGAAGGAAGTCTACAGAAAGTGGAAAGGGGGACAGGCCACTTGGGATGAATATAGGAATGTTGTCAGAGTATGCAGGGATGCGACGAGGAAGGCTAAGGCCCGTTTGGAATTAAATCTGGCTAGAGATGTCAAGGACAACAAGAAGGGCTTCTTCAAATACATCAGCAGCAAGAGGAAGACTAGGGAAAATGTGGGCCCTTTGCTGAATGGGGTGGGTGCCCTGGTGACGAAGGATGCAGAGAAGGCAGAGTTACTGAATGCCT
This sequence comes from Apteryx mantelli, assembly GCF_036417845.1. NCBI lineage: Eukaryota > Metazoa > Chordata > Aves > Apterygiformes > Apterygidae > Apteryx > Apteryx mantelli. Next base: position 46,227,335 of record NC_089980.1, on the reverse strand, counting down.
TCTTTGCTTCAGTCTTTACTGCTCAGGCCAGCCCTCAGGAACCCCAGACCCTGGAGGCAAGAGAGAAAGTCTGGAGAGAGGAAGACTTTCCCTTGGTGGAGGAGGAGTGGGTTAGAGATCATTTAAGCAAACTTGACACCCACAAATCCATGGGCCCTGATGGGATGCACCCACGAGTGCTGAGGGAGCTGGCGGACATTATTGCTAAGCCACTCTCCATCATCTTTGAAAGGTCATGGAGAACAGGAGAGGTGCCCGAGGACTGGAAGAAAGCCAATGTCACCCCAGTCTTTAAAAAGGGCAAGAAGGAGGACCCAGGGAACTACAGGCCAGTCAGCCTCACCTCCATCCCTGGAAAGGTGATGGAGCAGCTCATCCTGGAGGCCATCTCCACGCATGTGGAGGAAAAGAAGGTGATCAGGAGTAGTCAGCATGGCTTCACCAAGGGGAAATCATGCCTAACCAATCTGATAGCCTTCTATGATGGAATGACTGGCTGGGTAGATGAGGGGAGAGCAGTGGATGTTGTCTACCTAGACTTCAGCAAGGCTTTTGACACTGTCTCCCATAGCATCCTCATAGACAAGCTCAGGAAGTGCGGGTTAGATGAGTGGACAGTGAGGTGGATTGAGAACTGGCTGAATGGCAGAGCTCAGAGAGTTGTGCTCAGTGGCACAGAGTCTAGTTGGAGGCCTGTAGCTAGCGGTGTCCCCCAGGGGTCAGTCCTGGGTCCAGTCTTGTTCAACTTCTTCATCAATGACCTGGATGAAGGCACAGAGTGCACCCTCAGCAAGTTTGCTGACGATACAAAACTGGGAGGAGTGGCCGATACGCCAGAGGGCTGTGCTGCCATTCAAAGAGACTTGGACAGGCTGGAGAGGTGGGCAGAGAGGAACCTCATGAAATTCAACAAAGGGAAGTGCAGGGTCCTGCACCTGGGGAGGAATAACCCCATGCAGCAGTACAGGTTGGGAGTTGACCTGCTGGAAAGCAGCTCTGCTGAGAAGGACCTGGGAGTGCTGGTGGACACCAAGTTAAGCATGAGGCAGCAATGTGCCCTTGCGGCCAAGAAGGCCAATGGTATCCTGGGCTGCATCAGAAAGAGTGTTGCCAGCAGGTCGAGGGAGGTGATTCTCCCCCTCTACTCAGCCCTGGTGAGGCCACATCTAGAGTACTGTGTCCAGTTCTGGGCTCCCCAGTACAAGAGGGATGTGGCACTACTGGAGCAAGTCCAGCGAAGGGCCACAAAGATGATTAGGGGACTGGAGCATCTCTCTTATGAGGAAAGGCTGAGAGAGCTGGGCCTGTTTAGCTTGGAGAAGAGAAGGCTGAGAGGAGATCTTATCAATGTGTTCAAGTATCTGAAGGGAGGGTGTCGAGAGGATGGGGCCAGACTCTTTTCAGTGGTGACGAGCGACAGGACACGAGGCAATGGGCACAAACTGAAACACAGACACTTCCATCTTAACATGAGGAAAAACTTTTTCACTGTGAGGGTGACAGAGCACTGGAACAGGTTGCCCCGAGAGGTGGTGGAGTCTCCTTCTCTGGAGATATTCAAAATGCGCCTGGATGCAATCCTGTGCAATGTGCTGTAGGTGACCCTGCTTGAGCAGGGGGGTTGGACTAGATGATCTCCAGAGGTCCCTTCCAACCTCAGTGATTCTGTGATTCTGTGATTCTGTGAATTTTAATTGCACCTAATATCAAAAATGCAGATAGGCACTACCAGCAGTGAGGCTCTGGCAAGCATAGTTTATCCCATATGAGATGGATTTACAGTAAAGATTTAAAGCCTGAAACCCAAAAGGAGCCACTTGAGGACACACAAACACAGCAAGTTTTACCTTTTCCCTGATAAGCTTCATGGGACCAAAATCAGAAATAACATACATCCTCTCAGGCTGGCTCCTTACTCTTCCATACCTCCTTCCATCTATTCCAACTCCAAAAACCCTCCTGTTCCATGCACACTTTGGCTTGGAAACACAATTTGGGGGACAAGACTTCCAGGTCTCCTGAGCCTCCCATTTAGCAGTCTAGTTTCAACAGAAAAGTTTCTCTTTACTGTAATCAGTATGACTAAGAACAGGATGAGAGTTTGTGGTATTTATTAATGCCAAAGGCAACTTAATTCAAGTGCTTCGTGACTATTCCTGCTCTCCCCCCAGCTCCCTCCGCGCATGGGTAACGCATGAGAGGCCCACAGAAAAAAGGTCCATTTTCATTCCGGTTCTAAATGCTGTTCCTGCCTCTCTCTACATGGCTCACAACCTTGTGCATCCCGTCTCATTTCTTTGCCATTAACTCCCTCTTATCTGGATCACAGCAGTCATCCTACTGGTGAAAATACTCAGAATTTGTCCACAGCACTCATTCCATCAGGCAGAGCAGGCGGCGGGAGCACACGTGCTTCCTTCTCTGTCAGGGCTGCGTGCACCTCACACACGTGATCCATGCGTGGGTATACTCTGACGGTCTCTGCAATGCAGCCAGACCCTCAGGCTTTCTTTATAATCTGACTTGAATGAGATCTCAATTCCTACAGAGGGAGGTCCTGCAACTTATATTACTGTTTGTGCTTCCTGTGACATTACTGCTTCAGAAATCAGTTTTACGTACTTAAAATTGTATTGCTTTCCCAACTTGATGCATCATCTATAAAAACGCATCTGATATTAAGTTTCGAGGCAAAACCAAAACACCAGTTCGAAACTACTTTCCTTATGTTGGCAAGGGCATGGCGGCAGTGGCTACGAACATGAAAGACTGCCAATGTACAAAGTGAAATGCGCCGAGGCATAAAGTAAAATGTTTAGGTTTTCCTTACATGGAACACAACTGAGTCTACATTGAAGAAACTGGCAGGAATACAGTTTTTATATTAAAAATCCACCAGAGTAACAGAGCTGAGCTCCAGGGAAGCATCAGATGTAGCGCACACCTGCGTAGCTGACACTTGCAAATACACGAGGAACAAACCAATGTTTAGGTAAAAAAACAAAAAAACCCCAAAACATTAATGCAAGGACATTTAAAAAATTCTGGCTTAATAAATTATTGCAACACATACAATAAATCAGAACAAGGAAAAATGCTGCCGTTAATGGGTATTCACAGAAGTGCATTACTGGAACATGTGGATGTTATGTTTTGCATTTCTGAGGCTGTGGATTCTGCAACTGAATCATGTTCCAGAAATGTAGCTTTTATTACAGACATTTCTAGTCCTTATTGCTGCAAACATGACCTCAAAAAAAATCTGCAAATCTGGAAGCAAAGTGAAACAACAGCTGTCAGAGATTACATTTCTGTCAAGGAGAATTGTTGTTATGAGGATCAGTAGGCTGCCAATATTATTTCCTCTGAGACCATTCTGGCAGAGAGCTTCTAGTAAATACATCTTTTCACAAGCCAAATCCACCTCCTTTGCACTTGCATAAGGATGCTGCAGCATTTTACCACAGCGCTGCTATTCCAAGAGCCTTTACACCCAGGGGAGGCATGGTGCCCCCCCTCACAGGCGGGACTACCGACCCGAGCTCAGTCCCATGCAAAGGGCTCCTATGATGCGAGTGCCGGCATCTCCTGCCTCCCTTCAGCAAGGAGGGAAATGCACACCAAGTAGGAAGATCAACAGATGGAAAATGGACCAAAAATGTCCTCAGGCGCTGCAACGACATTACAACATTTCTGAACAGAAACATTTCAGTGACCTACTCTATTTAAAAAAAACAAAAAAACCCACAGAACTCAAAATTATGATTTTCCCCCCCAAATGATTTTTGTCTGATCTAATAAGAACCCCACCAGCCATAGTCCTAATGCATGACCTTCAACCATTCTCTCATTTAAACGCTTCTTAACCAGAAATACACAAGCTAAGCATCCCTCAGATTCACTTGCTACAAAACAAGTTACAGCTTTTCAAAAATGGCTTCTGAAATTGCCTTTCTGTATTTAAAGTTTTAAATTATTGTTGCCAAAATAATAAGTGATTTAAGGATAACTGGCTGACATCAAGCATAATTAACAATGAAGACTCCTATAAAACTTCTTTGGTCTTCCCATAAATCAAATACAGGATAAATAACTCATAACCTGAAAACTCCATTATATCAAGTTTTGACTGCAAGCAGTATTTCTGGCCAAGGCATCAAGTCTTGAAAAACAAGACTGTATAATAGAAACACATGCTTGTAGCTTGCGAGTTAATCTCTCTCTGCTACAATTCCAGGGTTAAATCAGGGATAATTAAGGAGCAACAGTCACAAGTTTTTAGTCAGAACAAGCACCATACAGATTCACTTTCAAAAGTTGTCAGTAGTATGATAATATCCTACAACATATTCTACAGTTTTAAAGAGTTCCATCTCACTAGAAAAATATTTTATTGGCACTGCACCCTACAAATCTGAGAAACTATCTGTTACAATTCTATTACTAAGAGTGCATGACATGTTTACTCTTCTGCAGGAATTTTGTGTAAAATTCCTTTGCATGTACATGCCATTAAAGTACTTCTTCCACAAAAAGAACATTTTTCCTGCTCCTGCACAGCCCCCTACATTTCTGCAAAATAACCAAGTTACATGCATTTAAGAACTTGACTTTACCATGCTGGGTGGTAATACCTATTAACCTTAAAAGTTAGTCCACTGATTGTGATCCAGGAGAAACTTCATCCTGGTCAGGTCAAAGCAGTGATAGACTTCCGCACTTGGGAATCTCTTTCTGAGCAGTTCTTGACCCTTTTGCCAGTGAGTTTATGGTCTTTTATTCACAAGATTCACAAGTTAAAGATGTTTCCAGATTTCTGAATACTTTGTAACTCTCAAGTACTACAAAACACCTGGCTAGACTCTCTGAACTGTTACACACAGGTGCTTCCATATCTTTCCAATCTTTAGGATTCTCCACTGAAATGTGGCCTACCTGGGACTATAATTTCTTTCATTTTTTGTATACCAAGTATAAGACACAGCAAGTCCACTTAGAAGCATAAGACATACTAGCGCAAAGATTCCCCAATTTCTAGCCCAGGCACAAGCTCAGCAGAAAATTATATATAAACATAAGGGTCAAGATTTTGAATTAGTCCTGGAAGTGAGTAATAAATCTCCACAGCTAACAAAAGCTAGTACAGTCTCTATGACTACCTCCTTTTCCATTTTCTGCCATGTTAATACGGGTCAGGCAAATCCCCAAGTGATAATTACTCAGGTCCTCAATGCAGGCAACCCTTTCTCTTCCACAGTTCCCTCTCCCAGTGGGACTGTCAGCTCTGGAATCGACTCCCACGGACAACCCTGGGCTTGGGGATCTTGTTCCTGTGCTTCTGTGTAACCCACGTACATATGACAGAGAAAAGTCTTGGAGGCAGCTGTACTTTCTGGGGAGTCTGCACTTAAAATTATCGGCTTTCCACTGATAATTTCACTCTGCTGTAAATGGGATACATGTTCTGTACAGTTCCCGTCACCAGGTGAATTCCATAAAGTGACCCAAACTTAACTGCAGTGCTAAGCTGGCTTTGTGGCAAACCAACCAAAGTCCAATGCAAAGAATGATCTTTCCAAGTGAACGTGATGAAAACTGGCTGCATCTAGTAACCTTGCTGTTCTTTGAAGAGCCTATGCTAACACATCCTCTTCACCAAAAAACGGAGTTGCAGGATTCTGGACAATTACCAGAGAAGCCTTCTGGACTTTTTCCTAACTCCTGGGGGGGGGGGGGGGGGGGGGAGGAAACATCAACAACAACAACAAGAAATCCACTTGCTTTGAAAATGAACTTAAAAGTGATTGTTTATATTTCATTAAAAATACTATTCAGCACACCTTGGCATTCTGCATTTTTTTGTAATTGTGAAGTTAAAGTGGTGCCATCTGAAGTGGCTACAGCACTGAATCGGCCTCACAGCACTTCCAGTTAAAATCAGGATGACAAGGATATACTGTGGTCCAAGATGAGCTGTGAGGGTTCACAGCTATCATTTGGGAATCACTGACCCAAAAAAAAGATTTCGTTTGAGGCTTGGGAAAACAAGAAGACCTGTGACTGACCAATGCCAACTTCTGCATTCAGGTTCCTTCACAATTTGAATAATTGCCACAGGCTGAAGAAGGCAACAGGTCACCTAAAATATTTACTCTGCCTCTCATCGGAGTGGTCAGACAAACAATAAAAAGTTACAGCCATGTTTTTTCCTTTCCAGTGTTTCCATTTAAGTAAATTTTTTAAAAGGTGTCCATTCAAACAGTCTGAAGGTTTTGTGATCCAACTGACAACCACAATATTAAGTATGAATACGTGTTTTCAAATATCTGGATTTGAATATTAAAATTACTAGCAGCTGGAAAAGATTGTTACCAAAGCTGACTGACTACTTCAAGCTCTTTTGCCCAGTTCTTTCTGCATGCATCTTATCAAATGCAATCTGAGGATGAACACTGGTCGCTTGTCAGTGTTTTGGTCAGTAAGCTGGCCAGTTCCAGTGTTGATATATTTTTTCATAAAACTAGATCATAAAATATAGATGGTTTACTGAGGACATGTATGGCTTTTTTTTTTTAATGAAGTACACATGAAAAGTAAAGCTAAATATCTGACCTCTAGGTGTTGTGTACATTAGCAAGGATTTGCTGGTAAGACCATTCCACTAAATTCTCCTAGTAGACAAAAAACATACTTTTTATTTCCCAGGACAGCTTATGGCAGTTCCACAAAACAGGAAAAAATTGCCCTGGCAAAAGGACTTTTTCCCCAGTATATCTCCATCCACACTAAAGCTTTCATGGAACAGTTATGCCAGTCAGGGTGTGACCAAAACATATTTTGCTGTGAACGAAGCTTTTAAGCATTAGGGATAAGCTTCTAAAACAAACTTTCAAAGAGGCCTATAGCCCTAATCCTTGCTTGACAGACATAGTATACATTCCTAATAAAGAACATTAAACCATAAACAGAACAGGATGCAAGGAAAACTGAGTGCCAGGTTATAAAAGTTTTATAGAAGAGTTATTAAGAGACGATATTCAAAAGCACAACAGCAAACAACCCTTCCCAATGTGGAGAAAAGACAGGACATGGATTTAAAGGCCAATTCAGCTCCAGTGAGGTGTTCTCCATTGACCTAAAAATCAAAAAGGAACTGAACCTAAAGGTGAAAATAAGAACACATGGCCAAGCTAGTGATAGTGAATAGTTACTAAAGAACAGCATACAAGTATTTAAAGATAAGATTCAGAAATGCTTAATACAAACTGAATTGCAACTTGCAAGAGACATAAAAGGCAGTAAGAAAAGGCTCTATAAATATAGTGGAAGGAAAAAAAAGCCACAGATGGAAGTACAGACCCACTAGTAATGAGATATGATGATGAAACCAACATGGCTGAATTATTCAATCTTTTCTTTGCATACACCCTTCTCTTCCCTCCCCACCCACAAGTGTTAATTGTAAGCAGTAACAGGGGATAGGACCACAGGCCAGGAAAAAAATAGGCTTGTCATTTAATCCTCACTCATTTAGTAAGCCATAATATATTAAACAGTTTAACAGAACATGAGAAATAATGCATGAGTTAACAATACAGATAGCAGCTATACCAAACATCAGTTAAAAACTCAATCACACTGATAGAAAATACCAAAAAAACTCAGAAATGAGAAGGTACAGAGAAGCAAGAAATCAGCCAAAACTTTCCTTAGGCAACAGTCAGCCAACTTTTTCATCAACAGCTAATACAGAATGTGATAGCACTATACAAAAATGAGAAAACTGCATAACTAATAGATGGATGTATCTTATACAGGTTAAGACCATTTTGTAGGGTCTTCAGTTAGCTTATGCAGTTTGAGAAAACTTTATACTGGTGATGAGATGAGGAAAAAAGGATTTTGGTATGAAACGGTGTTGCACTCGCACAGAGCATGTATTCATGCCGAGCTGCTCATCTCTAGACAACCCAAGTTCTCACTGTGTATCTACGCTCCTATTATAGTCAATAGGGACCCTGTTCAATTCACAGCAGCCTGCCCAAACACAGGTATCTACTGCCACTGGAGATGCCCTAAGGTTTCCCACCTGTTCCGGTTGCTGGCTCAGAAGGGTAGAGACCTCCCAGGGGTCCTGTGTTATATCTGCCATGACATGCAAGCATCCTGTCACATCAAATGGTACATACACCTACAATGCAGACAGTGCCTTTAGGTGCCAATCTGGAGTTGGGTCCTGCCCTTCAACTCTGAACTCAGGTAAAACTGGTAAGCCTTTCTTCCTTAACTGACCACTCGCTAGTGATCTTATTCCTTTTGTTTAACTATTTGTTAAATAATACTGTTTAGACAAAATCACCTGTAGCTGGTTGCAGAACCAGGGTCAGTGATTGTACCACTGGTTCATGTGAACCTGCGAATCATTAAAGGCGTTCCAACAAGTTTTGTCCTGGGTTCATTATCTTCCCATATTTTCATTAATGACTTCAATAATAACCAGAGAACAAACTTATAAAATAAAATAGTACATGGGAGGAAATGCAAGCACTTACTACCCTAAATACCCTTCATAAACCAGAGAAATGGTCTGAAATCAACATGAAATCAATGAAACATGAGTGTAAAATACTCACCTAAGAAGGGGAAAAAAATATATATGCACAATTACAAAACAAGTCTATTTCGTTAAGCAGCAGCACAGCAGAAAAGGATCTACAGGGACCACAGACTGAATGAGGGTTGGCACGCTAGACAAAAAACGTACAAATGTCTTTCTGGAGCATATCAACAGGGCAGTCCATTCTGTCCTGTATTTAGAGCCTCAGTTGGAAAGGTATACCCAGTATGGGACATCACAATTTAAGACTTGCACATTGAATCAGAAAGACTTCAGAAAAGAACAATAAGCAGACAAAATATTTGGGGAAAAAAATTATTACACCAGACTATTCACATCTGTTATGTCCATCTGTACCACTAGAAAACCACTGGTTCAATAGTAATAGATAAAAACCTCACATTTGCTTGCAACCCAGATACACAAAGGATGAAAACTAAGCATACAGAAAGACCTTGCCTGTAACAAAAAGGAGTAGCATACAAAACACAAGATTTTCTTCTTATATCTCTAAAACAGGCTTTCTGAGCTAACTCTGGAACACATCTCCTTACACTTGTAATTCTTCCCTTACTGGATATGCCTGCCAGTATGGGATCTCACATCTGAAATCTGGCAGACCACCTACATTTCCCTGAACACTGTGAAAGCTTTTGTCAGCCCGGTTTCTGTAGCCAAGTTTATACTAGAAGATTTTGTCAGCCTCCCAGGCAGCAGGTGGGAGGACTTGTGTGTGCATGTGATGGTATGTTTTTTTATACACACAGTTCTAGCTGAGAGGGGTAGACCAGCATTACCCTGAAGAAGCGACCACAGCTGTGGTCAGGCAATTGGCAGAAATGGCTACAATTTGCTTCCAGCAGGTGTTAAAGTTAAATGGGCTTTAATTCACTTTGCACTGAGGAGAGATGCTCACATGATCCTCTTCTGCTAGCTTTGCTGCCACTGTAGCAACCTCCAGCTGATGGATATTAACAAGCAACTGTGTAAGGGGCAAAGCAAAGGCTGGTATCTTTAACTGCCACATTATAGCTAGCTGAGGCCTAAGTCTCACCTCCAGGCAGGCATTGTCACTACTTCCAAGCCACGGGAGAGAACAAATGCGAACCTATCAGTGATGGCAAAGCTCCACTGAGATTAAACTTATTTCCACAATGCATGACTTCCAGTACCCCATCGTTACAAAGCAGGTGTTTGGATCACTAGCTGTTATGAGCACAAGGAAGAAAAACAATCACAGAAGTATGGCAACACTCAAAGAAACACAGCATGGAATAACATAGCTATCTTTGAAGTTTAGAAGGAGAGAGAGAGAGCAAACACAAGAGCCACCTAATTAAATGTAAACATCTGCATTTAATCGAGTATCTAAACCTGAGTTAGCTGACCTGTGCTCCCTTTATTGGCAATGGAGATGTAGCCAGCTGAGCCTAGGTAGAAGTTCATCTCACCCTAATGCAGATGTGCAACATGGACTCATATGAACTGCACTCCAGAAGTACCTACTTCATTCTGGACTATGAAGAGAGCCTGGGATAACAGGATCAGGTTTAGACACATAAGGTTAAAATGAAATCCCACCCTACATGTGTGATGGGGGGGAAAAAAAAAAAAAAAAAGAAGAAGAACAGAGAAACCAAAATGGAATGAAAAAGCTAACAATATTAGAAAAGAAAACACAGTTTCAATAAAATTGATTAATAAAATAGTAACCTGGAACTATGAGCTAGCTGGGCAGAATTATTTTTCACCCAACAATGCTGATTTGATAAAAATGATATAAATTTGCAAAGACTTAGTTACTTCTGGCAAGGTCTACAAAAATCAATCCAAGTGCCAAGCCTGGAGGAAAATGCAATAATCAAAACAAAAAGTCAAGAAGTTAACTGAAACCGAGATCATGCTCTCATTGTCTATTCTTAATTACTAAAGTTTAGATGGTCAAAATTTTGGCAGGGTATTTATTTTTCATATGGATAAGAGAAGTAACAAAATAGGAGGTCAAACTACATTATTTTGAGAAAGTAAGAGAAAGTTGTGAGAGAAAGTAAATGGAAAACAATGGCTTCTCCGAACAGTAACAGATACTGGTTTAAGCAAATACTCCTATATTTCATTATACTTACTGAAATATTGTTAGTGATGTTTCATCTGCAATAGTAAATGCTTCATAAAATATTACTTTGAAGTAATTTTATCTGCAACTGATTGAGTTCTATAAAACTATGAAAAGATATCAATGAATAATTGGTGAAATTGATGTCCAACTCCAATATGATAAATGTCACTTGCTGTGGGCAGTCTTTAGAGCTGGAGACTGCTGTCTTTTTGGTTGGATCTGATAAATACAAACAACTTTGCAAAAATGCACACTCTTGCAAACTTACCACTGATGACTCTCTGCGTTCCTGGCATCCAGCTGGATGGCCTTTTCAGCTTTAATCTTTCCTGTAAAAGGAGTATGATATATTAAAGGATTTATTGTATTCTTCTACATTTTAGGCAACACCCAAGAACCAAGCAGTCAGATAAATTCTAGCTGCAAAGAAGAAATTGCTCCTTCTTTTTTAAAATGTTTAGATGAACAGTGTACCATTATGGCTTTAAACTATTTACACACACACATATTTATATGTATATAATTTTAATATTTTCTCTTATATAATTCAGTTCAGATTCAACTGAATCGGGGAGGGATTGGACTGGACTGCTGAAAGAGGCTGTGGTGTCTCCAAGAGGGAAGATCCTTAAAAACTGGTTAGAGAAGCACCTGTCAGAACAACCAGCAGAGCTGTTTTCCACCTTGGGTACGGAAATGAACCAGGTGAAGTTCCTTTCCAGCACAATGATCTCCATTAAGTTCCACTTTTAAGTGAGTAAAGATGACAGCAGATCATTTGATCAAATCCATGCTCCCAGTAAGAAGTTCAAATGAGACGCTTGCTGTTTGCAAAGTCTCAGCTGCAACCAGTTAAACCACACTGACATTTCTGTATTACAAGTTAACTTCCTAAAAACAAAGGGCAGCATACACAGTCCTCCAACCGAGTGGAATGAAAAAACACAATCTACTGCCAGCTCCCCCACAGTCTCAGTCTCTCTGCATCACTTCCAAAAAACAGATGAAAAAGGCTGCCACCACCCACCACTTCAGGAGAATGAGCCAAACATAGCTGATTACTCAACACCTAAGACCCAATTTCATTCCACCATTCCTTACCTCTCCGTGTCTTTTGCTATGCCATTATCTTCCATCAGTTCAAGCTACCTTTAATCACTGGTAAAAGCAAAGGCTCCAATAACAGAGTTTACCATTGTGTTTTATTTTTTGTTATAACCCTCACTGGACTGGGTGATTTCCATGCAAAAAAGTCAAGTTGCTACCAAAACAAAGACAGTATTAATTAAATAGTTAAGACAGTGTAAGTCTTCATAAGCATTTAGATGACAACAGGATAGGAATGGGGACCTTGGACAAGCTGAGGTTGGCTATGGCATATTTAATGACAGCACAAAGGGTCACATTGCCTTTGAGGATAACAAAGGGTAGTCAAAACTACTCTTTCAGGGATGTCACTGACAACAGAACATGAAGCAGCAAACAAGGGAGAAGAGTTACAAAAGACAGAATAACCTGAACTTGGAATACAGTTATAAAACCTTTAATCTGGTGCAGTAAAAAAATGGAGAGGCAATGGAGAAAAAGAGGAGAGAGGCATATTCTCAGAGAGAGGCAAAAAGGATTATTTTAAGAGAATGTGTTGAACAGACAGCAGAAGGGTGACATAGGTAGAAAAGAACTAGGTTTTATTGTAATCAAAAGAAGGCCCAAAACAAAAGGGAAATGTAAACCACTCCTCTCCCCAGTATGCCTCTAAACAGTGAAAGAAAGGGCAATGCCCTTAAAAGCAACATAGAAATCAGAATCTGCTTGAGGTTAAGTCGTCAAACAGGACACCTGGTGAGAGATGCCTGGAAGCTGCATCCTCAGTTGTCATACACGACTATTGTTTCTGGTAGACAGTGTTTCCTGATTCCCAAAGTATTAGCCCCATGACCACCACAAAAGAGGCTGCTGATCTGCAGGACTGCTCCTTTGAATTAAAACAAATCTTGGCTTTGCCCTTGCATTTATTCCTCTCTCCCAAAGGTGTAATTAAGAAGCTGTGCTGACAACATCTGTCTTTTTTACATTTTGTTTCCATCTGATCCTCATTAAAATAAAGGATTTTAGGACACCATCCGGAGCCAACTGCCTTCAACTGTGACTGACAACACTTCTACATCATTTCTGGATCTCTCCAGTGTGAAAAGAACAGACTGAAGCTATATAATGTGGCAGTTTGTTGTGCAAAACATTTTTATTATGGTATACAAGCTCCCATTTATTGGACTGAAAATTGCTTGGGTTGAAAAACTTAAGCATGAGTGCTCCAAGCATGTTTCCCTACATTCAGACGACATTTTACATAAACATTTTTCCTTGACTTACCATCAGTAACATATTTTTTCTTTTCCTCAGCATCTGTAGTCATCTCAAACAGATCTCCATAAGCACGAGCAACTCTCCAAAGAAAGCCTGCACAGTTTTCATACTGAAAGTAGAGGACAAATGGGTAATTAAACTCATCAAACTGGGTAATTAAACTCATCAAAATTAGACTTATACAGTTTCCTTTCATAATACTTAGAATAGGTTTGAGGAATACTACATGAATCTTTGGTATTTTGCATCCTTCTATACTAGCTTTCCTATGTGTGAGAACCATATGACCAATTTTTCCACTAACAAAGAAGAAGATAACTTTTGGTAATACTCTGGAATGTCTAAATAGGTTTTATTTTATAAATCATTTTTACAGGTCTCTTTTTATTAAAAATAGAAAGGCAATCCAGTAAAGCACAATAGGTTTCTGAAAGTTATATATTTTCTTTAGGTGTGAAATAAGCACTGTATTCTCTCACAATTCTTATCACATCTACCCATCTGGATATTTCAATATATAAATGGCAATATAACCGGAAATAATAATATCTATCAAATCAGAAGAAACCGATACACTGAATTAAGCACTGCACATCAAACCACTTGCAAATTTCATTAAAAGTTACACATGTGCACACAAAAGTTAAAAGTCATACAAAGTATACCAGAAAATTATAAGCAGTCTACAGACTCACTGTTTGATTTCTTCAGAACATTTGGTCTGGTTACTACTTAATTCCACAGGACTTTCTCATACAGGCCATTTTAAAACCAGTAAAAATACATATCATTTATCTAGGAAAAAGCCCACAGTGTCATCCCCCACTGCATGCAAGAACACATACACCAAACAGAGTCTTAAAGTTATTGAACCTGGATTGGCTATAAAATAATAAAACTTCTATGCATGCCCAAGAGGAATATTGGTAATATTTTTTTTCACTGTATTTTAAAAATAGGCATGGAATTCCATCTTCTATTCCTGTCTGCATTTTAATGCTTACATTAAGGAAGTTCCCAAATACAGCGCTAAGCATAAGTTAATAGCAACATAATACTAAGTTTACCCTTTAATACCTTGTCCTCTTTCTCAAGCAGCAGTCTGAAACTCTCCTTTTTATCATCCTCTGAACCCTTGTGCAAACTGTCCGCCTGCTGTAAAAGATTAAATAACTCTTTTTCTTCTTCCAATCTCACAACAACATCAGGCGATTTCATCCATCCCTTTTCTTCCTCAGACTCTCCTTCAGTATCAGTATGAGCTGTAATATAACTAAAATAACAGAAAACAATAACTATATTTTCTGAAGATACTGGCAAAGCATTGTGAAATTCAAATGCAAAAATTTCAGAGCACGATTTCTGCCAGTTGTGAAACCTTAAGGGAGTTTTTGTTCATGGTATCAAGCTTTTTATTACTTTAGCACCTCTATCTTCAAAGGGACCGCATGATCATAATTCCAAACATAATACGCAAGTAATTACACTATGTCCCCCCTAACAGGGCACTCAAAAAGTTAAATACATATTAGAAACATGTGTGTCCTTGTGGTTCAAATGCAGAACACTGCAAATCATAATGCATATTAACACATGTTTTGTAACCCTGAAGAGGCCTCTTCAACACTGTGCCTCAATCTTCCAATTTTTTGAAATGGAAGAGCTTACCAACCAAAACAGGAGTGCTTTAAGAATCACACAATGTTTTGTTAAACACTTTAAAGGTCACAGACACAATTTTAGATACAAGCAGTAACATCATTATTGTCAATTTGTTTACTTATTTCTTTTGTACATTCTGGAGATCAGAATATCTGATAATGGGAAACAGCTTGTATCAATTCATTATTCTTAGTGCACAAGTAGTCAGCACAAGACAGTCAAGGACAAACAAATATTTACAAAAGCCATAAATTCCATGCAGAGATAAGCAAGTGGCCTTACTGTCCAAAGTGCTAAGCATACAATAGGGTCCTCAAATTTCAAACAGGAGCAACTGAACAACATTATTTGTAAAAGTAGCCATTTGCTCATGCACTAAATACGGACAGAAAAGCCTGATCTTTTGCATTTCCATTTTTGAAAATGTTGTTCTTATGAAAAATAGTAATTTAAAAGTATTATCTGCTAAGTTCAGAGAATTTAAATGGTCACTATGAGCAGAAAAGAAAGTACGAAACATACTATATGCATTAAGCAACTCTAACTAGTTCAGGACAGTAGTACTACTTTTTTTCTGGAAATATAACCAGTACAGAATGTTAGAAATATAAATGGAACTTAATAATTATAAAAATAATTATGGCTTTTAAATACTCTGTTTTCAATAAATTGCTATAGGAAGTGACCAGAATTAAAACACCACCAGATACACTTGTTGTAGCCTGTAATATGCAGTTGTAAATATTCGTTTAAATTACAGAACTGCCAGATGTGGCATGACAATTTCTCTGCAAGATTAACCCAGTAATATGGGAAAGAGGATTCAAAAACTTTTGAATAGGGGAAAACCATGTTCAAATGGAAAAAAAAAAGCACAGCAGAGAAAAGAAGGGAAATGTCATAGATATCCATAGAATTATAACACCAAATCTTGATACTGCTGAAGTCAAAGACAAATCCTATGCTGTATGCTGCAGAGTCAGTGTTTGTGCACAGTGAATGTTTACTTTGGTTTCCTGATGCATCTTTAAAAACACAGCATATTGTTCTTCCACAGTTACTCTGAAGTGGCTGCAGAGCTACATCATATATAGAGAGCACAAGCAAGGAACACCAACTTGACCAGAAGTGCACGAGATTTGGAGGGTAGGTCGGATGTTTGAAAACCACCCGGTTTTGAGGTATGTTTGAAAAGCACCTTTCCTGACTTGATTTGGGTTGCTCTTCCAATTAAAAGAAAATTTTGTGCAGTTACCTACTTTAAATTGTGGGTGCTAGATAATATAAAGTAGCAATGACTAAACAGCAAAAGGAATTACAAATTCCTGAACAATACTGTAACACTCTTTAGTTCCAGACATTTGGGCAATGCATGATAAGCCACCTAAGCATCTAGGTATGAAAGAAAGGAATCAGTGTTTGGAATTCAGTGTTGCTATTAACATCTCTAGCTTTGCTGCACAAATGTCTCAAATTTCTAAAATCATTTTGATTCCAACGTGGGAAAACAGACAAAAGTGATTATCACAAGATGTTACTCTGTCAGCAAAAATGGAAAGGCCAAGGTTGGGCTGAGAGCCACCCCTGTCCCTCCAAACAAGCTCAGCAGAAATTTTCAACAAACTGGCATAACCAAATATCAAATTCATGCAGGTTAAGTCATATAAAAATATTCTTCCAGAAACTCAAATGAAAAGAAGCGTGCAAGTAAGGTCACGGACTAACAGCTGATGTGGAACCTATAAGGAGCAAAATATAAAACATCATGGAAGAATGATCTCCTAAGATGAGACCATACTGCATTAATCCTCTTCTTGTCCCGCTACTCCCAGAGAAACATGATTGCCAGATCACATCTGTGCTGATGAAGAGGAGGAGGCAGGACAGGTCCTTTATTTCTACCCCTCACTGTCCTGGGAAATTCTCTCCCACCTTCTGTATTTCTCTGTCTTATGAGTCCTCAAAGAATTTAAATGTGGAGCAGACCATCTTAAACCTTGATAAGAATGACATATATTTCATTTTACTTGTTCATTTGCATGCTTTAAAGAAGGCAAACTAGTACCTCTTAATCCATGGAAAAATGAAAAACACCAACACAGTAAATAACTCTTCTCCTCCCCATGTAAGGCAATACCATTTCTGGGAACTGCAAAAAACCATACAACCCTGTGCTTGCTGACCTAAGTCAAAAGACACAGAACCGCATAAGGGGCTGGGGCATCTACGCAACCAAAAAAGAAGAATGCCATTCTCAAATGAAAGTAACACAAAATTTTAAAATCTTCTCCTAGTTTGGCCCATGAACAGTGTTTCTCATGAGAAGGACAGAAATCAATTGTCCTGATACCAATTTGTCCAAGGGAATGCAAATAATTCTCCACACTTAAGCTTAGACATGCTAGTTGTCTCCCAGAGATGCATCAGCATTCCTCAAAATTTCTGTTTTCTTCCCTCAGAAAATTGACAATATTCCTGAAGTGCCTTCAGAGGGTCCTCTCCTCCTCTTCCCTCCTTCCCTGGCTCCAGGCCTTTCCCAAAGAAACAACACAAAGCTGACAGCCTTTATGGGGCTCCAGGACTAACTTGTGACGAGTTGCTGCCTCACTCGTCAGGCCCCCCGGCAAACTCCTACATTGGTTGGGAGCTACTGAGGTTAAATGACAATAAGGTAATTTAATCAAGTATAAAACATTATACATCACTTGAAACATTTTGCCAAACTAGGCATAAAGAATGTTTCCTGTTTTGTTTCTGATTACATGAATTTTCTTACTAGCTCTCTGTTCAATCCTTAGCTTAGTCAGACTAAAATATTTATTTTAAGCATGAAAACATAACATGTTAAGAAGGCAATATGGACTTTTAAAAAATAAATAGCTGGATTTTTCCTAAAAGCTTGGGTAAGGTGTACTTCATCGATTTGAACTGAGGCCAGTTTTACTTTAAGATAGGATACCCTTCCAGCTACTTAAGGACAAAATAAGAGCCTAAAAGATATTGTTGATATAAAACTACAATAAGAAGAGCTAGATAACCGATTTCAACAAACTAGTTAGCTGGCGTTTATATCTGCTCATTCTAGAAGTAGAGGAGCAAGCTGTACATTATGAAGAACTACACTACAAAACAGATTTATCAGTACTAAACACAAGAAGCATAAGTGGAGATTTTTAACACAACCTAAAAATCTAAGGGATGATGAGAGTAATCCAAAAGGCAAATTAACAATGAAGGTGGAAGAGTCATTACAGTTTGCTTTACAAATGTTTCCTATAACAACACTGATAGCTGCTATTTTACCTGGTATTTTCCTGAAAAAGGTTTTATCAAATGCTGAAAAGGAAAGTGAATACTTACATGTGATAAAAACACTGAGCAGTATCTGACAAAATGCAAGCACTTTAAAAATGTGTATAGTCAGTGCCAACTTGTTTCCACCTTTATTACCAAAACATTTCATTTAAAAGAGAAAAACAGCAATAAGACTGTAAGGAGCAACAATCAACCAACTGGACTTCACTGGATCACAAAGGGCTGTTCAAAGTTCAAAGACCAAACGGAAACCAGGCTGGGGACTCACCACGCTGTGGTTAAGCGGCTCAGTAATCCAGGCACCTAATATTGCATTAAAAAACCTGAGCTACCTGGTATGCAACACTGCTGTGGTATAAACTCACTTTGCTGGTTCAAAAACTGTTTTGGAGTAACTTTTTATTGGCAGGCACCGGGCCTAACCAGGCATCTTATCTGTTCACAACACTCCAACTTTTAGATAGATCAGATACTATCTTTTGTCTCCCAGCCAACATAAAAAGCATAAGCTGGCACAAACACTGTCTAATCCACTCCAGCTAATTCAATAGGAAGGTGATTATGTGTCAACACCTGATCTGGATCAAATTTGCACTGTATGACCCAGCAGAAGGCAGATCCATTTTTAATGATAATGGCCTCAGAGCAGAAATCTCCCAGACCAGATTCTCAGGTCAGCTGAGGATCGCACTGAAAATGTATGGGCAGCAAAACTGAATGAATTGACAAAAAGTGAAATAACACTCACAAGCAGCCAAGAGAAATATTTCTCCCTGGGGAAAAATTTGAAGAAAAAAGCTTTACTGTGGTCAATCTTTCCGGTGACTGATGCCAAACGTAATTTGAAAAGCTTGGGTGACAGCTAGCCAAAGACTGGTGCCAAACATGGCACTGATGTCACTGGTTCATCACTGCTGTACTAGGGAGGAATCAGCTTCAAAATGACAAAGAGGTCAGAACTAGGTGAAACACTCCATCCCAGCTGATCATCTAGACACCATTTATTGTATTTGTAAGTGAATGAATGTTACGAATCCTCATAAACTAAAGACTGAGATCTCTGTTAATGAATGATATAAACTGAAACAACCTATTAAGAACAGTCTATAGGAGCACACAGATTATAAACAATGGGCTCTTCAGCATCCATTTAATGTACGATCCATTCAGCATACCTTCCATTCAGGCTAGCTGTCATTATGTAAAAATGTATCTCATTTATTCTAAAACATGTGATATTTTTTCACTTCCAGAAATATATGATCATTTTTGAAATGCAAAATACAAAGCTTCTCTCTCCAAAGTGTTGAAGATCAACTGCAATACTGAGAATAAAACCAGAACAGATCAAAGCCATGAAGACCACAGGTGAGCCTGCCAGCGTCAAATATTTTATGGAAAAAATAGGTAGTATTAGGAGAAGTCTGCAAATCTGAAACCAATGTAGTCATTCAACACAAGTCCATAAAACACTTAAGATTACTTCATTTGTCGATTCCTAGCATCTACCCATGTATCAGTTAAAATCAGAAGTGCTTAACAAGCAAAATCCTGTCTTCTAGACAATGAAAATATTGCTTGACGGTGAAACATATTGTATGTACTTTAGATAAATAAAGCAACTGAAAAATAAAAAGAGGAAGAAGATTATTTACCAAGCACACAAACTAGTAACTGAATTCAGTATCATGCCTGAAATTCACTACAGAACAGCATAAAGCAATGCACATGGTCTGACACCTATAGCACATGAAGTGGTGATGCACGTTAACTGAAAAGTAGTGTATGGTGCTATTGTCTCTCACTGCAAATTCTCACAGAACGTGCTCTGTCAGTAAAGCTACACATGACCTCAGAAAAACCTGTATACATCAGAACTGTACGTGAATTAAGAATGACAACCTACTTCTATCTGCAAGAGAAAGAACAGAAAGAAAACTAATTAATCAAATGAAACAAAACTATCTTAAATTCAGAGGAGATATGCAAAACAATCAATGAGTACTGCTTAGAAATTACCTTCAAATATATGCACAAGTAATTTGTGTTAGTTAAAAAAAAAAAAAAGAAACCTTTTCAGAAGAGATAAAAAAATAGCCTTGGTAAAGCACATACCCAAATGACTAACACTATCTATAACCTTGAATTATCTTCCTTCCTTTCTTCTGGCTGTAGGCAAACACTCATTAGAGAAGGTCTTTCTTAAGGACACATTCAAAGCTCTTGCACACAGAGTCATTTTTCTGTTGGGTCATCTTGCAGCTTGTTTGTCACACAGAAGAACCTGAACAGACAAGTTTCCTTTGTAAATTGCCATACTGCTACGCATCTCTCCAGACTACAGAATGTAATCTTCTTAAATGCTAGGTATGGTATAACCTCTGCATTGAGCCTATGAATCTGATAACTCATAAACTGGTTCCTTAGTCTTATCTACATCTCCAGATATTTTATATGCAATATAAAGGCCTTTGCAAACCAAATAAAAGACAAGTCAAACTGAGAAACTAATAGAACTGCAAAGTTTCTACACCATATGAAGGGGAATATGTCTTTGAAGATCCCTGCTAATATTGAAGC
Organism: Apteryx mantelli; assembly: GCF_036417845.1. Classification (NCBI taxonomy): domain Eukaryota; kingdom Metazoa; phylum Chordata; class Aves; order Apterygiformes; family Apterygidae; genus Apteryx; species Apteryx mantelli. The sequence goes on along the minus strand of NC_089980.1, from coordinate 46,206,675 downwards.
ATTTTAAAAAAAAGAGTAAGTACTGATTCATAATAGAATTGGCAGGTCTCAAAATACAGAGTCAAAATACAAGGCTCATGAAGCACGTGGGCTGGGAAGTAACACAACAAAAAATTCTCCCCACAGGAACCAAAAAGACATTTTAAGGAACTCTTCAAAAAAAGAGTTTTATTAATTACAACAGACAGCATGTTACTGTCTTCAGAATATTAAAGTATCTTAAAAAAATACATGAATCAGGCAACTTATAGACATAATGATGCCTACGCTAGTATGCATAACATACTGAGGAGGTGGCACAAAAATTCAGTTGCTCCAAACATGTTAAATTGCATATAAGCATCTAATTTGATTATATCAAAATAAAGTTAACACGCTTCATTGTGGCTTATCTGCATAAATAAATGCTAGGTGCATGATACCGGTCTTGAACTAGAGACAAGCACATTGCAATCAGAAGAGAGTAATGTCATCACCATTTTTACATTACTGCTGTAGGGTGTATCGGGTAACATAAAAACACAAAAATACAGTACCTCCCTCAGCTGAAGCCTATAAAAGAATCCATGAACCACAGTGGGACTCCAGAAGTGATCAAAACTAGGAACTTACTAACTTACCGAATCAGTGTCCAAAATCCCTCATGATTTTTAAGACAGGGAGAACTGGATGCAGTAACAAAAATACATAAACATACAGCTGTTTGTACACGTGTTGCATTCAGACATAGCTTTCACAGCAACGCAACACCCTTTGGTAGAACAATGTAATAACTCACCTTTAAAGCCAATGGAAGATAATTATCATGAAAAGCACAAAACACTCCTACAGTTTGAACACAGCACTGGCAGGGAAACACAACTACTTTTTTACTAGCTCTTTTAAAATCACAGCATTATTCTGAACTTTGCCTTCTCATTACATAGCTGTGGAGCAACACTGCATCAGGCTGTTACCAAAAGCGCCCTTAAAAAGCTGTATTATGCTTGGTGTTGAATGCACAAGTTAACACAGGGAGGAGTTAGAGACGGTCACCCAGAGTTTCCTCTGACTTAAAAATGACTAATCTGAATTTTTAAAGATTTTTTCCTGAATACAGAGAAACATAAAATACACATAAAACAAAAGAGAGTAGGCTACTGTTTGCAATACACAGTTTCACATATGTAACAACACAATGTGCCCTGCGTGTATTCTGCACTATCCACGACATATTCCTCGCTCACCCTCCTTCACTTTCCGCCTCCTCCGAGCTGGTGGCTTCGGCGGCGCCGGGAGCCGCCTCGGCTCGTCTCCGCCTGGTCGCTCTGTGCGACGGGCTGACTCTCTGAGCAGCCCCCTTCCCCTGCAGCTCCGCTCGGACAAGCGCCTCCAGCTTGGGAAGAGCTTCTTTCAGGAATTTCACCTCCCTCTTCAGCTCGTCCACGCTGACCAGCAAGCCGTTCAGTTTGTCCAGGATCTGAAGCTGCCTTCCGTGCAAAGCCAGCACCGCGCCCTGCTCGCCCCGAGCTTCATTTTGCAAGCCTAGGGCATCAAACCGTTTGCCCACGGCGAGCAGGGCAGGTGCACTCACGGCTGCGCCGGGTTTCCGGATCTTATGGTACCAGATGAGGAACAGGCTTATTCCAGCGGTGCCTGCCATTATGCCCAGTATTAGTCCTTTATTTTCGAAGTGAGACATTTCCGTGCTCTCCTGAAACTGTGAGACAACAAGAACGCGGGGGGGGGGGGGTGAAAAGTGCTTTCTTGCTCTCACCGAAATACTTTGCTTTTAAGCCATAAACGCGTCAGTCAGCAGTAACCGGTGCGGGCTGTGGAAGTTGCAGCACCGCCGCAGCCGACTCTACAACGCAAGATCATGTGCAGCGACAGCGACCGCGCTGCACCAAAACCAGGACGGGTTAGTATTTCTTTTTTTCTTTTTTTTTTTTTGGTGGGGGGGGGATACTCCTGCACCGGCACCTGCGCAGGGGCGCAGCCTTCATTTTTTACCTTTGCGGCAACTTAGGGGGTTTTTTTGTTTGTTTTTGTTTTTTTTGTTTTTTTTTTAACGGGGAGAAACTGAGGTTCCGGTCGGCTCCCCCGCCGCACAGCAAGAGGACGCAGCCGCCAGGCCGCGGCCGGGCCCCCGCCTCCCCGCCGCCCCCGCAGCCGCCGCCGCCGCGCCCCGGCCGCCCCGGCCGCCCCCGCAGCCGCCCCGGCCCCGGCCCCGCTACGTACCGGCGGGCCGGGCCCTGCCCTGCGCGGCGCGGCGAGGCGCGGCGCGGCCCCCCGCGGCTCTGGCGGCGCGGCCGCGGGGCGGCGATACCCGGATCGAGGGGGCCGGGCCGGGCCGGGCCGGGGCTCCGCCGCCTCCGCCCTGCTAAATAACTCTGCATTGGGAACCTGAGGAGGACGCTGGCCTTGCGCGAGGCCGCCCTGCAACCTGGGGAAAATGTGGGAAGTGATTAAGGTGGAAAAATGGGTATTCTTTCAGTATTCTATAGTTTTCCTAGTTACAAAAAAAAGTACAGTGTGCTCCTATGTTCATAATCTGAAAATTTTAAACTGAGGGCGAATCTCTTCAATTTTATGGAAATGTTGCTAAAATAAAACTATTTCCAAAGAACAAGTTTCATTACGGTAAAGGTAATCGTTTTAAGTTACATAATCCACCAGTGGTTTTAAGGTGGAAGAGGGTAACATGTACCTTCTTGGAGATTGTATTTCAAATGTTGCTCAGGAATGGTAATAAAAAAAGTGTTTGAAAACCTTTATTTGTATTTTCACTCTTAAATATTATTTGCCCAATATCTTTCTATAAGCCAATTAAAACAGGAAAGGTTTTTTAAATGAGACTCAGAGGACAAAAACAACACAGACCTGAAAGATTACGGGTGCAAAAGCAAAGTGGATTTTTTTCAATGATAAAAGATTTTCCAAAGTCAGCATCTAAGGCCGCAGGCCTTAGTCAAACAGCCTGTTTTCTAAAATAATGGCCATGAAATCCAATGTCTACATCTGCCATTAGTTTCTCTGGGATGCTCAGCAACCATGAAAATCAGGTCACCTATTTGGTCCCTAACGTGTCATTTGCTTTGCATCTGTGGCCATTTTACCAAGAAAGAGCTATGCAGAAGTGAGGAAGTCATTACATGCATGTAGAAACCTGCCAGAACAGCTTGCCAAGTTGGGACAGAAACACTAATTTACCTAGATTTGGCATAACTAAATTGGCCTAAATCTGACAGCCGTTCTAACAAAATGGAAACAAACTTTTTTTTAAGAGTGCTGTTATCCAGCATGTGGATTTCTTCCCAGTTCAGAACAAACTTTGTCCCTAGTGTCCTAATAAATATGTAAGTCCAGACCACCTTCTCTATAAAGTGGTTAGATGCCCATTACTTGTAACTGTGTTTTTAGCCTTACTTCCTAAGAAGACGAAGCTTATGCTCCCAGGTGGTCTGTGTGCTGTCCTTCTGTCAGGCAATACCATGACACATTCTCCACCCAATAACTTCCAAACCTGTAGATTAACTTCAATCAGTTTTCACAGAAGAAGAAAGATGCCAAGATACTGAAGTTGCAACAAGTTTCATGAAGGTCAGCGGCTGCAGGGCAGTAAGACCCTGCTGGCATCTCTCCCCTCCCTCCACCTCTGCCCAGGGCAAGCACCCCTGGTTGAGCTCCACACACCAGACCCCACACCAGACACGTGGGCATGGACCACCAACCTGCACACAGCACTGGTTGTTTTAAACAGACCATGTAGCTTAACTTGTCTTTTAGAATATTTTGAGCTTAGACAGTATTTTTGTGTCATATTTAACAAGTTTATTATTGACCGGTTGTGTTTAAAAGGTGAAAGAGCAATTACAAGTAACCCATGCATGTTTTTTCTAGCCAAGATGAAGTGTCCCTTTACCAGTGTTCTAATTTGTGCATGAAAGGCATTCAGATTTTAAAATCTATATAAAATTCTTTAGCTGTAATTTTTCTGTAAATTTGCTTTTGTGGTTTGCAATTTGTTCTGAAATAGTCTTACAAACTAGAGATAAGTCTACTGCCTGTAAGGAATACAGAAACTTTAAAAAGTCCAGTCCATAATATGTTAGCAACACTTTATACTTACTATTTCAACAGTTGTCTTGTAAGCATATAGTTGAACCTCGTTAATAAATTACCAAATATTGTGAAACCTTAAATACCTTTGACCAAAACTGTAGCCAGTCTGCCAGAAATCCTGCTGTTCTGTCAAGTTGTATTGAATTCTCCTGAATCATTTGCTATAAAAATAGACAAAATTGTATCTTACATCAAAGGGAAGGGAAGAGCATTCACCATCAGACTTGTCACTTATTCTCTGCTGCTCTTGCCCTGAACAATTGTATAGAACTCTTAATTAAAAATTAATACATTGGAGTTAAAAGGAGATGGGCAATTGCACACTGATCTTTTCTGTCTTCTTCAAGTAAAGACATACTGTTTAGCCTGGTTGCCAGAGGAGATAAGCTATTGTCACTGCACTGTCTTCATGCATGTGTGTGTGCACGTGTATCTGTACCGCTGCATCCTCTCAGATATTTTTTGAATCTTTGGCCAATCTCAGTCAAATTCAACAGAGAAGTGAAGTTTTGACAGGTTACTTTGAATTAGTTAGCCACATAGTGGAGAAAGTCCTGAATTAGTGCCCCTACTATAGAGACTGCTCACCCCTCATTATGCAGTTGAGAATCCACCCAGAAGAAGAGCACCCTATGTTGTGCAAGGACAAGAAAAGCTTCAAACAGCGCTTACCTTTTATTAGATGTGAGGGAATTGAACTACATGATATAAGCTGATAGGAAACCTGGTTTCATTAGCTCAACTGCACACAGAACCATCTGTTTATTTATTTATTGTGTTGATAGGATGCAGTGCTGCAATTTCAGCTAAGAACAAATGGTCACTGATGTCATGGTATTTAAAAAGAAAAATGTACCCACTGTTCTGTTTCTTTGTGTTTCTTTTCATCTCACCAGGAAGTTCAAGGACATTATCAAAAGATATTTATGCAAGCTATGTTAATTGTTTAGGCCAAGGTGCACAACTCAATTTCCTTGATGTCGGAGTTGCCAGTTGGCAGTCCAAAAGGGTTTCTGCATGTTGTGTTGACAACAACAGGAATAAACACTTAAGGTCACATTAGCAATAACTGCCCAGCGCTGCCTGATGCCTTCACAAAGAGAAATGGCCCTGGGAGTGCCTGGGTACGCTCCAGGCATGCTGCTGGAATTAATATATTTATTCAAAGGATAAATGTGCGAATAGTCATAAAAGCATAAGAAAGGGTGTGTGTGTGTACATATAAATATAAAAACATGTATTTTGCATATATATATATATATAATGTATATATTTCTTGGGAGACCATCAGAACTTTTTATAAATACACGTGCATGTGTGTACATGTATTTCGCATCACCCAATTGATTTTCTTCTCTCTGTTTAATGAGAACTGACCTTTCTTTTCTGCCTCCCTAAGCTATTTCAGGGTATATTGAAGTATTTTAAAGGGTTTTATGATTTCCATCTGCATATAGCAGAGTGGCCCTTCCTGAACTCCACAGATGTGTCACTCCATCAAGCATGGCCTAATACATGGCACTGCAGGACATCTGCAATTCCACATAAACGCACAGACCTCATCAAGGCAACATGATGTGTTCGTCCTTCCCTGCTGCCCCAGGTCTATACTAGCATTTCTGAGCTTGTCGAAAATTCCCCTTCTGATTTCAACTTTCTATCCAGGCTGCTAAGACTATGTGCATGTTAGCAAGCAGTGTGGACCAAGAGTGCATCCGCAGGCAGAACAGTCGGTGCTGTGGACGTGACACCCACACTGTGCACTGTGCCTACGTCTGCCTCGCTCTAGCCCGATCGCGCAGGCTGAGAGTCCGCACACGGCTGCAGCGCCTTAGACGCCCTGCTGCAATGGGCCTCCCCGAAGAACAGTTCATGCCCCAAGCCTGCTCCATGGGCGAAGCAGAGCTTGCTAAGTGGCGACAGCTGGGAGATTTGCTTCAGAAGTGCACACCTCATCCAACCTAAAACATTACTCTATACATACATATTTACGCTATGTAGCGTAACAGCCTCTCCTAGGAAAGACAGAATTAGCTGGGGCTTGTAGTATAAAAGTAAAAAGTTGTGAAACTTTGGCAAGGCAAGCAAAGCTATAATAGACAAGTTTCCACCTGCCTAAAAGCTGCTTGGCGGATGTCTGTATCCCTGAAGACATCATTTAAATATCAAAGTTTCCAGCTGATACCAGTGCAAAGATTATCTTTAAATAGTTTTCTAAATAGAATGACAGTTTTCCTCAGCTTCCCTTCATCTAAATGAAGTCTAAAATGGTAACTATTTTTACCGATAATAATTTGAGTAAATATAAAACTTGTCAACATTTCACATTTTTAACATTGTCTTTTGGTTTGCTGGTAACAAGGGGTTTATCTCTGGCTCTGTTGCAAACTTGTATGTGTCCTTCAGTAGTCATTTCATCATTTAGCACCTGCATTTGTCTATCTATCTGCAGTACTAGAAAATGTTAAAGCTGTATCTATATAAAAATATAGATATTTTCACAGTCCATTTACTTTCTATTCAAACGGTTAGGAAATATTAATTTAAATGCTCATTTGAACAATTTCTGAAAAAAAGTTATAGAAAACATCTTCACGTTCCAAATGGCAGTTCTAAAATTTCTTAGTGATTTTAAGCATGCAAAATTTTATGAAAAATTTGCAAGTCACACACAAAATTTCAAAATATGCTTTATTTTCAAACAGACAAATGGAAGTTTCAAAATTGTGTTTTAAAGGTTCCAAATCCTATTTTCGAGACTAAGGAAATATGCAGAGAAAAGCCTTCAAAACACAGATATAATCACCAAATCTAGTTGATCCTTGAGCATAAGTTCACATTTTCAGATAATGTGACTGCATAAATGTCAGTGACTGTGTTGGGACTAAATACATTACAGGATTCAAAAAGAGATCATGGAGGTTACATGCCCTTCATTCTGACTGAGGAAAATGAGGGGAACTAAGCTTCACCTTCCTCCTTTTCTTGGACTCTGCATCTGACTGCATACAGAATAATTAACTTTGGTAGGCCTATACTGCTGAGTGTTTTCTATGGCACAAGCATGACCTCATTGTGAACCAAGAGATTTAGGAGGTTTCGATGTGACACAGTGTGTTGCACAGTGACCCAGGTAGGAGGGAGTTAGTGCATGGCAGAGAGGTAGCTTCCCACCAGCAGCCACGGCGTGCTGGCAAAGTGGTTCCAGCTTCACTGCACGATCACTGGTGGGCAATGGCGACTGCTAAGTGCTGCAACAAGCAGGAGGAAAAGGGGTGAAACCAGAAGAGTTAAGGGGAAGCAAACACTCTTAATTAGTTACAGGTTTTTAGCTACACACAGTAACAATATAGGAGTTCTACTATATACAATGCGCACACACACACACACACACACACAAATATGTATATACACACAACATTTTAGTTTTGCAGGTTGCTACAAATCCCCTCCTTTGCTTTTTCAGCAGGGGACAGGCCTGTTAATACAAAATGCCAATGTAGATTTTATTATTTTAATTGCTCTTTGAACCTAGTGCTAGCTTTTAAGAAGTTTGTCCTACCCGATTCTGAGTTACAGAGTCCAGAAAATTTAAAAAAATAAAAATAAATCTGGCAACCTTGCTGCATTTTGGTGAGGCAAGTCTCGCAAGCCCTTGCTCATTAATAGTACTAATGCTGCCACCGTGTGGGAATAAACGCTGTAGCAATTTCAACGTCAAGTTAGCCCTCTGGTAGAGAAGTGGGTATTAAGAACGAGTGTCAAGAACAGTAACAATAGCCTTTTAAATGTTCGCATGTTTTCATTGTTATAATTTAAATGTTTTCTAATTAGAGCAATTATAGCACTCAACCTGTGTTAATGTGATTAAAACAGTAGGTTATATGGGGAAGCAGTATTCAGTGTGGTCCAGAAAAAGATTTGGACTTTCTGACTACCTAAAATTTTGTAGCATTTTTCAGCAGAAGTAACAAAATCCATCCCAGTTCATTCAGGGGTAGAAGGAGTACTGCTGTCTGTGAAAGCAGTGAAAATGTTTCTTCCATTGCCCCTTTTAGCCACCATAGCCGCTTCTTACAGCCACTACTTAAAGCTACTGCATTGTTTCTTAATATGTAGCTTTGAAAATCCAGTGCTAACGAACAGCTAGAAAAGCATCTTAGCATTACATTATTTTTCTGAAACATGCACATTTTTGGTCAGAATAGTTGTTTTGGAAATGTTTTCATTGGCATGTGCTTTTATATTCGAAGTGAAATACCAGTTGTTTCTGAGGACTACTGAGTTAGGGATCCGGCCTGAAACAGAAATTGCACTGACAATTTAAACATATTTTTCTGGTATTTTGTTTTCAATTTCAAATGCTCATGCAAATACAGCTTTGCACATTGATATATACATTAAATACTTGATAGACTTTTATTACATACTGATATAACCCACCTTAGCAAGTTACTAAGCAGTTTCTCAAGTCCATCCATCGTCATAAAGCATATACTTAGTGTTTTACTGAATACACTTGAATTGGCAAAGTGGGGCTTAAGCAAACAAAATGTCTAGACAGGTCAGAGACAGAAAGAGAAGAGTTTTGCTCCAGAGCCCAGAAAATTAATAGTGTGTCAAAACAAAATTGTTTTGACTAAATTTCGATTTCAATGGGATTGTGTCTGTCACTTTTTAAATAGGATGGGGGTGGAAAGGTTGGTTTAGTTTTACTGGTATTTCAAAGACAAGAAAACAACTTCCAGAAATACACTAATGTCCAGAAATAGAGTATGTCTTTAAGAGGCAAACTTTTAGATACTTTTAACTATTTTTTTAAATTTATGCTCTTTAAAATTTAGAATAGTTCCAAAGCTGTAAAGGAATCTATGGATCTGCATTCCTTGCACAACTAGAAGTCCCACTGAGGGAGAAGTTTGAAGCATGAATAAAATCTGGCACTGCACTCTAACACGTGTGACGCACATCAAGAGTTTCTTTGAAGAGCCTACAGCACATGAGGCAGCAAAGGACATAGACAAGTTATTAGCTCATCATTTTGCATGAGATCCTGGTTCAATAAAACACCCGTCTGCCTAGAAAGAATGCTAAAAATGTGCTTAATTTTGAACTCACTAAAGTGCTTTCTCAAATCAGGGTGCAGAGGGATTTTGTAAAGCTTCAGAGTGTGAAATCTGTTTGATCTTAGTGTACTTCCTAGTCATTTGTGCTAGGCTACAAACTGATGTTGGGCAATAACATTTAAACCTTTCTTGATATTTTTATCGAAAACAGCATCATGCCAGTATAATGTGTCATGTTGCTATTAAACCTTTCGGGCCATGAGGTTGGAGCTGCTGATGAGGGCAAAGGTATTTCTCTCTTTCCCACCCCTTGTTAACTCCCTGCTCCCCTGCTGCTCTGGGCTTCAGGGGGATTTCATGTGCTCACAGAGGAGGGTGGGACAGGAGGTGGCACCGCTTCATGCCCCATCTCTGTGCCCAAGGGCCACCCCTCCTCCAGCACGACCCCGCAAGGCCTGCTCCTCTCCAGAGCCCGCTCCTCTCCAGGGCCCGCTCAGCCTGCACATGCAGAGCTTTGCTGCCCACCTTTGGGGGTCGGGGAATATGACCCCCACCCCTGCCCTTCCCCATGGCTGGAGCGGAGCTGCCCTGCTGGTTGCACTGCTTCCACAAGTGGGAAACTGCGGGGGCAAAGTGGGGCTCCAGCCAGGCTAGGATGCACAGGGCACAAGTCAGGTATTGCAGATGCTGCAATACCATGGTAGTAAGAGAGCATAATACATTGGAAGTGCATATATTTAGAACTGCAGTGCTACTATTGTATTGACAGGTTGCTTATTATTCCTGCAAACTCCATTTTGAAGGCGGAGCTTGTTTACCTTCTCTGCTGTCTTTCTGTCTCTGACTTGAGCTAATTACCTAGCAGCAGTAGACAGAGAAATCCTGATAATAACCACCAGCAGAGCACTGGCATGTGTCGATGATCAAAGAATGATTGTCACTCTAGACACTCCAGTCTCTCAAGACTGGATAGCTGCCCAGCACAGAAAGCTGTCCCATAGGTCTTGCAGAAGCGAGCTGGCACGGAGAAATGGACGTCTTGTTATCATGGTCTTCTGGAATTCATAGACTTCAGCTCCATCCACCCTACGTTTTAAAAGCTGAGCTCAAGGCCAGACTGTTGATCTAAGGGCATGCTCTCTGGGTACGGTTTAGCCGTCATGCCTAGGATAAAAATGTGAGAGCACTCTTTAGAGTGCTCTCAAGTGCATATTAGCCTATAGATGAGCCCAAAATGCTGTGTTTGGTCTGCCCATCTTGCAGTTTCCTATTTGCCTTTATGGGAGGTGACTTGGCTAATTTTAGGAAGACCATATAACCTTGGGTCCTCTCTGCTGCTGCAAGGGCAGGTTGAATTTAAAGACTGACTGACTTCAAGCTACCCTGAGGGACAAAGCACATACACAGAGTCTATGTCTCTGGAGTCCTCTGGATATGAAGTCACTCTGGATCCCCAGGACACAGCATAGATGCAGTCGCTGTGACCAGCTGCTTGCAGCTTCCTTTTCTGAGGCAAGAGGAAAGTCAGGTCGTGTAAAAAAAGAGGCTTGTATGGCAAAGCACACAGGGAAAAAGGTCGGTACTTTGCCTTACCTCAGTCCTTTCCTAATACCAAACATTTCCCATTGTAAACCCCAGCTTTTTTCTGCACTTTTATTTTAAATCAGCTATTCAAAAGTAGTTTGGCCGCTCAGAATAGCACATGCCAGCTTGAGTCAAATATGTGACAAATACAGGGTGGCTTCATGATAAGACATGAATCAAATGCCACCACATGACCCGAAATTGCATCTCTTGGTTCCCTGTCCCTGACAGTTTTGCTGGGGGAGCTTGAGGCATGGGTGGCCCATGTGATTTCCCCAGGCCTTGCACCATCCTGGGGGCTCCAGCTGCCAGACAGGCCGGTCCTCGCGACCCACGCCACGGCCTGCCGCTGCCGCACGCTGCTTCTGCCTGCCTGCCTCACCTGTCTTGGATGCTGCCACCACCCAAGAGCGCAACGACCAGCCTCTGCCCAGGCGTACCAGTACCGTCTTGTCCTCGCCGGCGAGACGAGTGCAGGCAGGGAGGGGACATGGCTGCTCACTGAGGGAGGGAGGTGGGGAGAAGGGGTGCTTAACGCACAGCAAGTTGGTGTAAACTGGCCATGGGCAAACAGCCTGGAAACTACAAATGTTTTTTTAACTAACAGAGGAGCTGCATTTTGAAACAGCCTTGCAATGAAGTGTAACGCATCAAGAGTCCCATGGGGTTTTGAGATGGGGTGTGGAACATGCAAGAAGAGGCGGGTAATGGGACTCCCTGAAGCAGCAGGGCGCTGGAGCCGGTGACCCAGGAATCCCTTCCTAATTCTGCCTCCTGTATTGTGTCACGGATCTCTGCCATGTCTGTCCAAGGGGAGCAGAGGAACGGGGAGCCCTCCGCAATTCGCCATGGGCCTGGTCTCTCCCCACACGCGACAAGCCCCACTCGCGGCTGTTCCTGCAACCGCTCTGGGCTGAGCAGGGAATCGCCCTCCTCGCGCTGGCAGGGCTGCACGGCCGCCTAAAAACGACACGAAGTATTATCATTTGAGGGAGACCCCCGCTCGCCTCAGGGGGCTCTGGGGACGCCGCAACGACCCGCTGGGGGTCGCGAGAGCGTCGCCGCCGCCACCCAACGGCTGGCGGGAAGGGCGGGAAGGGGGGCGGCGGCGCGGCCCTTCCCTCAGGGAGCCCCGCTGGGGCCGGCGGCCGCCGCGGCGGGAGCGGCTCCCGCGAGCGGGCCGCCGCCGCCGGGCGTGGGGGTGGGTCGCTGGGAGTGAGGCGGGGGGGGACCCCGCTGCCGCGGCTCTTTCTGGAGGTTTCCAGCAGTGCTCGCCGTGCCGCCGCTGTGGGGCGCCGCGCTCATACAAATGCGTTAGTGCGCAGTGAGACGTGCCGGTGGTTTCTGTAATTAGGGATGGGCTCGGTTCCGCTGAGGGAAGAGCCACTGGTATCCCTGGAAATGAACCTGTTTATCCTGAAGGAAACGTTCAGTCCCTCCCCGCCGGCCCCGTTTTCGTCCCTTGTCTCGGGACTTTGTGGTGCGTTTCCGAGCCGCACGTGGAAACGCTGAAATGCCTCAAGTTGTTGGTCAACGTTCCTGTGGGATTTCCAGTCCGGCAATAAACAGGAAATGTCACGCAAGAGTCCCTTCATATGAAATCCTTGGTCAAAACCGACGGCACCCGGCCGAGGTTTTCATTTAGTGTTTTTCTGTAAACGGCTACAAATCCAGTTTTGAAATCCACCTTCAGGCACCCGCCTAAGTGTCCTGACGGCAACAGTGGAACAGCTGGTGCTTAGCACTTGAGAAAATCACATGATTAAGTGTTACTAGATGGTCACTCTGGGTATATCTTAGGTGAATCTTAGAAGCCTGACTTCTCAAAAATTTTGGCCTCAAGAGCTTTAGATATTTTGGTGAAGTACTGAACATTTTAGTCACCATTTTTTTCTAAGAAGAGGTGAGGAAAGACAGATGATGATAGAAAATCTACGATCTGGAAAAGAAGAAAATAGAATGAGGGAGGAAAGAAGAACGGGCAATGGAAAATGAAGCTGCTTGAACGAACAGCTTGCTGCCACCCAAAGCAGTTGTCTTATTTTTCCCTGTGATTTTTCCCTGTCCCTTGCACTGAATCTAGTGCTCATTAGCTCTCGCAGCTCACTGACTTGACTAGTTTTTTGCAGAGTTAGTTTTCTGCCAGATTGGTGGGTTAATCAGGTCAAGGAGTTCAAAGAAGAAAAGAGGCACAAGAACATGGCCAAGAGTTGTAGGAAAGGGTGAGCAGTTCGACTGACTCAGCTCATCTCACAAATGAGAGCATCATGAGGGTGCGCCATTAATCAGGATTGTAGTAGCAGGAAAGGCGCATGATACAAATGGAGAAAGGAAAGACAACGCAAAAACTGCTTGTATCTAGCAAACACCTGTACCAAGAGGAGGATAACAGATATTTTCAGGGACTAGTTAGAGAGCAGCAGAGCTCTCTGTGGTGTTTGTTCTTGTTTGCAGTGTAGATCTGAACCAGAATAATTCTTGTGGTGTATCTTTGTGTAAGTTGGCTCTTAATGAGCTAGATGCAGTTCAGAGACGTGTTCTCTGAGTCTTAAAAAAAAATGTCGAGAGAAATGAAAACAGACAGCAAAACAGATGCACTGGAGAAAACTGGATTGATCAGAAATAAAAACTGAAAGTGAAAGCAAAGAAGGGAGAAGTAAAGGAAGGTGGAGAAAGTCTTCAAAATTTTAAAGGAAAGTATATGGCAGCACCAGCTGCTTGCCTGCTGAGCGAGCTTGTCTCCCAGATGAAGGTGGCCATGACTGGATTCCTTTCTCCTGATTTTAAGCATGTAACCAGGATGCATAAGTTTAGGCTTCCTATAAGTTCTGCAGAGGGAAAGGTACCTTCAAAGGGTAACACAGGCCTCTAAGTAGAATAGCTGTACTTGTCCGTCTTCTTCAGGTTATAGACCAGTCTCTGACTCTAGCTCCTATGTGCCTAAGGTATTCCAACCTCTGTCTGTTGCAAGATAATCCTTGTAGTGGGAGTAACTGGACTGTATTATATGGGAGGCCAGCCCATATGATCATCATTCTCTCTTTGGTCTTAAAAACGGGTGAATTTAGGTTCAACCTTTGGCAAGATGTCCTACAATCTTTTTCAAACTGAGATAGCAGGATGAGCAGACAGTCACGAAGCTGTGACAGCTTTGCTGCTTATCTTGGCTGCCTTCTCCTGAGGAGCTGAACAGCAGTCTGGTGCAGCAGAGAAGCTTGACCAGTATTTCTAAACAAACATGGGTCTCTCAATGCATTTTTTCTTATCTGTATCTCTTTTTTGATACTTTAATCTCTTTGAGGCAATGGCAGGCTTTATCTGTGATGGTACTAAAGACCATAATCAGTGTTTAACAGTAAAGAATAATAAAAGTTAGCTCCAGCTAAGCTGCAAAGCAGCATGCTTATGGACACAAGCTCTTTAGTTTAAAAAGTCAAGTTTCTACTCAGATTCTAGTTCATTTTCTTTGTAGCATCTACTTCTAAATACCATGAGCAGATTAAAATCATGCACTAAGCATAAGCTTTGTGTTTCCATCATGTTTCACTTTCTAATACATGGAAAAGGGTAGTACTAGAGTTGCAATGTAAAGAAAAAACATGATAGTTGTTCTGTTACTCAAACTAAGACAGCAAAGGCACAGTAACACTTTAAAAGTATTATGTGTTAGGAGCAATGTCCCTATTGATTTCAAGAGCTCAGCTTCAGTGGTTATAATTTTGGACTCTGCAATTTTGGTACTTATGTGTACTTTAGATAGAGACGCCGTTGTTCAAATAGGCATCTCTGTCAGCTAAGGTGACAAATGCAAAGTTATTAAGCAACTGGGTGTTTAATAAAAGAAGCATATACTGCTTAGTGAAAAAATAGCAGGAGAATTCACTTTCCTCTTCAATTTAAAGAATACTGACCAATTCTCAGACTCTAATAAAACTCAGAAGTTTTTATCAGAGGATTAGAGTGTTGTGTAAACCCTTTAATATTAAAAGTCTTGAGCACCTGTATTGTTTTACTGGCCACGCTAGACTGAATACATATTCCTAATTCTGGAGGGAGTATCTGATGTTTCAGAAGGGTATTTGTGACTGGGTTGTGGCAGCCAGGACTCTAGCGCTGCTGCGACGCCAGGTCTCCCAGGGCCCTGCACCTCTCTCTCTGCCGGGCATTATGCCTTTTTCATTTGGAGAGACAGTGGCAACATAGAACAGAGCTGGCTGGGAATTTCTGACAGAACATTCTTCCATTGGGGAAAAAAAGGAATTGAAATGGACAGGTTTCTGAGCAGCGTGTTGGCTCTGACAGAAGCCAGGCAGGATCCCAAGCTGCCTGCTTGCCCAGCAACCTCACTCGGCTTTCTCCATCAGCAGCTTGCATGGCTTCCGGGCTTGACAGCTCAATAAGGAAGCTACTGGGGTCAGGGAGCCTGCAAACCTGAGAGGTGGGGCCAGAATTAAGCTCACATTTCCATTTGAATTCCACTTTGGAAGGATAGTGTTTTCCAGGAATGTGGGGGAGAGATTCCGGTTCTCCAGGGCTCTGATGAAAGAAAGAGGAGATGGGTCTCCTTTTCCAGAGCACCTGCCAATGGCAGAAAGACTGTCCTTCTCCAACCCAGAAGCAGCAGTGGGGGTAAGGTGCTCTAATAAAAAACAGGCATCCTCTCTTCCCTTTTTGAGATGCAGAGGCAGAAGGTGCCCATCAACTTTTAATCACTACATCAGCTAAGTGGGCACTATGGCTGATGTGCTTTTCCATTCCTAGCACATGACATTTCCCATGGGGGTCCAGTTAATAGACATTTAACCTAGACCAGTGAGTGAGGAGAGTAAACACAGTGGACAATTTATAGTTCTACACCACTGTTCTCAAGTGGATAAAGGCACTAGCACACCCTGGCTGCTAGTCAGTGATGCTTAGATCATGTTTGAAACTCTCCTTCTTAACTGCTAGGCATCTACAGTTTTTCAGCAAGCAACAAGATCCTGAACAACTATGTGACATGAAGATTTTTAGGCTCTCTACCTGTAAGCAGCTATTCTTCAATATAGTGCTGAGTATGTATATTTCCTTTACAATAAATGCAGCATTTCTTAGAACATTTATTTAGGACATTTATTAGGATTAGCAGGACAACGCATAATAATTGTGGTATTTGTCAATGTAGGGTAGAAACTGTTCTACACAGAGTTTAACTTAGGTCCAGAACACTCTGTGTCATGTAAACTACAGAAGAGCTCAAATCCTGAAGTTTTTATGCAGGCCCCGATTAAACAAACTCCGCAAGCATAAATCTAACTAACATTAATGGCTTTCTGAACTTGAGCCCCAAGTCTTACTCAAGCAAAACCATTCAAGGAAGTTAAAACTCGGTTGTGGTTTTTAACCTGTTCTTTCAAGTCAGAATCTTTACACCTGTGAATAAAGCCAATTATCATTCTTTCTTTTCATACCTTTTAGTTTTCTTCAGCTTTTCGCAGTCATCCATAATTTATTTTCCCAGTTTGGGGTATTTGTAGAAGCAAATAGAGCAGGAGAGCCTGGTAAGGCATCTGGTCAAAAGGCAGAATTAAACTTGTCACAACTAAGTGATTTGCCATAAAATAATGAAAAACACATTAATCTTTCACTGATTCCATTTTAGGTTGTGAGAAGAGAGGTGAATATTTTTTTAAAAGTATGTCTTCTGTACACACTACTAGAAGGTTAGACAAGTGTTTTCTTTTTTGTAAGCAAGTCCGAGCATCTGGCTACAGTCCAGCAGACATTTTTCTTTGTCCGTTAAGACAATCTCCTACACAGTTTACCAGGGGAGGATAAAATTCCTCAAGCTATGTTATAAACATTCATCACTGAAATCATGCTCCTACTAAGCTTTACATATGTGTGCTTTACATATGGACAATAATGAGTTAGGACTGAACCAATAAAGCTGAAGACCAAATAAGCCACTGTGGAAAGATTAAACAAGACGGTTTTCTATCACCAAGAGTTTTGAGGATCCGTGAAGGTTATTCTGTCACTCCAAACATAAGACAAAGTAATACTGAGTTGTCAAAGGGAAAAGTCTGAGAAAGCTTTTTTTTTTTTCTCTTTTGAAAAAGTATTGGTTCTTCCCTAACACTGCTTAACAGAGACAATCTGGAAGTACTGCAAAGCTACATAGTCTATATTTTCTTCCCTGGACAACTTTCTTAAGAGCTCTAAGGAATCCCTTTATTGTTCCCATCTCTTTCTCTTACTCAAGTTCATTAGTCCTGAGTAAAGTTTCTAGAGATGACAGCTGAAATCATGGTTGTGTCGAGACCATGGCACTCAGTGGGCAACACCGCTTTTGATTTGGCCTCAGTTCACTGTAGAACTGAAAATGGGCAGTGCTGACAGCAGCACCCGCAGGCATCTGGTCAGGGCGTCTCTCTTTATCGGCTCACCTTCCTGTCTTTCTTTTCAGCTGTAATTTACTCCCTTCTCTGCAGTCTCTCTAATTAGTTCAGAAGATTTGTTTGGATATAGCCCTAATAAGAATCAAATTACATATAGTGTTTCCCCAGGCACAAAATTCTTGTTTTCCAGTCATGTCCTGTGCCAGGTATTGGGTCAGGGGGGTGGGAAAGGATTGCATATGTACTCCCGTTGCCAGCAAGGGGAAACTCTCGTGTCCCTCCCTCATTTAAGCTTGCTCTACAGGCTACCACCATTAGTGGATTATTTTCTTTATGAAAGCATGTCTCAAAATTGAACAGGGACAAAGCCTATAAGGTTATCAGGAGACTGAACAAATTACTGCAGAACTTCTAAAGCATTTAGAAGAACAAGAAAACTTCTTAAAGGCTGTTGGTTTTGTGATAAAACGCATGCAACTCTGCAAAAGGCATACATCTTTCTAGAAAAATAATAATTTGTAGACTTCAGAAAGGTCTCTTAAAATGTTGATGGCATGAAGTTGATGGGGTGGGATTTTCTGAATGTTTTCTGAGTGTTGTGAGCATACGGATACCAGCCTCTCTGCCACTGCAGTCTGCATCTGGTTTTCAAAGAGTTACATTTTCTACCAGTGTTGCTTGCAGGTTTCTGGTGTGTGAATATAGTGAATCTGGGAGCCCCACTGGACTGCAACTTCTGTGAAAGGCTGTGCTGAGTCCTGGCAAGCTGAATCCTCAGGAATTTAAAGGTGCAAATAGAAGGAAACATGCCAAACCATCTACCTGAACGGCTTTTTCCCCGACACATTCCTCTGGTGTTCCTTGGCTGGCTGCTCAATCCCCCAGCTCTAGAACTGGAAAAATTTGGTGCTTGAAGTTATATCCCTCACAATTCTTTATGTAGCATACATGGCAAAAAGAAGCCAGGATACTATAAAAGTTCCATTTTCCAGAAACAAACACAAAATCTAAGAAATAGTTGTAAGTTCCTAAATCGTTATGTCAGCATATTTTTAGTTAGTACTCAAAAGGAGCAGATGGGCGCTCATGTATTTGGATATAGATATTATGAAAAATCAGAAGCTTATCTTTGAAAATTTAGTTTTTCAAATTTTGTTTTGAATAAGATATTGGCAAGTTAAGACTTTGAATAGATTGTCTTTTAAAGCAATCTTTATTAGAGAGGGTTTTTTGAACTAACACTACATATCTAAGAACACAAATTTATCCTGTATTGTCATTACCACTCTCGCTTCTTTTTTCTCTAGGGATGGTTTGGCCAAAATCCCATAACCTGCAGTGTTCCCCTCTCCAGTGGATCTCTATTTATGTAACACTTTAAAGCAGATGCAGAACTAGCACAAAATTGTGGTTCTATAGAAACAGAGACGCTTAACACAGGGAAAAAAACACCATACATCTAGGAAAGTATCATGAAGGCTTTTATTTTGTGTTTTCATAGCTTACATTTGTAGATGATTGACAATTTCTGCTACAGAAAGTAGAGAGCTTTCTGTGTTTGCCTGTTTGCTGTGTCACAAGAAAACAGTCTGGGTTAGCTGGGTCATGAGGGTCAGTCATGTCACAACAAGAAAATGCAGGACAGATTCCATGGAAATGATGGAACTGATATTTTAATAAGTTGAGTATTTCAGATTCAAAGTGTTTGCAACTGTGTATTTGTAATTCTTTTAGTAACTATCATAAACATTGAAGGTTGTTTCCGGCAGAAATAATATTTAGTGTGAATGTTTCTTAGCTGCATGCTAGCTATGTACTGAGCAGTAAGTTTTAACAGAAAGGATAGCAGCTGAAACACAACGGCTGGTTATATGCAACATGTTACTGTACCTATTGCACATACTGTAAAAATGTCAGCTCAGCAGGGAAAGAGAAGAATTTGGAAGTAATTTTATACCGTATATTTGTGCGCTCTTTCCATTTGTCTTGACCAGACAAAGCACAGAGTCCTATTACTATTTTACTAACACTTGCCACTAATAACTTTTATTATTCCACAGATTTATGTCAAAATAGTTTCACATACATAAAATTACAGCTCTCAGTCATTCTTGTGCATAAAGAAAAAAGTTCCTTCAGGGACCTCACCCCCTCTTCCTTTTTGGAATACTAACTAATTTATAGGTTTTTAGAATACTAACCATTGTCTTAGGAAAGTTTTTTTTTGGGGGGGGGGTTGTTTGTTTGTTTTAAATCTGGCATTGGAATATGGGTTGTTCACAGACTAAGAAGAGCTTCATGTTTATAGGCCTCTTGAGAAAACTGAATCACAAGTCTTCAGTAAAATATAATCAACATTTTAAATTGCTCACAGATATAAGAGTTTAACTAAACACAGAAAATACCCTGGTGTTCCACCCCACAGGGCCTTATCACAGTCAACTTGGCTGCTATACTACAAAAACATCCTCAGCTCTTCAAATATGCCAATAAACTTCCCCTGAAAGTCAGACTTCAGCAAATAAACCCCTCCACTCCTGCAACATCACCAATGTTTGCTTGTTAGGATGAAAGAGTGAAAAATTTCTCCACTGAACCAACACACTGCTGCAGAAGTTCAAACTGCTGTAAGCCTGGGAAGGCAGAATAGTTGAAACCACAAAGGTAGGATTCAGGACAAAGTGATGTCATGGCCTAGCATGCAACATTTTTTACTACACAAACAGCAAAACATCCAAACTCCAGAATCCTTCTAGGCAAGCAGTTCCACTTTAACATAGGTGTCACCAGGGAATTTTTAAAAGGCTTGCTAGATTCAGCCAAACTGAGGTCTTTAGAGAGTTACAGGAGAAGTAAAACATGCACATTTAGGATGTAAACCAAACCAATACTGATGCTTTAGTTGTGCAAGGCTTTCACATCACCATCATATATAGATGAGGTTGTACATTTTGTTAATTCTTTTAAAGAGTTCACATTGATTCTCCAAAGAATTGTATTGAACATGAATATATACAGAATAAAAAGCTTCATTGATGGATATCAGATGATAGCATCAATAAACAGAATAAAGGGAAGTTAGTCCCTAAAGTAATATATTATTTTTCTTTGAATAAGGGTAAGCTAGAGCAAGTAGTATGTTACTAGCCTCCCCCTCCTTCTGTGGTGATAAAAAAGGAATAACATAACTCCCAAAAGATTGAATAGATCCACAATGTAATGATGTTCAGACAGGATGCTAGGAAACAGAACTCGTCAGGAATGAGCAATTAGTTCAAAGAAAGGAAACATAAAAATAAGTCTAGGAATATCTAAGTAGAGAACATTTAAAATACTGAATTCACTTTTTATAAAAAGATAAAATTATCTTGAGAAACAAGATTTTCATTTTTAAATCAATTTGAAATTGACTAATAAAAGCAATAGTTCACTTCAAAGACAGCAGCTGTGAGCTCTCCAACCAAGGCATAATAGCAAATGTATATCTGCTGTTAGATTATAAGAAAAATAAATGTGTGACAATAACAAACTGATTAATATTTCAGAGGAATGAGAACACTGAGGTCCCCTCATGACTTAGAGAACTTCTGAGATACACCATACCCAGCGCTGTCTCTCTTCTACTTCCTGCTGTTCTGGACATGACACAAGTTACATTCTGCCATTGTTCTCTGTTTATGAATCATCCCAAAGATTATTTAAAATGACATATGTTTCACCTTTTGACTGCATTGGTTTAGAATCACATACACGTTTAGAATCACATCAGATCACATGCACACTACGCTGGAGATACAGAGAAGATGATTTGAGGGACTGCTGAGCAGAAGGTTTATGACATTTGGCCTTCAAGTGTGAATGCTTTTAATCATATTGGCAGTTGGACTAGATGACATCTGAAGGTCTCTTCCAACCTAAATCTTTCTATGATTCTATGAAAACTTTACAATTATAAATAAAACGTGAGGAATCTCTGTGCAGCTTATCAATGGTGATTAAGTTTACAGAGCTGCCGAATTATAGAAGGCTTCTGTATTTGCGGCATTTTACCTTTGCTGAAGGGGACGTGTCATGTGTCACTGGACTTGCTGAATCTGTTTGGACCCAAACCCAAGAATTGCACCATTGTGTGGCCTCCTGAGTACTCCAATCTAGGGGTGATTTTTAATAGTCTGGATTGCATCTGTGACCCTGGCACCTGGCAGTCACCTGGAAAGCCAGACTGTCTGGGTCAGTTCCAGCCATGAGGCAAATCTGTGTCCTTCATATATCATGCAAAAATGCTAAGGCAGCAGAATTTAGTGGCAATTTATTTAGGTGGAAACGTGTTTGGACAATCATTTAACTGACCTCTTCTTGACTTGCCACTTTGCAGGGGAGCTGGTGTTGACAGAATGGAAAAAACCCAAATTCAGAACAAAGAAACCAATGTACTGATGCTAGCCTTTAAAAACCAGAGCCAAAGACTGTCACAGACTGATGAGAAAACTGGAGCAGGAAAATGCATGTCTGGAGTTGTGTATTTTGGGGCTAACTGAAGTCTGAATGTGCTACATGCTACATCTACTGCATAAGCACTCAGGGAAGCTCATGCACACACAAATCCAGTGACAGGATTGACTAAAGCTGCCTCAAAAGGTTGAGCTGGGAGAGTGCTACCTGGGCCTGTGACAACATCTCCTTTACAAAAATCATGAAGACTTGTGTTTTTTTTAGTAACAGGACAATTTTTTTCTTCACTCAGAAAAATTCCAGTTCTCTACTGGATATTTAGCAATCCATGAGAGAACTGGTCCCTAAAGGGTCTTAAGCCCTACCTGTCACTTTAACTACCTGAATTCAATCCTTGAATCCCCAAGGGACTGTTCAAATGACCCCTGCCGGGGAAGACACCAAGGTTGCCTGACTGCCTAAACTACTGTCTCTCAGCGCTTCATAACTTACTGAAGGGCAGATATGTCCACACTCGTCCTTGTTTAAATCCTTCTTAAATGAGCTATCAGCTGATCTACTTTGCCTGCAGCGCTCTGGCTCCAGGCATTTTCTGTATGCACTCTCATGCAGGTCCTCGCACACAACGTTCCCATTAAAGGTGTTTCCACCTGATACGCAATAGCCTCTGACTAGGGCAACCTCTGGGAGACAGGAAAGTCTGCCCACCCAGTAAAGGGACATTCAGTATATGTAGAGTAACCACTGCCCTTCTCATAAAGGCAAAAAGAGAGACAGTACCTGCTTCTTTTGAAAAGGGACTGACTTACTTGCCTAGGAAAAGGCTCATGGCAGTGAATATTGAGAGGTAAATACTTCCATCCAGCCCAGAGTTAGACCCCCACCTACCCCTGAGCCTTGCCTTTCCTCTCAGCACTTGCCACCGACTTCAAACTCAGCTTTTCAACTTCCAGGAGACTCACAAGACTCCTTATGCAGTGTCTGGAGAGATATTCAGGCACTAACTGGGAGCAGTGGATGCTACCAGGCAGCAAGGAGCCGAAGAGTAGTACTCAGCATAAATCCGCTTTGTGCTCTTAGCCCTTAATGTAGGACATGAGAGGAAATCTGGAAGGGGAGAGCTGGGGGAGCACAAAGAAGCCATCCCATCCCACTTGACAGTTTCAGTAAGAAATCTGAAAGGCATGCTTTGCAAAAGACAGCTTTCCTTCCAGAGAATATTAGAATAAAGACCTCTTTAGGAAAACATTGCATTTAATGCAAGTAGTTTGTTAAGGCTATAGTGCATACACTAAAATTAGGAAATGCAGCCTTTGCATGTGCGAATGTGGTATTTATCTAAGCACATAGTGGCAGATCCTCAGTCAAGGTCCACTGTTACAATTAGCTTGACCTTGGCAAAGCTGTAAGAGCCAACATTAACAGAGAATCTGCCCACGCTTGTTTTCCAAGGCAGCAGCAGACAGAGGCAGCATATCACAACTCTTCTGTCATAAAAGGAAATACTCTTTCTTTACTTGCTTTTTCAAGCCAAAATCAGTACTTTCTTTCCTCTTCCTTTATCTTCTTTAGGAATAGGCTCATGCCAAGAAGCTTTTGAGACATTTTGACCCCAGAGGCTGCTTCAGGCCCATTGTAGGACCTGCTGAGAGGATTTTCAGAGGTTCTCATCACCTTCTAATAAAAACTTGTCAAGCTGAGAGGGTATGTGGGCTAATTTCCTATCTCAGCAGCATTCCCCTTCTTCATTCTGGTGTTATAACATATTTCCTAAAAAGATGATATTTGTTTTACTTTTTAAATGGTCTGCATCATGTGTGACATGACCATGCACAGTGCTCAGGACTAACTCACAAGTCAGGTGCACCCAGGTATTTGTTTGTGCAAACACTGGACCCATTCACACCTGGGGAATATTTTTCTTGCTCAAGACAGACACATACGTGTTGCTGGAAACCTGGCCTTTCATGTTTTCCAAACGGGCCATAATAAGCATCAAAGATTTTAACTTACATAGCTCCTATCCCACAAGTGATTTGTAGTTCAGTTTACATACCCTCCATGCAGTCTTAGGACTTTAGAGATGGAAGCAACCCTGGTCTTGCCAACGAGTGTTATATTACATGATGGCTCTGTGATGTTGGGTTAACCTTAAAAGAAACTGGACTGGAATCATGTAAGTATTTTCATTAGAGCTGCCACCTCGCCTGACATCACAGTCTCACATAATAAACAAGAGCCCTGTCCACTAAACCCTTTCAAGCTGTATGTTTTAATGAAGTTTTCAGTTTATGCAAAGATTTTGGTGAAAATCCCACTTTGAAAAAAATCACACTGTGAGGGCCTTTATGTTTGTGGATTTCCCCTTCCCTTGATCATATTTTATTTTGTTGTTTCCTTTACTAATTTTGCCAAAACTAACTTCTGCAGACTTTGGTTTGCTTTACTCCCAGATTTCTACTTCTAACATCTGATTTGTAAAGGTTTTAAAATTTGGATTCTAGAATAAATGTCTCAGATTTTTAAAGCCAGAGTAATTTGCTTTAGCAAACTGGTGTATTGCACCTGTATCAGCTTAGTGTCAGAAAACTTCTTTAGGGAACTCAATTTTTCATTAGAGTTTTTTCACTTTATTTTCATTCAGCCTAGCCAAAAACTGAAAAGACTGATTAAATTTTAAATAGTTTTACTCAAAATGCTGAGAAGAAATGGGCTGCACAAAGAATCTGCTTGCCATGCGCTTGGCTAGTGTGAATGGTATAGCATTATTACCAAAATTATTCATATTTGTGTTCAGCCTTAATGTGTGCAAAGAATAAAGTATCAGAAGGAGTCTTAGCAGAGAAGACATGTTCAAACTATGGCCTCAGGGAAAATGTGCCATTTTGCTACAGCTGTAGAACTGGCCCAAGTGTCTGAGAATCATAGATAATTACCAGCATTTTAAAAAGGCAATATGTGTTGATGAACTGTGCTATTATGATGAATTGTGTTTATTATTTTCTATGCCCAGAGTCAGAGATCTGCCCTTCTCACCACACTTCACATTTCCGCATTCAGCATTCTTTCATATGGACAAGACTTGATCTTTGTCCTGTTGCTGCCATTCCTGCTTCTGTTTTAGTAGGGATGGGTCAGTATACAATCATGGGTCTTTCTCTTTAATACACAACCAAGGACACCGTTTGTGATAGAGATTACTTAAATCAGCTTCATTACATCATATTTGCTAGTCTGAATTGGCCCTTTGCCTGACAAAATGGTCTGTCACGTAGAAAGGGCTGTACTCTCTGAACCTGTTATTTCTCCACACCTGCTGCTATGCCACAGCTTTTGTTTGTTCTGGGAACGCAAGATAGGATGACCGTCAGGGTGTGCAGTAGTGAGAGAAATTCATGAACAAGGTTTTATATTGACAGCTTAAATATACTAATGCCAGTCAACACCTGAAGTCATTTATCTAACCTCAGTTATAGGCATGTCTATTGACCAAAGTCGGGTCATTCGCAGGCAAAATGCAGGTCTAGAAAATGTACTCACAGCCTGTCAGTCAGGCTCCTGGCAGAGCAACGAGGTGTTTCCTCCATGCTGACTGTGAGCAAAGCAAGCACACGCCTGCTTCGCTGACAGAGGAATATAGCTCTCAGCTACAGGCACAGTCCTCTGCTAATTAGGCTGGAAGCTGCAGATGCCCTGGTCTCTGGCTGAGCAGTACCTCATGCCTTTCTTTAAGCTATTACTTGTGAAGGTCATGCAAGTGGTATGTGTTAACCTTGTCTAGTCTCTTTTCTCCAGCTGTCTATGGGGCTATCTTCATGCACAAGGACCCAAAAGAGACAAGGGAGATGGATTTGCCTCAGCCCATCCTTCTGCCATCCTCACGTTGGATAGTATTTCTTTCCAAAGCTATCCTTGCTGGACTCCTTAAGGACTATCAAAATCATTTTGTCATGATCGGTAGGAACTGGATCATCAGCCAGAGCCGGGGGGGGGGTGTGTGCGGGGAGAATGCGAGAAGTAGGTAACAAGCAGAGTTGAATGACAAAGCATTCATGACAGACCCATGCCTGCTCTCAAGCCCAAACTCAGCATCCATCTGGGCTGGACACAACTCTGCTCGGTTGTGAGCACTGAGAGGACTGAGGTACACAGTGGAGAGCACCTGAGCCCACTCTCTCTTTTCAAGTAAAGGCAGTCACATCCCTATCTGCAGCTATGCCAGTGTGAAACCCCTCTCCAAATATCCTGCTGAAACTCCACCTGCACTTTTTTTCTCTCATCCCAGGACCCATGAATTTCCTCACTAACTACCTCCTGCTTCTGCCAGCAGAGCCATCTGTAGTGTTTGGAGGAGGAAACCTGAGTGCTCCTTTGACTGCTAGGTCCTTACTAATAACAACTCACCAGATACCTCCAGAGTAGCTTTCAGCAGCATCTACTGTCTCTTTGGGTGCCTTCAGAGATGGTGTGGTCAGAAGTGCTCTGCGGAATATTTCCCCTCCTTGTCCTTCTCTATGACTTGTTCATCATTTAATCTTCATCCTCTCTTCCTTTTTTTTATTTTATTTTACAGAATCACAAAATCAGAAAATCACAGAATAATTGAGGTTGGCATGGACCTCTGGAGATCATCTGGTCCAACCCTGCTGCTCAAAGCAGGATCACCTAGAGCAGGTTGCCCAGGACCGTGTCCAGTCAGGTTTTGAATATCTCCAAGGATGGAGATGTCACAGCCTCTCTGGGCAGCTGTCCCAGTGCTTTGCCACCCTCACCATAAAAAAAGTTTTTTCTTATGCTTAAATGGAATTTCTTGTATTTCATTTTTTGCCCTTTGCCTCTATCTGTTCACTGGGTACCACTGAGAGGAACCACGCTCCATCTTTACTCCCTTCCATCAGCACAGTCCCAACTCTCTCAGCCTTTCCTCATAAGAGAGATGTTGCAGTTCCTTCATCACCTCTGTGGCTCTTTGCTGGACTCACTCCAGGAGGTCCATGCCTTTCTTGTACTGGGGAGCCCAGAACTGGACCCAGCTCTCCAAATGTGTCCTCACCAGTGCTGAGCAAAGGAGAAGGATCACTTCCCTTGACCTGCTGGCAATGCTGCTTAATGCAGCCCAGGATACTGTTGGCCTTCGTTGCCAGAGGGCACATTCCTGGCCCACGTTCAACTTGTTGTTCGCTAGGATCCCAGGTCCTTCTCTGCAAAGCTGGTCTCCAGCTGGTCATCCCCCAGCCTGTGCTGGTGCCTGGGGTAATTCCTCCCTAGGTGCAGGACCCTGCACTTCCCTTTATTGAACTTCATGAGGTTCCTCTCTGCCCACCTCTTCAGCCTGTCCAGGTCCCTCTGAATGGCAGCACAGTCCTCTGGTGTATCGGCCACTCCTCCCAGTTTTGTACCATCTGCAAACTTGCTGAGGGTGCACTCTGTCCCATCATCGAGGTCGTTAGTGAAGATGTTACTTAGCTGAAATACAATCAAATATTTCAAACGTTGCTAGTCTTCATCCACTGAAAGCTCATTTGAGCACTTGAAAATTTTATTTATGAATATTCTATTTGTGATATCCAAAGAATTCTCCACTGTTCACCTTTGTCCTTTAGGTGCAACATAAAACCATGCAATTATTAAATGGGTGTTAATCCAAAAGAATTTGTAGCAGAGAATTTCCAGGAAAGTGGTACTGTTTTCAGAATGAACCTCATGGAACAACAATTAAAGGAACACTGAGATTTATTTTTGACTAGGGATTCTGTACAGAAAACAGTCTTTTCTAAAAAGGGTTTTGTGGCTAAAACGCAGAGCACACATAGTAAAAAAGAACAAAGCGTGCATGAAAGGATACTCCCTAGCCCACTAAAAACACTGGAAATAGTACGTTCCTGTACAAAACCAAAAAACATATATGTGTGTGTATATATATACACGTACATATATATATATATATGTATATAAAATATACATATATAAATGAGGGAAGTTATATTTTAGCTCTCCATCCCCCACAAGCAAAGCCTAGCTTTGGCAATAGATGAGTACTGTACACACTTTTAATGCAAATATAGGTTCATTCTGTTGATGCAAACATAACTGCAAAAATGAGAGACAGGTCTAAGGTGGGGTAGCTACAGTTTCATACAGAGCCAAGCTCGTAAAACTCTGCAGTGTAAGAAGTAGACCAACAGCTAGCATTTGCACAAAGCCAAAAGCCCTCATGCTTTTTCTTAGCAATAATAAGGCCCCAAAATGTCTCTGAATACATTGGTCTTTTTTTCTGTCCCACTACAACTGTGTCTTTCTTTTTTTGTCCTGTGTTATGTCACAGTAACCCTTTAAGTGTAATTTGCTATCATTTTCAATCCTGAGAGATAATGGGACAACCCATAGCTATTGTTTGTTCCTTTTTGTGTTAACAGGCCTTGTTCCTGTTTGATTAGTGGTGTTTCCTTTTTCCTGTTCTTTGTTTATTACTTTAACACATTTCCTGTTTATCAGTTTATAATAACCAGACAAAAATAATATTGTTTAGAACTTAGAGAGGCTTGTATTAATGAAATGCTGGAGGTTCAGTGACGCAAAGCATTTGAATCTTATGGTCCTTCCAGATCTCTCAGTTTCTTCCTCCTATCGATTTTCTCTTGTCCCCCTTCCCAATTCCGCTCCCTTTGCCATCACGCATGGTGCTTTTCCTTTCCCCAAAAGCCTTCATTCACCCCTTCTTCTCTTTTCTGGCACTGGAAACTAAGTACTTGGCAAGAAGGAGGAAAAGAACCACAAAAAGGGGCCACATGGCCAGCCAGTGTAAACATAAGCGTCACAGAGGCAAACCATCTCGCTCCAGCAACATTGGTCAGAGAGACAAAGTTGGACACCGCTCTCCAGTGATAGGACATGTGTAGGGAAAGCCAAACAATTTAGTGAAACTGAGCCCATTGCTGGCAGATTTTTAATCCACTGAAAACTGGATTAGAAATCCTAAACCAAAAAAAAGAGAAAAGAAGTATTGCTTTTTCTTGCTTGTGGGTTGGGGGCATTTAAGTTTTACAGTTTCAAGCTTTCCTTTACCATATTGAAGACCATTGCCTTTAAATTACTATTCTCCTTTTTAATGAAAGCTCACATGCACAGGTAACATCCTGACAACAACGTCTGGAGCTTTAAAAGGACAGGACAATACAGGTATCACCCCCAGTACCATGAGAACTGTACCAGCAGGCACCTACCTGCCTCTCTGCCTTCAGTACAAGGGGATACCACTGCTGACTCAGTGCCTGCAAGTACCTGGAGTTTGTCAGAAGCTTGGAAGCAAGTGATCCTGGTTTCTTCATACATCAGGCTCTACATTCACCAGCTGCATCAGCATCCCCTAAATGTACACGTGGGAAGAAACTGGAGGCATTCATTAGGTCTGCCAGACTTTGCATTCAAATATATGAGGCACAGTTGCTTCAAGAATTATTGTAAACGTACAGATTACACCTTCACATGCAGCCCCAACAGGACAGTGAATTAAAGGAAAACAAATGCATTTTTTCACACCCAACATGAGGGCTATTCCTTCCATCCCCAGACCATTGCACCCTGCAGCTGCAGAGCTGTTGACCAGCAAGCTGTGGCCTGATGGCCGCAGTCTCATCTGAAGCTCTTCAGTGACTGCTGGCAAGTAGCTGCTTGCTCCTGCTCCATGGGCCTGGCCACCGCAGCTTGCTTCCACTGCTGCCGAGATCTGGAGGGCTGCCTCCAATGTGCTGCTCCTGCTCCTGCTCCTGCTTCGCTCTAGGCTCCTTCCTGACCTCAGGACACTCCTATCTCTTCTCAAGGGGTGACCAGAGGCTTTTGCAGCCTAGAGGCTGGAATTGGACAGCATTGCAACATTTAGCAATGAATCTGAAAGTTCATTGCAACAAACAAGACCTCATAACAAGAAGGCTTAGGTTGTAAAGGGGTGTCAAGGGCCATAATTTTCATTTTTGGTGCCTGTAAAAGTAGCTCTCCTTGCTAGCCACCTACAGTCTACAAAATTGATCTTATTAGCGAGCAGGAGCATTAAAAAGAAGAGAAAGAATCATGTCTGTCCAAAAGTGAAGGATATGCCCTAACGAAAGAACTTAGGTCATATTAGACAAAGAAGGACCATACCAAGGAAAACAGATTTGCCCTTCCATTATGATTTTTATTATTCAGGCTATCAAGGAAATATTTAAAAGATACCTTGGAGAAATTAACTGCTTGGAAGCAATGTTTGCTGCAGGAGCAGTATGGACTTAAGTCACAGCAGAAAGCCAAACATCTATTTCATAATTCATATCCTGAATCTAGCATCTGGAGCTTAACAGTGACAAAAAACATAGATGTAACATGCAATGTCATGTAACAAGTCAAGTTTTACAGTCCCCCAGCTAAAGTAATCGAAGATATGGGAAGGTTATAGACAATATTGTCAAGCTTTGGTACTTAAGTCTCCTAAATAAGCTGCTTCAGCTAGAGTTTCTAAATAAGTTTTCCATTCATGTGCTTAGCAGCTAAGATAATGATGCTGACTACTTAGGTGCCTAACTATAAACTGAAACGTCTAGCCTGAGATGTAGAAGTTTCAGAATGGTGTCCCTAAGTCCTTGGCAGTGCTTATAGTCAGTCATGGAGAGAACTGTGAGTGTGTTCCAGAGCACTGCATTCCTATCACTTGATTTGATGTTAGGGAATAGAATAAAAAAATCTAATTGTAGGGTATTAAATTCTTGTCCTGAGTGTTTTCATTTTCATAGGCATTCTTGTCTTGAGTGTTTTCACAGGCATTGATTTCCCTCAGGTAAAAATATATGCACCAGAGTCGCATTTACATTTCTGTTGAAGTGTTGCCACCCTCTGTTTTTCAATAAGTTTTTATGCCTTTGTTTAATGATATGTAATTTGTAGCAAGTTTTATGCTTTTGAAAGAAATGCATAATATTCTTCATATTCCCATTCTTTATTTGTCACTGAGTTCAGCTTGTCCCACCATGGCAGTCAGTAGTCATTTGCTCACAACTTAGACAGCAGATAATCACCAGTTTCATCTCCAAGACTTAAAATAGTCCAGGGTGGTGCTTGTAAGTTTTTGTATATATACACATACCCATCTCCTGCCCCCAACAAGCCACAGTTAACCACAGACCTATCTCTACATATCTAAATATCATTTTTCTTTGCACAACAGAGGGAATATGTCTTGAGCCACCCCAGCTCACTCTTTTTCTTTGGAACCATACAATTAGCATCTGTTTTTAGTACTTAACATTCAGACAGAAGGGGATACAGAAAAGTCCTGGTTGTTAGTTGTTGCTGAGGACTAGTCAGTAGTATTGTGCAAAACAGGAACCAGGAGGACTACAGGGATCACTCTTCCAAGTTCATCCCCAGATTTTAACTTGTTAGTCTCCTTTTCCCCAGGCAGTAATAAAGCCTTTTGGAGACAGGGATTTGGGAATTGCAGCAGAGGGCCAGGCAGGGCTCCGTCCAGGTGCACAGTCAGGCAGGGTGGGTGGGGAACAACGAAGGTAGAAGAAGATACAGTACTTGTATGTTTTACCCCTGCACAGGCAGTTATTATAAACTCAACACTTGTGTCCACAGAAAGAAGAAAGAAACCTGTGTCCTCCGCTGAAGAAATACACTTCACTGAAAGACTTAGGTTTGTTTCTTAGAAGTTTCCTCTCCATTCCCACTTGTAATGCACCTGGTGCATCACTGCAGGCAGGGCAACACAAGGGCTCTGATCTGGCTGCATTTTGCTACTTGGTTTCTGAAGTTTTAGCAAATTCTTAAAAGAATAGTTTACGGGGCTACACAGAAGACATAGAGATGGAGAAGGAGAAGAGTAGCAATAACATAAGAAAGGGACACATCTCAGCCCTTCTTAAGGTCAATAATTTGATGTAATCCCCAAAGGACTCAAAAGTAAAGTATAACTGTGACATTGCATCTAATTATTGCCTAAAGCTCAGGTCTGTTTGTGGTAGTTATGAATTGCAGAAATCAGATTAAAAAAACTCCTACCACCGTTCTCTTTTTTCCAGCTAGGTTCTTTGAACAAGTAAGCACAGATCAGATTTTTAAGGTATTTATGCACCTCACTTCTTTAAGCAGATTAAGCAAGTATTTCAGTATGGAGACACAGTTGCAAATGTTGTGCAATACAGTGCACCAAAGCTTGCTAGGAAGTTCTTACCAAGCGAGGTAAAGAGTTGAGCCATGCCCAGAAGGAATGTGTGAGTAAGTGCAGTTTCAAAAGGGAAGAGATAGTAGTGGAGCAGGGAGCGAGGAGCCAGCTGCCACCTTTCGCAGGGCTTCCTGAGCACTGCAAGCAGCTCCAGGGACATTAGCATTAAGTCCTTGAGGCAGCCAGGCCCTGGAGAGCAAGCTGGATTTCTGCACTGCACAGTGAAATGCTGCCTCAAATCTGTAGGTCAGTTTGCATGCTCGAAATGTGACATTGTTCTTTGATTCTGTGATGAGCGCTAAAGAACATGGCGAATCATTCTTTAAAATATCACACCTTTCTCTACACAACCTCCAAAACAACAGTTCTCAACTGAACAACTGCCGTGACCCTAACAACACACCATTGAAGGGGTTTATGTTTTTTCTGCTCTTCCAGTCAGATTTATCCACAGTTTCATTGCAGCATTTTGCGTAAGGATTGAATGTACGCCTGCATTTTATATATGCTCTTGCATAAGATATTACAGTTGTATAAATAATGACATATCAACATAGATTACAAGTGACCTAAGTTTCTGCAACTGTTGTAAGGAAAGTCTAAACCAAAACCACAGCTGTCCACACTTTCTAAATGTATTCAGCTATTGTGTATGTTGCTTTGGCTCTTCTCTCAATATTTAGCCAGCCATTTTGTCATTGACTGCAATCTTTTCACGTGAAGCAACTGGCAATGCTTTCCCTACTCTCATTTCTATCAAAACAGCCACAGAGGAAGTGATAAAAAGCCCAACTTGTCACACACGTTTGTACCCACAGAAAGCCAGAGTCACTCATATTGCATCAAGCCTAAGCAAGGAGGAAGTGTCTGTGTATTTGACTACACATCCTCTTCAGGAGGACGAGCTACTTTGTTGTTAAACCACATCAGCAGGTGGGTAACGTGGCTTGTCCATGATTTTCTGAACATTCAGCTCAGAAAACAGCAAAAGAGCGATTCTAATCCTATTACTTTGGGCCATACTGGGCCTATCCCTAATGTATGTGTAAATTAACATAGTTTAGAAGTCTCTGCTTTGCTGCGTGTCTTGTGACAGGGACAGACATAATCACAGACCTTGAACTTCTGGTGCTTTTTACTGTGTGAAAAGTAGGAGAAATCAAGGTCATCTCCCATTCCTTCGGTAGTCCCTCCGCATAGCTTGCTACATCTTTAACTTGCAAAACAGTGCATAGTTATATCATGTTAACAAAAAGACGTTGCCTCTAAATGTTACGGCCTACATTTAAATTACAGGTGTAGCTTGTTCCAGGTTGCGGCCAAATTCCAAAGAAGTGGAGTCAGAGACTATGCGTTGGAAACTAGTGAGACCCAGCTAGGGCATATGCTGTGAGTCCAGATTTTTACGCTTGCCAGCTGGTTTGATGCTGAGCTTTAGGTTTTAACCTGCTCCAGATTCAAGCCTGGACCAGGGTCTGATCCTGTGCTCCGTCAGTCACATGAACCATGGCAGGACTCTGCAGTTTATCCAGTAGCACAAGATAGAAATGCAGTTTAACAGCACAGTGTTTCAACAGTCCTAGCACCTGTAATGTGATGGATTTTCTGGTATAGATGGAACTTGACACAGCAGATAGATACCCCCTTCGCAATCAGCTGTATCCACCAATCTCAGTATGATCTGAATCCATTTCATTTAGGGTTTCAAAGGATTTAGTCCTCATGGTCATCTGTAAAATGGCTCCCCTCTCCACCACGGACGTGACCTAAATTCTGAACTATTTACCTTAAAGTAATTTTGTTGTCCCATTTATCTGAAGGCTCCTTCCCGGAGAAACTTAGGATAGTAAAATTACTAGGAACTAGCTGTTATTTGGGTGGTTCAGAAGAGCATTGTTACTGAGAAAAGGCTTAGAGCTGACCTTACTAATTAATAACCATTTTTCTAAAGATCAAAGAAAAGAACCTGATCAGGAACAGATGCTGTTATGTGTGGTTATTTACATTTTCCTGTCTAATATCCTAACATGTTTTTAATGATTTATCTCCTTTTTGCAATGGATAATTCTGTGGTTTTATGAAATGAAACTGATGTGTCTGTTTTTGGCAGATGATTGCATGCCTGAGTTTGTACTACCCTTGATCTGCACATGGAATTTCCCCCAGCAAGAATGGGAATTTCATATGATGTGTATGGTCAGAGTCCTTGAGCGGAAAAATCCTGCTGTCCTCGGAGAGCTTTTCCTGGGGAGCAGTGGGAAACCAGTGATATTCCCCTGGGCAAAAGGGCTGCAGGACTCTGGTAAGAAGAGTGGAGAGCACACTGTGCCATGGAAGCTCCTGTCCCTCCCCTCCTGCATGGGTCATGTTGCAAACATCTAGGTGGGACACCCCCGCACTGCACATTAGGGTCTCTGCAGAGAAATCTGGTACTCCAGATGCTTCAAGACAGTAGGTGCCATTCGCTGCTAACTCAGGCTGGAGAGATGATTCATGCCCAAGAAAACGAACCTCTTATCATTGTGTTTATCTCAGTAATCCAAATTCAGACATGCGATTCTGTTAAAGGAAAGTAAACTCCACTTAAGCTGAAGTTACACTAAAACTGTGTTTGGGAAATTTGTCCTGAAATCTAATGGCACTGAGCTCAATTTCCATTTAGAGAAACTCAAAATAATGATCACAAACTTATTTTTAAAAAGATGGCAATTGATATGCAAATAGCTCAGAAAGAAGGCAAAAAGATGACAGAAATTATGGAAGGGGAGTAGGAGGGAGAAAACAGATGCAAAGGGAGGAAAAATCTCTTACTCTACATTAGATTTTGTGTGTGTACATATCCTGTACACAGGTCACCCACCTGTGACACATGGATTTTGGAAGGGTGTTATTCTACCCCTTATACATAACACTGGCTTTTCCTTTAACTAGGAAAACATTTATTTTAAAAATTGAATCAACCTTGACTAAAACATGGGTTTCAGTTACAGGAAGAATAGGTTCATGAACTCCAGCTAGATTTTTGAACCCTGCCATCTCAAAAAAAAAAGCCAAACCAAAAACACAATATCTGCAATACGCTCAAACTCCAGGAGGCTTCCATCTCTCTGGATAACCATGCAAACTACCCAGTAAGTGGTTTCAAACTGCGCAGGAAGCAAAATCAGTGCTAATATGAACTGTTGACCAATATAAAAAGCCAAAAATAAACCTCATTTTGATCACATACCACTTCTACATCATTACAGCCTCATTAACTCAAGGCTCTGAGTGACTTGAGCCTTAAATGGAATCAAACCTGTTGCTTTTCCTTTATATAAATTAAAAGATGGAGTTATCTCTGATCTTCATGCAATTACTTTGGATTGTACCTGAGGATAAGGAAGATCAGAATCTTGCCTACTATATCTGGGACTTTCATTTGTTGCTAAGGGTTTTCTAGCTTTTCCCCAAACCCAAGTTACCACTTTTGACAAGTTCACCTCTTCCACCTCCTCCCTGCCGGAGGTGATGAAGTGCACGTGTAACTTGACAGGATATTGGTTTATCTGGGACATGTGCAAGAAAGGGTTCAACTGCTCTCATCTGCGAACATCTGGCACTTGGGGCACAGCTTTTGGTGTTGTTTGTGCCTATGAGTTCAAACATACAGCTGTGAATTCAGCAGCTGTGGCTTCCCTACATAGTGAGACCCATCTCCTGCATATATAGCAGGACCTCGGGAGGATCGCCACTTTCAAGAACAAGCCCGTTCTGTTTGTTGTGGATGTTTACGTGACCAGATATACTCTGGTGAACAGTACTTGAAAAATATCTGTGGCATGTGCTTCGTCCCAACCACTCATTCCCTTTCCTTGACCTGCCCTTTGCGGAGAGCGTGGAATGTTAAACATTTCTCACTGGGCTGCCCAGCCTCATGCTTTATTTACACTTACTCTCCCGTTCCCTTATCCTGGGGCACCTTTCAGGATATTTTCTTTCCTGCTCGAAGTACTAGAGGGCTGGTAGGGCCGGATTTTTCAGCAGTAAAGAAACACAGCTTGGCTGGTAGGGCTCGAGTCTGTACCCACTGCAGCTACACACAGAGTCAGAGTTAAAAAGTGGGAAAGAAAAATAGGAATGCAATAACACTTTGTGACTCTCTAAGCCTTTCCTTTAAAACACACCCCTTTTTGCTGCTCTGGGAAGAAATGTTTTTAAAACACTAGGTAAGAATAAGTTCTGCTGAAACATCTCTTCTTGAAATAAATAGGTTTGGGGCTCTTGAAGCACACTAGTTCAGTAAGAGCAGAACCAGCTCTTCTGTGTTTAACAGTGCTTGAGTAGCAAAGAACAAGCCTCACAGCAGAACAGCCAAGAGCCTGTTCTTTCAGTCAGAGTAGTTTAGCTACAGATATTATTTTAAACCATTATAGTGAAACTAACTGTCTGGACACTTACTTAAAAGACAGACAGGTTTATTCCAGCTTCAGTAAGACCACTTGGAAATGGCTTTAAAATAAAATAAAAAGAAAAGTTTGTGACACCTTCTTCATCAAATTTGTGTGTAGATGTACTTGAACTTACCTGAGACAGGTAAAGAATCAATGGGAAACTGACTGAAAGGAAGCAGTGCCGTGTCAATCACCCCAAAATCCCATAGTTAAATAAGAATTTTGTTTTTTTCTTCAGAATTTAACTACTTTAAAAGCTTTATGTCATCTCTTTGTAGGGGCTGTAGTGCAAGGACTGCCATATATGCTGTTTGGTCCCAATTTCAAACACTATATATTCTAAAAACAGTTGCCTTCTTTCCTTCTTCTGAGTTGTCCTTTGCACTAAGAGCAAACTGTGGAAGAGGAAAGCTGTTTTCAGCAATGGGTTTGCGATAGAACAGTAGCTCTAAAATGAAATCTATATAAAAGTGTGGAGAAGTTTCCAAAACTTTATAAAAGCACTTTTCTCATCATTGGTCATGTAAGACTTGAGCTCCAGTAAGTCCACCATGATGGTCTCTTGTATGTAATGTACAAGATTAAACATATTAGCGCTGCATGGATGATAATCACACTTGAATTACTTTTGAAAGTTCATACTCTTAGGACTAAAACGTTGTTAACACATTGCCATTAGTGGGTTAGGTTCTGTTGTCCTTATTCATGCTGAGCAGAGCTTGCAGACCAAAGGAGTCCTGCTGGAACCACATAGCTGAGTGACATAGGAATCGGGGTGCAAATGGGCCCCCCTTTATCTCCTCTGGGCACAAATTAAAAGTCCTTGAAGTCTTCAACCCAGTCCTTGGTCTGTATCCAAACCTTACAAGTGCTACTTGCTTTACAGTGGATCAAACCTTACTTCCTCAAGATAAGACTCTATCCCAGATTTTGAAAATTGTCTGGTAAGTACAGATGCCTCCACATCTAATGTACTTCAGATGATGTGATTTACAGAACCTGCTGAAAAAACAAACCTTCCAGCTGCTGAAAGGAAGCTAGGTCAATACCCAAAGTTACAGCTTTTGTAAATGTGGTGTATGGCTGTGGAATTTATAAACTAGGTCACGACATAAGACTTGCAACTGTATTTACTAGCTTGGTAACAGTGACACCAAAAATAGGCACACTTGCCAGTGTCACAGTAGTTTAGCATGCTCAGGTCTAAAATACTGCCGGTCTGCCTCAAGTGGTCACGAGGTTTAGATCCAGCTGCCGACTGCCTGCTGAGCTTTGACCTGAGCTTGAACACAGCAAGTCTGTGCCTTAAATCTTAACTGAGTCTTAGTGTGCTTCTTGGTGATAAAGGGGACATTTGCCTGCAGTGAGAGATGCAAAGCAGATCCATAGATTTCTTATCCTTTCATCTACAGAGCAGGATAAGAAGGATCTTGGCAGTGGCAAAAGGCTGCACAGTTAATTCATTCAAGTGTGCCAGAGGGAAGCCTGAAGGTTTCATGGTGAGGAAAAAAAAAAGTCTGAAAGATCTGGCCAAAAAAATCCTACCATCATATTTTTCCTTGCTGCTGAACCATGCAATCGGCAACATTTCTCATCAATAAAGCTATTATTCACAAACTCAGCTATCTGATGAAAAGATTCTTTGGGGACACCTGAAAATAACTTTGTTTCCAAAGATTTACAGGGGGGAGAGCATAGGAATTCAAAGTAAAGCCCATGTTCAAAGCACTTAGATTCCTTGTGGTTTCGTGTCTTCCTGGAGGTAAGCTAGTAAGAGAAAAAATGTGTACCAAATTTTTTGTTATTGCACTGTAAGATGGACATAGAGATTTTCTTACTAAATGCCATGAAGTTTATTTAAGGTAAGGCTCTGCCTTGCATAGGAGTACCTGAGGTAAAGGTGGAGCTGTAGAAAGAGAGCACCCACCTCTCCCTCTGCAGGGAGAGAAGGCAAAGAGCAGTTGCAGCACTGTTTCCTTCCAAGTATTAATGTGAACACACCAGAGGAGGACCACCAAGTAGGCTATAGAAGTAGCCTAAAATTTGGGAATCAGGTGTTTAAGTCCCTGACTATGTCACTGGCTTCTTTGGTGACATGGGTTAAATCATTTAACCATTCTGTGCGTTTGTTCTCACTCTATGAAAGAAGGTAACAACATTTCATATGTTTTTTTATGACAATAACTATGTTAAAGGCTGAGAAATGCTAAATCCCCAATGCGGAGAGGGCAGGAGAATGCAAGTACCTAATGCAGGGGCAGGCACAGCTCTCATCCACGTGAAGGACATGCAGCAAGAGCTCCCTTCCATTTGGGGAAGCTCAGATGAAAATGTGGATGCCTCTCCCTTCAGCCCATGAGGTCAATGGCATGAGGATGCCGATAATTTACTAAACTGGCCCCAGAAAGATGTCCAGTGCACACTGGTTCCATTGCATATGGACAGTAAGCCTGACTGATCCCAAAAGTACAGTATATGCTGCATGCTCAAACTGTGGGGGATTTGCTGGTGCCCAGATGAGTGCTCTGTACCAGTGAAGGCAAGCGGTGGAGGTCCAGGTAAGGCCACCTCCACACCCAAAAGAGAAAGAGCAAAGGCAGTCCTAGTCAGGGAAGCAGGAGAGCAGAGCAGAGGGGTGACAGAGAGAAATTCTTAGTGTAAAAATACCCAGTTTGGGTCTCTAGCACTGGCACCCACTCTCCACCACAGGCATGAGGAGGTGTCCCCCTGGCAGGGTGGCTCTGGTTGCTCCCCAGAGCACGGCTGCAGTCCCAGCCCTGATCCAGCCTTGGGGCTGCTTCATGCCAGCAAGTCCCTGCAGCATGGCAATGTCTTTTGAACCTGCAGCCAGGAGGGAAAGAACAACTTAAAGATGAACAAGTTGGTGACAGAGCATAGAGCATTTAATTGGTATTATGTGCTCAGGACTCTCGTACCTCCTGGTGTCCATGCTGAGCACCTGGGAGAAGAGTGTTTTCAGTTGCACAGCTGATGAAAGAGAAACTAAAATAAGAAATGGAGGAGGAGGAAAAAAAGAAAAATCCAGACAGACCCAGTTCTCCCCACTCCTGTCTAAATCAGGAAACAGATGGAGGCTTGTATGGCAGGGGAAGCCCTGCTGTTTATATCACGGTCTCTCTCTTTCTTTGTTATCTGCAGCCTGATGTTTTTGGAAGCCAGTGATAAGAGACCCTCAGTGACTGGAATGGGGCAGTCACATTAGATGGGAGCAAATGTATCTTTTGAAGTTACTTTGATAGTAAGCACTGGAAATGGACCCTGAATAATCCGTGTATGAATGATGGAGCATCCAGCTAGTCAACATGAAATTCAGATTATAAATACAGTGTAAAACAAGCGAAAACAAAACAAAACAAAACAAAAAGAACCTCCTATAGCTGTGGCATTTCATATTTGTTTGATAAACAATTCTCAAAGTGCAACTTGTCTCTTCTGTACTAACAGGGTTTGCACTTTATTATCTCCTATAGTTCAAAGAAGGCTTCTGAAGCAGTCGTTGTGGCATCCGAGATAGATACACAACTTTGTTTACAGAATCAGCTGATTTTGATAAACCACTTCCGTGTCATCACATGGCTCCCCTTTGGGCTGTTAGTATTTCGGTACTGGCCTTAGCAACAACCTTCAAGGAGTGGGTTAGATCGGGATAGTGAACTATTATTATTCTTTTTCTTCTAAGAGCAGCAAACTATATGACTACACCAATGCCCAGTTCAGACCCCCACCCCGAAAAGTCCTTAAATTGTTCTCCAGACCTTTTGTGGATAAACTGATCTGCTGAAAGGCCTGGTGTGGGCTTTTGAGATACTGTCTTCCACTTTGCTTACTTGTACCACCGCCCTCGCACAAGCAGCCTGTCATTCTCCATTGTATAAACTTATGCTTCACAGTAAAAATAGCAATACCTGTTCTTTGTCTTTGCAGATTTGACACTTCCCTCGAACACTCTCAAAGACATTAACCTAAATACATACATATGAAGGAGTAGGTAGGAAGAAAAACACACAAATGTAGTCCTTCCTTGAGGACTGATATAGGATTGGCCTCAGGACAAAAACCTGTCTGAGCTACAGCCACCCACACCAGGAAAATATCAAACTGGTTTACTTTAGCCATGGTTTTGTTTGCTAACTCCTATTAATTCACAGTTAAAACAAAGCAAACCTTACATTAAGCGCAATCAATAGCATCAGTTATCAACATATTTATCCTATCTATCTAATTAAAACATTTGAAAACAATATTTTTCATTTTTGTATTTTTTAGCATAAGGTTTTTCACTGAATCCAAGTATTTGCTATAGGCTGCTATTTATTCACTTTGAGGTTTTGAGTTCTAACAAAAATAGAGAAGAGAGGCCAAAGCCTCTCCGTTCAAATCCAGAGTCAGTGTTGCAAAAGCCCAGGGTTTGTACCCAGGCATTTAGTCCAGCCTGAAAGGACTTGCTGTGACATTCAGACCCAGATCTGGGTCTTTGGCAGAATGCTGTTGCTGTCCAAAGCACTTGAACTGGGCATAAGTTTTACACTAAAAAAAGAATAAGATTCACAATCGTACTGTAATCCTGTTCAAAATGAAGAATATCAAAACTTCTACGATAACATGATCAAACCACTATGGAGGCTGTAAGAGAAGGATCCTTGTTGTCATCATTTTGAGGTAAATTAGAACAAGGAATATAAAGCTTTGATCACTTTGAAACATTTGAAATTCAAAGACTAGTGATAGCTCCACAACTGTGTTTTACAGGAGTGTATTCCACTTACCATACTCAACTGCTCATGACACTGATCAACTCCTTCTGGAACCTGATGGTTCAGAAATATGTACAAGAAATTCTGTAATGGATAATCATGGTGTCATGAGCAGTCAAGTATGGTAATTCCTTAGGAATCCTACATTCAAAGTGAACAGTCATACCTAACTGTCTCCCAGTGCTTTGATGCCTACTGAAATTAAAATAAAAATAAAATAAAAATACCTTTACAGATAAAGAATATTTAAGAAGAGAAGATGAAGATAAGTGGTTTGTTTTCTAGTTTTAGAGGTTGTCTAATCTTCTATATCACTCAGATTAGTAGGTACACACCGAGGAGAGCTGTGTTCTAAAAATGTGGAAATATACTGCAAATCATTCCTAGCAAAATCAAGTGACTTAAATAATCTGATTCAGGGTACACAGTTCAATGTACCTTTTCTCAGAGCTGCTGAGTTTTTAATTGTTCTTAGCAATTTAAGACAGCCTCAGTAAGACAAAGGAAATTTTCCCTTTTTTGCCTCTCAGACCTTCACTGTTTCCATCTGTAAAATACATACATTTGTAAAATTTTAAAATGTATAAAATAGATAATAATATCAGCCTATCACCAGATAGGCTTTTTGCTCAGGGAACGGTATCTCATCAAAAGGAGAAATAAGATCTGCCCCTGAAGAAGGAAGTTTGTTTGAAATGTATTTGAACTTAATTTCCAACATTAACAGCTTTTTCCCTGCATAAACAGACTCAGGAGTTAATCGAAGAATTTCCAAGTTATATTCTCAGTTTTCCATATCAATAAGAGAAATTCTTCCAAACCCACAAACTCCGTACTTTCACTTTGTGTTGAAAGAGTGGAACTGGCAGCCAAACCTCAGTACATTACGCATTGAACAGAATAGCATCCGTTACATGGGTAATAAATTGCCTCCGGAGGAAGAATTTTCCAACTCAAATGAACTTCCAACAACAAAGTGCAGGTGTTCCAAAGAAGTCCTTGGTTTAGATGAGGTGAAAGAATTTTCCAGAAGATAAATCATAACTATTACTTTAGAACAACTACCTAGTTTTTATTTCTAAGTTACCCATTTGCATCACATCTCCTCATCTCTGTATACACACTCTGAAATACTCCTTCATTTACCGATGTCATCGGCCACCCAGCGCTTACAGAAAGCATGTTCTAAGAAAGAGACAGTGCAGGAGAGCAGGAGTGTACAGCTATCCAACGCCAAACTGAGTATCCAGGATTAATTAACCAGAATATGGCAGTACTTCAGATAACCATAAAAATGAAATGCCAATCCATTTTCCTTTTTTAGATGTATATATTTACATATGTAAATATTCTCACTGCAACACTAGCATCACAGCAAAATGAGGGCATATGATTGCAGTTGGTGCTGGCACACCTGGGTGTCGCAAAAGGAGTGATGCACTTCACTCGTAAGTTTATTGCAGTAAGACAGCAACTTAACAAAGTTCAGTCGTGAATAAGAACAATTTAACGAGGTTCGATTGGCAAGGTTCACTCAGTTATTTACTACATGAAGGACAGGGTCTGATGCATGCGCAATGGAGAACCTCCTGTTGAGTCACAAGGTTCAGACTGGACCCCCTTGCTTTCTAAACTCCTTCAGAGAGGAGTCTAG
The DNA here is from genome assembly GCF_036417845.1 of Apteryx mantelli. Classification (NCBI taxonomy): domain Eukaryota; kingdom Metazoa; phylum Chordata; class Aves; order Apterygiformes; family Apterygidae; genus Apteryx; species Apteryx mantelli. The sequence goes on along the minus strand of NC_089980.1, from coordinate 46,164,029 downwards.
GTGTGGCTGCATCCAGTCCTAGTCCCAGACTTGGTCAACAGTTTATATCTAAAAGAGTGTGTGCGAAGGGAACCCTCCCGTTGAGTCACGAGGTTCAGACTGGACCCCCTTGCTTTCTAAACTCCTTCGGAGAGGAGCCTAGGTGCGGCTGGATCCAGTCCTAGTCCCAGACTTGGTCAACAGTTTATGTCTAAGGGATTATGTGTGCAATTAGTCAGAGATATAACTCAGCAAAGTTTCGTGAAGTTTGCAAAAGTTCAGCATGCTATTAATCACTTACCGAGGATCTGTCGCGAGTAAGGAATCTCTCAACCTCGAGGAGTAACCTTGAGAGGCGTCCCTGCTCAAGGGGAGGTTCTGCAGTGCAGCCCGCTGCCATGCAGGAGAGCTCAGTGGGCTCTGGGCTGCCCCCTATTTATGGGGGGGAGAAGATTGACTCATAGTCATATTTGCATACTAGACGGGCCTTAGTTGGCGCACGCTCAACTGGCTGCTACATACGTGTTGTTTACAGGGAGGTTGGGTTGAGGGGGAGAGAGCACATCAGTGGGGGGGGGGGAAAGGAGCACACCATCACACTGGGCTAGCATCAGCAGGCAGGGACAGATAAAGAGAGCAAAGAAGAATCAGTGGCTTGGGCTTTAGGACATGCTAGAAAACAAAATACGTGACCAGGATCCTTGGAGAATTTTTGCTGCAGTCGCTGGCATATGTGAATGCTTCGGACTTCTGGGGCCTTCATTGTTACTGTCATTCATGCTAGCTGGATTTTGCTTGTAAGGTAGGCCTACCCCTATTACAGTCATACTTTACTGTGGAGACATACCATAAACCATCATCACCAGAGCTTGAAGTAGAATTCAGGATCTTACTCTGAATATCTCAATCACATTCTTGAACTTCTGTGAGGTGTCTTGGCATTAACAGATGCCACAATGTTTGGAAAAAATTTTTTGAGGCACCTTGTTGCTGAGTCGGCATTTCAGGTTAGGTTATACTCTGAACTATTTTTTTTTTCCTCAAGCAAATGAACCTCTATCTACACTTCTGCTACCTTAGATTCCACATGTCTTGTCAAATTACCTTCAAATCCATACACTGAAACTGTTCAGGTCTCTAAGGTGTAATAATATCTCAGTAATACCAACGGTTTGTTCATATGTCTGCCCTTTGAGTTCCCAGATCAGAAACAAAAACGATTAAAATCAGCACTTTTTAAATGTACACAAATACATGTTTAGTTTAAAGAGAAAATAAGTTAACACTGCATGAAACTTTTCAACAGGCAAGCTTGGACTGAACTTCTCCTCCTCTCCACAACATCTACAGTTCACCGCACATACACACAACATAGGTTTTTGTTGAAACAGAAGAATGCAGTAAAATAATATGAGAGAAATCATAGCCACAAATGGTTTCTGTGGAGTCACTGAGCTATCTGAAAGGACCACTTCATTGTATTTTCTTCTGGGCAATTTTTGTTGTCTCCCACAAAGAAGACTGCCAGCGACCCCACAATCAGCAAGCAGTGCTCCTCTTAAAGCCAAACTGCTGCTTCTTCTGCCAGTCCTTCTCTGTGTAATCATCGTCTGATTTAATACGTTTGTTGCTGAACATTTCACAGATATATTCTGGTTTTATTATTCCCTGGTTTATGCCTCTTCCAAGACCCTGTGTGACACCAAGCCGCCACCTGCTCGAACTCAACTTTTAACTATTCCAGGTACTTGTGCATTGACCCAGCGTCAGCCAAGCGCCATGCTCTTCTCCCAACTGCCATGAAAGCAGGAGAAGGGGGAGTGGAGAATTTGCTAAGCCAACCGAAGCGCTGCTCAGCAGGAGGAGCTGCATTAGTTTTGAAGCAGATGATGTTACACTCAAATCTTCTATCTTGCTTGCGTACTTGAAACCATGAGTCACTTCATCCCATAGGATTACCTTTACTTCTATGCTACCCCTTTATTTCCTCTACCACTACTTCTATACTGCCCATTCAATGAAACTAACCACTCCCAGCCTCAGAATAGGGGTGAGACCTTGCCATAAGCACTCATCTCCCACAGCATCTCATTCTCCCAGCCTACCAACAAGCATCTGTGTGAACTTTGGTATTAACTACAGCTGCAGAGTCTGGAGATGTCAACACTTTAATTGTGTTGAGGTCTCCTCTCTGTGAAGCGCCACATTGTTTTTGTCATTAACCCAAGCCCCATTTCCTTAATAGAAATCCATTTCCTCTAGTTACTGCTGCATGCAGCATCCTGTAATCCCAGAGCTGTCTTAACAGCATTGTGCTATGTCTCTTTTCCCAGTTGCCTTCAGCTAAGGGAACAGCCTATCCCAGGTCTCACCAGGAGCTCCTGGGATGCTGACTCCACTCTGCTGCTTAGGAAGCATCAGAAATGGGCTATTTGGAAACCCCATCATGGTTGTGACTATAAAAGCCTCCATCCAAAAGCATTTTTTTAAAAGCAAAACTTTTAGAAGAATTCAGAGAGAGTCAGAGCATCTCTTGTTTGGGACCTAGTGGATGGCTACTTTAGCTCAGAGATTGCCTTTAGGTAAAATAAGGAGAAGTCACCTTGAATCTAACAGTGTACTAGTGTCTCTCTCCTTCCGCAGTTAGTAGAATGAGGGTTACATTTGTCACAGCTGAAAAACTTGCCTGTACCCTTCTGATTTGCAGTTTAAATCTAGTCCTCCCTTTATTATCCTTTCAACCTGAAGTCTCTTACCATAGTACCTCACCAATTACATCCCTCATCAAACTGCAATTGCTTAAGTTTCTTATTAAGTTTCCTTTCTCTTAGAAGGCATCCTGTTAACTGGCTTTTAGCTCAACAATCTGTATTAGAGATATGTAGACCATATCAAAAGTTATTTCTGCAGATGATGCACACACAAGAAGGAGCCAGGAGTCAACTCATGACTGTCTCCTCTTTCCAATGAAATATGATTTCTTCCTGACTGAATTTTTGACCATTAGCATTTTTGTTACCTGTTTGTTTTAAGAAAGACTCTTGTCATTGATTTGCAGACTGGGCATCTACATGTTCCCTTGGCTAATAGTCAAGAGCATATTCTAGCCATGTAGTCAGTAAGTTTTTGATTAAATGACCTCAGTATGCTCACTCTTTGAAGTTGGATCCATCCAACACCATTAAAACTTACTCACATGCTCTTACTTTGGTATTAAAATCTACTGAATGCTTCTAAAAGTCCTTCATTCTTCATCCTTAGCAAGAATTGTAGTTACCTAACTAGATTAATAATAAGAGAAACATTCTCCTAAAATTTGTTTACTTATCCATCCCAGCAGGATAGCTCTGGCTATTAGGCAATTTATTTCCAGTTTTCTAGAAATATAACAAACCAAAAAAGTGTGCTCTTGAAAATGCCCAGTAGAACCACATAAGTAATAAGAAATGTTGTTGCTATAACAGTTTGATAATTTATATAGTGCTTTTTGGAATAAGTGCTTTCTGACTTTGCAGTAATGTTGTGAAACAATGCAATGCCAGTTTTACTATTTTTTCTAGGGGAATATTTTACATTGATTTTAGTGTTTGATAAATGCTCACTTGTCATCCCTTTGAGACTTAAAGTTCCTATTTCACAGTCAATGAACCATAGGCAAAAGCAAGACAAAAATCCCAATCTTTATAGTTAGCTAGGAAATAAAAACAAAACATAACATATGTCTAAATTCCAAATTCTTTGAAATTATCCTGACCAGCTGCTGTGGTACACTAAAGCATCAGTTTGCCCTAGCTGTACATTGGATGGAGTGCTTGGAGCATTCAGCAAAAGTTTCATCTGAGATGGTGGCTTTTAAACATAGGTTTAAATGCTTCAGCTAGGCCTACAAGCTCATTTTATACAGGTCTCCTGCAGCTCTCAGGCATCATCAGCCTGAAATAGGCTCAAACACCTGTTTTAGGAGTTACATGCAATTTTATACTGAGCACTGGTGTCCTCTACTCTATTGTTATTGCTGCAGGTAATTTTTATATGAGTAGAATAATCTGTACACTTCATTTCCAACAATAGATTATTCTTTTCGAATGACTTCTCTGTTCCCACAAATATTGTTTTAAATAGGTGAAACAATTGCAGGTGAGACAAAGCTTTCATTAGGTAACTCATTTTATACTTCTACTTTATATGCCTTATGCAAGAGAGATCAAGATAGTTTCCATCATTAGTGTGACTAAAATATGTATTACGGCATAGTTGCAGCAACTATAAGAAACTCAATTTTCTTCGTGCTGTATGAACTGTCCTCTGGGGTACAATGATCTGTAGGTTAAAACATAAACGGGCAATGTCATTGAATGTTCTTCAGCTTTGTAAAATCACACTTGATAGCACTGTTGATTAAAGTGAGCACTGCCCCACTTTTTAATTGCTTCCATTTCCTTTGCAGCCTCCCAGCTGGCATTGCAGTGGACTCCTCCGCCTCGGCACAGGAGAGCGCGTGAGCCTGTTGGAAACCAAGGGGCAGATTTGCAGACGAACAGACTGATACATCACTGTGTTAAACAGCTGAATTGCTAGTTAAAACTCAATGAATACTAGCTTATTGAAAGCCAGCTAGTCAAGATTATGGAACAGAATGCATACACTATAAATAGGCCAGACTTAGTCCTTTGTCCACCATTCAAAATATAAATTTCCAACTACACTTTCTTCCCAAAGGCAGTGTTTTTTGCGCTCTCCCAATAGATCTCCTTTACCACTCTTGCATTAGTGCTGTTTGTAAGAAAACTGTTCTGTTCCTCCTATATCTTGTCCATCTACAACAAAATGCATCTGTCACTAGGACATGGCTGTAATTACCCTGCATCATTAAGCAGCATTCAGGCACCTGGCAGCAAGACAGCTTGGTTGAATTATCCAGAAATTTGGACTTTGCTGGGCTCCTGCAGACACGCGACTAGGCACTTGGGTCTTCTTGTCTCCTCTGGAGAGTCGCCCACTGTTTCCCATTTCTAACAGAGCTGAAAGTATACAGGATAAAGCCATTAGCACAGTTACGCCACCGCTCTTCAGTACAATAATGCAGTTTTATTTACTGAACTGTAGGAGCCTGCCCGACAGCAAAAAGATCTCCGTCTCTCTGGCTTCCTCGTCTGTCATTTCAGTGGTGGAAATAGCTTTCACTGGAGTCGGGGTATGTTCCCGGTGAGGGTGCATGAGTCCCCCGCAGAGGGGTACATGAAGAAGGCCCTGCAGCAGGTCTGGGGCACCCGGCAGTTGCGGACAGCGGCTCCCTGCGCCGGGGTGCTTCCCTGGGCCCGGGGCCAGCTACAGAGCTGCAGGGTCCCAGGGCTGGTGGGGCCCCAGTGCGGGCAGGACGGACTGGGAGTCCATTTCCTTCTGTGCACGCCTGCTCTGGCTATGCAGCTGTACCCCCGCAAACTGAAGGTAGGAGTCTCTGCACGGCAATATTTATAATGCCTCCCTGTCAAAAGTTTGGGGGCTTTTTAACAAGAAGTTACATTCCTTTCATTGTAGCTCTTGGACAAGTTTGTTGATACATACGGAAAAATCCTGTTGCTCACATGTGCATGGGGGAGGCACATGTTACTCTTCCTTAATTTTATTCTGGGCTTTGCTACTCTTCACTTGCATTTCATAACGTATTATACTAGTACCAGAAAAAATATATATGGATGGCATTTGTAAAGCCCTGAATGTTCTAAAGGAAAAAAGTTAAATCTGTTACACACAGGCCATCTACTCGGGTAGTAAATCTCAGAGTCCTCAGAAACTATCTTTGGTTACGCTCAGCCCAAGGAATGACACCTTTCCTTCAATGCCAGGTTCTGGTTTGTCCGTGAAGAATGCAAGACAGGGTGGTTATGAATCAGGCAGCACCTTGAATTGTACGCAAACACCAAGTAGTAACAGTGACTGAGGCATGGGCCTCAGCTGCGGCCCTTAGAAAGATATACGATTATCATTAAAGTGTGCAAGTCCTGACCAAATTCCCACTCCAGTACCCCAGCTGTGGGGTCTCATTGCCCTGTGCCTTTATCCTTAAGCTGTAGGATTTGTTCTGCCTCAGGTATGGCTGCTACTAGGAAATTCTGTGGTGCATGTTCTACTATCTGTCATCCATGGCAAACTCTCACCTAGGTTTTTATTTTTTATGTATGGAAACAAGTAGCTTGTGTTTTGTCAGGAGTGCGATGCTATCAACATCTTGCAAAATCTACAAGCAGCTCACTCACCCTTATGTTCACCAAACGCTCCATCAGTTCTATCTGGGCATCCCAGATCTGTCTGAAGCCATCTGGAATAATACGCTGCCAACATCTGATCTTCAGTTAAATACAGTAGCAACTTGCTGAAATCATAGTCGCTAAAATGACTAAATTTGGAAACATTATAAAATTGCAATGAAAGGGGGGGGAGCCTGTTGGTTGCTTTATAACCCCCAAAGCATATTCCAGTATCTTCTTTTAGTCATTTTGAAGAAGTATATAAATCATTTGATCTGCATCAATACTTTTTGGTAATAATTTTTCTATGGTTTTGACTTTTTCTGAATCTGTCTTTGCCCTTTCTTTATCAATTGTGCTTTCTAAAAACATCACTGATGTTATCATTTCCAGCATTGTCTCTTTAACCTCACTTGTCATGCAATCTTGCTTTACCCTTGATCTGTTCTTCCACTGACTTCACCTAAGTGAAACTGTTGCCTATACATATTGTCATTTCTAGAAGAGGTGGAGTCATTAACTTTGGAAGATATCTTAGGTCCTTGTGAGGATAGATACAATATCTTCCAGAAAGCTTTACAAAAACCACAAGTCTAACGATATCACAGGGAACTGAAGCTTGCTGGAATCCCTAACTACAGCTAGTAACTGAGTTATTCTCTCTTTAGCAACTGGGAATAGTGTTTGTAACAATAGGATAGGCAAGCACAGAAGATATAGGAGATTTTGCCTAAGTTTTGTTCTGATGAGGCCAAGCTGACAACTTTAAAACATCCTTTCAGAAGGTGCTGCTGTCAACATCCTTGGCTGGGAGATCCAGTTAGATACTGCAAACAAGAAAATGTTCATTTTGTCAAAATTGTGCTGAGGCCACAATTAAATATAATGTTGAATGGAAATATTTTAAGGAGAGAAGGCTGTGAGGTATAGATAGAAGCTTTTTATCAATGGATTTTTATTGGACCAGATGACTTAGAAATTCCCTCTTTCATGCTGAGAGAACATATCTTTCTATCTGTAGTGCTTCACTGAACTGCTGTAAATCTGTGAAGATAGAGCTGCGCTTAAACAAAAAAAACTAGAAAGGCTTAATGAGGATTTGTCCCAATATGTTCAGTAGCACATTCTGCTATGCCATTTTTCTCTGTTTTTCTTATTTCCTGTTCAGAAACAAGAGGAACAGCTCATTCATGGCTATCCTGAATGCCTCTGGTGCACCATCTTTCATCAATGAAAAGAATACTGAAATGAATACTGAAAATTGGCACTAAACACTACTGAACTTCTTGCATATGCTCACTCAGTGGCTGTGCTTCAATTTGGGTTTACTCCACTGTCAGAAGAGGCATCAAACACAGGGAAAAGTTCCTCCATGGCAGCAAATCAGTAAGTGCTTTTGATGTCAGCAAGTTGCACTGATTTACAGCAGCTACAGATGTGCTCCACATTTCATTTTCATGTCATTATTTCTGAAGATGGCAGAGACTGTCAATAAATCCAGCACCAGATCTGTCCCACTGGACTATGTAGAGCTGCTCCAGTTTGGAGTTGGAGTTCATTTCTCTCAAGTCTTCTTAAGAACCACAGTCATCTCTCTTTCTTAATCAGTTTTATGTTTAAACAGGACTATTGCAAAATTTGAGATTAACAGCACAAGCCTGTTAAGAATGCAGTTCTTAGATCTCAGGAAATACATACTGTCCCCATTCCTCTGCTTCCAAAGGCTCATTTCCAGGATAATATTTTCTTACATTTCCTGTACATTTTTTCCTGCCCAGATAAACTTCATCTTGTGTTGTCATCACCTCATGAGTTTTGTTTTGCTTCAAGTTTTCTTTTTGCCTCTTGCCTCCATTACACTTTTGTTAGGGGGCTTGTATTCTCCTTAGCTCAACCTGCACAGCTTTTGAGTTGCCTGATTTGTATTATGCTTCATATGAGAATCAAGATCTAATTAAGCGCTGTTTCCAGCCAGGCTGTTCTGTAGATTTAATATATGGACAGCGGCATGGAGGATTGTACCTGGGCGTTCTTTTGGTCTCGCTGTGTCCCGGGGGGGTCTAGGTGATGGGATGCCCAAGTGGCAAATAGGGAAAGTGCCAGTAGATGGTGCTGAAGAACACGCAGCTCGTTCCCGAGTTTTGCTGTCACTCAGCGAGTGGCCGCTGGTGTACAGAATGCACACAGGTAGAGGAAAAGAACTGGATCTTTATCTTGCTAGAGTAGATGAAAAAATAATGTCACTTTCTTCTAACAAGGAGCTTTCAGAAAAAGGGGAGAACAATTTTGTCATCAAAAACATGCTATTCCCTTCACTGCAAAGCTTACATTAGGACCTTCGCCAAACTCCTCCCGCGTTAAAAAAACACATTTTCGTATCCTGTCAAGTTGTCTACTCAACCGCTCCTGCTTCCTTTTTCATTCTTTATGGCTCATTCCAGGCTAACTGCTAAGCATGGGGTAGCCACTCTGCACCAAATCCTTTCAAGGGATTTGCTTCTGCCATGTGGTCAGGAAATACAAATCCCTGTTGGCCAGATGCCCTCCCCTCTGTAACGTTACAAAGGAACCAATAAAAGACATTTTACTAAAAAAATACACACTTCCCACTAAATTAATACTGAAACTCCTAGGACATGCTTTCCCATATTTGTATGACTTTTACTTTGCGATCTAGTCAAGGCTAGGACCACACTTAAGTTTTCATCCTGTACTGAGGTGAAGGAGAACCTCAGTTTTTGCCAAAGAGCAGAGAACACCAGTTTTCTGTGCTCAAAACCTAGAAGCCTTGAGGTAGGAGGATGGATTTTAGATGAAGGTGAATGGAAGGGAGGGAAGTAGCACACTTGAAATAACATATGCTTGTGATGGTTAAATACATAATATTGGTGAATCTTGTTGGGGCCGTTTAAGTGAGTGACTCTTGCTTCATCATTTACTGTATTAAACTTAATAAATACAAGATTCAGGAGACCAATTTATCTGCCTGCATCTGCTTCTATTGCTCTTCCCTACGGCTTACGATCATTATGAAATGAAGGAAACCAGAAATACTGCCAATAAAATATTGAGACTTCCCTGTTGTCATTTAGGGAACGGTCTCATTGGGCAAATTCAGATCAGTTAATTTCAGAAAATTCCTCTGTGCCTGTCCGCCCGAGCTAGTCCCCTCACCGGAGGACTGGCACAAGGGAAAGTATGCCATTAGCTCAAAAACAACTGGCTTACTGGCATACTTAGTGGCATAACTGGCTTATTGGCACAACTAACTCCCAGACTGGTTTAGTGGCATAACTAACTCTCTCTTCATCAGTGGTTTAACACATTAAACACATTACCCTGGTTTATGAAATACTGCAGCTGAGACCAAGGCACATGTTTCTTTCTGCTCCAGGGGTGACAACATCTGGCAGATTCACCAAAAGCCATCTTTGCAGTATAAAGACCTCAAAGGGCTGGCAATTCCTGGATGGTTTGCTGGACTGCCTTCATTTCAGAGGACACATGAGCTGTAGGAGCGGGACCTAAGGGGTTGACAGAGGCCCCAGGAAACCTCTTGGTTATCTCCTCCTCATGGGACGAGCCAGCTCCCCCCTGCTCCTGCCAGCCGGGCGCAGGGCCGCTCACCACTGCTCTCTGGCTCCTCTGGCTGCTCTGAGCCCGCTGCCAAATGCAGTATCAGCGTCACACATGGCTTCAAGTGCTGTTGGGAATGGTACGTTTCCCATCCCAGAGCTGGCAGCCTGCCTGGAAAGGCTCCGCTAACAGTAATTTGCCTGCACTGCCCACATCTGGCAACCCTACCATGTAGTCCTGAGTCTGCCATACTCATACTGCTTTCCTCCACCATAAAGCGAAAAGGAGGAGGACTTGTACAGGCCAAAGACCAGACCTGCAGGCTAACGGCCTCCTACATTCCTCCCAATTTTTCAACTACTAAAAAGCCTAGGATTTTTTTTAAATTTAATTTATGTTTTGAAGGGAGGAGGTCTCTATTTCAGCTTTTGTATAATGCAAGTGACTTAACTTAGTCTGTTAAAAATAGCCCTCTGGATGTATGAAGTTTTGTTTCTGTCCACTTTATAGCGCATAGTTTGTTAGAAAATTCTGCAGTGGCAAAATACATGGTCTTGTCCAGAAGCTCAGCCCGTTAATAAAGCACAAAGATGCTCTGTACTCTGCAAGGCAAAAACACCAGACAAGCTGGAATCCAATCTGGAAATATTTAATGAATTTTTCAGTAGAAGCGCCAGCTACTGTATTTCATTAAAAGGGAGGAGGATTTTAAGCTAAATAACACATAGGCTTTGTAAAATGTGCATGTCATAATTTACAATGAAAATAATATAGGTTCGGGTCCCTGTAGTCACTGAAGCTAAGCTGTTACTAGAAAAATGAGCCAATTGTATTTATGGTGGGTCAGAAAAAAGTTGTCTCTAGAGGAAGCTTGGTATATCATTAGTCCTGAATTTATATAAGTGTGTTCTGATCACATTCTCATTTTCTAATGTATACAAAAATTCAGGTAAAAACATGGAGAGTTTTGGTATTATTAAGGAGGAAAGGGTATATTTATTTTTTCCTTCTGTGAACAGATTATAGAAGATGGTGTGTACTTCAGCTAGGAAGACGTACTGAGAGCTCTTCTGATGAATCAGAATTCTTATTTCTGTCTCTCCATGTATTGGCTCAATTTCTCTACATCTCTTGTTCCTGTCAAACGAAATCTGAATCTAGTTATAAACTATACTGGGTTGCATGTATTGCTTCGAAGAGATATTGTTTAGAATAGCAGAGCCAAGGGATCCTTGGGAATCCCCTGGGTTGAAGTGATGGAAAAATACTACCAAACCCAAAGAGTCATATTTCATATCTCCTTTCCATCACTGAAAGTGACCATAAGATGCAGTGCAACAGCAACAGTTATAGCACCAGATAGGCCTGGCTTTTAGGTCATTTAGGCCACATTTTTAGAACTGAATCTCCAAATTGCACCTGCCCTTATGCATGCACACCCCCCAATATACCTGCATAAATCAGAAAAGTGCTCGTGCAAGCAGTTATATATTCCTGTATGAGAGACTTCTCAGCAATATGCACAATGATACTTGCTACATGATGTGGCTTGAGTCACATAGCCAAGTGGTCTAACATTATGTTAAAAATTTTTCCATTTACCTTTCTTACTGAAGGGAAGTATTGCTGAAATGGAGGATAATTTTCTTTGCATGGATTCAGTGGTATCTTACCTGTTATAGTCCAAGCTGAGCATACTTTTAGTTTTAACATGTAGTCTTCTTTTATGTTTCATTTGCACTTCTGGGCTCAAATTATGGGTGTGATTCTCCCCAAAAAGATTTTAGTCCCTTTTCATGTTTCTCAGCAAATCTGTGATACTTTTTGCACTTTTGGAAAAAACACTGTTGAAAACTCCGAAAGGTAAAAGTTATTGTTAGAGGTTAGCATGTGTCAAACAGATTTGTCTACAAAAATGAAATAGGCATATGGCGTAAAGGAAGAGGATTTCCAGGCAACCAAGTGTCATGATAACTGAGTGACTTACAGTGTTACACAATCTTGGGGGGCACTAATGCACTGCAAGATAAAATCCCACCCTTCACAAGTCTCAGGAAATGCATATTATATGCGCTTCGTGGTCTCTGTCTGATTTAATGCTGATGTTGTAGAGTGCTATATAATCTACATCCAGGCTCCAACTGTATATTAGGAGTGCCATTAAGGAAATTAGCATTATTTAAATAGAGGAAAGATGAAAGACTCTAGGAAGCATTTAGGACACAGTAATCATGTTTTCTAAAGAGGGAGACTGAGTGTGGTCAAATCAAGCTGCTGAGTGATTAGGTTAGAGGTTCCTGCCTTGCAGCCCAGGGCCAAATGCAGTGAAAACACTGAGCAGGCAGAGCTGAGAGGTGAGGGTGGCCCCACATGCACGATTTCCGTCTGGTGCCGGTCCCCCTTCCTCCCCTGCCTTTCTTTACCACAGCCCCTGTCACGGGTAGGGAATCGGAGACACCTTCTCCAGACCAGCTTGGCAGCACTGGGAGAAATGTTTCAGCTGCGCTCAAGCTGTGGGGTGTCCCAAATCTGGAAAGTAAAGAATAAAAGGGCTGAAATGACTTGTTCTTACTGGGGATGCATTCTGCAGGTTTAAACTGCAGTATGTCCCTGTATGCGGTCCAAGCTCCTCGCACGGGGCTGCACGCAGCCGCACTGCATGGTGAATGGCTGTTCCCCCACGCTGCAGCTGGGGCAAGGGAGGTAAACATGTACATCAAATACAGTCCCTGTCAACACCTAATTCTGTGGGTTGCGCCTGCAGAGCTGTACAAAGCTCTCCCGTCACCATAGAAATTATCAGCAAGCTGGATGTATCCTGCACAAGGGACTCCAAGATTTAGTGAGGGTCAGAGGAAAGCAGTGCCCCAGAAATAATGTTCAGAGCAGAAGAAAGGAGAGAAATAACATTTACAAACTCTGAGATGGCTTGTGAGAAGTAAGAAGCTCCTGCTCAATGTACTCGACCAGAGCTGGAGATTTGTCTTCGCAAAGAGAAGGGGGCAGGGCTTGGCATCCAGCGCTGTGCCTTGCCCTTGGTTCCCAAAGGGTCTCATAGCATCTGTAAAGCTGTTGCATTGCTGACATGTGGTGCCACCATCTAAGAAAGGCAGAAATATGATTGTACTGCAGAGATGATGTCTGTTGAGCTTTCACACTTTCCATTTTCCGGAGGTTTATGTTTGGAACAATGCAATGCACTCCACCCGCCTTACTGTGCAAGGCGCATGACGACTCTACAGGCTGAGATTAGAGTACATGGAATTCATGTCCAAAGACCCAAATCACTTGTGGAATCACTGCCACTTGTTGGTAAGGGCAAAGTGAATGTAAAATGCTGCACTTCTGAACTGGAAGCAATTTATCTTCACCTTGTCTTGGTGGAAGCAACCCTATAAACTGCAAGGCAGGGGAGATCAGACTTTTCAGGGTCAGATAGATCAAATTCAGCCAGTAACTGATTAATTCAAAGTTCTGCTTTATAATGCAGTTTAGCTACTGTAAAGCTTTCTTCACATCAGTCATATACATTTATTAAATCATTAATTGCCAGTGGGGAAACAATGTGCTCAGAAGTTTGAACTCTGATCTTCACCCCATCACTGAATCATAATCTGGTGTCAGGTAAACCAGATCCACCTGATTCCTTCATCCATAAAAGGAAAGTAACTGCAATGTCAGGTAGGTGTTATGAGGATTAATTAGTTGATAATGCAGTGTGCTTTGAACCAAAAAAGCTAAGTATTATTATCAATAATTACCTTTTCAGTAGGATATGACTCAGCCTTCAACTCCTAACAGTTCACTTAACTATATAATTTGCTTTTAATATCACTTTAATAAAATTTTCATTCTGAATTTATGTTACCTTAGGACAAAATTAAAATGTCCCTCTAGTGGACAAAGTTTTATCTAACTATAAGAATGTGTAATCTGACAGACTCTGGCTTTTTCGACCTTCAGAAATTGAAAAAGGTGTTCCCATTATAATATTTATATCTGCTTTCCCACCATAAATGCAAGACAGATTAATTCTTACTTCATTCTGAAAGTCAAAGAAGATAATATCTGATCCTCAGTAGAAGTGTATATGTAGTGACTGAAGCACTATGCTGTCAGGCAGATTCTCTTGTCATTTAAGGCAGTGCAACTCTGTAGTAACTGCAGTGATTTTGGTAGAGTTACTGCAGTTTTCTGTCCAGGTAAGTGAGACTGGAAAAGGCGCAGCAGTTCTTGACATTTCTCATAGGAAATGTGTGATACTGACAAAACCAGGAATTGTGTGCGAGTTAAGTTAAAAAGCCACAGCCAACGTCAGGTGCATATCTAGGGTGAATTTGGTGTCATTCATTGGGGTTCAGCTGAAGATTGTTTTTTTCCAGGTACTTTCACTGTTTGTGGGCTTGCGGTTTGAGGTAGGTATGAAAGACTGTGGGATAGCGAGTGACTCTGTGCATACCAGCACAAAGTCCTGGCAAAATCAGCAGCCGTCAGCCTCCACAGCTCCTTGTGGGACTTACGGACAGTAGGTTTCTAAAAGATGAGACTCTCTCATCTTTGTTACGTTTTATTGAGTATATCTTGTGCAACACTGACAAGCCAATTCAGCTCTAGGAGACAATACTGCTGTCCAAGGCTGCAGTTTGACAAACGCTGCAAACCAGCAAAGTTGGTATCAGCTGTTGCTGCAAGGAGCAGCCTGGCCCTGGCCTGGCCCGAGCTGCCCGTGCCTGCGTGTCCCCCTTCGCCATGCCAGTGTAAGTGCTTAGGCAGCCACAGGGTGAGCTGGAGAACTCATCTGGCTGAAAAATGATTACGCTGGCATAAAAGAAGGGCCCCACGGTGGTGGGACACGAAGCTGGGGTGGGCAGAGGGCAGACCAACAGCGCTGGAATAAAACATTTGTCCAACTAGAGGTAAAAAGATCTAGGTCAAGTATGGGACGCAGCTCAGCAATATCACAGGGCTCTTTGAAAGCCACTTTTCCAGCTGAGAGACATTATTAGACAGCTTCAGGTAGAAAACATGTTTTGCTTATTATCAGAACCTCTTCACTTAGTAAGGAAGTACAGAATAAATACATCTTGTGCCAGCAGTGCAAAGGCTGGCCGGGGAGCTTTGCAGATATCAGGTATGCCTGAATTTTCAAGAGCTTAACGACCCTTGAAATACACATAAATATATATGTGTATGTATGCGTGTGTGTGTGTGTGTGTGTGTGTGTACTGTACATGTAAAAGCAAGTTATAATATATGGTAATAGGATTTTAAAAATATATGTACAGGGTCAGGATTAAGAAAAGAAGAAATCAATTGCAAGGAGAAGGAATTTCTCAATATGATCATTGTGGTGATTCCATAAATCTATATCCTCACAAGGGAAAGAGGAATGTTTAGGGAGGATATAAATGATTTGTTTAGGAACTGCCAACTCAATGCAATGCTTACTGCAGTATGGAAATCTTTCTAATGGCTCTAGTCAGCCTTGAATCAGGTCCTGAATTTTGAGGGGGATAGGAGGGACTGATAGGAGGGACTAATAGGAGAGACTCTGCAAATGCTGAAACTCACCAATTTTTATCTGCCAGAAGAAGAGAATGCAGCCATTTATTTCCCCATGAATTTGTTCATAATTCACACAAAATATGCCTGAAATACAGATGATAATATACCACTTATGATCCATATTGAATTGATTTCAGATATAGAGTTGATTGGAAAATAGCAGACTGGGCAGCAGTTTTCACATATACTTTTGAGTTACTGTATTATCTTTTTCAAACTGGATTGTTTAACAGTGTTTGTGTCTAACATAAAAGCACTACAAACACTTGTGTTTATGGGTTATACATAGTATTAGAAATCCTAGCTTATCCCCCCTGCCTATTTCCATGCCAAGCACATTTTATTTTTCATTCTAGATACAATGAGCTGGAAATTTAAGAAATAAAATTTTGCTTTGATGTCTTTTCGTTGCACTGTTCATTCCTTATTCAGATTTCTTCACTCTGTTTTCAAGTACATGCCACAATGTGGGATCTATACTTAAAATGACACGCTTTCCTTTGCAAAGTAGACACTGATTTTGTGACAGTTTGTCAAGCACTTTATAGCCTAACTAACTGCTACATCTTTCCCCTTATGTCACTTTTAATGTCCTTATATGTAGCTGCAAGAGGAGGAAAGCAGGAAAATTTAAAACAATATGTCACAACTGAAATACTGCTCCCGACATACTTTTTTACTGTAACTCTTATGATATTTGTTATGTTTCATAAAAAAACTAGTTCCTGTAATTCTGTGCTGCAAAAAGCTTGAAAACGTGGTATGAAAAAACAAAAAACAAAAGTCAGAAAAATAGAATACAACATTTATTTATTTTTTTAATGCCATGATTTGTAAGCTGACCTTAAAGCTTGGCTCCCATTTTGTGGACTGTTTGGACTGGCAAGGCTAAATAAAGAAGAACAGTATCTAGCTCATGTTTAAACAACATTAAATCTCCATATTAGCTTACGCTAATGTGCATATATGTAAACAGACACCACCATATTCATGAGAAAACCTACACTGATTAATATAATATATGTACGTAATGATTGTTATTTATGAATATTTTGGGTTTGAGTAAAACTGCATGGAAAGTGCTTAAATGTCAGAGAGATCTGCTGGATTTCCTGGGACATATCAGGTCTTTAAGGAGAATGAAATACAATATCATATGCTGTTTTTAGAGCAAGATATGCCACAGACTAGGTAGAAGGTCACACAAAGTGTACCTAACATCAAGGAATAAAAACAGCACCAAAATTTTTATTCCTTAAAATCTTGTTATTTGGGGAGAAACTAGCTCATGATTTTTGGATGCCTGAGTTTGGCAATGGCATGAAACAAACTGCATGGTAAAACAGCTCCTGAAAAAATTTTAATTGGCATGACCTATCTGTTGTTCTAACTGCTTTTACAGATCCCAAAGTAGCTTACCTGGGCAGGGAGCTGGTGGTTTCATAAATACAGCTATTTTTTGAAATACAATATTTTAGTCAAACAAGCTGACTGAACTGCTGGAAACTAACAATCTTGGCAAAAGATGATTTTCCTTTTTTAATGTTAATCTTTGTTCCTATGCTATATTATTTCTGGTGAAGAATGCATAGGGATCCCCTTGTTGACTGAAAACTCAGAATGAACCAGTTACTGAAGCAAGACCATGTAAAGAGCACAAACAGAATCACCATTATAAGGTAAACGCATATTTGACAGGCTCCCATATATCGAAATGGTAGCAGCAGCCCAATCTATGTGCAAATCTAACTCATATATCCGTAAGCGAAGTTCATTGTGCAACCCAAAATGTAGGGCTTTTTTTTAAATTTATTTTTAGCTAGGGCTCACCAAGAGCCAGACAAGCCCATCTTCAGCTACAGGAAAGCCACAGGGTGGCATGCGCGTTCGGCACAGAGGGCTGCATTCCATTCATGCATTCACTTTAAAGCTAAATGGAAACTGGAGTTCCTCAGGGCAAGAACCATAACTTCTCATTACCAAAGGTAAAAGATAAACTGGAAAAAAAATATTCCTTCAGATACGGCTAAAATTATGATGTGAGTCCTAGAAATATTTATCTTTCCTTCCATAAGTGAACATTCTTCTGGTAACTTGGGGTTTTTCTTGGACTGCTATTGCTGTTTCACAATGATCTAAGGCTTTATTTGTAGTCTTAGCAGTGCTTATATAATTACATAAATCTAACAAAATATAGTGTCTTATTATCCTAAATTCCACTTAAAATGAGTCAATTGAAAAAGGAACTCTACCTCAACATTTCAGCTGTACTTCAGAGGGTCATATAGTCATGCACTGAGTGGGCTGCAGAGAGAATGACCTTGTCACAGGAGACTATCAAAGACTATTGAAATCCCCAGTATAATTAAACTGTCTAATGTAAACTCACAAATATATTCAGCCACAAAAGGCAGCAGCGTTCAAAACCACTGGTAGTCCTGAAAAAAGCCTACAGAGTAGGGCCAAGTGAAAAACATGGGACTGCTTCCTCTGAGAGCTTGTCTGTGGGAGCGCACTCAAGAAAGCCAAGGCTAATTAAGTGAAAGTATGGAATTAAAGTTGATTAAATAGCTATTCTAATGCAACAGGTATAGCAATAGCTGGACTCTGCCGCAGATGCTTTACCTCTGTGTGGCACCACTGTACAAACCACTGGGACGACCCAGACGTACTGCCCATCTGCAGGGTAACTGGCCAGTGCTAGCCCAGGGTTTATAGATGATTCCTCCTGCAAGCATCAAACACATTGCACAGGTCCAGGGCGCTGGTGTCATGCATGTGGCGTAAATCCTGTGCTTCCCGAAAGCCCCAGCATCAAGCGAGGGAGGTATAAATCCACACCGGGTGTTCACACTCGGTGGTCATCCAAGACATCCGTATCTAAACCAGGTCCCAACTTAACAGCTCTTGTGTCAGTGTGTGGCATAGGCGAAACAGCGCCTGACCTTTCACCAAGCACGGCTCTGCGAGACAGCTGAAAATCCCCAGCAAATACAGAAAGCCATCAAAATTTGCCCAGGCAAGATTTCCAGGCAGAAAAAGGGGCACATGCCGGGAAACAGAAAGCAAATAACAAACCGGAAGACATGCCAGGAATGGCAGTTTTGATGTATCATTCACAGCTGTTAGTGCATGCTGTTGCTGTTGGAAAGCATGTAAATATAAATCTAGAAAATCCTTCCACAGAAGCATGCCTTCCTACTGACTAATCAAATCATGTAATCAAAAGCCTGTATTACATAATATATTTGTATTATATATTAATGACTAGAACTGGATCAAATTTGATTCAAATTCATTTCATAATTTGCCATGATTACAGTTCACGTTTTTCTGTTGGTCAGGTCAGAAAAGTCATGTTAAAGATATGCAACAATAATGTCTCTCTGGTGTCATTTAGTATTGCACTGATAATACTAGTATTAGTATTGTTCTAATAATACTAGTATTTAGTATTGAAGAAAACTATAGGAGCAAAAGAATAAGACATGCCAGGAAATTCTCTTAGTAATAATTCATAACAAAAACCAA
This sequence comes from Apteryx mantelli, assembly GCF_036417845.1. Classification (NCBI taxonomy): domain Eukaryota; kingdom Metazoa; phylum Chordata; class Aves; order Apterygiformes; family Apterygidae; genus Apteryx; species Apteryx mantelli. The sequence continues at coordinate 46,145,130 of NC_089980.1, read as the reverse complement.
ACACCTCACAAGGTGTATGATAAAAAATAAAACATTTTAAAATGCATTGTACTTAAAAAGAAACATAATTTTCAATAGTCTTGACTAGGAAAAGTGTAATGTGTTTCCAGCGCGTGTGCAATTTGGATTTTGCAGGCAGAGTCCTCTGCAGAGCATAGCAGATCTGACTTGAAATTTTTCCATATTAAAAAATTAGTAACAATAGCTCATATCTTTTGCATATGCTCTCTACAGCGTTGCACAAGAAACTGGTAGTTGAGAAGCTGTTAAGCTTTCGGCTGGCTGCCAATCTCAGGACATTGACTTTCTCTTTCAGTGTAGGCTAGAGGCAAAAATGGCAAAAAATGCAGGAGAACATTCAAGACAGCTCTTAGTACTGGGTCCTGCTCACTGCTGCACTGAACTACCAAAAAAAAACCAAGGCAGAAAGTCAAAGCATATTAGGAATCACAGTGTTCCCATCAGCAGCGCGTACTCTATGCTGCCGCGAGGAGTTTGGCTACCATGCCCTTCTCCTTAGGAGAAAGCCTTCTCCAGCTCATAACAATTTGCTGAATGTTGGATGCCTCCCTACTAATTTTGAATATCTGGGCCAAGCAACGTGCACCTGCGAAGCCCAACAGGCAGCTGCATCAACACTGCAGCTCACTCACACAATGACTCACCGAGCCTCATCCAGTTCATCTCTCCAACTAATGAAAACATTAGTGCCTTCAAAGTCCACTTTTAAGCCTTTTATCTAGAACCACCTGAGCAGTACTAAAAAAGAATGAAGTACGCTATGATATACATGGAGATCCAGGTAGTTTTACAGAAACACTCTACAAAAAACAGATTTATCTTCACTTAAAAGTTGATTTTCATGTCAGTGCTTTCACTTAGCTTGTTATGCTACGGAATTGCTTGAAACAAAAAGAACTATGTTATCTACTTAGTGCCGATCCTTTCAAATCTGAACTCAGTCAAATTTATCCCCAAATGAGTTAGAAAAAAACCCAGACATATGTTTCGGGAAAGAAAATAGGAATTAAGTAATCACTGTGAGGCTAAGCTTTTGGTTTGCATCCTCTTCTTCAAACTAAACTATCAACAAAAGTAGGACAGACTAACACTGCATCTTTTCCTATAAATATCTAAGGTTCGGGTATTATCACTGACATTTTAGCATTACAGCTCCCCTACTATCCTTAGAGCTTTTTTCTGATTTGCACTGTTCGCAATGAGAGCAGAATCAGCCCCTTAAAGATCATCATTTTATCAGAATTCGGCCTGGCAGTTTACCACTTTTTTCTTACTCTAGTAGCAACAAATAGAAGTTCTGGGTACAGGCCTCAAGCATCAGACTTTTAATTTAGAGGATGATGAAGTGGTAAATTACCTCAGGCCTTCCCTCCCATTAATTAAGCAATACAACATGCCATATGATTCGATTATGCTATTTTCCTTGCAAGACCTACCTTATAGAAACGAATGCTAACAGCCGCCGTTGGGTTGCTGGCGAAAAACCACTAGCGACAGAGTCTCACCGTGGCCGACGGGATCCCGAGTTTCGGCCGCTCCTGCCCGTCGCCCACGTGGGGAATCCCTCGCCCGGCCCCCGGCAGCCGCTCAGCCCCTGCCCAGAAGGACGCGGGCGCTCGAGGGGGAGTCCTGCCCCACTCGAAACTGCCCCGGGGCTGCACGCCGCCCCTACGAGGCGTCCTCGAGCGGCAGCCCCGAGGCAGCGCCCGCGCCCGGCTCCCAGCCGCCCGCGCTCGCTGATCCTGTCCCGGATGCTCCCAATTAGAGATAATGCAACTGGAGGGAGAGAAGGGCTGGCTCCTACAGGGTCGCGGCTGCGGGAAGGTCGGGGCGCACCGCGTGGGCGAGCTTTGAGGCGCGATGCAAATGAGGGCGAGGTGCGGCTCCCGTGTTTTGAACCCGGAGAGGGGTGGCTGTCCCGCTCAAACCGAAATGTCGCTGTGGAACGAGCCCGAGGCCCGTCTGAACTGGTGCATCTAGAAACACTTCCGACCTCCTGGGCGGGGGCAGCCCCACCACTTCCCAGCGTCGTGCTGGGAGGAAAGTCGGACACCTGCCGCCTCCTCCCTGCAGGGGTTTCTGTAACAAGGCAGTATGAAATGCGGCAGAGAGCTGCCACGCGCTCAGGGCAAGGCCTTGCTGGGATAATACGGAGGCCAAGGTCCTCATTGCATGCACACCAGAGCACGCATCTGCCCTCGGTGTAGACACAGCCTGAAGGTACCAGCTGCACGCACCAGGTACCAGGGGCACCGGATTCCAGGGCAACTGGGAAAAATCCTTGAAAAACTATAGGGTAAAGTCCATTTTTAGCAGCCTACGGTGATCTAATTGTGCTGCGATTTCACGTTCTCACACTCCTCCATTCAAACCTACCATGAGCTCATCAATGATCCATGTCTCTCCCCACTGGAGAGCAAAGAATAGGGGTTTAGATGCCAAATAGGAACATAATACAACTAGGAAGTTTAGAGCACCTATTTATTTGGGACTTCCCCATACTGAGATCAGCAGTGATAGGAGAGTCTACGGAGCAGGAAGGATATTATGGGCGATTGCTTGCTCTTTGCAATCAATTCTTTTCAAATCCATGCAGGATGTGGCCTTGTCATCCTGTTTGAAAACATTCTTCACGTGTTGGAGTTTTCAATGATAAGAGCAAAGGTGGTTAGAAAGGTTTCTTGTGGCCAAACAGATCAAGAGACACGGCTATTTGTGAGGATGAGCGTCACAGAATAACTCTTGATATCATCCTACTAGCTCACTGCACCTGTGCAGGCATTGTATTTTTTAGGAAGTGTTTCAATTTTCAATATCCTGTACTGCCCAGCTGAAGCGACAGCTATTTACAGAAAACAGCAATACTACTCCAAAATGAAAAGTGTTGGAATGTAGAAGTTCAGTGCTTCCTGATCCTTCTCTAGGTTTTTTTTTTTTCCCCCTGCCATGGAAATGATTATTTATCTGTAAGGTAATTCAGTTCAGATCAGTGTTTATCTTTCAGGTCAATATTTTTCTTTCATGTAATTCCTGTTGAGGAGAGAGAAAAGGGTACCTTCTTACCTCGCAGAAAAGGAATCTCAGAAACTGTAAGAAAAGGCATAGTAATGTCATTGTCACTATGTCCTTCAAAGTCAGCTTGAAGTCCATGCAGGATTTGCTCTTAAGGGCACACTTTGCAGAATTCCAGCAGAGCAACCCCAGCAAGTTTCACAGACCTGTCTGCACGCTGCATTATTATTGTAGCTTGTTTTTAATGGCACTTTCCTTCCTACATTTTTATTTCCATTCCACTTTAAGAGACTGCATATTTTGAAATGAGTTTCCCTAGGTGTTACTAATGCTAATTTCTTAATATTGTGGGGTGTATTTATTCTAAACGACAGCGTGATTTAAAATTAGATGTGAATAACATGCTAGTGAAAGGCTCCGAGCTTGTAAATCTCATTAGGCATACTGCAGGCAGAGAGCTACCTGAAGTCAACAAACTTTTCTTTGGTCTCTGGTGGACCACAAGACAAGCTGCCCCAGGCCAAACCATTGGGGTTGCTCCACAGCAGAGGACGCTGGGCCTGGTGGATGGGTTTATAGCCTGAGTGTTTAATTTGGAAGTCTGCATTTTAAAAAGCCAACAGTTCTGCAGAAAATGTAGCATAGACGTGGGTAAGCTCTTCAAATACGACTATCTTATTTCTTATGGGGAGGATGGGCTCTATGGGGCCAGTGAGCCTGTCATCAAATGCTCTGGAGGCTTTTTTTTTCCAGGCTAGGCCTATACTGTGAGAGACTGTGCATCACAAAATGGATTTTCAACAGAAGTAAGTTAGAATGATTTGTCAGCACTTGTGGTATTTCACAACTTAGAAATGCAGTGCTGTACAGAGAGGGTATTATTAACCAGCGTGCAACTTCTGCAGGATGTCGTGAATCACAGGTTACTGGACATCCTCCTGAAAGACTCCGTAAATACTGAGTCACTTTTAAAACAAATACGACACAATGGCAAGCAAGGCCAAACTAAGGTAAATATGAAAACACTGACATGCAGAAGTAGGATCCCTTCCTCTCTCTCCTCCTATTTGATACCTTCATCCCTTCTCCAAACCACTGGAAATTTCAGAGCGATGGAATCCCTTTGAGAAGGATTATTTTTGCATCTTTACAAGTGTATCCCAGCTAACTAAAGCCAGGATAAATCTTTGTTCAGGACTTCAGGAATTGGTCCACTGTGAGTAAACTCTGAGTATGACTCTTTCCATTTCTGATGGAATCCACTAGGGAATTTATTGAAATCTGCTCTGGCATTTTTTTCAAAGATGCGTTTTTTAAATTCAGTTTTTCATAGTTGGAACGTGTCACGAGAGAGTCATCGCTTGATATCGTTCCATGATGCCAAGCTTTTTTTCAAAAGATGTGCCTGTACTGCCTAAAATATACAAGTGAAATTTGTACATCAGGTTAGGATGCCAGTTAAAAACAGAACAGACTGAGTAGAAAATTCATCTCTTCAAGCATGGGAATGCAAGACAGACACACAACTGGACCTCTGAGGCTGAGCCCTAATACTTGAGCTTTAAGCTGATGTGGCTCCAAAGGTATCATTAACCTCACAATAGTAAACTGAAGAACCTCATTGATGAATCTACCTGAAATATTTGTTTGTATAACTCGTATAAGTTTGTATAACTGTATTACTTCTTACAAATCAAGTCAAAGCAGAGAAAAAATAGACATCTGAAACCAGCTTCATGCTTTTCTATTTTTTTTAGGTTTATTCTTTACAGCCTTGAATATACAACCACGAGTCAAACATGAAGATGCACGCAACAAATTTTCTAAGTATACAGACAGGCTGAATAAGTAAACAATTGTAAAGGGGGGTATTTTTCAAGTAACTAGCAGAACTCCCAAGAGACTTCTAAGACAAAAGTCTGACATACTCAAACCCCTTTACTCTTCACCCATGCTATACTTCTGTAAGGGCTAGACAGATCAAGTACAAGGCAAAATCCAGTCGTGATTCCCTGGAAACAGAGCAAACAACAAACTGTGGACACTGGAGAAAATCAATGCATAAAATATCTGCATCACTCTGTGCACTGCTAGCTCAGATCCAGCAAGGTTTATTTAATTCCATATTGTTTGCACTTACAGGAGGGCTTTTGACAAACTTTTGGGCTTTTTTTTTTTTTTTTAATTCCATCATCTAGTGGTAACAACTCAAATGTATAATCTGGTTTGGCTTAGCACATACCTCTATTTAGCAACCTGAAAACTTAAACCATATAGAAAGGAGCTGTTCTTAGAAGTTCCTGAGCACTTGATGCTGGAAGTAACGAAGCTTTTGCAACAGAAAGACTTTGTGTGTTTCTAGTAAACTGGCAGATATTACTAACTGACTGTACTTGTTCCACTCCAGCAGCCTTTACAGACAACATAAGTGTAAGAGTAATAGACCTATAGTAAACTACATTGAAAAAAAAAAAAGCCAACATTAAACATACCAGACTCCAAATAAAAGACTGCAAGTATTGTGGTTACTTACGAAAAACAAATTATGTAATTCAGCAGAAAGATGGATGATTAAGGTTTGGTACAAATCTTTCTTCTCTAAAATATGTACTCCAGTCATACCAGTTTGCCTAAGAGGATACTCAAAAAGAATGATTTAACTGAAACAAGATGGGATTTAAAATATCCATTGAGTGTCAAAAATCATAGAAACCATAAAGACCTGATTTTGGACTAATCTAATGCAGGCCAAATTCCTAACTTCAGTGGGAGTTTTCTTATTCTAGGATTTATTTACACTTGTAGAGCACTTTCTACCTGAAGTTAACTGCCACTTTGTAGGCTGTTACCACATTGCAAAAGGTTAGTCCAGCTGCTTCCCAAATGTTCTTCTAGGATGCAAACACGCTTATGCATACATGGGAAGGACAAGAAGGGAGGGAAGAGGTTAATGAAGGTTAGCATCTCCAGATTACAGTGGTTTTGTCTGGGAAAAAGAACTATTTATCAGAAGCAAATGGATTTTTCCAGCACTGCCCTATTATCATCCTATGCAATTTAATCAGTGTTTTAATTGCATACAATATGCTTTTTGTTTAGCCAGATGTCAGGTCATCTAATTATATAACGGGAATACTAGTAAAAACATTATAGTAATTGATACATTATGAAAATTAAAACATATATAGCACTAAATATTTGTTATTAGGTTTCCAGACATTTTCCCCAAATGCACTCAGTATCTTACAAAATGCAGATATCTTTCAATGATGTATTTCAAATTTGATCAGTCAAAACACTTTTAAGCTTTCCCTCCCCCTATGTTTTGTCCCCCTAATACTCTTCAATCTAAAGTAAATCTTTAAATCTTTACCATGTGTAACAAAAAGGTGTAAGCCTGCATTCCCTAGATTGGTGGTTCTCAACTTTTCTCGATTTGCAGACTCCTAAAACTTTTCCTGGGATGATGTGGATTCCTTTAGCAAATGCAAACCTACTGGCAAGGGGCCTGCTTTTCTTATTCACCTTTCATACATCCCTCAGAAGCAGGCGCAGGGGGCCCACAGAGCACAGGTTCACAACTAGTGCTTCAAAAGCAAGGCAGCAGCTAGCTTGTCCTAACTGCTCTGGGGGCACTGCGTTACAGAAAAAATTCAGACCTTTTGCATCTGTCTTTTTTTGGTGGCTTCAAGCTTGGTTTGCAACTTGGGCAAGCTGCAAACCAGAGAATATTTATAATTGTATAAATGTTGCATTTTGAATGCAGGTTGGGTTGATGCTGCTGAGGAGGACATGCATAGCCCAGGACACCTAAGAGAAGGGAGAACTTACCAGGGTTCATGGACTCCCCAGCAGTGGCTGACATGGCCACATCTGCAGGGCGCAGGGCACGAGCTGCACGGCTGTGCTAGTGCCAGGAGCTACAGGAGGGCATGCCACAGTGTGTATATGGCTTAGTAAATGCACGCCTGTACACAGGGTATTTCTGCAAGTGATGCCAGGGCCTGACTGTGACTTCCCAGCAGCATCATGCCACTGATCTAAGCAGTTGTTCTTGACTTACAGGAAAATCAGATGAGGCTCAGTTCCACAGTACTTAAACAATGTGTGAAGGCCAACACAGAGAAGGTGAATCTTTCCTTTGGTTTCAGTGGTTTCAGGATTTCAAAAATCCTTCATGGCAGAGAAAATAAGTAATCGCTGATTTTTAGCTCAGGTCTAAGCACATGAACTGCAAAGCTATGCTCAAGTGTATCTCTTCTGGTTCTGTATTCAGTTATGTGACACACCGTGATGTCTGAGGTTATATTTACTGGTTTTAACTGCATGCTCAGTTGCAGCATTCTATGGTGTGCTGTGGGAAAACTGGTCCGTCCTTTGTGAGTACCTGCACAGGTGTGACCTTGTCCCATAAACATAGTAAACTACTTTCAGCCTGGCACGCTCAAGTCTTCTCTCTGCAACCTCTATTCCAATCAGTGGCAAGGCATGAACCCAGCTTGGAGCACTGATCTGTTCCAGCTGTTGGCATTAATGCAACTTTCATTTTGGAACCAGGAGGTAAAAGCAAGACATGAGACATGTTTGCAGGCATTTTGTCAGTGACTTGTTGTTAGCCAGCAGCATGCCTGGCTAACAACAACATGCAGACACAGAGGCAGCTGATAGCGGTTTTTACAGCTGTGAAACCCCATAATGCTGATCAGTGATTCTGTGGCAAGGCTGCAGGCAGGGAGCAGTGAAACAACCCTGTCTTGCAGACCAGAAGGGATGGCAGTAGGGCCGGACTTCCATGAAGGGGCAGGTCCCATGAAGCTAGTGGGAGAGCTTGCCCTGTCACTTGTCCAATAAAGACAAGCCCTCAGGGATGCTGTAATGAAAGCAGAAGATCTTCCAGTCCTCTTAATACATACCATCCAAGTCCAAAGATAAAGAAAAACTGAGGCCAGGTTACAGCTGGAATTGTCCCATCATCTAGGCAGGACATTGCAGTCTGCAGGTATTTGCTGTCTTTTGCTGCTGTATTAATGCCTAGCTAAGATAAGAAAGCCTGTGAGGACCCAGGTGAGAGGGCTGACCTGCTAAGCGCTCTCTCCCTATGCAAGGCGGCGGTGCTCGTGTGGTGGGAGGAAGGGGCTGGGTAGGGGGCGATGCTGGGGAAGCACAGCTTTCAGTGAGGGCACGCAGAGCAGCTTCTGCTTCCTGGGAGAGGCTCGGGCTGCCTCCCTCTGCAACCTCCTCCTCCTCGTACTAAAAGCCAGAATACGCCTCTTATTCTTATCTGGATCAAAAAGAAGGATGTGACCAAATTTGGCTTGTCCTGCTGGATTTACAGAGTGTTTACAATAGCGTTTCATAGAAGCGAAATCTGGAGACCAATTGTTTAGCTCAGTGGCAATGGTATGAGGAATGTGAGATGCATTTGTGATCTCTGGATCCAGGACTGAAATCTGCATTGTTACCTTTATTTTATCCTCTGTGAACTCTCATTTTTCAGTAAGTGAAGGTCGTGTAAAACAACTCTTTACCAACCCACATCCACACCCAGAAGACTTCAGCATTTCCTAATTAGGTTATATTCAATCTTTATAACGTGCTTGTAATAGATGTGGTACTGTAGCATAATCTCAACTGATATTATTCACTCCACAGGAATGTACAGCTGAAGCTGCTCTGCAGGCTCTGACTGAAAACAATGGGTGTGCAGCTGACAAATAAAAGTCGCTATTTTACATGCCCTGCTCTATTTGGATTCCATTGTTTGAGCGAGGTCTGCTGAACAGGTATTCACATTAGAAAAACAAGCACAATTACAATTTTGTGATGTGGCAGCTATTTTTGAAACTCATTAAAGCTTGCTAGTGCCTTTCCCATGCAATGAGGAACTGGAATTGCTTGTTGTAATATCGGCTGGCAGTTATGAATGGTTTCAGCTCACATTTTATAATGAAGGAATGAGCTCATGCTATATAATTGCGGGCTATCCCCAGGAATACTTTTATTCAGCGTTATTGTCAGACTCTAAATTAAAACCACCAAAGAGCCTGATTCCTCAAGAGGCCAGGTGCTCTCAGCTCCCACAGTAGTTAATGGAAGGCAAGAGGACTCAGCAGTTTCAGAATTAATCCCTAGATGCTGATAGCGAAGTGCAAATTTTTATATTAAGTGAGACAACATTTTGCAGTGTTCTCATTGTTCTTTGAGTCTTCTTTTTGTTTGTAAGATGAGGAATTATTATTAAAAATTAAAATAATATTTAATCTATGCCTTATCCAATTATTATATTTATATGAAGAACTGCAATATCGTTTCAAGAGACTTTTATTTTACTTTTCCTCTTCTAAGCTTAAAGCAGCCTTTAGCTGCCTTTTATTAAAAATTAATTAATTATTTATTTGAAGCTGCTGGGTGGTTATAGATGATGGCATTCATCTGGCACCAGAGACTTGTTTGCATCCCCTTCCTCCACACACTGTGGAATTTCATCCTCCCCTCCTTGGGGAGTTCTGCAGAGAAAAGTGGTCTGAACTTAGGGCACCCAGAGAGAGCAAATGACAAAAAGAAAGGAAAAGCTGCTTGGGCAGTATGTGAACTACCACCTCCTTTGACCAACTAAATGTCACTTCACCCTGCACACTCATCCAGGTGGAACTGGGCAGTCGATGAAGGCTTTGGAGGGGCTGCTGAGCGCTCACGTGCTTCCGTTTGGGGTCCCCTAATGCCAAAGGAAACGGCAGGCTAAGAAAGCCAAACCTGGTGCAGTGTTTGAATACCCAAAAGGCATCGCAAGTCAAACATCCATCATTAGTACGTAAAAGGCTATACAAAAGCTTTGCTCAAACTGAGGGTCAGTTAGTCCTTCTTTCTCCCCTGTGTCCAAAGTGTTATCGCCACAGATGCTAATGATTTAAAGCTAAGTAAGGTCCTCTGGAGATCAGAGGTCACAGAATGAGAGTCTAAAAAATGGGTTCCAAATATTATAAGTCTTTCAACACTGTTTTCTAGGTATTCTGTTAAATATCCCACTGGGAGGCTTCTTTTCGTCAAAGCTAACCACATTTCTTTGGACTTTCTTCTCTGAGTGATTTCAAATATATAAAGAATTTAGATGAAAAACAGATCTGTATTTTTTCATTGTTTAAAAAAATGGTAGAATATGTTCACTTCTCAGAAGAGTGATAGCAATTTTATTTATAGAAATTCACAAAGTGACAGTTATTGAAATAATCTGTGGCAAACAAGTTGCAGGAGATTTTTCCCTCAGTCAGATCATATTATTTCTTTCCAACACTGCATAATAATTTCCATGAAAGAAGCTGCATTATGTAGCCCTGATCGTTGTTTTGACTTGGTAAGAGCCCATAGTGAGGAAAGACTATGAGGCTGGGGAAAATAGCAACCTCCAAATAAGGTTATTATAAAGAAGGCAGTCTCACTGTTCTCTGGGCTCCATGAGAGAAGAAAGTGGATTAATTTGCAGCAAAGAAAGATGCAAGTTGTGTATCAGCTGGAAAAACAGAAAAAGTAAGGATAGTGAAGAGATGAAGCCATGGAGCTATCTAGGGAGGTTGTGGAATTTCCACCCTTGCTGCTTGTAGAAACGGAGGATAAACGAACGCAGGTAGGAGCAGTCTAGGCAGGTGGTTTCCAATTTGTCCACAGTGCCACAGGGATCTGTGGGCCACTTATAAGGAGACTGTGAAAGGGGGCAGAGGAGACCAGTTTTTACACACTATGCAGCAGCCTGTTTCAGGTAATTTGTAAGGGGTCCGCACCTTCACTGGAGAAGAGAATGGAGATGCCCACAGATTTTGAAAGGTTTTGAAAGGTAAGCGTGTTTGGTCCTGCATCGGGGCACAACGTGGAGGAGATGACTCTGAAGTCCCTTCGACCCTACAGTCTTATAGCTCTTTAAAGCAAGTTACCAGAAATGTTGCGTGTTTGGAGATACGTGCTTTGGTAATCCACATGGATTATTAAAAAAATACAAAAATTTAGACTATTCCTATACACCATTGCTAAACACCATTTAGCAATAGTATTTCAGGGTGCAATCTTCCAGAGCACTGGAAAACAGTATTAAACAGCCTTTGGAAAAGGCTTTAGCAATATTTTCTTGTTTATGATTGCAGTATGAAGAGTATTTACAGTTTAACTTTTTAGCTTCCAGAATTTATGCTAATGGTGTGTACTTTAAGAATCATAGAATCCTTGTCAAAATATGACTTTTAACCAGACAATTTCAAAGCATTGCAGAGTCTACTTACAATCTTCATTAAATGCATGATCCTGCTCCAGCTGAAAGAAACGCAAAAGCACCATGGATTTGAGCTGGGCATATATAAATAAAACCAATATTATTACAAATAGGAGTTGTTGTGATTCAGCAAGGTACTTAAACAGATAGTTAAATACTTGAATTTTCTAGGTATGACTGGAACTTAAGCATTCAAGTGTGTAACTGTTTGAGCCTGCTTGTCATTTAGGAATCTTACAACTATGCTTTAAACTCCATTTAGTTTCTAATGATAGAGGTTTGAAATGATAGAAGAGCCAGCATAAATCTGTGGTGGAAATGGACCAAACATTCGAAGACTTCTGTCTCTTTTTCTTGGCAATCACTTTAAAATCTCTGTGTTATTAACAGTGTTAATACATGCTTAATGCTTTTTTTAGAGGCTAGGAACCTGAAGAAATTCAGAATTCAGGTTCTTTTAGTAACCTTGACTCCGCCTTTGGCACATACAATTCTGTCCCACGGGGTTTCCCCATAACACACTAGGCTGGGCAATGGATCGGCATTTTTTCCACAGAGAAACTGTATCTTCTCTCTGAGCTGTTTCCACCGCAAAACAATAAGTGTATTTATGTGTATAAGGAACACTTTTCTATTAATACATCCTTTGCTTCTTCATAATAAAAGCAAAATAATATGATTGTGACCTATGGCTGTATACTCAGGGTACACAGTACAGGATAAAGAAAGGATTCCTTGCACTGAGGTGTTGCAGCCTCCCTTCTATAATCTTAGAAAAGAGATTTTTCTTTAGAAGAGAGATACTCTTCCCTTCGGAAAAGGTACGAGTAATGATACAACAGAAATGGGGTGGCTGTGGCTCCTCGCAGGGTAGGCTTTTAGGCAGGCAGAGGTTTGCAACCTCGCTCTGAAAATGAGAAACCATGGAAGTCTTGACAAGAGGCAGGGATGTGCAACATGGCTGGAGTGAGCTTTTGAGCGTGCCACTGCTAAATGTTGGCAGCACATTATTATAGCAAATGCATCTGGGTGTCTGTTGTGTCCTCAGAAATGGTCATGTGGATTTTCCTCAGATTCAGCATATGAAGCCACACACATGCATGCCCACACACATTTCTTTTCTGAACTAAAATGAAATATGAGCAATGCCATCCCTTAAGTGTCCCCTTTAAAAGTCATAAACCACTTACATTGGGTTCTTAAATGAAAAAGCAGTCTCAAGAACAGAGTCGGTAGATTAAAGGTAGCCTGTGAGTGCATTCACACAGAATAAATAATCGAATAATTGCAAAGTTGGAAAAGAGTCCAAAGAAGACAGCATTTATTACAGAATTCTTCTTTTGTTTTGCTTACACTGACTTTCTAATAGCTGTTTTCTCAGACTGCCCCTTTGCATAAACCGGGAGCAGCCTCTGGGCTGCTCTCAGATTTACTTTGGCTTTCGCAATGGCCATTATGAATTACTGGAAGTTCACAGTCCCTGGCCGGGCCTTCGGCCCAGCCACCTGCTCGCTGCCTGCACTGCCGCGAGCCAGGAGGCCCCGCGCACCGGCCACGGGCCACCACTTTCAGTGCAAAGTGCTTGGGATGTTACAGCTCCAACTGAGCACGCGGTCACATATTGGATTGACATACGGAGGTTTTGTTTTGAAAAAAATCATATGGTCGGTAAAGCGAATGACTGAAGGGATTTTAGCAGAACTTCAAATGTTTCGGCGATGAGAGATTTCGTCTGAATGGGCAGCTTTTTTCTGGGTATTTCAGAAAGGATTGGGGTGTAAACCACGGTGTATCCCATGATGGTGCCTGCCTGGAGACGGCACTGTGGATCTGTAAGGGTGCACCAGTCTGTGGGCATATTGAATATTACAGACTAGACACCTTGAAATGAAAATGTTTGCTGAATTTGGCGCAGTATTTACATAAAAGAAAATACAACTGTCCTGCGGCAAAATGCTCTAGCCGTAAGGTGCTCCAATGCTAACAATGCAAAAAGAGCAAAGGGAAAAATCCTCTCACCCGGATGTGCGTATGTAACATTTTTAAATAAGTATACCTTTATATACAGTGCGTTTACTGTTTACACATTTAAAAATGCCATGCATAATAAAAACTATGCAAATATTTATAAAAACACCTGAGTAAGGGATGAATCATATTTAATATCTCAATAAATGCACATGCAGTGCTTGTATGGCAGTGCCAAGTGTAACATTTTGAAAAATGAACCTTGGGTAAAACTGTCAGAAGCACAGCGTTAAGTCCAGGTACCTGCCAACAGAAACTTCTGGGAGGATGTCACTGGAAGGAGCGAAACAATACCGGGGTCTCTATCTGGATTAACAAAGGAACTTGTAAACATTTTAACATCAGCTCAGTATTTATGGGCTTCCTATTCAGTGATCTGTTGGGCTGTCAGCAACTATTTTGAGTCCTTTAACGCCCTGTGCAAAGCATTTGCACGTTTATAGAGCAGATGGGCAGCCTCCCTTAAAGCTGTCGTTAAAAATGCTCCTGGCTCGGGGCAGCGCAGCACCCGCACGGCTCGCGCGGGGCGTCGCCGGGCCCTGCCGCGCCGCCCGCCCCGGCGCAGCCCCAGCGCAGCCCCAGCGCTCCCGGACCCGCTCCCCGCGCGGAAATCGCAGGCTGCCGAGCCGCGAACGCAGCAGCTCTCCCTCAAGCCGCGTAAATAATGAGGGAGAGACGGAAAGCAGCAGCCGGGCAGCCGCTGCTGCGGGGACGCGCCTGAAACCGCCGCCTTTGTGGGAGCGGGGAAGCGAGGAGGTAGGTGCGGGGGGCTTGGGGTGAAAAATACCCCTCGCTGTATTTTAAGCAACCCACCGAGCAACCCCCCGCCCCGGGGCTTCAGCGGGCTCTGCGGGGGGGGAGGACGGGACCGGTCACCTCCCGGTGCAGACGCCAAAAAAAAAAAAAATGAAAAAAGGTATTATTATTATTATTATTATTATTATTATTACTGTTGCTGCTATTTCCCCCTTCCCCACCCGCCTTCCAGGCACTCCTCCGCGGTGCCAGGATTTCTCTGCAGCCGCCTTCCCCGCCCGCCGCGCCGCCGCGCCCCCCGCCCCGCGCCGCCCCGCGCCGCCCCGCGCGCCCCGCCGGGCAGTGACAGGCGGCCACAGGTGCCGCGCTCGCCCCGGAGGCACCGAGGGGCGGCCCCGGCCCCGCGCCGCCGCCCAGCCCAGCCCAGCCCCGCGCCGAGGCGAGCCGAGCCGAGCCGAGCCGCCGGCCAGCAGCGAGCCGTAAGTGGGGAGCGGGAGGCGCGGAGCGGGGCCGGGGCGGGCGCGCTGCTCCCGCGGAGCGGCGGCCCCGGCAGGCGCCTGGGCGCGGCCGCGGGGGAGGCGTCTGGCGGCGGCGCCGCGGGGGCTGCGGGGGGCTTCGAGGCTGGAGCCGGCTGAGCCCGGCGTGCCTTTAAATCAGTGAAATTCATGGCTGAAAATCGCCCCCCCCCCCCCCCGTTATTCGGTTTAAATTTTCCTCCCTGGGTACTTAGCCACACCTGATTTTATGCCCCCTCTTAGAGGCATAAGGCATAGCTCCAGCGCGCAAAACCAGCGCGTTTATTTTCGTGCAGGATGCCGCTTTTAACTGTGCTGTTCTGCATCGCTTCAAAAATAAATGTGCACTTGAGCGCTACGCTGCTGAGCAGCTGCACGGCCGGGACTGGAGCTGCACCTCCGCGAAACGTAGTGCTGGGAAGAAAGTCAACAGCAGGGTGTAATGCTGATTGCCAGACAAAGAGTTCAAATCAGGAAGTCAAATGAGAGTTTGTATTTGGGTTGCTGATTAAGAAATGCGGGCGGTGGATTAATAAGAGGGACTTGATTTATTTTCACTTGAAATTAAAACGAGCCCGAAATAGAGGAAGTAATTAATGTAGGGCTTGCGTCATTGTAGATTGTTGTTATGTTTTAAAATTAGGAAGAGGGCTTATTATGAAATGTTTAATGTAACGAATGTGATCCTGATCTTTTATTTTCTTTTGAAAAATATTTGGGGGAGGGAGACAAGAAGAGTGCCTGGGAGTGAAATTATTATTATGCAGACCATTCTTCTTAGTTAAATGTAGGTTATAAATATGTAACATTGTTCAGCAAAGCACTGAAAAAAAAATCAGAGGCTTTAAGGCACAAAAATCTAAAGCTGAACAATTCTTAAGAGACACATTGCTAGAAACCTTAAAATACATGTGCTCTCATTCAGATGTTTAGAAGAATGATAGAGATACCAAAAAAGGCATCGTGATGCTCGGTTCAATTCCAGGAGCAGGATTTTCCCCTTCCCTATAGAAAAGGAAAGCACATTATTGGAAGCAAGAAGTGACAGATGTGGCATCTTAGCAACTGGCTAAACATAAAAGCATATACCAGCAGGTGATTACTGTCGCAAGGATTTACTTTTAAAGCATTTCGAACTGAAAGGGTCCACCTTTTTTTAGTGTTAGCATTAAGATTTACTTCAGCTTTATGGCATGTTAAAAATAGGTTTTCAGCAGAAGCATTCAGAAAAGTAACAGCAAATTCCTGTGTTCAAAACATTCCTTGCTTTGAACATTTGTTTTTTATTAGAGCATGCAAGGGGAGAGGAACTGAACAGGTTCTTCAGTCGGTAGGATAGTACTCAAGGAAACAATTTTTCCTGGCCTCAGCATAAGCAAATGGTATCGGTGAAGGAAACAATGGGGCCTATCTCTTGTTTAGATTAAAGATAATCCCGATTACTGTTCTCTCAGGAGCACGGTGATACCTGGTGCCCTCACAGAAGTGAAAATTGGGCTGCAGAAGCTCCCTCCGTGGTTCTGCCTCTCCTCACTGATCCCTAAAGCCTGCAGCGTCACCAGGAGGCAGCCTGGGTGAATTTTGGAAAGGAAAGACCTGGATATCACCCAACAGGCAGCCTGTAGCCACTCTTTCCCTGGGGCAGCATGGCTCTGCACCATCGCTATTTGACTGTTGTGGCTAAATGTCGCACTGACTTCAAAGAGGTGTTTTAAAACTGTTCCAAACCACTTATATCAGCCTTACATTAACCAAAGAAAGCCATAGTTCTTGGCAAAACTTGTTTGGTTCTCTGCTTTTCATAATTAGTTATGCTGCTTTGGTTTATAGTCTTCTAAGCTAGATGACTTCTTGCAGAAGAAATTCTGGTTCTCTGCCCAAGCCTTGAGAAAGAGCATGGGGTAGGGGAGGGAGTTGTGCAGGCCTGTGAAGATGAATTTCCTTCTCCCTGTACCTTGCCATCGGGTTCTCTCTTGCTTCGCTTTTCAGTGGCGTTGTATCCCCAAGGTGCAGCGATAGACTCTGGCCAGTTATTCTTCATGCTCTGAGCCCATCATTGATAGAATTGCTGTGGATTTGACTCATTTGGGGCTTTTCTAATTACGTAAAAGGCCACAGGCTTTCACTTCACTGCATGCACATGTAACTTCGAAAAAAAACAAACAAAAAGCATCACTTTTCTACTCTTTTTTCTTTCTTTTCTTATCACAATCAAAGCACAGTAATTATCTTTTCTCAAGATCCGAGCCCTCTCAGGGAGAGTTGGCCTCCGCTCCCTCCCGGAGTGGCATAACTGAGCTAACTGGGTGGTCGGTGCCTGCTAGGAGCAGCCCCGCTGCAGAGCTGCAGCAGGCACGGTATCACCACTGGTACAGCACTTGCATGGTCATGGGTGGCAGTAGGCTGAAGGCATATCCTATGGTTTTTCATCCAACAGCAAGGTGAATTACCCAAAAATCTCTGGCATGAAGTTCTCCGGGGATGTGGGGAGAATTGTAGGCAGGTGTTGGGCTGGGGACTGCCAGTTTTTGTACAATTTATTCTGTATTCTCACTGCAGAGTAGATTGGTTACTAGCAGCTATCTGGTACTGATGGACATGCCTGGGTAGGCCAGCCAGGTGTGTTTGAAGCACCACCTGCTCAGGGGAGGGTTTGCTGTGAAACAGGAGGGCAGCATTAGGTGCAACTACTGAGTGCAAGCTCAGGTGAAGTCTGTGGTGAAGGAAAACTTGGAATGAACTGATGTGGTGGCCTCAGAAAAGATCTCTTTCTAGTGCTATGTTAAATAAGAGAGATTTGCGGATGACGTTCTTGAAGATAATCATTACTTGCAGTATTTTACAATGTTCTGAGTTTACGTTCATAATGTTGTTGAGCAAAGCTATTAATCCAACATGGTAACTCCAGGGAAATGGGTGTAACAGGAGTCGCTTGGGAACCGGCTAGCGACAAGGCTAGTCTATGAGGTAAACCTCTTTGTGGGTTGAGAGGTAAATCAAGACACACAAGCTTCAGAAAACACATGGCCGGGATAAATTGAGAAGACGACAAATGGACAGAGTTGGCCAGGGTGACAAGATATGTTTATGCCATTACTTGCGTTTCCTTGGCATTTATGGAATAAGTAAGTCAGGTGTAGAAACAATTGTTTGTCTTACAGTTCTGACACCAGTTAAGTTCACAGGAACACAGTTAATTAATAATTTTTATAAGTATTTGTTACATTTTTCTTCTGAGGGGCCAGAGAAGTGTTGAGTGTTTTACTCCTTTTTGTTTTGTTTAAAGTGGGTAGGTAAGCCGTTTATAGGCTGAGCCTACATCAAAGTAGCACATATCATACCTAAAGCTCTGAAAATGAGAAAGTGATAGTTGAATGCTCAAACTAAATCATTTCTTCATGACCTTAATAGCTTTTTATGTGAGACCATTTATTGACGGTATGTTTAGCTAAAGTAATTTAAAATACTGTTATACTTATCTTTGAAATTATGCAGTTGCACAATACTCATAAAACTTGATGACTGGTATCTCATGAATGCCAAGGAGCTGAATTAAGGGTTTCAACCTTCACCGTCTGTGGGTCAGCAACATACAACTTAACTATGTAAATGTTGCATTAATGTTGTTTGCTTGCCCTGAATAGTAGAAGAAAGCTCACCAACACTGATACACTGCTTTGATTTCTGTCATATAGGTCAGCACAGAACAAGTTAGATAAGAAATTAGATGGAATGATACAGTCAGTCATTGTGCTGTGGGTCATCCTGAATGATGTGAGGCAGCTTGTCTGTGGTTTGTGCAGATAGCAGCTGGCCTTCTGGAGAGATACAATTGTTGATGACAAGCCTTGGTCATTGAAACTAGGTATGACTTGCTTAGTGAGGTCTCTGCAAAGTTGTCTAGATGTATTCGAATGGCAATTCTTCTTTTTTTTTTTTTTTTTTAAGTAACTTGTAGAGAACTTTCTGAGAAGAAATGCTTGTTCATGTATTTGCCAGGAAGATCCAAAGAGTAGGGCTTGCTGTATTTTTTTTTCTTTTTTTTTTTTACTCTCTCCCTTTGAAATACCAGGTGTTTCAAGTCTGACTCTCACTGTTTTGCTGTAGAGTTTTTTTGTGTATCTGAATATTTGTATTGTGCCTTAAAGAAAGGAAACAGGTGTTGAATCTTCATTCTAAATGCTTTTTTCCTATAAAAATATTAGACACTAGCATAAAAATAGTAAATAAAACCAAGACATTAGTCTGTAAATTAAAAATCTTTTTTTCCAGTTAACTTTTTAAGAATTCTGTACAATATAATACTAAAATCAGAGAAACCCAAAAACCTATGTGAAAAGGCTGGCAAAAGCAAGTATCCAGAAGTTGGAAAATGCCTGTGGAAAATGGAGACACAGATTGAAGTGCATTATGGTCGCATGTTATTTCTCATAGCCCTCTTCCCCAAACAGTATGTGGGGGTGAATGAGGTGAGAAATTACAAAAAGAAAGGCTCTGTTCGAAGTGCTGGGCTAAGGCTGAAGGTCCTGGTCCTGCTCTGTCATAGTCCTTTTGGGTGGTGTTGGGCAACATCTTAATGGAGATGCATAAAGGAACCAAATAATGATTGCACAAGTAATTTAATCTTGGGATTTCTTAACTTTGCATTCTTTGACTTTGCAACCTTAGTCTTCCACATATGATATTTCTAATTATGGGGTACAGAATTCTCAGTGATACTCTGTAAGGAGGATCAAAGGTGCATTGCTGCCACCACAGTCACCTATGAAGTGTTTTTCCAAAGAGGTTGTGAAACTAGCTTCCTTGCCAGCAGAGCTTTCTGTCATGATCTTCTCAGGGAGGAACTCTGATACCTGTAAGGATATGACTAATACTGTTTTCAATCTTCAGTAGGAAGCAAAGCTGGGAGAAAGAAAAGACAGGACGGAGATGCTAGACAAGACTTTAGGCATAAGATCTTTAGTGAAGAAGAGGCCAATGGGTCTTTTTGATTTGGTGAACACTTTGTTTCTCCAGTTCTAGTAAAGCTCCTCATTGACTTTTAAGAACGCAGTTCTCTCAGTTCATATGATGGGGTCAGCTCCTCTATAGTTAGTTGATGGTTTCTTTAATGCTCAAGTGGTACTCTAGTACCAAGTGATATATAGGAACAGAATGCTAATGTTGCTGGTTCCCCCCCACCCCCCACTTTACATTCTTGCTTTTTTGTTTAATTTTCTCTTATCTCAGTTGTATTTTCACAAAATATATGCCAGCACTATTGGATTCTTCAAATTTAGAAAGATTTTAAATTTTACAAAAGTCAATACTTTAGTAATATAGGACCTTAAAAAATCCTTGTGAAATACAGGTACCAAAACAATTTTTTAACTGTTACTCTTGATTATTATGCTTACTAAATCTAACCTTTGAAATTGTATTCATGAATCTGTTGTGATCAGAAACTAGTTCTATTCTTTTTTCCATTATGTGCCTCTCCAGTATTAGTTAAGTAATGCCTAAATCATATATATATATATCTTTTAAAAAGCTTTCATAAATCTCTGAATATTTTCTAGAAACCTCCAACTTTATCTTTTTGTTTCAGTTAATATGATCCAATGTATGCTTTGATTTAGTTTGACTTTAATTCTATTTATTCATGAGATTGGATAAATTAGATCTGAAACTCAGGCAAAGATTAGTCCAAGATGTGGTGTGGCTTGAGGTGAATGTTTTGTTTTGCTTTTTTTCTCCCCTTTTCTGTGCTCAAGATGTACACCATAAATACCAATGTGGCATACTGGTATTAAGGAATAATATCTTGCTCAGGCATTCTTGCCACTGCTTTCAATAATTAATTGTGTTGGGAAATGGTCACCAGTATTACTTTTCTATCTTTATTTTCAGATTCATTTAATAAACTGTCTTTTGGGAACTAAAACTTAGTTTGAATTTGCTTTATAATTTATCCCTAGGGAATGGTTAGGCCAATCTTCTCCTAGTTCAGATTTCAAATTATAGCTTGATCAATTTTCATTTTACAAACTCCCTGTCATTTGAAGCACTAATATGGCTCGGATTGCCTCTCTGAGAGTTCCTGTTACTGTAATCACAAAGAATAAAAACAAAAGTGTCTATGAAGTCAAAAGCTGCATCTGTCACAGTGAGGGTGAAGGAAGAAGAAAATGCGGGTTCTGCCTTTTGCTTGTGTCAGGTCTGTTGAGGATGTAGTTTGCTCCAAAGGCCTGCCATAACATATCTCCCAAATGCTGTGGTCCTTGCAAAGGTACTTTACTTTTTGCCTGACTTTTCTATATGAATTTGGAGGATAGTATGTGGCTAGGTAGACTTTGGCTTATCCCCTTTTTTAGCACGCTTGGCTTCTAGGAAGAATGTCAGGGGTTAGCTTAGCTGAGGGGAAGATTTAAACAGTAGGAGAGCTACCTGGCCAGTGAAACCAGGGCAAGGCAAGACTAAGTGCCACTGGTCATCCTGCATGGCAGATGGAGTTCGCATGCCCCTGCTCCAGATGCTACAGATCACTGCTCTTCATCAGTTTAGGCTGGTCCTTCCTTTACTTGCTCATGGCTCTCTAGCAGATGATCTTGGAAAAATGACCACAGTTTATAAAGCATAAGCGTGTCTGGGGGTTTTCAGCAGACAACACTTTCTGCTTGCATATTTAAAAACCAGATGAGAATATGAAGGTAAAGAATAGAGCAGGGTGTCCATGCTCAGGCTGTTTGTACGGCATATGGGACTTTATTTTAATTCAGTCCAAGTACTTGGAGTAGAAAGATGGAATAGGGTGGGAGGTGTTAGTCACAATAATTATAATTCTCTTATAAAGCTAACAGTATTCCCTGCACCAAAAGATGCCACAACTGAGGAACTGCATTCTGTGAGATTCTGTTGTTGTCATTTGTGTCTGTGCAGAGCTTAACATACTAGATCCCTATCTTGTGATTAGGGCTCCTGATACTGCAATAATGCAAACAGATAGTAATGCATTGGTCAGTTGGGTCATCTTGCCCAGAAGTAAATGATAGAAAGAAAGAGGGTTCAGACATCTAGTCAGTTTGAAGAGAAAATCCTAAATGAAAAGACTGGATTGTTAATGTTACCATATCTGCTCCTACTAGTTTCTTTTTAATGATATGCAAAATAATTAGCGATATGGAGAAGTCATATAGACTGAATAGAAAATACATTGTTAGAAACAAGCTAATGGACTGAACAGGCCAGTAATTTGTATGGCAGCTACTGTGTTCCTGTAGGCCCCTTCCCCACTTGCACTGTGTGATCATAGTGGGAGAGGAAAGCTATATTTCTTTTTGTTTTTTTGTCTACAACTAGTAAACAGTGCACCCTCAGGCATGATGAATACCCATCTCAGTTTCCAGAATCTTTTAGATAAGATCCACTAAAGTCAACAGCAAAGACAACAAAGGCATCCATCCATTTTTATGGCAGACTAAGCTGTACAGTTCTCTTAAAAAATACATATTTCTAGTCCCAAAAAAGAAAAGCTGGTTACAATAGCAAGAGCCCAAGCAGGTTAGGAATCTGTAGGAGTTCCTGAAGGAATCTGTGAGAAGGACAAAAAAAACCCACCTCTCCAAAAGAAAGCAATGAACTATCAGGTAGTTTATACTGCAGACAGCTTTCCTATTTTTCTTTGAGAATTAACTTCACTCTTAGTTGCAGTAGTTATTTTACCTTGAAACTACTACAGTGCTCCTACTTTGGCAGAAGAATATATGTTGTTTATAAAGTATTTTGTGGGATGGTATGACAGCTGAATTGCTGGGATGTAATCTGATGACCTTACAGGAGGAAGAAACAGGAGTAGCACTGAATAAAGCAACAACACAGGAGCTGAAATTTTTTGACAATGCCTTTGCTAAGAACAGTATAACTATTAAAGTGTAAATCTTTAAGTGATTTCAAGCAATCAGTGAAAATAAGAAGAGATAATATGCATAAAAATGAAAAATTTGTAAGGTCAGAAACAGGTTTCAATGCTCAAAGGTGCAATCTAAGCATGGAATTAACTCCTGCTGCTAAATTCCAGCTAATTTCCATATATAAGTAGACTTGGGTCCTAAAATGTCCTCTTTGCTAATGAACACAATATATTCTACTTTTGAGGGAAAGTGAAAAACTGTGGAAAGATGTATTTGTAGGTGTGTACACAACAATTTATAGCATTGTAAGGAGAAAAATTTATGTCATGTAAGCTGGAATGGCCTGGTAATGTCATTGTCTTGTGTTTATGAGTGTGTAAAATACACAAGCAAGTTGTTAAATGAAAGTTATGGGTGGCGAAGTCAGTCACTAAAATATTAGCAAGTACCTGAATCAAGCCTGCCTATGTGTCTTTCTCCTTTGTACCTGCACATAAATGTGTGGTGTTTACTTACACAGATTTTTCTTAGAGCCCGCACATCGTTCTGGGTGCTGTGTCCTGGGTTGATCCCTTCCCCCTTTCCTCTTTCCTCCATCTCCTGCTTCCACTCCCTTAGTCCTTCCACACAGATTCTGTCCTTTCCAAATTTGGGCTCGTGGTGCTTCCTTCCTGCAAAACTGCTTGTGGCGATGGAGCATAGAGAGCTACGAGGAGAGGCAATATTTTTAATAGAGGAGGAAGCTTGAAAGACTTTAGCTGGCAAACGCTAACAGACAGCTACTGATTCTTGCAAAAACAACACATCTGAAACACCTTAAAATTGGTCATCCTGGTAATTCACAGAAACAGGGAAAGAGGCATCCCGTACATAAATTTGAATTTCAGGACTATGTTTAAAAGCACAGACATGTGAGAACTTTTTAGCAGCACCACTGTAGGGCTGTGGATTTTGGTGGGTGCTGTATGTATAGGAGTAAAGGGATTAAGTTGGGACAAAGGAAGAGTAATGCATCATTTTGGTTTTGTCTCGTTAGGGAAACATTAACAACTTCTGCTAAAATTCTCCCACCTCTTTCTAATTCTCCCAACAAATATATACAGAGGTAGACAGAGGACAGAAATTGTTGGCTTGAACGGCAAAGTCTGGTAGTTATAAACAACTCTTAAGATGAGCCTTAAAATAGAAGAGGCTGAGAGACCTGAAGGGTAGGTGGCAATGTTAAAAATGCCACATCTAAGAAATGGTATGTATGCTGTGTGTAATAAATTATCTGGTGCCATTTCGGACAAGGATCTTTAACCTACACACACACACACAAAGCTGTTTCCAGTTCTACAGATAACACAGTTTTTTCAGGTGCTTTGATTCAGTGTGTTCTTTCAGTCCATTTGACGAGGTAGTGTCAGTAGTTACTGGGCTTTCTGAATTTCAAAGGTTGCAGTCCTTGAGTTAATAGCCTAAAAGTACAAATGTGGTCCCAAATCTAAATTTTCCTAATGTATAGGAGAATTGGCTTGAAAATAAATGATAGTTCCAGAGTGTTGTCGAAATGCAAGAGCTATCTTAATTCTCTTGAGTAGAAAGTAAGCAAAGCCACATCTCAGCTTTCATTCTTTTCTCTAGAACTGAGTATCTAAAGTTGGACATTGAATTCTACTTGGTCAGGGATTTGAGATACCCATTTCAAAGTTGTATCTTAAAATGTTTTGTTTTCCTTGTTCATTTTGAATAGGCTAAATTGTTGTGAAATGTGTAACTCTTCTGCTTGCACAGTATCAGAGGAGAACTAGCTTTTAAAGTTTTCAGATCTCAAACTGTTCATGGCAATTTGACAAAAAAGTATTTATTCAGTTGTCCATGCAGGATTTGAAGTAGCAGTATCAAACATAGATAGCTTTTTCTATTTTGTGTTGAAAGTCTAGAACTTTCCCTGGACACAACAGTTTGGATAATAGCTCTATTTTGATAATTTCAGATTTACCCTTTCAGACTTCATAATCACCTTGATGGCCAAGAAAATATAATCCATGGATAAAAAGACTTTAAAAATTTAGTATGGTTTTCCCTGGATAAAAATGCTTTTCAAAATATTTATTCTTTAAGAAAAGGGAAATGTCATGTGTTCAGTTAAGGGAAAATATTTCTCGTATCTTGAATGATAAAAGCCAAAATGGACCATTGGGAACCTGTCTATAACATGTTATAGGACTTTGCTGAATTATTACCCAGTTCTGTGTCAGTATGACTCCTGGATCTGCCTGAATAGTTTGAATTAGACCATGGGGTTTTTTTTAGAAAAGAAAAACTGTCTTTAAAAAAAAATCCAAATAGTAAAGAATCCACCACAATCCTTGGTAAATTTTTCTAACTGTTAAAAAGGTACATTTTCTTTCCTACCTTGCTTTGTCAAGCTTCATTCTAGCAAGTGTAAGTTGTAGCAGATGCAGTGGCTGGAAGTTGAATGCCCTCTGTTATTAATTTTTTGCTCCATTTGAGGTACTTACAGCCTGTGATCAACTCATCACTTCATCTTCTAAGTAACTGAACAGGTTAAACTCTCTGCGAGTCTGTTGCTGTAAATTTTCTAGTGCATTAATCAGTCTCACGGCTCTTCCTGAAACCCTCTTTCATTTAGTAGCATCCTCCTTGAATTGTGGATACCAGGACTGGACACAATCAGGGCCAAATACAGAATTACTGGAACTTCCCTTTTCCTTGTCAGTGCTCTCCCAGACACTGGGGAATCACTTTAGCCCCTTTTGATAAAGCACAAGAAGATCAGGTTCAACTGATTATCTCTTCTGACCTGCAGAACTATTGTTACTGTTCCCAAGCACAATCTTTGATCCTGAAAGTGTGGCCTGTGTGATTTTAGTCTTAAATTTCAATCTTAAATGCATGAATTTGGCTACTATTAAAATATAAGTGGCTTGCTAATGTTCAAATGTCTTGCTGGTGTTCAGACATCAGCTAATCAAGATCACGCTCTTCCTCTCATTTCCATTATCTACCAGTCAATTTTCCTTTCCTGCCCCTACCGCCAGTCCTCCAGTGTAGGTCATTTTAGAGTAATTCCCCAACTAAAATGGATGAATTGAAGACAAAGAGTGTAAGAGCATGCACTGGGAATGCAAGTTGAAGGGTCTTTTGGTGAGCCGAGGGCCCACATGAATCATAACATCCATAGTAGAAGCAAACGCCAGAACTTCTGTTTGTAACATCTTCAGTCAGTCTGACTTGCAGTAACATTACCCTGTACTGTGTACAAATGAGGAGAAACTCCTGTGAAATCAGCCGTAATAAGCTGGTGTGATAAGTCATAATTGATCTAGTCTGAGATCCTGTGACAAAAATGTTCTTTTGTCTTTGAGTAGATGCACTGGGCAGAAGAGGAGCTGTGTACATTGGATGTTACAAAAAGCTATAATTCTTGCATTGCAGTTGTATCAGTTTGCTTTCTTATCTATTTAGGAAAACGAGTCCTGATTCTGATTTGATTTACAGCAGTTATACCCTCCAGTAATTATACTTATTTAATTACTGCTAGCCAAGAGAGACAAGAACTGGACCAAGTGTCTTGAAGTTGTTCTTAGCTGTATCAAAAAAAGTGTCATCAGTAGATGTACTACAGCTACAGTTATTTCGAAACATTAAGTGTTTCATTCTTTTTTCTTCTATTTGATTAGTGAAAGGTAATACCAAAACAGATGAACTTAGGAGCTCGTTGTGCTTCCTGGGGTGGGGAGCTGTTCCTTTCCCAACACACCATGTGTATTAAGACGTTTGCTACCTTGGTAAACTTCCTTGCACTCGGCTGAGGACATGAACGCTAAGTTTGACCAAGGAGCAAATGGCCATTTCCAAGTGACTAGTAAATGACAGGATTTCAACAGGAAGTCCAACAAAATATTTCAGTGTGTGGAAAAATGTATGAGAAAATTTTCCATATTTTCTCCAACCTGAGAGAGGTAAATAGCAAGAGGTATGAAGGGAATTTCACTGTTAATTAGGTTTTATCAAATACTAAAACAGCACTTAATTCATACTATTGCGTAATAAGTCAGATCAGTGAGAATGTAATGGCCAAAATGTCAGGCAGTTTAAGAGTCTCTCTGGATTTTCAGGTATTCACAATATTTTTGTTTTTACCCTCGAGATCTCACTTTAAGAAGATGGGCTCTTTCAGCCTGTGTTGGCAGCCTGGGTGCTAGTGCCTGCCTTGTTCCAGACCGCCTGAAACAATAGCTTTGGAGGTGTGAGCTTTCCTAGTCCTGTCCGTGGTGACTAACCTTGCAACCTAGTGACTATTAAAAGTTAACCTTTTTACTGCAGGCTGCTAATATGTTGAATTTAGAGAGTTTTGATTTACTGATTGGATGCAGATTTTTTTTTCTTCATTGTTGTTTAGGCCTTTGCAGTACAGAGTCTCTTGCCATGCTACCTAGTATCTGCCTTCCACTTCTGTTTTTCTGGAGTGAATGGATTTTCATGAATGGTGAGAGTTCAGCAGCAACATCAGTGGCAGGATTTTTGTTTCAAGGGAGCAGATCTACTTAACTTGAATCGTTGTAGGACAACCTGTATTTAGTAGGTTCTGAGAGAATTTAAGCAAAAAAAAAAAAAAAAAAAAATCATGTTTTTCCCCAAAGCTTCAGTGGGTTCTAAATATGGAGAGTTGTATAACTGTGAACTCACTCAGAGGTCATGTATGCCATTAGATAGGCTCTGAATAACTGTGAGGCCATACAATGACTTGCAAAAGTATACTTTCTCATAATATGAAGAAATTACTGATCTTTATAGCTACCTTTAAAAATAAATGCTGCCTACAGAGCGTTTTGCAAAGTTTATCTTTACAGAGGAGAAAAAAAACGTATAGCGATGGTAGAGGAGTCATTATGAAAGAAACAAACAGAACATGAACAGCAAAGGGATCATAGTGATCTGCCATCTTCCTCTCACTTTTGGGTTCAAATCCTTCCTTAGATTAAAAGCTCCATGTTGGAGGATGAGTGGATATGTGTATGTATTTTCTTTCTTATTTTAGGGGAATACTGTTCCATAGACTAACAAAACAATAATATTCACAAATGTGGTATAATTTAAGAAGCACAGAATTATGGTAATAGGGGTGTTGATGAACTATTTCTACCATGGACCTACGTAGCTGTTGGTGAACAATTTAACAATTTCCTCCAATATAGATCAGAGCCTAAGTATGCTGCCCCACTGTTTCTGCAGCCAAAAGGAAAATACTTGTGGCAGGTTCAGGTAGTACCCAAGTACACAGGAGAAGGAAGAATACCAGCTTTGTAACATCACCTTCCTTCTTGAAGTAACTTTGAAACACAGACCCAGCAAAAGACATGCTCAGTATTTTGATGATGATACTTCTGTTCCTCCCCATGACTCTGTGGAATGGTCCCTATTGTGTTCATAAATTTCTTCTTAACAGTACTGAAGCAGCAGCACTGAGATGTTGGTGCCCCTGTCAGATGCAAGTTCCCTTGTCTTGAATTTCTTCAGCATGCCGTCTCTGTTAGCCATCTGCTCTTTTGTCATTGAGGGAGCTAAAGTGTGTAGGTTCCCTGTGTTTCTGCAGAGGCTTTGTCTGTTAAGGGAAACAGTACAGACTTTTGCAAAGGAGAAGAGAGTGCCACACTGTGCCTTAAGTTAATGCAATCCTGTTGCACTGTTACAGTATTAACATGGGGAATATTTTGACTGGAAATGGTTTGTGTTTGCACTCAGGGCGGAGAAACTGACCTCAACTTCTACTCAAAATGATTTGTCCGCACTAAGGAGATCAGGACTATCTGGCCATTTACTGCTATGGCTTGGATTCTGACCATCTTTACCATTAGTTTTGTTTTCTGAGGGTTTTTTCTCTAGTGTTTGAGGAGAGTTTTTTGTCAGTGCTGTGGGTGGATGTCCTGGACCCTACAATCTGTCACATTTTCTTATATTTCTGATGGACAGTAAACCATACTAAGGAACACATTGCTCCTCTCTGACTTTCTAATGGCAAGGGCTTTTTAATGACAATTAAAAATCTGCTTTAAATAGCCTTCAGTAAGGGCAGAAGTTCATCTTTCCTACTTATTACAGGATTAAGTAAATAAACATGTCCTTTACATAGTAAAGTAAGTCCCGGAATTATGTTGTTGGTCTACACACCACTACCTTCCATGCCAGGTATATGAATCGGTACATGGATTACTCGCAGCATGTGGTAACAGCTCATGCTTGCATCAAGAGAGAGGTGCATCCATGCCCAAAGGGATTTCTGCACCTTGTTTCTGTGCTGTTACAGTTGTATAAATAAGGCATATGATGACCAAGCAGAGTTGTAACAGTCTAGGAGCAAGCATCAAAATGCACTTCAAGGCCTCGCTATGTATGCTGTGTTACAGAATTGGCTTGTCTCAACTCTGAAGTAGTAAGTGCAACCTAGATAAAGTATTAGTATATTCAGCTGGTATTCATTTAGCCAGGCCTAAAATAACTTTTGTCTTGATTGTTTCTCCTGCCTCTCCCCACAGTACTCTACATCACATGGAGTCTGATATTTGTCGGAGTCTGATATCTGTGGAGTACTTGTGGAGTCTGATATTTGTCTGATACTTGTAATAGGCAAGCCGAGGCATTACTAAAAAGCCAGGTTGTTGTGTATGTAATTCAGGTGGGATTTGGCTCTCAGAAACCTGGTAAAGGTCTTTTCAGCGTCCTGGAAGAGGAGTGCCATTGCTGATAAATCTTAAGTCTATGAGCAGTGTTTTTGGCCATGGATTGTATACGTAATGCTCAATTTGAGGCTTTTTCTCCCCTTTGATATATCCCTTGTCTGAAGTGACATAAGGAACACGGTGACTGGTGCTGGGATGTATGTTTAGCAGTTGGCATTTGTAAAGGGGAGTGAAAGGCAGCTGCAGATGCAGGGCTCTGCTTCTGAGGGAGGAGGGAGGAAGGGAAGAGAGTCAATTCATCCCTATTTGACCTAGGAGGGCTGCAGAGATGTGCAGTTGGGTGTTGTCTTCTGTGTTACCTAAAGACTAGCCTAGTTTCTGTAGAAATATCTGATTAATTTTTGGTTTTTCATTAATGTGGGTTTTGGAACAAATTAAATGTGACCAAGGTCTCAAGGATCTGACGTCTGTTTTCCACTGAAGGACTCTTTATACAACTCCAATTTGCATCATTAAATGCATGCTTCGCTTTCACGCTGCTCAACAGGATTGTACGTTGACAGAAATTGCTCAAAAGGTGAAAGCCACTTACGCCCTGCTCATGCTTTGGGTGTGTGTGTGTGTGTGTGTGTGTTCATTTACAGCCTTTCTGGGGAGGTGCTGGTTGTTTTCTAGCAGTCTGTCTGTTGTGATCCTTTTGAAAGGGGCCATGTAGCTTGCATTTCCTTAGAGACTAACCAAGGATTTACCATGCTTTAAGGTGTGCCAGAGGAATGAATCCTCAGCTTTGTTTAGATAGGAGAACTCATTGTAAAAAAAAGTTGTAATTTGTTACTTGCAACAAAGGCAAGTTGCTGTTTTGGTTGCGTAGATATTACAACGCTGCATTTGTCAGTGTCAATTTATGCCAGCCTTTAAATAGGATACTCCACAATGAGTTTGTTTTCTGGTAGTCTGTAATCCTCCCAGGCTAGCTAACATTAACAAGCAGCAGCATTACTGTGGCTGGTTTTCTTTTGATCATGCACAGCCCTAGTCAGGAAATGGGTGAGGAGCATGAGTCATGATTACATTACCCTAAAGTGACTGCCTACTAGAAGTTTTCTTTTTGCCGCCAATACTCTTTCCCTGGACATTACTTCTAAAGACAAAATGTGCATTTTGGAGCACTTTGAAATACTGACCTTTAAACACAGGGATTTATGTTCTCTTGCAGTCTCAAAGCCAAATCCTGAGCAGGAGCCCCTGCAGAGTGCAGAGAGAACAAGTAACGTGTGCAAAATGCTTTTCCAGAAAGCTGCAAAGGACAGGACTTGACTTGCAGTACATTAGGTTTGCTTGGGTTCATTGGATAAGCATGTTTCCCTGACCCATTTAATTATTCTGTCAAACTGCCTGCACATGCAAGCTAGAAGTCCAGTCCTCGCTATACACAGATGTTGTCATCTTGTATGCCATTTTGGCGTAAGCTGTGTTGTAGATCTGTACTTCTCTTCTGAAATGTGGCTGCAGTAATGGGAAGATAGGTGCTAAGCACTGGCTGAAGTAAAACTCAGAGTATAGAGAAGGTAGGTTCAGTGGGATCTGAGACAGCAGTATTTCAGACAGTTTAAATACCTGTTTTTTAGAGTTTGAAAGAAATATCAGCTGCTAATCAGTAAACTAGTTTTAGCACTTAACTGCCTCTGTGCCACTCTGAATATTCTGACAGTACACCTCTGTAGCACTTCCAAACATAGAAAATACAAGTGCTGAGAATATTCCTTTCAAATTAGACTCATCAGCTCTGCCTGGTTTTAAGAGCAGTGTGTGAAATATAACAGTTTGCATACAGAATGCATGCACTCCAATACTATTTGATATATTCGAGGGGGGGAAAAAAAGGATTAGTTTAGTAGAGGCAACTCAAGTTAATAGAACTGAGCTTCTGTCACAAAGGGATGTCAGGAGGAAGTGGCAAACGCTGATCTGCTGTCCAGCATCATGATGTGTTCCCGTCAGCCAGAGGCGAGGCCCACATGTCACTGACATGCTGCAGAGCAGAGCCAGAATATGACATGTCTTCCAGCTGTCACTTGTTCCTCCAGTTTCTTCCCTCTGATCGTATGGTACCCTCACACAGTGGAGCTGTTCTGCTAGGAGTATAGGATAAACTCACTGTGAGGAAGTAATTTCCATTTGATTCCTTTCTACGTCATATCAAGGTGATAAAACAGAAACAATTACTTTAATTGTATTAACAACCTACATTGACTTATACATGAATAACCAATTTTTAAAAGTCTTATCTACCCCATGATTTCATCCCCATTCCTTAACGGCATGAGTTGGGCCAAAAAAGAAATTCAGTGAAGAGTTTGTAATCCATTGCAGACTTTCCTACCTTCCAGCTACCCCAACCCCATGCTCTTTGATCTCATCTTGATGACCATTCAGCTCTTTGAATGAAGCAGAAGAACTGCAACAGAGCAGAGGATTCATCCTTTCCTATGTAATAAATCAAATAAGCCCTGTGCAAATTCATATTTTTCTGTAGCTTTGTACCTCTACTTTGCTGTTAGCATTTGCACAGAGAGGGCCCTCTGGCCTTCAAGTTTGGTTAAAATCATTTTATCAGACATTTCAGGATGGTAAATATTATTTGAAGTGAAGCACTTATAGTTGAATAATAGCAGCATTGGTGGCTACAATATGTCTGTCTCACTTGTGTGTTTCAAGGAAATGATAAAAAATACTTGACTTAGAGATGAAGGGTATTTGAGAATTGGAGGAGGGTAGAGACTAGGGTGGGGGTGAGGTCTTGCAAGATGCTTTTATTTCCAATTGCCTTTTATCAGGAGCTACCAATTAAGGAAAAGTTAAACTAGGCATCTTTAAAAAATTTAATGATAATAAACTTTTAACTACAGCTGGAAAAACTTCATTTTGACATGATAGCAGCCTTTGGAACCCTAAGGCAGAAGCTGGTGGAGTTACCAAGCCAGTTTTGAATCAGAAGCAAATGAAATCTGGGTGTAATTCCATGGACATTTTATCTTGCAGAAGAGTTGGTTTAAGAATTGCCCCTCCCTCTGCCAGAACTCCTCACTCCATAAGCGTGATGTTTCACCAGACAGCTGAGCTGTTCAAATGACTTGTTGCAGCCAAAAAGAGCAGTCCCACTCCTAGCCATGTGACTCTACAGCCCTTTCCTAGTTAGTTCTCATCCAGTTTAGTGAGTTAAACTGGCTTATTAAGGGGTCAAAGGCGCCCACATGGGTGGCGGGAGGAGAAAGCCCTTCTGAAAGCAGCAGTTAGGTGGGCTTTAACTCTGTCTTGAAACTTTACCACCAGTCCACACTGCAGCAGTCTGGAAGCTTTTACTGTAAACTGAGTCAGGGGGAGAGTTGCTGCCATGCCCTGTTTGCAGGTGTGCTGGCACACGGAGGGTACGGGGAATGGCAGTGCACAACCAGGAGCAGCCAGCCAGGAGCGCCAGGCTCTGGGGTGGGAACTTTTAAATCAGCTTTGAGAAGAGAGCTTGGTAGGGGAACTACACCCTCTGTCTCAAAAGAAGCAGCCATCTATGCTCACCTGCTCAGAATTACAAAGGGTGTGGATTCATAATCCATTTAACCAGCTATCAGTGCTGGTTGACATCAAAAGGGGCAGTGCTGCCTGCCTCAATCCACATGTTTCCAAATTCTTCTGTATGCCAGTACCAGCACTTAAGCAGACAAGTCTTGAGTTGCATCAGGGAGCTGCTCTGGCTGAAACTAATCCTTTCGTCTCCCTCTGCAGGTGGGATTTCAGCCAGAGCAGTTACCCAATCCTTTAGGTGGCACATGGACTTGGGTTGTAGGTTTTTTTTAGTCCCATTTCACAATGGGTTTTCATTGGCCGAAGAGAACTGATGGGCAAGTTTTTAAGTCTCTCTGTCTTGTGGCTTATGAGTTTATAGTCCCCAGCTGTTTGCTCCTCTGGTCTGATGGCTTTGTAGGAGGAAATGTGTGCCTGTGCTTTAGTGCACAATCTGGCTGACTTAGTATGACCTCACCTTCACAGGCTGTGTGCATTAAGGTACTAGGCTTTGCACTGACGTGGTGGAAGTGTTCATACCTATGCCTGCATCTGCACTCTCTTGCACTCATCCAGTTTTTTTGAAAGCCAATGATAAAACTGAACTATGGGGTATTAAATCCATGTGTATGAATGTATGAGCCAACAAAGCTAAGAAGAAGGCAATAAGAGGGGCCTGTTTCTGACCATGGAGTTGAACTGAATACAGTGAACTCCTCATTAAATGCCTGTCTCTGGAGAAGAAAAAAAAGGGGGGGGAGTTTTATTATTCTAGAAAAGATGCTAACTTCTCAAAGCTGAAAGCAAACTGTGACCAAAACCTATTGGAAGGTGGAAAAAAAAAAGCCTAATGAAAAACCTGGCAATTAAGATATTCTGATTAACAGTCAAAAGCACAACTGTAAAAAATGACTCTCTAAGGCATTTGACTTAATATTGGCTGACAGCCAAATTTTTAAAACATTACTCCTTTGCAGTGTCAACAAGGCACACATTAAACAGATTAAGAATCTCAAAGAAAATGTCAGCATCAAAGAGGGACGAATTTCAGTGAAATAATGCAGGGGTCTTTTTGTCAGTCCAGTGCTGTATAGTATTTTGATGAGCAACCTGCATGTAAATGTAAAATCACTGCGGTACAAATTTTCAGGAGATGGAGATTGCTGAGGTAGTCTATTGAGGAGGAAGATGGAGAAATCTCAAATAATTGACAGATTGATAGTGTGAACACAGTCAAAGAAAATATTTTCTCTTTCTGAGGTATAGCCCTGTATTTTGTTATAAAGAAAATAAACCATACTCATGTACTGGAGAAAGATAGCTTGGAAAGCCACAGTGTTTTCTATGGAATAGTGTCTTACTGGACAAGCAGTGTAATATGAGTACTACCCTTGGCTGTGCTGGCAGTATAGTTGATGCGATGGGTATATTGTGTATCGCCATCCTGGAGAGAGAGGATGGGGACACCCACTCTGGACCAATGAGTGGCTGTGCTAACAGATTTCTAGTTTTGCCAATATAGCTTATTCTGCTTAGTGAACTGGTTTATATTACACCTGACAAGAACTCTTAAAGGGCTTGTGATACAACGCTATGAGCAAACCCTGTAAGTATGGGAAAATTCCTACTTAAAATGGTGGGGAAAAAGCATTGATATGATCTTTATAAACAAGGCAGCAAAGATGGGAAGAAAGAAGTGATTTTTATATTTGTATATGCTGTTCAGGAGAATGATATCAGAATGTTGTCACTAGTTCTAATCTGCTCTGAAAAGGATGTTGGAAAACTGGAGATCAAAGGAGAGAGAGCAAGAGATGTATTTGAAGGTTTAAAACCAGCCTGCCCCCTGAACTGAGGAACCCCTCTGTTCATATTGGTCAAAAAAGAAGTCTGAGAAATGATTTGGTTAGTATTCAAGTACCTTAATAGCGATGAAGGTTACTGGGTGATAAAGGGCATTTTTAATCTCACAGACAGACATAGAAAAATTAACTGGAGGCTGGTACCAGTTACTCAAATTTGACAGTCATACCTTCAGCAGCCCCTTCCAGCTGTGCTGGTACAGCATTTTGCAGGGCACAGTGAACTGTGAAAACAGTTATTTCAAATCAGGTTGGTTTTCCATTATTTCTTCTTCCTAGAGGCTAAAATAAAAGCTCCTAAATATGTGAAATGCCTCATTCATTTCAATGAAATGTGTAAGTAGTTTAATGGTGTAATCTTGAAGGTGTTACCTGGTTAACATTGTTTACTCCGTTTTGATCCATTTGAAAGGATATTGGGAGGGAAAGGTTGCAAGATTTAAAACAGTCAATAACTGAAAATCATTTCAGCAACTTGAGTTTTTCTCATCCATAAACCTAAGATTTATGGAGGAAAAAAAGGAGGGTGTTGGAGAAATGGAAGATACCTGGAGGGAAAGACACTACATACAGTCTGACCCTATCTGTGCTCACATTTAATGACAATTAACACTTCTTCAGATGGACTGCTCATAGCTGGTGTATTTATTTTTATGATTTATGTGGGGCAAAGTGTTTTTTAGCAAGGGAAATGAAAATGTATCCTCATATAATTTTCATATCCTTGGAAGGGAAAGTGAAAGGGAAATATGCCTGATAATGAATCAAGTCTTCTGTTTGTTTGTTTTTTCTCCCCAGCTAGTGCTCCTATAGCTGAAGTCTTACAAACCTTCCTTGTCATTCATTAATAGATCTGTATTATGGAGCGTATTCATGTTCCCTTCCTCCCCCTATTCCTTACCCATGAGCAGTTGTTCTCAAGAATTCAAACTACTTCGAGTAGTAGCTTGGAGTATTTAATCACTATCAGTCTGGAAAGATGGATCAAGTGGAATTTTGCAGGGCTATCTTCCATCTCTGTTATTGTGCAATATTTTCATGAATGATTTGAATGTATGCTCTTACATCTGAAGATGATGCTAAATCCATATGCTATAGAAAACAAGATTAAAATTCAAAATGATACTGACAAACTGAAAACACTGTAATGAGCAGAACACAGTGCAACAAGTGCCAAGGCTTCTCTGAAGTGGCAGTAGTCAAGAACAAGATGCAGAATAACTGGCTAGATGGCAGTTCTTCTGGAAAAGAGTTAAGTTTTTTAGCAAACCACAAAGTAAACATAAGCCAGCACAATGCTGTGCTGCTAGGAGAAAAATGCAGATATGCTGTTAAGAGAGAAGTTGAGATCTCAGCTCGAGTACTGTGTCTGCTTTTGGGCACACTTAAAGAAAGATGTGAGCCAAGAGGAGGGAGACCAGAAAAGGGAGCTGGGGGAAGGGATCTGTGTTCAAGAAAGAATGACCTGTGTTGAAAGATTGAAACATTTGGGTGGTTTAGTCTGGAGAAGAGAAGTGTGAAAGGAGATGTAGAATGTATAAAAGAATTGCATTCATTAGGTCACAAGTTGGAGTAGGGGAGACATTGGCTGTGTTTTCCCTGAGGACTAGCCTATGTAGAGTGGATTAACCTGGATGGTCTGCACTTGTAGGGGATTTTAAAAGGAGGGCAGGCAGACTTCTGCCAGGACTAGCAGAAGACCATTTAGGCCTTTGCAGGAAGAGGGAGCATTGAATGAAGTGCATCTTGGGGTCCCCTCTTGCCCTGTGTTTCTATAGCTCTGGGAAGTACTGTGGTTTTTTTTTAAACCCCCCCCCCCTTCATTTTCTATATATGTAAGGGACAGTGGGGTAAAAAGTTAGATTTGATCTAGGAAACTAGGTCGAGTGTGGTTTGAGAAGATCAGTTGAACTTAAGTGTGAATTAGCCTGATTATTTTATAAAGTAATTACATCTGTAGCTTTAATCAGAAAGGTGCAAATTCTTTGAAGGAGGGGGAAACAATGGGGCAAAGGATTTTAATCCAGTCAGGAAGACTGACTTTAATACAGATTAATTAAAAGGCTAGGCCTTTTATAAACAAGGTAAGTTTAGATGAACAAGTTGGAAGGAGAAGTGTTGCCACCTGATTTGGTTAAAACTACTCAGAAGCTGGTGCTTATATAAGTAGAGGCTCACTGATGGCCTAGTCGAGAAGTGGACAGACCTGCGGTTTCCTATTTCAGGGGCTGCCAGCTGATAGGGACATCTGCATCCATAGGAGCATGAGTGGTAACCTCAATGGCACAGGCTCTGTTGCTTATCTTGTATCTGAGGACTTAGATATACTGAGAGTTTGTCTTATCTTAGCCCTTGGTCTGAAAAGAATAAGCCATGGTTTGCACTGGTGTTGTTTCAGACATAGTATGAATATCAGTTTTCACAGATTCTTAACAGT
The DNA here is from genome assembly GCF_036417845.1 of Apteryx mantelli. NCBI lineage: Eukaryota > Metazoa > Chordata > Aves > Apterygiformes > Apterygidae > Apteryx > Apteryx mantelli. The sequence goes on along the minus strand of NC_089980.1, from coordinate 46,108,106 downwards.
TATGGCTGGTGAAAGCTACTGGTAGCTAAAAAAAAAACCAAAATGAGCCCCCCAAAGCCTAATTCTCCTATGCTTGCAGACATTTCATTAGGTGAAAAAGTTGTACAAGCGTACTAAGTAGTCTGCCTCTGTCTTTCAGTGGGTAGTCTCTTCTGCTTTGGGTGCATAAGTATATATAGACTCTGTCTTCTTTTAGTGACCTGCTCTACAAGGTAATTCACTTTTTTTTATAATGCTTTGGGATGGTTTTCTGTTAAGTTTCAGTGTCTCTAGCCAATAATATCTAAGGCTAAACCATCACAAGAGATTGTCCTGTGGAAAGCCCATAGGCTTCCCAGAGTGTGCAGATTGCTTCTGCTTTCTGCTCTGTTGGAAATGGCATGTTATTTCTATCATGTGTTTGCCTAAGACACTGCTTAAGGATCTAAGCCTTTGGGAGTTGTGCACAATTACAGTTTTGCACCTTGACCCTTACTTGTCTCTGGCCTTGTAAGCTTAGCTGTTGGGATATTGGCTGTCTTTTTAAAACTGACTAGAATAAACTGAGGAACCCATTGAAAACTTTGAGCTGCATGTAAGGGAATGATTGACGAGTGGACAGAAGGTTCACAAGCCAGATTGAAAAGTGCCTCTGAAAATGTTAGTCTAGGTTACCAAGCAGAACATTTATATAAGAGTGTGAAGTAATAGGAATAAAAATGAGCAGGAGTTACAGGCGAACTAAATCTTTAATCTTCACTGGGCTGAAGTTTCTCTGGCTTGGCTCCTACTCAGATCTTGGTAGGAGAGGGGTATCTCTTAAACTGGAAGAAAATTCTTTCACATTGTTTTTTTTTTTCTTAAATGAAGGTCTTCCACTGCAGGTTGGCAGTCTTGGACTGTGGATTTTTTGGCTATGCATTTGGTTTTTTAATGATTTCTCATTCAGCTTTTCAGTTTGGCTATGCATTCTCTTAGTTATAGAACTGAGTTGAATTTAGTCAAAACAGATTCTTTCAATGGTAAGATTAGAAAAAGGTCTACTTTTCAGACCAGGTGAACACTACAGTGGAGCATGGGATCAAGACTGAAGAGTAATCTCATAACCAGGGTGTGCTGGTCATTCATCACATATTACTGAATGCAGGGAGTGTGTAAGGATGTTGTGAGAACTTCTGGACTAATTTTTGAGGGGATTGGAGGAGTTGAATGGGAGACATGGTCTTGTTAAGCCTTCTGCATTTACCAAAGTCTTTATTTTTTAAAATTACTTTATATATAGGCATAGGTTTGTCCTCATTTAATTGTAAATTAAATGTAATAACAGTATTTTAGGATAAGTGAATATTTCCAGATGAATATTATATTTCAGCTGTTCAGAATGGTTTAAAATTTGTATTCTTTTAGGTAATAGTTGCCAAAGAGGGCAGGTATGCAGAAATGAAGTATAGTTGCTCTGAACTCTGTGTCATGCTGTGCATTAAAAGCCTGCCTGTTGAAGAGGGAACCCTTATCTTTTACTTACAAGGGGTAATTTGGAGATTTTCAGTAGAGTGGTTAATGAAATGTGTAGCAAGGGTAGCCTTTGATTTTAGCTGAGCAAGCAATGCTTGCCATACGCATATAACTTTGAATGTTCTCCTCTTGAGATGTAAAGCCTTTTTTGCACTGGCCAAGCAGAAGGCAGTGCCTGCTCTTGCACAACTGCAGTGCCTGCTGTATAGGGAGGGACTGGAATTCCTGGCAGCAGCCTCCTGCAGCAGCCTCGGAGGTGGTGTGGTTTTACACTGCCCCTTACTGGGGCGCTCTCATAGTGCAAGACCTGAAGGAGCTCTGGATGCCCCGGTTTCTTGTTCTAATTTTTTTGTATTTTTTTTCCCCAGCAAGCAATAAGTTTAATAAAATATAGTCCTCTTCTGTGTGTCAAAATGCATTATTTGTAACGAAGGTTGATTGATAGTTAATTTTAGTATTTCTTGATGTTCAGGTGTATTTCATTGTGTATCTTTGTTTGAAATCTCCTTGTGCAACTTGGTGATAATGGCCTTTGCAAATCCAAACTGATAGAACCCATGAAAGTTTGAATGAACTAGGATTTGTCTTTTATTTTTAAACTAGCAGCCAATAGGCTTGACTTTGGACCACATTGGCACTGCGTTGCCATTCATTCCACAGATCAAAAAATCTGAAAGAATGAAGAGCTGGAACCAGAGGGAATTCTGTCTGTTATTCCTGGGAATTGGGTTAGAGCTGAATTCGCTAGATAAACATAAAACAACCTCACCATTCAGCTTTGTTCACTAAGAATAGAATTCTCTTTAGAATTGAGAACGTTTTGTTTAGCTGAATGGGTTACAAGGTTAAAATGATAAGCTGTGGAAGGGGGGGGAGGAGGAAGTTAAAACAATGCAGTGAATTTTTCAGTTGGAATCCACAAGGTAACTAAACTGACTAATTAGTTCTGTTCCCATGATCTGTGGCACAAGGAGAGACTTCATTCAGAAGCTCCCAGAGAATCTGACAGTACTAAGATGGAGTTCAGTCAATGAAGTTTTGGTATGTAATGTAAATCTCCTAGTATTCTGTAGATCCTAATGAATTAGCATTTTGTTATGGAGGAGCAATCTTTGAAGCGCTGTTAACTGATTAATGCAAGTGGTTGTATTATCAAAATTGAGCTTGAAAGTATAAATGTCCTCATTTATAGAATATCAAGCTTGTTTTGTATGAGAGCTCTCATCTGTTTATATCTGTTGTGCTTTTTGGTGAGGTGTTTGGGGGAGGGATTTTCAATGGTATCTGAAGTTCAGTAGATACCTTGTGGGAATCAAAAAAGAATATTAACCTGGCTGGATTCCCAGTTCCCTTGTGATGCACAGTCAAGCACCCTACTGTAGGAACTAATTGCTCAGTTAGGTTAATGGATTTGTGAAAATGCCTAAATACTCTTTGACAATCTGGCTGTGTATCCATACTGTACAAATTTTTGAAACTGGTCATCCTTGTTGGGCTTAAGGCAGCAGGAGCAGCACTTTGTTATTCCTTCACTTATTCCACATAATAGTCCTTTCTGTGCAGAAACTGCAAGCTTCTTTACAGAATGAGGATGGAAGAGGATAGAGGGTGAGGGATTTGGGGGTGAGTATCCTGGTGAGAAGGAATGACCACTAAGCCTACAGCAGAAACACATTCACACTCTGGTGCTCTGTAGGTTGGGTGGGGAAAAGTACAAAGATGTCCAGGAGAAAAATGCATTTGTTCTGGCATTGCTCAGGAGTCAAGAATTGGTACTGTAAGAAAGAAATACACCAATAAAGCATTAATAAAAAATGCTTTACCATAAGCTTTTGGCCCAACAAAACAGACTACAGGGCTGACAGTCTATCAGCCTTTTCAGAGACCAGATTCTAACAGGCTGTTGGTTTGAAAATACTGTTTCATTTGATTGCACAGACCAACTTTGAGTCACCATGGCCTCATGGCCTAACAGGTATTTGTGAGCTACAGTGTGTAATCACTGCTATGAAGAATTCCCATAGTCTAAAGACGATAGTCATAACAATCAGTCTCTTCAGAAAACACCTGCATTTGGACTTTTCCAATTAATTTTAGAGATATGGACAAGCAGAACTGTAAGTGCCTAAAATTATCCTTTGAAATGGGCACGTTTTTCAGAAGCATCATTGGTGACAGCTTGTGAGAGTTCCAGCACTAAATGGGGGCATTTGAAGTTCTCCAATCCAAGGTGGTCTTCTCCATTTCAAAAAACTTTGCCTGTGTGACTCTATGAAGCTTTCTGGGACTATCCAACAGCTTAATGTGGTTGAGTCCTCGTGTTATAAATGTGTGTCTGCATGTGCTCTTGAAGGTCAGCATTTGGAATGCCAGAATAATGAGAAGAAAGATTAAGATAGTGATGTTTATCAAACAAACCATGCTCAGCAACCATGTCTAAGAAACTCTGACTTAAAAAAAAAAAAAAAAAAAAAAAAAAAAACCTACGAAGTCAGGGAAAGGTTAGCTAGCCCTTGTTAATCTATACCCTTTTATCCTGCCTAATGAAGGGAAGCAATATCATAAAGCTAATCTGCAGGCTGGAACTGTCAGTACCATTAATTTTTTTTTTTTTTTTTTTTTTTTGTGAAAACAAGACTGAATGAACCGTGAAAAATAAGTTAATTGTAACCTGGTTTTGTATCCCATGCAGGTTTTCTGAGGTTCTGGATGTAGTAGGATACGTGGTTGCTAACTGACCTGGAACTTGTGCTCCACCTTAGAAAGATCTGCAGTGAGAGACTTTCACCTTCGCATATCTGAGAGTTTTCTGTCTCAGAAGGAAGGAACTTCATATATGAGAGTTGTCGAAGATGATGATGTAACTCAGATAACACTCAAGGTCTCCTGAGAATAACTAACTTTGTAAGAAGCTTTTCCATTTTTTTTTTTGTTAACTCGCCCTCTCAGAATCTACAAACAAGATGCCAGCCAAGACACCCATCTATTTGAAAGCTGCTAACAATAAGAAAGGGAAGAAATTCAAACTAAGGGACATCTTGTCTCCTGATATGATCAGTCCACCACTTGGAGATTTTCGTCACACCATACACATTGGAAAAGAAGGGCAACATGATGTTTTTGGGGACATCTCCTTTTTGCAGGGAAACTATGAGCTCTTGCCTGGAAATGAAGGAGAAACCAGAGTTAGCCAGTCTGGTGGCCACAGTGAATTCCTAAGGGCAAACAGCACTTCTGAATCCATGTTTACAGAAACTCCATCACCAGTGCTCAAAAATGCCATTTCCCTTCCTGCCATTGGGGGTTCTCAAGCCCTTATGTTGCCCTTATTGTCACCAGTGACATTTAATTCAAAGCAAGAATCCATCAGGCCATCCAGAAATCCTAGGCTTAGCTGTGAGCCAGTAATGGAAGAAAAATTGCAGGAGAAAAGTAAACAGTTGGAGGATGAAGAAATATACAAAGATGATATATGGGAGCAAAACGGTTCTTCATCGCATTTTACCAATGGTAGAGACAGTCACTCATCCAGCCTTTCCGAACGGTGCACTGATTGGCAAACAGTTGATTTATTTGATGACAGTCAACTTTCATGTGAACTAACCAAGACAGAGACTAAGTCAGAAGAATCCCTTTCAGATCTTGCAGGCTCTCTTCTTTCGTTACAACTTGACTTGGGACCTTCACTTTTGGATGAGGTCCTCAATGTAATGGACAAAAATAAATCTTAGAACTGGTACTTCTTGCTTCTTTAAGGCATTCATGTAAAACAAAAAAACACAACTCAAGAGTAGAGACACTTAAAAATCAGCTGTATTTGCAGTTGTTCGGGTTTTCTAAAAATGTTCTTAAACTATTTTTTTATCTATTGTTTTTCATGATTTTTATTACAGTAAATTCTCATGGCAGGAGGGTAAATTTTAATAACAGTTTTCCGCAAATATAAAATGTTTTAAGTACCAGTATTAACAATCAGAAACTTAAGAAATACAGTTTGAGGATGATACTGATTGTGACATTTGGTTAGTTCACTTCTACAAGCTTCTGAATATTTGAGAATCTGTAAGTGTCAGTAAGGAGACTGATATTAATTCTTCACCTTTATAAATTATTGCAACATCACTTTACATGTAGGCCTCTTTCTAGAACCTTATGTTTGGGAGTTTGATTGTGTTTTTCTTCATTTTCATAGTACCATTTCTGTTGTACCTTCACTATAACTATTTCCTCTGTTTTCTACTGCTCTCTGTTCAGATGTGAACAATTTGAAGGCTTTTTCAGCTTGAACATGTGGTCCAGAGTCTCAGCTGCTTTAAATGAGCATGCACAAATTTAAACAAATTGAGACTTCAGGCCTGATATTGTATATGAAATCATATGTTGTAAACAACTAACACGTGCAAGATATTATGGTTAAATTATTTTAAAAGTTGAAATATATTTTTTTGTGTTTATCTTGGCTTTTTACTGCAGAGCCTACACATACAGTATCATTGAAATAGTTGCTTGACAATATTGGTGCTATTCTGAAAGTTGTATAATTGTGCGTTTGAAAAGAAATATGTATTGATACTCCTAGCTTTTTTCTTCATTTATTGCCACACATGCTTAAACTTGCAACTGATTATTTGAATTTTTGAAGAAGGCACTGGTTATTCACAATGCTTGATGCGTGCTGCAACAGCCAATGTTTCGGGAAATGTGGATCATTAATACAGTACCTACATGGATTGCATAGATATTTTGTGCAATACAATAAAAAAATCTTTAAATCACTATGTCTTTGTGATTCAGTACATAGCCTCATCAAAATGCTGAGTTTTCTTTTCTGCTGTAATGAGACAGACTGCAGTAGAGTTGCAGAAATATGAGATGGAGGAGCAGATCAGTTCCGCCATCTTAATTCAGTTAACTTTACTTCTCCCATGCAATTTACTTCCTGAGGTAGTAAGGACAAGCTCCAAGCAGGTAGGATCCTCTGGGACATGTGCTGATTTTGTTAAGTAATAGGAGACAAAGGGATGATATTTTGGTCCTGGGGAAGTTGATACAATTTCCTGCAGCTTTTGGTGAAGTCTTTAGGTAAATCCTGACAGTTTGTAAACAGTTCTTCATTAGATAACCACATTACATCTGTATCTTCTTATCAGAACATGTAAGTCATGGATGACTTAAAATATTTTTTATCTCTATCCTCAAAAATTTCTAGGAGTCAGTGCCAACTAATTTCACTTCTGCAACCTGTTTTAGAAGCGATTCTGCCTGTCACAGTTGCTACCCCTTTTTCCGGTCAAGCAGTTATATTATTGTGAATTAATGAGACATGGATACTGTCTCCCATATTATTCCTGTAAATGAGGAACTGAGATGTAGATGGCCAAGAGCTATGTTTATTTTTAAGATAATGCTTAATTGCCTTTGACTTCATATTTTCTGTGTATAAGCTTAGATCAGATTTCCAGGGAGTTCATGCTACAAGAATGTGGCTCTGTGACTATAGTGCTGTTGGTATTTTAGAAAGCAGATTCAAGGCTATTCCTGGCCAAATATTTCTTGCAGGATCTGGGGATTTAAAACCCAATGAGAATTTAGGTGCCAAAGCTTTCTGGGGAAAAATCTGTCAGTCATTGGCATATGGGAAGTTTGGGCGAAATAGGGAATTAGACATTTTCTGTGCAGACCAGCCTGAAGTATTGTAATGATTAGAACATTAGAAGTATTTGCTAAATGAAAGGTCAGTATCTTGCAGGACAGCAAATGTTTTCCAGAAAGCAGAATCTGCAGTCAGATTATTTTTGCTTTTGTCATGTTTTATAATTGGTTTCCTGGCTTAGTGCTGTAAAATGGGTCACTATTTCAGGAGGTTTTGGTCTGTATTATCCTTTTTATGTGAGTGCTCTTCTGAAACTTATAAATCCGCAATTCTTATCATGAGGGTAGTCTGAATTAAAATAACCATCACTCCAGACAAAAAGAACCACAAGGATGTGCAGGAGAACCTTTGTTCAAGTCAAGAATGGGACTTTTACATTGGCAAAGTAAATTGCATCTTTCTTAAAGATCATTTTCCTCAGAAGCTGGTTCCTTGAATTGTTCAGATTTGCTAAGTCTTATATGTAAAAACTTGAACACACCAACTCAAAACGTGCCCAGCTGCAGTTCTGACATGGTCTTCTGTAAAATGTTGTTCTGCCTAATCTGGCCTCATCTGGCATCTTAGCTGTCACAATACAGGTTGTCAGATCAAAATCTTGGATTTCTGATTTATGGGAAGTTCTGACTTCCTAAAGCCTTGATCAAATTTTGAAAGAAATCTAGAATTTTCTAGGGAGAGTTTTATTGCAGTTTTCTTAAAACCAAGCTACTGCTGCAAGTTGGCCTTGGAACAAAGGACTGGAAGGGATTGCCTTGAATATCACATCAATTTGTTGTGATCATAGGAAAAAGTATGCTAACTGCGCAGCTGCACAGAAAGGTCTACAGGTGTTTCACAGCTCTTCTAATATGCCAGAAAATACTTCCTCATCTCTTCTGCTAATTGAAAAGGTATAGTGAAGGTCAAAATATATAATCTAAATGTGCCAGAGGAAGATAGCAGGAGATATCAAGCATATGCTTGGTCCCTGCATGAGTATTTGCTAAATTCCACATCTGTACAATCCTATGAACTTGACTGCCCCATACAATACAGAAACATATCTGAAAGTCCGATAGCTACCCAAATCAAAAAACCCTGAACCCTTGTCCCGGTTTCCCTGCCACCCTGACTGGGGTGATCAATATTATGCTGAGAATGGCAGTGGGAGGCAACAATGCAAGGTAAATGCCAGGAGGTGCACAAGCCCCCATTCACCACCTTTCACTAACAAGGACCAAACTCAACTACTTTAGATGAAACTGAAAAGCAAAACAAACCTTCAAGCTAGATCACAAATCAAGGGTGGCAAACAGTCGTAAGAGGAGATTAGCACTAACACTGAGGTAGGGGTTTAACGCAGTCCAAACAAGCAGTCTCTTTTCAAAGTCCCCTGTATAGGTACATCAGGTAACAAATGACTTCCATAGCGAACTTACTTTCCTTCCTCCACTGCTAAAGCTATTTTATGTTAGTAAAATTTGCTTGTCATTGATATTTGCTCAAGTTCACACTCTTCAAATTTTCAAATACAGAAGGACTCACCTTTATTTCATTTCACTTAGTTTACCCGCACCAGTACAAAGTGGATACAGGATAGAACCATTTGGATTTGCTGACAAATGAGTATGAATATAGTATGTGGACATGAGAGAAGTGGGCCTCAAATCTAATATAAATGTCTCAAGAGATCGATAAACAATACTCTGTTTAAGGATGAATTTACTTCATAGTCCTTTTCCCTTTTTGCATTATTGGTGTTAACGGGGAAGCTTATTATCAGGGTTAGAGCTGGAAGGATAGTCTCTAATTTGTGCAGGAAATTCTCAGCAAGTGACAAGAATAGGCTGAAACCAAGTTTCAGAAAAAACACAGGAGGACTTGACTTCTTGAAGGTAGATCAGCTCAAAATTTTATAATTTCTGCTAGAATTAGAGAGAGAAGGGACACTTGAGATGGCTGCCTTTTTGAGAATGTCAGTCATGACCAGAATCAGAAGCGGTTGTTTGATGTGTCAAATACAAGTAATCAAGATGCAAGCCTAGCAAGGAAGCTGTTGGACCTTGCATAATAAGGCCAACCAGAGTTAGGATGTCACAAGGGGAAGCTAAGACAGATATGTACTAGACTTGATTCCAAAGAAAGCAATTAACAGTTGCTGTAAACAAATTAATTAAATTAGCAGTGACGTAACTCTGCTCTGCTTGCATCCATTTGCTTTTCATATGAACATGAAGTACTTTAGTACATCTGTTTCCTATAAATGCTTTTATTTTATGTGTTTTTTTAAGGGGTTTCCTGAGTCCAAAGGTAAGGCTGGATCTATCACTCACTGCTTCTCTCTAGTTACAGTTTTACAAGTGCTAGAAAATCAAGGAAGTACTTAATACTTTGTTTATTTTTTTAGTATTGTAAGCTTATTTTTTTCCCTCAACAATTATAAAAGGGCTGATTTTCTGCTGGTATAAGCATCACTCCCAAAAAATCATGGATTCTGATTTATACCAGGGAGAAAGTTTCCCCTTTTTTTCATAGGTACATCATTGCAGTATGGCCCTAAGCATTCAGGTCATTTCTCTTCCTGATTGTCTAAGACAATTCTTTCTTAGCTTGTGCTCAGAGAAACTAGAACTTTAGCTTTGTGGATGAGTGATTCTTACCCTGTGCTGTATTTTCTTTCTTAAGGAACTGATATATTTGGGAACCTTTCTTCCATTAGAACCTCTTACTGGGGAACTCCCTGGGGGCTCCCCAGTGTTGGCGGGCTTCTGGTGGTGGCAGGGCCAGGCCTAGCCACCAGAGCCTGTCCCACCACCCCACGAGGAAGCAGGGCAGCCAGGGGCAGCTGGGGCAGCCCCAGCTCCGGGTGTCGGGCACTGCTGCAGGGACAGGGATGAGCAGTTGACTGTGGGTTGGGGTTTGGGGGGGTGGGGGGCCCTGGCCAGGCAGTGGCAGGGCTGTGGAGGGGCTGGAGACCAGCACCGCTGCAGCGTCATGGGGCAGGGATCCACAGTCCCAGACTGGGCTGAAATGGGGGCCTGGGAAGAGTGGGGGAAGGTCCTGGGGAAGGCCTATTAGTGCACTCAGGGCCCTAATACCTCTGGCAGATTTTTGTGGGTAATACTTTCGACCTGGAAGAGTGATGGAGCTCAGTTTTGCCTTCAGTAACTCATAAATAGTTGAAGTCATCTAACATGCTATTAGATTTTGGTTAGATACAAAGGAAGGAAGGTTGGTCCTTTCCCTGTTTGCTACATAGTATGGAACCATCATGCAAAGAAAAGTCAACCCAAATTCACCCATTTACCAAATTGCTGAATCTATTCCAGGGCACCTACTGCCTCATTAAAAAATGCTGCAGCTTTACAAGATGAAGCGCTGATTAATAAAACTACTTCTCAAAAAGCAAGTTGTTAACAATTTTGCAGAGGTACCCATATCCTAGTAAAACTGATGACAACTTAGATACCCTGTGTCAGCAGTTAGCCCAGTGGGGGTTTTGACAGTCCCATCTTGCCTCTTTTCAGCTGTCAGTGCCCTGAGGTCAGTCCCCAGATATTCCCAGAAGGTGATCACCTTTCACTGTAAGATACTGTCTCATGCATTTTTGAAGGCTCATTGAACCTGAGCCTTTCCTTGCTTCCTGCCAGACTGCTGCAGATCCAGCCTCCCGCACATACGGTCAGTCAGCTCACTCATACCTAATGAAAGTAAGTCCAATCCAGACCCAGCCCCGAGCCAGAACCAGCCATAATGGAAACCATGTGCTCGGCAATTATGGTCCCCAGAAACGATCTGTTGCAATCCCAGCTGGACTCAGGCAAACTTGCAGGGGTTCCTGGGAGAAGACACCCAGGAATGGGCCCATCACTGGGAATGTGAAGAATAATGCCATGTATTGTGCCAAACACATGGATCATGCCTAACCCTTCAAGGGTCACCCACGAGAAAGTCATGTAGAATAACAGCTGCCCTCAGTGTGTGAGCGTGTGTACCCCTACCATCAATCATGTTCTTGGCTGAGAGACAGAGTCAGGCTCCAAATACTAGGGATATCTGTGGATGCACATTAGGGAATGAGCTTTTGTTCCAGTCTTTCAAGCTGGGAGAGCAAGGTCAGAGCAATGGGTAATCTTTTAGCTGAGATATAGAAGGCCACTGGGGAGCAAAAGTAGAGGGGAAGGAGGAGAAAGGCCAAGGAACAGATCTACTCTGAAGGTACAGGATCCAGAACCTCACATGGCCAGCACTGCTGCAAGTTAGGCATTCTGCTTTGCGGACTGCTTGTCAGCTGTGGAAGTTTTGTTTTTGTTTTTGTTTTTGTTTTTTCTCTGGGCATGCTTCCAGCTCCTAGGTGCTTTGCCAAAAGGTAAGTCGGGCTCTCTGGCTCTGTGGACTGTGCCTTTTGCCATATATTGGCTAGTTTTGCTTGTTATAGTCTGACCAACACCTCCCCCAGTCATCATGACCTTTCAAAGATTATCAAGAGTGACCTTGCAATGACACTGGCTAGCTCCCTCAATACTCATGGGTGCATGCCATCAGGTCCCATGGTCTTGTGAATGCCCAGTTTGTTTAAATACTCCCTAACTTCATCCTCTTCTACTGTCATAAGCTTCCTTGCTTTCCCACTGGTGTCAGGCACCTGGGATTCCTGAAGGCAAGTCTTACCAGTAAAGACCACAGTGAAGAAGGCATTGAGTACCTCAGCCTTTTCCACATCCTTTGTAACCAGATCCCTTGCCCCATTCAGCAGAGGGCCCATGTTTTCCTTAGTTTGTCTTTTGCTGCTGATGTACTTGCAGAAGCCCTTCCTGTTGTTCTTCACTTCCTTAGCCAGATTCAACTCCAGATGGTATTTAATTTCTTTACTCCATCCCTCCATGCTCAGACGGTGTCTGGATGTTCCTCCTGGGCCACCTGACCTTGCTTCCACCTCTTGTACCCTTCCTTTTTATATCTGAGTTTTGTCAGGAGCTCCTCATTATCCATGCAGGTCTCCTGCCACCTTTGCTTGATGTCCTGCTCACTGGGCTGGACCTTTCTTGAGCTTGAAGGAGATAATCCTTGAAAATCAACCGGCTCTCCTGGACCCCTCTTTTCTCCAAGACCATATCCCATGAGATTCTTCCAAGCAGTTCCCTGAACAGGTCAAAGTTTGCTCTCCTGAAGTGTAGGGCTCTGATCTTGCTATTTGCCTTGTTCCCTCTCTGAGTCCTGAACTCCACCATCTCATGGTCACTGCAGCCAAGGCTGCCCTGACCTTCACATCCCTGACCAGTTGTGATCCATGCAGATTTGAAATCCATTATGTCTTATACCACAGGATGAGCTTTAGATTCTTCATTAGCTGTCTACAGATATAGTACATACTTACAAAGAAAAATAAGCATGAAGAATCATACTTGAGAAACACACCCTGACTGCCCTTTGTTTAGGCAACAGGAAGAAAAAATATCTTAACAGAAAACATTTGCTGCAGGCTCCTTAGACATGTGTCTAATGGCAGTACCAGATTTAGGAGAAAAGATTTAAAACACTGAGTCCCAAACAACTATAATTGCATCTATTTTACTGTATGAAAACTGGATGGTTTATTTGTTTTCTAATATTTATTCCCTTTATGGGAAACAGAATTCAAGCCATTGCTTTCTGTTTCTTATTGATACTGTAGGACATTCACCCTGTCTCTCAGGGCTTCTACCTACTCCTTCTTGACAAGGCAGTCTGCTGCACCAAAAACAGGGTGGAAAAATTTCTGAGGACAGATTCTCTTTTCTTCCACCTTAGTTTTCAGTATATGATAGTATCTGGTGAGCTGGAAAAATTGTTAGAATAGCCTTACTCATGATATTTCTATTTCCTCTCCTGGCAGATACTCACACATATCCGCACTTCATGTTTTATATATTTATGTTTAATCATCAAGCATTTTCTAAATTCAGAAAAGCTTCACATCACTTGTTATTTTATCTGAACTGCTCTCACTAGAAAAATGCAGATGGAGACAGCAAGTTAACAAGCTGAATGTAAATGCTGACCTTCAGCATCCACAGGGTTGAAAGAGCTTTCCTCTGTATTCAGCTTATGAAATTAGTTTTGAATTTAAGCTACAAATATGCTAAATGTTCTATAGTGAGCCCTGTTTCCTGTGACAGTGTTGGGGAAATCCCAACTGTGCTAAGGATGTGCATATTGAGAAATGCCGTTTCTCATTCTGGAAGTTACACACTTTCCAAGACCGGTATCTGTGCTTGCACTAGTGTAGACAGGGGAGTCTTCCCTAGCATTGCCAGTGCAGACAACCAAGCTAACAGGAAAAACAAAAGGAAAGGGAAAGATTGCTCTGTGACTACAATATTAACCTGAAGTTGTGGGTTCTCTTGCCTCTGGCACAAACTTTCTACACGAACTTGGGTAAATCACTTAAACCTCTCCACAGCTGAGACTGTCATCTCTAGTATAAGAAAGATGACTTATGCTTCTCTCAACTTTTGTCCATTCTGTCAAATTAGATGAAAAAATTTGCAGGTAAATTGTTCTGAAAACAGTGCTTATCTTAAGCAGCATAAACTGGGGTATCTCAGAGGTAGTTATGTGGAATTGCCAAGTTTTACTACACTATAAATAAAATAGGATCATATATACATATGCTTAACAGACTGTAGAAGGTTTTAATGGCAGATGCCTTATAACCACACTTTCTATAAATTCCCATGTAGAACTTCCATATCAGGAACCATCATTTGAAGAAAAAAAAAATCAAGGCTTTATTCTCAATTTGAAATATCTATCGATCGATATTGTGAGGCAGTCTGATTGCACAACTTGGAGAAGAGGACAAGATGGGATAGTGATAGTTTGAGGAAGTCTTGTATTTGGGGATTACCAGAAAGGTATCTGTCTAACTTATTTGTTTGCCTATTATTGTTTGTCTTTTTGGAACTGCATTGGTGAACAAGGACTGTCTTGTCCTACATCTGGAAAGCAGTTAGAATAATCTGGCTGTCACCACAGTTCAAGAAATAATAAAGCACGTGGTCAGCAACAAAGGGATATTCACTGTGCCATGACATGTTAGCAGAGATGTCAGGCAGAGGTCAAATTTGGGCAGATTCAGTTAAGTGTGAACAGGTGCTACCAGACCACCATGAAATAACTATCTGGTTAAACCGCACTAAATGAGGCATTAGACACTCTACCCTCATGGTATTTGTAATCTTAAACTGTCCTGTGGCCACGGAGTATCTAACAGTATTCCTAGAGCAAGCAAGCAAGAGAAATGGACATACTTACATTATTGCTGCATCTTGAAAAACATTTTATCTTGTCAGTATTCCGGATTGCTTCCTGATGTGGGAGCAATCGCAAGATAATTTCCTTTCCTACTGCTATTCCTGGAAAGGAGAGAAACTGTAAGTAGTTCGCATGCGGAGTGGCATCCTTTCACCAGATCATGTCACCTCTCATGGGAGAGAGTCACAGCAAGAGAATTACTATGCACCTCATGCAACAAGCAATGGCTCAGAGGCCCACACATAGCAATCTGCAGGAGGCTGTGCCCTTCCTCACTAAGGTCCACTGCCTTCAAGCCAACCTAGAAAACCTCTAGGCTTTTCCACTTAACTTAGAAATTCATTCATTTGGACTGTGTTCACATTGAGCAATGGGGACACAGTGCACACTGAGGCTAAGATTCCTCAGTGGAATAGCTTCAGGACCCAACTAAAGCATGCCTCAGTTCCCCTCTAGCCCGTATGTCCAGGTTTCCTTCCCCTGGAAACTCAGCATAAGAGTGGAAAACTGATGTGTACTTGGGCCTTACTGTGATCTCAGGCAAGACATTGCCAGGGCATACCCCCACATCCAGGAGCCCCAAGCACACCAGTTTATGCATAGTCCTAGAGCTTTCCCCTACTGGAATTGTGGGGTTTGCCTCTTCACTGTGCAGCTAGCAAAGTGCCATTCAAATGAAAGTGGGCCCACTCTGCCTTGCTTTCTGTGTACATGCCTGTGTAACATGCCTGCAAGCAAAATAGAAATTACCCACTTTTCCATTCATAGTGCTCCTCATTCCATTCTGAAACCTGGACATGGGTAAAAAAAGTCCTAATGACTCCATCTCTCCACTGGTAACTTGCATCTGCAAGATGTGTTCTGAAAGCTTCCTTCCTACATTAAATCATACAATTTGGCCCTTGGCATGTTGGAAGTCACATCATCCCAAATTCCTGAGTGGGCAAGTCTGAGAAAAGTACACAAGTTAAAAATTACCCAGTGGCTGAGCCACTGGGTAATGCAGCTTTCTTTCTGATATAGAATAAAACTCAATTTGTAACATTTTATGTATATTAAGACATAAGCAGGCACACTTACACAAATAAACCAGCAATGCTAAAGCATCATAGTTCCATGGGCTTTTATGCCTTTGGGAGCAGGGGGAAGTCCTGTTGCATGGATACTCTCATGCCTAATAAAGGCTCCTTTCATGACACTGCCTTTTCTACACTGGAGGGGCAGGGACATACTAAAAGAATCTTTCTCTGCTACCTAGCTGCTTATTTTCATGCAGTTTGCAGCAATGTAACATAACTGAGATGTTTACCTGTCTATTGACTTCAACTGTTAATGATGTCCAAGAGTTTCACAAGTAATTGGGGATCTCACCTACCCACCCACCCATAGAACCCCATACTGAGATTTCCAAACTACACTTCTTCAGAAAGCCAGGCTAACTGTGTACTATTCTGTATCCCACATTGAAGTCTATGAAGTCAGGCAAAGTGTAAATAGATGCAGGATATGACTCAGTGTTTTGAGATTCAGATGTGTGATACTAAGTGCAAATAAATTTAAATAATATACAGTTCAATGTTGAACTGTTTGTTCATTATTTCTTAAAACATCTTTTAACTGCTGTGGATGAGTCTATCTCTTCCTTTTTAGGAAATGTCTTAGAGATATAATTTAAACTATCTCATAAAAAGTTCATCACTGTCAGGCAGAGATATGTACAACTGGGCTTGTGCATGGCTATTTTTTGGATTCTGTAAACTGTTTCCTTTTAGGGGAAAATCTATTGACAGGGTAAACTTCCATTAGTCTTCATTCAAGGGAGGTAGACATATACTGTTTGGGGTTTTTTTTTCATTCTGTACCTGCCTGTTCATATTCATAATACTTTCTACTAACATTAAGTTTATGTTAAAATTATCACCTGATACATACCAGCTTTTCAGGTCATCCAGATCTTTTCATTTATGTATGCAAAGTCTGCATGTAATGGATTTCAAAGTGGGGAGGATACACATTAACCTGAAACACTGAACTTCGACATTTTCCTTCAAAAACTCATGGAATAATCCATTCAATCACATTTCCTGATTAAATCTACATTTCTTTTGAACTTTTTTTCCAGCCCAGTTAAAGTGCTTTTCTAGTTAGAAATGTGCATACGATGTTGGAGAGTTCAAAAACACATGAAGTTTTTTTCACAGTTAGAAAACTATGCCATTGGGAAAATATCCTTAGATATTCCAAATAAATAAACCAGGAGTTCATCACTTCATCTGCAAAAAAGAATACCTTGGAAAACAAATGTGTTTGGATCATTTTCCTTTTTTCTACAATGTAATTGCTTTAATTAGGGTTTCATATTTATACCATAAAACTCAGTAAAATATCTTGACTAGATAACAAAAAGGAATAAAAGAAAGAAAGAAATACCTCAAGTCCATCCATGAAGCTGTAACAATTTACACATATGAGGGATCCACACTGTATCAACTAGGCTTTATGAATTTAGGACTTCTACACTGTAAAGCTCTCCAGCAAACTGAAAGCTCTAGATCTGACCTGAAGATAAGTGAAGTCCATGGTGCTCTGTGAAGTTTTCCTTGTCGAATATCCTTCAAATCATATTTACGCTGGAGCAGGGTTTAGCTCCTGTGGAATGAAGGAAGAATTTTAACTTTAAAATATGTCATCTCTTAGATCCAAGTGGCTGTCAGAGAACAATCAGAAAATGGGACTGTCTCTAGGAAGCTATATGAGTTTATAATGCCCCAGTAGTTCTGGGTTTGCCTCCTTCCTTTTCCTCTCAGTCCTTGCTAACTTTACCGCAGCAAAGCACTGACAGTGTCTTTCTTTTAGTCATCACCCCTTGATCACTCTAGAGTACAACAGAAGTGTGCAAAAATGAAAACTGAGTTGGGAAAGCCTCTGCAGAATCACTAGTTATATTTCCAATAGTACATAAGTGGCCTTGGAAGCTTCCCATTCAGCCCAGTTTAGGGTATGGATCTGAAATGTAACCATTACAGGCTTCTACTCTGGAATAATATGGTTCAGTGTTCATCAGAAACACTCAGGTATCTCTTGAACTTGTAGATAATCACCACTTCAATTGTTTAACTTATTCCTGGTGTTTATCTTGGGGGAATTTCAAGATGATCTCATAAATCTTTTCCATCTCATCCATTTATAGGATTGTTTTCTTCTTCTCTGATTTGCAGTGCTAGATCCAACTGGCCCCAAACCTACCTACAGTAACTGCTTTGCACCAGAGGTCATTTTTTAATTGTGCTTTATAAATAAATAGTTCAGATCTTTGGGTAAGATTACCCTTTAGCTGAATATGCTGAATGAGAGAATAACTAATTCTTTTATAGTCTGCCTGCAAGCACTTACTGCAGTGGATGAACAATTTCTTCTGATCAAAAAAAATACAATAAGAGGAAAAAACAGCAAATCCCTTTCCATCCATTCTGACTACAGGATTGGAAAGAATTTCATCAGCAGCATGAGAATACAAGACTGTGAAGAGAGTTTGAGTAATTATGTATAGTTTCTGGATGTTGTACAACACTGGGAGAATTCTAGAAACAGTCATAAGCCTGCTCATATGTAAGGGCAAAGCCTTCTTTTACCAATTAATTTATTGATACAGCACTGCAAAACTTAAAATAGCTGTGAAGTTGTTTTTTCTATGTCCCTCTGGCACATTGGTGGCATTCTACATAGGTCTCCAACAAGGCACACTCTGGAAGATACTGCTCTGTAGAAATGGTGAGAAATCCTTCATTAAAGTTAGACACCTGAATATGTATCTCAAAAAAAAAAAAAAGAATGAACATTTTCTAGCAATTATGAAAATCTCAAGTGCACTTTGTCCCTCTCTCTCTCTCTCTCTCCAGTTGTAGAAATAATTAAAAAATTGGTAGAATCTGAATGTGTCTATGTGCCTATAAAGCTTACTGTAGGAAATCAAGCAAATTAGTTTATATTTAGCTATGAATGCAGTGAGATCTGAAGTTCATCCTCAGTTCTACAAGTAACATATTCCAGGTGTAGGAAAGCCAAGTCTGTGTCTCTCCCGCTCGTGAGGGAGCCTGGAGTCCCTTCATTGTTCTTGTGGAATGCAGCTGCTGTGTGAAGGTCCTGCTCACAGCTGGAGAGACAATGGATGCAGTTATTTCAGTACATGTTTGTTTGTAGACTGGGCCTTAGAAAGATAAAACTGCACTAAATATCACAGGCTATCAAGACCAGTCATCTCCCATATTATAGCTAGTCACATTATATAGCCCCTTTCATGGCTATGTCAAACTCCATCTTAAACCTCTGTTTCCACTGCTGCTGTCATTATTCCAGCATTTCACTCCTGCAGCAGAGAGAAACCTCCTTATTTTTCCAGTCTAAAATCATTAAGGGTCAATTTATCCCCTTGTGCCAGTGTTGTCTTTTACCTGAAATAGCTCTTCTTCCTAGTGTTTACCCCTCCTTTCCAGTGTATTTGTCGTATTCTCTCTCCATCTTCATTTTGTTAGACTAAACAAGCTGAGCTATTTAAATCTTTTGAAAGGCCTTTCATTCCTTAATGACCCTTCCAGCTCTTTTCTGCAAACTTTCCAGTTTAAGTGCATCTTTCCTGTACATGGATGATTATGCAATTTCCCAAAAGTGATTTCACTAGTGCCTGGATGTCCCAGTTTGTACTAGAACTACCTTGCTTTGATATTGCCTTGGGCCTCGATTAGAATTAGGGATTCCCTGAATCCTGCACAGAGCAGGCAGCTAGTATAGAAAGCAAAGCAGTAAAGTGAGATGGCTAGTGCTGACCTTTGTCACTAAGTAAAAAGCCTGCCATGCAGCAAATCAGTTAGAGGCTACTTTACAGTATGTGTTTTTATTTCTAAGTGTTATAGTAACATAATCCTGAATTCCTGAATTTACAGATCACTGTGGTCAGGTCTACCTGTGAAAGGAAAGTCCAGTCTTAGGTACAAGCAGACATTATTTGGATACCTAATAGCACTGAAATGCTTGAGAGAACCTAAAAGTTGTGGAACAGTTGTATAAATCTATAAATCCTTGCCATAGAATTACAAGAGTTTTTCCCACAGTACTTTCCTGTTGCTGCAAGGCCATCTTTTTGTTTCCATTCACTTCCAGCTGTCTGTTGTCAAACCAGCATTTGATTTTGCTTTGATACTCAGAAAGCTGCAGGGTTGTGCTGTGTGCATCTCAAAAGGAAGAACCTGTAGGCCTGGATGCTCTCCACCCACCATTAGTACTCTGCGCTGCCTCCCCACTTCCTGCCCAGCACCGTGACCCAAACCCTAGCAGTCAAACAGCTGGTTCTCTTCTGGTCTGTTATGGTGCTAGGAGCTGTTGCCACCAGTAAATACTCACAAAGAAAAAGCTGAGCTACACCCCTCTTGCACATTTGTGGTGGCATGAAATCTCAAGGAGTTTTCGTGCCATTTCCATCTCATTTTTTATTGATAAGGTATTGTGGGTCTGGTTCTGTTGTGTTTTTTTAAAGTAAAGCTCTTCTACATTATATATCTGAGAGAATCCCAAGACCTGTTGCCCAGTGAGTATGTCATTGGAAACATCCTGATCCTGCTTCCTTGCCTGGATTGCCCCATGCTTAGACACACTGGTCAATGCAACAGCTTCAGCAATTGTGCTTCCTTCCCTGGCCACAGTCTTCCCAGACTCTCAGATTCTCTGCATATCCACTGGGAAACAATATAGATTTAATTTATGCTACTATTATCCCACAGATCTGGGAAGGCTGGAATCTGATACCACTGAACCACCACTGAGAGCCCTCCTAAGGACCGGGGAAAATGGAAGCATACCACAGAGGTAGCTCTCATCCCTCCTAGAAATGGTGACTATGTGAGTGTGTTGTTTGGAAATGTTCTTTTGTGCCAATCTCACTTTCCTGAGAAAATTTCTCATTTTTTCATGTCGTTGTGATTAGGAAAAAAATCAGTCTTGAGTTTATTGAGACAGATCTAGTCTAAAAGTCTGAGGTGAAATCTTGGTGTCATTTAAAGCAATGGCACAACTCCCATTGACTTTGCTGGGGCCCAGATAGCCTGGATGTTAACCCTGAGGTATAGTATTGCAGCTTCTATTTGTTATCCTCTTTGGTAAAGCCAAAAATTCTGCACATGGTTTATTTTTAATAGATTTTAATAGCCAGCTGCAATGCAGATATATCACAGAGAAGGTGAATTACAGCAATATGTGACAACTGAGCAAGGGATCTTCAGCTGCTGCAAATTGTCACAGCTTAGCTGAAATCACGTTGTGCCAGCAAAGAATATGCCTCAGAAATTTAAAATACAGGAATAGCTAAGGTGTTAAGAACTTTAAATTTGTGGGAAGCAACTTAATGATTCACTTTGTGTTAGTGGCTGGGAGCCCATTACTTCATGTATTGTGGCAAAAGGTCTCCAGACTATATTAGAGGAATTCAATAACATACTCAGAATGTAAAACATATCAAGTTTAAATTAAATGAAGGCATTGTTGTATGTTATTGGCTGCAAGCACTGACCCACAAGCAAAGAAGTAGTGTGGAAAAATTAATGGAAACTCATATTAAAATATGATACCTTCAAAAATAATTTCTACAAGCAGTAAGGATTAATGAATTGTGAACAAAATAGTGCTTTCACTCTAAACCTTTAAAAAGGAAAAAGGTTCTGCACAAAAAGTCTGCAGTTAAATCTCTGATGATTTTGGCTTTTTCTTTGTTAAGTGTTAATAATTTATCAGGGAGCTCAAGGGTTTTCAGAAGAATATCTCCATGCTCAGTCATTTTGAAGCAACTTCGTTTTTTTCCTTTTGTTTTCAATTTGTTCTAGCTGCATTCCTTCTGAATGGGAAAAATAAACCAAGTATTTCTAAGATATAAATAGTTTAGGGTGAGATGAGTAATTAAGTGAGAAGAAACCAGAGTTGATTGGTGATAGTTCTAAGTGACATTACAATGAAATTTCATTCTTTCCTCCTAGCTCAGCATCCAGGAGGTGATGATTTTATGAAACAATGCTCCATAAAAATACAATGTACTGCAGAACATGATTATACTTCCCCCCCAAATAAAAAGTAATAACAAACAATAAAGATGAAAATTACCTCTTAATTTACAAAAGACAAAAAAACCCACGCAGATTTTGGCACACGTTTGGCCATTTCAAGGGTTTTTCCTGGTGCTGTTGCAGGAATTTTGGAGCCTGGAAAACCACCTACCCCCACACTGAATAAGCCGTACTTTTCTTCAGCTGTCACCAGCTCTCACTCACCTGGCTGCCTTGGAATCTGCTCCCTCTCAGCAGTACAAATAGTAGCTGGTAATGAGGAGACATATTTTTCACAGTTTGGCACCCTTCTTATCCCACCTTTAATATTTTGGTTTTCCCCCAACAAAGCACAATAGCGCAAAGCAAGAGACCATCCAGGAATCAAATAGTTTATGCATGCGGTTTACACCATAATTAATAATACTTATGTTCCTCTTACAAAATGGTAAATATATGTATGTTACATGTAAATACATACATTTGTTTTATTAAAATAATTGGTATGAATTTATTTACATCTCTCTTCAAAGAATTATAAATAGGTGATGATTGAAACGAAGTATGTTGGCCCTACATTGTCTTGCTCTACTCCATTTTTTACTTTCACTCCTCTGTGGACTGAGTGTTAATGGACAATTGTGTATCAATGTGTCTCTTCAGTGAAATAAATGAACTCAACTCAACTCAACTCAACAAGACTTCTTGGATCCTCTTCTGTCATGTAACTACTTAACACATTTAATCTAAATTTTCCTTAAATTAGAAAGATCTGTGACAAATTCAAATAAATATTGCAAGCCACTTTACATCACTGATGGGGAGAATATTTTAAAGTTTAAAGATCAAAAAGTAAGTCCCAATTTAAAGAAGCATGTGCCAAGCAAAGAATGTAACATACCATTGTCACTGGGAAAGGGAATCACATTCACTTCACATGGTAAGAGGATGAAGATCATTGAAGAAAACTGTTATGCCTTTCCTCTGGATTGTACAACAGCTTTGAAAAGTTAGGTTCAGGGAACCGGGGAAGGGCTTGTTGCTCCTAATTTCTAGAGGAAGCATGGATCCCTAGAGGGCCTTATCCATAACAATTTTATTGCTACACGGTTTTACAAAATTTCCTTACAGCAGACGAACATGCTTATACAAATACAGCTCATTCTAGAAGCTGTATTAGCTATTGCAGTGCCAAGCTTTTATATACGGGGTCCACCCAACAGCCTTTCCTGTATATAACTATTTTCTTAAAACATTACACCTCTAATCAAAACAGTAATAAGAGTAAAACCTTTTTTAAAGTATAACAGATTTGAATGACCTTTTGATTCTTAATAATTCTGCAGTGGAAACTTCTCTCCCTTCCTTTTTAGGAAATGCCTTCCAAGATTAATTTATCTCGCAAAAAGATCATCACAGGAAAACAATAGATTGGACAATGGAGGGCTTGTGACCTCAGTTTTGCTGTTGATGTCACACAGCTCATGTGAATGTCAAACCTACTGGAACGGAAGTCACTGTGAAGAAACTCAAAACTATCAAAGCTGTGAATGATGGAAGGCTAGATGTGAAAAGAGTAAATCTAAGCATTAAAACAAGCCAAGAATTTGTGTTACTTGGAAGCACCATTGAAGCTATTTAGTAATGCAAATAGCACTGTCTTGGGTAAAGCAAGCTCAGGTTCATGTATTCTACCTTGCTGTTATTGTCACTGTTGGAGAACTCACAGATGGTGCCATATTTAGAATGATTACCTGCTGAAATTGTAATGGAAGGAGAGCCATTCCTATGAAAAGCCTGTGCTCTGCTTGGATTTCTGCTGCTAGGAAGGTATCATCTCCTTGTCATTCACAGCAACATTTTTTTTCCCATGTGAAATGAAGCTGACTGCAAAGGAAAGGAGAAAGTGGTGAGGTTACCAACTGTTGTCTGTGGGAGCAAGTATGATAGTTGAAAACGGCCTCATAGGTGGAGTTCTGTGCTCCATCCTGACAAAGGCTCCACAGCTTGTACCTCTCTCTTGCTTTAATGGCAGGAGTATTGCATATATGCCAACTAGTCCATCCCACAGGCTTGCTGAAACAAAAGTGGTCTCCCTAGCAACAGCCTTTGAGAGACTGGACAAGGAGGAAATTTCCCAGTCTCTCTGACCTGGAGGCTGTAGTCCTCCCTCTGGGGACCAGCTACTGTCTTTTGTCTCTAGCTTCATTTTTAAAACATTTTAGCTTTGATCTGTGTTTATATTGACAAAAAAAATCAGGATAAAATGAATGAGGAAGATTCAGCTGTATAAACCTGCAGGCTGTATCAGCAGGAACTGGAAGCAACAACACTGAAAACAGAGATCTTCAACATATTCTGTTAACATTTAGAGACAAGTAAACTGGCATTATTGCTGTCTTCGGTACGTCTTACAGTCTTCAGTACTCATTCTTACAAATGAGATGAACCATGTATTTGTGCGTGGACAGACAGCAGAGGCCACTTACATTTTCTCTCTTGTGCAGATGCTATAGTTTGATTCAACTGACTTCAACTTGACTTCAAACCCAGTTCTACAAGTATTAACTTATGTTTAACTTCGAAAATATGAGAAATCTATTGATGCTAGGTCAAAATAAGCACATTGTTAAAACATTGCAAGATCAGGATATTTATCATATCTGTCTGTTGCACCCATACCAGCCTACTGCAATATGAAGAACTATACCATAAAGTGTGTGAGTCTTCTGCTGCAGGCCTTTATGTGGAAAAAAATAGTATGCCATTGAATTACAGCTTTTCTGCAGCTGCAGTGCAAAAAGAGCCTGAGCGAACAATTGTAAATCAGAAAAAATCAAACTTTCATGCTCTGGGAAAACCTTTTAAGGAACAGAGCTGAATTCTGCCTGTGTCTATTCAGTTACCTCCCAGCTGGTAAGAAAAAAGCTCCAAAAGAGGTGGCATTAAGAGCAGTTGCTGCTGCTGCACTGTAGAACGGTTGTAGCCTGAGGAATGCTGGCAGGGGTATGGTCCTGGTCGAATGACCAAACTGGCTGAGGATACGCCTAACAAAGCAGCAGCAGAGGTTTTTGACACAGGATCCTAGGTGTTACTTTGTGCTAGGATTTCTCTCAGTGTTGAACTGTCTGCAGCTGGGTAACAAATGGGTTCTTCAAAAAAACGAATAATATGCTCTCTCTAGTTAGAGTTTTGATGATGCATGGTAAGTAGACTGGCTGGCTTACATGGCAGTGAGGGAGCTTGGTCCAATGCCAGGTTTGACAGAAAACTCTTGTGCATTTGCATGTTCATCCACTGGTTCACTTTCTGCCCCCACAAATGACCAAGTAAGTCAATACCCAGGACCAGGCTTATTCCCTTTGGTGAGAGCACAGCAGTAACACTCAACATGCTTCTTGTCTCATTCTTCTGGTGCTTCTCTGCCTGAGAAGATGTAGAGAACATGCTAGCTTTATGAACCCTATTTTACCTGTGTTTCTTCCTATGATGTTATTCATGAGGTAGAGACACAAGAGAGCAGTTTACACAAATATGCCACTGTGTAAATCAATTTGTCCCTAAAACTGAGTATTAAAATGTAACTTGTGAGTAAGCATATTGAAAACTGATATTGAGGTTGAATTACTGCATTGCTATAAAGTGGTTTTGTTAGGAATGCAAACAAGGTAGTGTTAGCTTACGACATTTTCATCTGTTATGTTATTTGTAAGAAAAAGAAAACATGCTGGTAGTACTAGCAAACTTCAGAGCTAAGCAATTTCATAGGGTAATTATATAGCAGAGCTCTGGAAACCTTCTGTCTACTGCAACTCCTAGATATTAACACAAGCAGCAGACTAAACATTTGTACCCTGTTTGTACTGCCAGCTGACAAATGAAGGTAATTAATGGGCAGCTATAAGGTGAAAGAGTCTGGAAAATAGCAAAACTTGTCATCCTGAAATGCATAGCACTGATGCCACAATATTGATTTAACTGCATTAGTCTTGCTAAGTAATCTTCTATGGTTTTATGTTATGTATTGGCATTTACAGCTTATTATTTTTTCTATTTCTTTTCTATCAAATTTTCTTTCTGAACACTTAATGCTACCCAGACATTAGGCAAAAGAAATATCCCATATCAAACCCAGCTATTCAAATCACCTGGTAATAGGATTAGGGGCTTGTCCCTTTTTTCTGAAGTTAGTTTTCAATTCTGCTAGCAGATGATTACAATGGATGTTCTTAGTGTAATTAAAATCAATGACATCTGTTTCACTGCTTGGCCATTCCCATTGAAGGAAATTGCCAATGTTGGCATAAAAGATTTTCCAAATACTCTTTTGTAAGTGACTGATAGTAACTGAAATAGGAAAATAAAGATGCATGACTATATACCACTTGCATTATTCTGAGCTGTTTAGTTTCTCTGAAATGAGTAGTTATGTAAGGTGAACTAACTATATTTGACCTTAACTTAACTGTAGAGCATCCTTCACATTCATAGTTCTCCACAGACCACTTGGGGCACCTGTTCCTCTGTGGAATCAGGGAAAGAACGCTCCAGCTTCAGCTTGGAGGTCAACTTTGTTAGGAAATGTACTGCTTGTCTGAGAAGCTATCAGCCTATGACCTGATAGGGATTGAGGGTGATAATCATGATTTGTAGTAAAAAGAGATGGTTATGGTCTGGCCTGACCTAACCTCCTGCCTGTCCTATCCTGTAATTTCCATGGTTACCCCCAAAACTTCACTAAAAAGTATCTTTTTATAAAAACAGCCAATTCTAATTTAAGGAGTGCAAAACATGCCTAGCTTTCCATGCCTGTGGTTAACTGTTCCAGTAGTTATTTTCCTCAGTGTTAAAAATGTTTTATTTCCTGTTTAAAATTTGCTGACTTAAACTTCAACCCACTGCATTTTGTTATGCCTGTGTCCGGATACTAGAAACTCCTCAATCTACCTTCAGCAGTGATGAAAACTATTCTGTCTTTGGGGTGGGAGGAGGGATACAAATAAGGCTAGAAAGTCGTGGATTGGCTGTCTCCAGTTTTCCAAGAGAGGCATAAAAAGATATGTTTCATACTTTCTAAATTTTATCACACCCAAGAGAGCTTTCCAAGATTATGCCAATAGGAACATGTTATTAGATCATCCCATACTCAGATCACAATGCTTTTTTTTTGCACAGCATCTTTCTCATCATTTCACTGTGTGATTTTTATGAGAAAGCCTCGCATCCCACTTGAGAAAAGTTATGGGCATTTCTGCAAGTGCATTGCCTTGCACAGTGGAAGTCAGCATTAGCCCCTAGCAGGACGTTTCCATGAACGAGAGCCTAAGGATACGCACGCCTCAGGACTATAACACATTCTACTTTTCATTTATGAAAGAGGCTCAAGGCTGCATTTCAGCAGCATCGTAGCATCATGGTAAAATCAGGTCCTAAATATTCTGCAAGTAACTCCTGTCCTAGGAAGTTTTAAGCCCTAGAAAAGAGGTAACTCATTTTCCATAGCTCTTGTGAGCAGTGAGAGGCACAGCGCCCGCCGGCTGCTCGAGAGCATCGGCAACAGCCAGGCTCTGAAATGGTGGCGGCTCTCCACTGGCACCTACTAGCGGCCAAGGGGCATGACCAGCAATGCCAGGCCTTCTCTGCCTTTCTGATGGGCTCGGGTTTCACAGTTAAAATAAAACAAGGCCTGCAGTTCAATTACCTGATGGAGCTCCACGGAGCGGAGACATTTAATCTGCCCGCCCTCCCCTCCTGCTCCTAGCTGCCCACCCCCGTGCTCGCGCCAGCTCTGGCACTCTTTGGACCCTTCTGTTATCTAATTTAACTCACTAATAGGGCAGAGAGCTATTCCAAATTTCATTGTGTTTCCTTTCTTGCCATTTTAACTAATCGGATTGGCACACAGAAGGGGCCTGGCAAGCGTCAGCATCCCTCCGAAGGGCATGGCGGGGCAGGGGGGCACACACGTGCAGGCCCCCTTCGGCAGCAGCAAGCTTTCGCTCGGCCCGCGGCGTCCCTTGAAACCGCGCTCTTAATTCGGGGGTGGTAAATATTGGGATAGCCTTGAAATAAAGGGGCAGGAAAGTGCTGGGGACCCAGAGGGCAGCGGGGTGGCGGCAAAGGCGAGGGGCCGGGTGCAAGAGGCCCGCGTGGGGCAAGGGGCCGGGGAGGGCGAGGGGCGGCTCTCCCTCTCACGGCTGTTTCTCCAGGGGCCGGTACCTCACTGAACCGCTTCCCTTTCGACGGACTGGGGCGAAGTAGAGGCAGCTCCGAGGCAGCCCCGCAGGCGTGGGGGCCGCCGCGGTAGTGGCCACCGCGGTAGTGGCAGGGCAGGGACAGCATGGTGGGTGGGCGGCTGGGCTCGGCCACCCCGGGGGCCTCGGGAGCGGCACAGCCCTCAGGGCGGAGAGCCAGACCTGCCCAAAACGGGGGGTGGGCTCGCGGCCCGCTGCCCCCGGCTGCCCCCATGGCCCAATGCGGGGTCCCAGCCCGCAGCGGGGCCTTGAGACCGGGCCCAAGCCTGGCAACTGCACTGGCGAAAAGCTGAGGTGTGCGGCGGCAGCAGCAGTGCTTCCCCATCGCCGAAAATATTTACACAAATTACAGTATGCTCTATCATGGTTAATTAAAGATCTATATTCCTAGGCATTTTTTTTCTGCCTACTTTACCAAATATCTTCTGTGCTTCTGTTCTTTATTTTGTGTCAGTCTGTTACTTCCATTAACTTAATGGCTTTGACATAAGAAATACATATATCATTCACAGTTGCCTGATATCCTCATAATTCTTTAACTAGGCTTATTAAGATTAATTAATCACATTGAAAAGTGTGTATGAACCACAGCTTTGTTGTAGCAGAGAGTAAATCCTCATTATAATATCCTACAGAAGAGCTTTGTTGCAGTACAGTAGCACTGGGCCATGTGTGGAATGGCTGCTGTTTGGCTGCATGGGTCTGGTGGGGAAATAAACTATGGAAATAAAGCTGACTGAAACAGATGAGAGGGAATCACATTCTTATGCCGGTTTAGATAAGGCTGACAAAAAGATGTCCTTTTTGCTTGCAAGCTTAAGTCTTTACCTGGCCTTGCTTCCTGATGTACTTGGGGTCCTTTCACCAGCCTGCTGCTGCTCTAGCAGATGCATGTTTTGGCAGGATTTGCAAACGACCACCGTATGGTTTCTAACAGGTTTTGAAGTAGAAATACTGGAGCATTATAATTTACATCCAGATTTATCTCTGTAAAATAGAAAATGTATATTGTAAACACAAGAGCAGCTGGTGAGCAGTCAGCGATTAGCTAACACTCATTTTAAACTTCATTGACCATTTGTCATTGACTAAGTTGAAGAATAAGTACATGATAACTTGAGGATGTTTTCTATTGTCAAAGTAATGACAGTATCTTTGGCTGAATAGGTACTGAAGAAAAAGGCCAGGTTGATCAAAGCAAATAATTTTTTCTTTTTTGCTAATTTTGCTTTTTTTCCCCCCCTAATTCAAGATTTACTCAAGAATATTTGTTTGTATTCATTCTAATGCAACCTTTCTGGGAAATATGTTGAGTCAGGGCTGTTGCAGCAAGTTGAACAACTTTGTGAGCTGTTGGCAGGCCCATCTGAACAAAGTTCATGTGACCTGGGGTTGGCTTGGTAACCATGAGAATTAAAAACTGTTAATTCTTTCTATTTGTTCATGTATGTTCTTAAGCTTTAGAGGACGCATTTTCAAGGTTTTCTGTGCAATCATGAGGGAAAGGAAGGTAAAAGTGCAGATATTATGATATATCAAATGACTCCAGGGCTTAGGGCTTAAAAAACCCCTCATATATGGAAGGATTTACAATAAAAATTATGAGTGTCTGTAGTGCTGGTGGATGGTCTGTTCAATTCAAAATCATTCTCAATGCCATCACTGTCCAGTTAATGCTCTTAACATGTCTCTGTTGTCCTTAGTTACTATTGCTGTCACCGGGTGTATGCTAGGGAAAAGAAGTCTAAGACAATGCTGCCCGTAAATGTCTACTGCTTCTACAGAATGTTGCTATTGGAGCAGCACCTGTACATGAAGTCCTGCACATACTTTAGTTTCCAGGTTGGGGCACAAATCATTTGTTGTGTATACTCTCACCAGTGTTTTGTAGCCTTTCCCATGTCCCTAGGATACCTCATCTTTCACAACCTGACTTGAGTCTTAATTTACTATTCACTGGCTCTTCTAACTCTTTTGAAACAAAATGTGCTCTTCGTGGTAGACATTTTAATACTGTGAACTTCCATATTCATTTTGTGGTTTAAAGAGTTCAGCAAATGATCTGGACCTTTCAAGTTGTCTCTGATTCCCAGCTCAGATTTGTGTCTGGTTTTGCTTGCATATCCCACGAGTGCAGTGGGCGACCAAACACAAAGTCCATGAGTTGTCTCTTGCCCTTAGTGGAATAAATAAAAGATAAAATTCTTTGCAATCTAACTACTTTCATACACACCTGCATTTAAAAACACAGACTCCTCCTCTACTAAGGAAGTTCCTCAGCTGCAGCTTGTAGGAACTCATGGAGGGGGAGAAGGGGAAGGAA
This sequence comes from Apteryx mantelli, assembly GCF_036417845.1. NCBI lineage: Eukaryota > Metazoa > Chordata > Aves > Apterygiformes > Apterygidae > Apteryx > Apteryx mantelli. The sequence goes on along the minus strand of NC_089980.1, from coordinate 46,078,019 downwards.
TTTGTCATGCCTGTGCTGCTTATATGTATTTTTCTATGTATCCACTACCCAGTGCTGATAGAGACAGTTTTCTGTGCTAAAGAGACAGTAGATCTGGCCAAATACGCCCATTCTTGTGCCTAAAGACTGAGGGCATTCTGGCCCTCAACTAGACTTTTCACAGTACCAGAATAAATACTGACTGCACCATTAACATGAAAGAGTTAAGTTTAATTTTGCTTCTTTGACAAACCGCTTCTTAAAGGCTTTTCTGTTTGCTCATCTCCACTGGATCTTAAACAGAGACATTGTGTTGCTATGGAAAATAGTGAGCGAGCAATAACAAATGCTTCCTCACATGGAAGCAAAGCACCCTGTTAACCATCAGCCATGCAGATATAACTGAGAGAGCGGAGAAGAAAATATGGGGAAATATATGAAACCAGTTCCAGCTTTCGTTCTCTCCTTATGTGAAATACAACTTTCTGTTCTTTCAGCACAGCATGGTGGCACTCATGTGATCCTGGAAAAGAGGGTGAATTGCTGATAGCAATTTCATTATTCAGGCATACCCACCACTGTCATGGATATCAGTCTGAGACGAGATGTTGAAAAGCCTCACCTGAGTTACACTTTACATACGCACATCTTATACTAAGCCAAAAAGAATATGGGATTTTTCTTTCTATGATTTTCTTAGTCCCAAGAAATTTCTTCATGAAAAATATGTGGGAATATAATACCCTAAATCCAATCAGACTTCATCTTGCCTCCAGACTCTGAAAGCACTGGAGAAAAATAAATTAGAAAAATTTGACATTGGCCTTGATCTTTGCTTTGCCACCTAAGATGCTTTCCAGGATCAGTCTTGAAATTCAACACAGCACCATTCTGTTGGAAGAAAGCAAAAGCTGCACAGTAGAGCTATTTTATTTTTTTAAATATGACTGTTATAGCTTAATTTTTTTTAAATGGCCACATAGGACCCAACCTATTTTAAACAACTGAACCTTTTCATTCTAAAATCTCTGCCTTTTTTCCATCTATCTGCAGTTTTGTTTTTGTAATGTTCTTGCCTGCAAAAAGTTAAAGTCAATACTCATGCAGTGTACTGCAGTTGACATTGTAGGTCTTTGTTTAAAGAGGCCATTTGTGATGTGACAGGCTAAGAACAGACCATAGTTACATTGCTGTTATGGCTGAAGACAGACAAAGCTAGGCCAAATTCTGTAGAACTTGCTCGAGAAAAACTCCAAAAGAAACTTTGCCTAAATTAATGAAAGAAAGTCAGAAATGGAGTTTGGCAGTTCCTTGTTTTTAAGAGTGTACTTTAAAAATCCTAGCTCATCCTTTTTTCAACTGCTGCTCATGCATGGTTCAAAACTGTGTGCTAATTCAAATGTAATGCTAATGTAAAGACTTAGCTAAAAATATACATCAAAAATGCCTTTGATATAGAGTTAAGTTCCAGTTATATGTGAGATGTAACCTGGGAAATAGAAAATTTATCAGCTGAAATTAAGCTAATTTGTAATAACAATGAATGGTGAATAAGATGGTCTGAAAAATGGCTCACTGCCTTATGAACTTAATCGGCAGCAGAAATTGCACTATAACAGTCTTACTGAATCAGCAACACATCTGTGCATCAGAAGAATTAAATCATGAATTGTTTTTATAGCCTGGAACAGAGGGACAAATCATAAAATCCAGGGTCTTTTGTTTTATAAGTGATTCATTAGTCTTTTTCCTGTTCTTGATGCACATGTAAATGAGTAGATGTCTGTTCCAATTTCTGTCTTCTGTCCAGAGACAGCATTGCCTTGTAAGGGTGCAGTAATCCACCCATGCACGTAAACTTTTTTTGGTAATACATCCCTACTTTATATACATTTTTGAAGAAATTAATTTATTCAAAGAACACTCAGGCTGGATGTGGAACACAGCATTCCACACGGCTTATTTTTTTACCTATATTTCTAGCTGTATTGCCTAAGGCAAATGAGGTCTTGGGACATGCCCATGATTACATTTTGAGTCAGTAAATGAAACAGGACTAATAAAAGACTTTTACTAAGCCTTAGTCACAGCACTGTCTATAAACAAAAATGTTTTCCTGTGAATGATTTAGACCAAGTTCAACTTTGTAAGCTTGACCCCTTTTTCAGCTTTCTGCACCAAAAAAGATATATTAGTCCTCATTACCTACCAAGAAGGTAATGTACCTGCAATGTAACAGGGAAATCTTGCAGAGCAAGTAACATAGACCTCCCTGGACATCAAAAACATGCAAGAATATTTCACTTCTCCCTTGGTATGGAATCAAAGAGAGTCTTGGGTACTCTAGCTCAAACCACATCACAGCTGAAGTGTCCAAAGAGAATCTAAAGTTTCAGATTCAACCACTGCTATGTAAAACAATGCCACAGAAACATTCTCATGTCAAAAACACAATTTTTATAGCAAGCTGAATAGCTCTTTCAGGCAATAAGCAATCAGATCCAATAAATACCTTACTCCAACTAAAACAGAGATCCACTGTGTATCTCTGTGGAAAGTACTTAGCCTAGACTCTAATGTCTAGAAATTGGCATAATTTGAAGGCATCCAAGAGAACAAACACTCAAATTACAGACTGTTAAAATAGGAAATATGCTAGAGATCTTCTGACACATTTTGTTGGACAATTCTCCAGTTATGCTGCTGTCCAAATATAACTCTGTGTATTAGTTTGAAAAGGCAGTAAGAGCCATGTTTTCAAGACATGAACTGAGGTGAGGGCTCCAGATCTAGCTTACAAAAATAGAAAAGATGACAGGGACCAAGAATATGCCCCCTAATTCTGTACAGGGAAAGCTGTTCTGTGGATACACTATGATGTCTATAGGAACAGAGCTGGCTTCAGCTGGAGGAGGAGTAGAGACCAGGTCTTTCTCTTCTGCTGATGTCTTGAGCTGCTTCCCACTTCTGTCCTTTCACAGCGTGACGCCCCAGGGGATTGCCCTAGTTATCTCTAAAAACAGTTCAGCTCCAGATGGGACAAAGCAGGCCAGAATAATGGAAGTGTCTTCTTCAGTCCCTGGAAAACCTGAGTGCAAGTGAAGACAGCCCCAGTCCATAATAACTCATACAAGCTTGTTCCATCTTTCTCTCTGCCCTATTGCAAGCAGAAGAGCTTCCAGACTGTGTAAAGCAGGATGAATACCAAAGCAGCCCGTGATTCAAGGCTCTTTCCTCCAGCTTCCTGAGTTCAGCTCACAGCCAAATTAGGAAAGCATTTATTCTCAGTCTCCCTGCACTGCAAAGGAACTGGAATTCCTCTTTCCAACGCTCTTCTGAATCGGTACAGCAGGATCAGCAGCTTCTGTGGTACGGAGAATATCAGGGTGAGGAAAAAAAAATATGTTACCTTTGAAGTTCTGTGTTCTCCCCAAGCTAAGCAAGAAGCCCAGTTTCTAATTAGTAAATGTGATCACACCTGCAGAATTGTGTGTTTTTTAAAAGATTTTATCTAGATGTCTCTCATAGTTTCTGAGGACTGATTTCACTGGGAGCGAGTTCACAGTGCTAGGAATATCTTTGGAACCAACCCCTTATGTTTAGGCATCCAATTGTCTTCAAAAGAACTTGGCCTGAAAAGAGAGAGAAAAAAATGTAAACTCTATGTGCTTCAGCATAAAACTGAAGAACATCACCCAGTCAAAAATCCTTTACTTTCTCAGATCTTCCCTAACTGTACCCTTGACCCCTCTCACTGTGGTATGAGCAAGAACTCCAATTTTAACTTACCACACTATCCTTTTTGAGGCTGAAAATATAGGATATTTTTCCCCAGTCACACCAGTGGACTTGCCTGATGGACCTGAAGTTTCCAAACCACTCTTCAGTTAGCTCTTCTCAAAATGCGTGAACCAAATCAAATAACCACTTTAAAAAATAAATTATTTGCTCAGAAAGCATAAGTTATCATTATATCGGTTTGAATTCACATCTCAGACTATACAGGAAAAATACCTTTCTTGTTTAGACAGGACCTCTGAATGTAAAAATCAAGCACTGATAAAGAGCATATTTTACTTCTAAAACCCCACAGTGTAGGGAAATTTCACTGATGATAGCTAAAGGCCTTGAACTTTGTTGACAAGAACTCTCTACAGTTTCTGGTGGAAGCCCCACAGAAGGGAACAAACATGTTCCTGTCCTTAGGGTACAAGGGGAGGTATTTATTGGCTGACTTTCCCTCATACACAGCTGTGCTCCCAAGCCTCACTCCAAATCATCTACTGCTGGAAAAAGCCACCTGAATGGTGTTTCAGTAATTTTGAATAATGCACATTCACCTGGAATCCAGAGCAACTTGAGGCTTGGAATTGGGATATTAAGCTAAATTAACATGAATGAAAGGAGACACGTGACCTTCCAGAATCTGGAAACCTGCTGTCCTCCTGGTCCTCAGCATTTTCAGGAAATTATCTTTTTTATAATGTTGACATTCACCTACACAAATGGAAATCTGTAGTGTTTCCCAGAGCTGACACTGAAACTTACAGAAAAGGGAGCAGGAGGCTCAGAATGAAGTAAAGTGCTCAAGGAAATAAGGATAATAATCCTGAATTTCATTTGTTGTTCTTCTGTAAATCTTTATTTGACAACATTTCCATGAAAAGACTGAAGTTTAAAATTTCACACATATTTAACACCTGGCTAAACACTGTGTAAGCCTGTGGCAGTGGCCAAACACACCTCATTACGGAAAACGTGTGACTACTGTCCTAATTAAGTCTCTCACATTTCTATGCACTATTGTGAACTGATTCTCTAGAAGCTGTTTCAATACAGCATCTGTCTCAATTAAGTGTGTCCAAATTAAGTAAAATATGTTATATTGAAATAACCACCTCCAGCTGTGGTTCTTTATATCATTTGAAAATGTGTTTCTAATAATGCTGTTTGCAGGGCAGCAGAGTGCAAATATTTTTACAAAGTAAAACAAAAATATTGATACTGTAATAGAGAATTCTTCCTGACACCTGTCAGCATTTGATCCTGTGGCTGCTATGTCATCCACTCTTCTGACTTGCTTTATGTGCCAACTCACTCTAGCCAGCATCTTGGCAACATTTTGACTTCACATCTTTTGCTGAGTGCTCCAGGCCACGTATTTTCTACCTCTCTCCTTTCACCTCCCCCTTTCCCTTCCGGAGGTCAGAAGTTCATTTACATCTCTTTGGAACAGCCTACTTCAGTAACAGTATGTGGAACAAGATTATGTTAAAGAAAGCAATGTTGATTATATTAGAAACTAGAGAGAAGAATTAAATGAAACAAAAGTTGAACAGAACAAACTTTCCTGTATCTGGCAACTACACAAAGCCTAGCTCACCAGGTTATAATCTTGTAGTTATTACTGATATATTCAAGCATTCTAGAAAAATGTATCTGTGCTTATCTGACCTTTCTTCTCATAATATGGTCCGCAGATCTGTTACAACAGGAACTTCAGCCAGCAAGCAGCTTCAAGGAAGAACAGATCTGGCAGTCATGACCAGCAGGAAAATACTTCACCTTCTGAAGCACCCTTCAGCTGAGAAACCTCTCCCTGGCTAGGATAACTGAAATCCGCTCTGGTAAGTGGCAGATTGTGTTAGATATATTTTGAAGACATGAAAAACAAACAATAGCTTCACCTACTGCAGAACCTGGCCAATTCTATCTGGTGATGACAACATTCAACCAGCCTTTGCATGGTGTTTCCAACTCTCTGCTAGGAAGTCCAGGTGTGTAAAAAAGATGGGCAGGATGTGTTGTCCTTATTAATTCATGAAAGGAAATCTTTGGCTTAATCCATACATGCTTTTGTATTTCTCTTTTTGGAAACTCCCCAGATGTGTTACCAGGGAAATATGTTCCTCAAAGGAGGGAAACAAAGTGATTCTTTAATTGCAGCAATTCAAAATTAGGTATATCATACATAAATATGTCTGCTTCTGCAGGCTAAGACTTCTGACAGAAAACAGGAAACTACACAGGCTAAGGCTAGCTTATCAATGTGCAGAATTAGGTGTATGAGTTGGTATGCTGTAGTCCTTAATACAAAAGACAAGGGTACTCTGCCTTGAGATTGTCATTGCTTTTAAGGACTGGATGTAGATGCTTCACCAAGAGATCATTATTCCTTGAATTTCTTTAGTTTATGACTGCCATAAAGGCTAAAAAACATTATTTGTCTGAATTAAGAGTATAATAGTTGGGTCTCATTAGAGAAATCTGTCAACTTCAGGTACAAAAACTTATCACGCTGAAGGGAAAATAGCCAAAAGCTTAATTCATGGCTAGGAAATGTGAGGATACCTACTGCAGGATTGGAGTAAGGTTGGTGGCCTAGGAAATTCTATAATACTGGCATACGAACAAAACTGTTCAGGACAGGGAAATATGCCTTTAACACAAGGATAATCATGTTCTTCTTAGTTATTAAATCAAACTGTCACATCTGGAACAAGTCTCTTTTACCCACTAGAGGAGCTGTGCTCTCTCTTTCCAGTGCCTGTTCCCAGAACTGAATTGCAACGATCTCTTCAAAAAAGTCACACTTCCCACATGTGCCAGTTGTGAGAGCAGACAGTGAACAGCCAGAGCTGACAGGAGACAACAGCCACGCAGAGAAAAGTGTGAGATAGATACACAGCTTTTTGAAAGAGGATGGAATGGAGAACTAGACGAGAGAGCAAGGAATAGTGGGGAGTAGCAGGTATGATAGAAAATAGGGGAAACCACTTACTGTCTGACCAAGGGGTGAGAGGAAAGGGCAAGCATGAAATAAAGGGAGGAGAGCCATGGAAACAATGTCAGGCAAGGAGCAGGAAACTGAGGACAAATAGCCACTATTCATTATTTTTTAGAGAGGTAGAGATTGAGACAAATTGAGGCAAACATTACTAAATATGAGGAATAGGAAGGGAAGTCTCTTCACTTGAGACTTGAATTAACTGTTGATGAAAGCAAAAAAAAATAGAAATTCAGAATAAAGAAAACAGATTTTGTGAACACTAAGGAAGAGGAGGGATGTGAAGACATTGGGACAAAGGGGAGAAGATTAGACAAAAAGGGATATTCTAATGCAGAAGAGGAACATAGGCAAAAAACACTAAATAACTCCAATCCTAAAATAAAGCAAATAAGAAAAAGATTTTCTTGTCTTTAGCCATCAAGCTAGAAGAAAGAGACGAGGTGATCCCTCATTCACATCTCCCTTTTGCAAAAGACTATACACTGTTAGTAAATTACAGAAATAGCGGAGTAACATTTGCTTTCATGACACATGCTGCTGCAAAGCTAATCTTCTGGATGCCCGTGTTAATTCCTCCAAAGATGACCCCTGGCATGCACAAATACATTTAAGGATCCATCTAAACGCATCTCCAAATGTATTAGAAAATTTCCATTTATCATAATCAGCTTTAGATCTGTAATTCTATTGACTGACTCTCTGTGAACCTTTCTAGAGTAAACTGCTCCTCCAGGAAACCATTCACTTAAGTTATGTGAACACACACTGGTATTAACTGACACTTTCACATGAAGTAACAGAGACGTAAGGCACAAAACAATCCTTGCTATGTAATGTCATTCTCAGTGTTACAGATGAAGAAGCTAACTTAAAATGGCGTTTGGGAACAAAAGTATTTTATTTATCTTTTAGTGATTTGGCAGATGCCTATACTGCTTCTGATTGTTTTTGCCACTGACTTGATTCATTGTGCCAGAAAAGTTGCCTAGCATTTCAGCTTAGTGAGTATATTTTGATTTTGACATATTTTATAGAAATGCTGCAAATTCTTCCTGAATTGTTGCTTGATCCTGGAACCAGATAAGAAAATGGAAGTTTTAAATTGAGTTAAATAAGACTAATATTGAAGGGAGCATTTCTGCAAAGAACTCTACAAGGTTTCTGTATATTCACTGCATATTCAAGTCTCTCAAGCTCTCTCCATTGATTTTAAGAGGCACTGAGCTACACTGAAAGTGTAAAGTCTGACTAAAGCATATAGTTAGAAAAATATGAATGTAATCTCTGGACCACCAGATTCTCAAACTTATGCTAAGGCCACAAAACATGTAGCTTGAGTCATGAGCCAGACATTATTGGAGGAAATCTTTACAATTTTGTATCAGTTTAATGTGGTAGCCATTTCATGAAGCAGCTAACTAGCTGCCCACACATGCCTATTTCATTCATCTGAACAAATTGTTCAAATATTCATAGAGTTTTCTGCTACTCATATGCAGGACCACACTTTCAAATGCTCATACTTTGTCTGTGTTTAATAGATTTTTTCCTTCAAATGTGCAGACCTGTGATACTCATTATAGGGTACTTAAGGTGTAGGAGGTCACAACATTTGCAGCTAAGTCACAGGGAACCTAATTCATATGCTATACAAACACAGTGATATTATGTATAAAAAGTAAGCAGTAAAACGGCAAATGAAAGAAAATGATTCTAAACTGGGTGTGAGTATCCAAACTGTAAATCAGGTTACATGAAAAAACAGGCTCATATCTCCTCTTTCTTCTCCTTACTCTGCTACACTTAAGGCAGTGAGATTACTCAGCAAGATAGATTTAAATCATTTAGTCCCTATGTGGAGAATCATCTCTTACTGTTATTCATTCTTTGTAGGTATGAAATAAGCTTGTTTTTTCCCATTGGACTGTTTAGTAAACCACAGAGTCACCCAGACAGTGATCAAAGCTTGATTAGATTATTTACATATCAAATTGACCCCAGTCACTGGTATGAACCCCATTAGCTTCAAATAATTTAAAAGGAAATCACAGACAATGAAACAGCTCCCTCTCTCATGGATGGGAGAACAGCTGCCTGTAAGATCACAGTCATGCCAAGGATACTTTATGTTCTACAGATGGTTCCCTTCTGTCTCAAGTCTGAAGATAGAGATGTGCTGAACAAGCCTTTTGTAGCATTCTTATTGAAAAGATAATAGCCAACAATCAAATCTGAGCAAAAAAGAACAGTGGAATATTTCCCCTAAATATAAAAATCTATCAATGGCCTTTTAGCAATGACAAAAAATTTGGTATCTTCCCACCATGGACGTGATTGATTATAGCTGGAAAGGACAATGTTTTAAATGTTAGAACTGGAATGGAATTATATCATTGTTGATTATAGTGCATGCCTGCTCACACCAGTTATCGTCCTTTGCCTGTCTGAAGATTAATACTCTGTATACATACTGTGAGGGGAGAAAGTTGGAGCAAATTCCTTTCTCGCATTTTTTTAATTCAGCCAGATTTTTTTTCCCTAGTAAGAAAATTCTGTTCTCTGTGTTTTATACACAGCAGCTGCAGAAAAGTGAGTTGAAAAGACTCAGTTCACAAAGAGTGGCACCTTTTTTAACAAAAATGTGAGCTGTGAAAGCCTGACCATGTGCAGTAGAAATTTTCTGCTGTGTTACTTAGTGCCCTATGAGCAGGGCAGTGCACTCGCTTGGGGAGGTTTGTTCTATTTAGACTGCATCACTACAGCAAGTTTTCTGTGTACCTCAGGCAATAGAAACCTCTTAGCGATAGTGTGTAAGAGTAATAAAAAGGCATGGCAAGAGGAAAAGATGACCTTTCACTGAGGAACTGAAAATAATCACTACCTGCCAAAAGGAGAATTTTACAGCTGTTGGTACAGGTTAATTTTTGTCTTCTTTTCTCATGGCATCATGTAGCACCAGTACTACATATGGCTTCAAAATTCAGCAGTTTTTCTTCACCTCTGAGAAACACACCAAAATTGTGAAATGCCATTCTAGGTCTTGCCAACAGAAAGGGGAAGGGTTTTCCCTCTGTCAACAGCAAGTGGCTCCATAAACGAATTTGTGCTTTGTTTAACATTAAAATCACAATTGGCATTAAACAAATAGGTAGCAGGAATAAAAGACACTGAATATTTGGTAAGGAGAGAGGCAGGATGGAGACTGGGAGACTCTATGTTCTTAGAAGTTACTTCATACGACTCTTATTTGTCATCCCACAAAGAAATTAATGGAGCCCATAAACTGCAGGACTCCAGAACATAATGTCCTGTCATTAGTACTTTATTGTACACTTATTGAAATGGTATCCTGGTGGGTATTCTTAGTAAATTAAAATGAGAATATACTGATAACATGCAAATAAAGTAGTCTCTGCTCCTCTGCAGCATGTAGAACCAATGACTTTGGTGTCAAATTGATTCAATTCAGATACAAGCAAGTGATACAGCGAAGGCAGGCTTTCAGTTCTTTGTTTGCTGTAGTATGACAGTATCTGATCTTTTCCAGCTTTCCTTGGATATCCATTTCTTATCAATTATCCATCCAGTATTATTTCTGATGAAGGTACTGCCTGTCTGACAGATTTATCTGTGTAATGCAAGCTTTTACAGAATTGCCAGAATTATTCCCCTCTTCATTTGAGCTTTTCCCCACTCAATTTAACAAAGATAAAGACATCTGTGTTCTAATCTGCACACATACACTATTAGGATTGAGTTTTTTATTATTTCTAACCAGAAGTAACATTTTTTGCACTAGCTTTTGAAAAATCCTTTCCATCAGACTTTAGGGCAAATAGAATGGGAGATATAAACTGAGGATGTCTAACATTTTTTCAAATTAAAGCTTAATAAAATGCTAAAATTTTAATATTCTTTTGTTTTATATTAGCCTCTTAACATTTATATATCTCATAATTTTACTAAGCCGAAATAGCTTAGCACCTGCTAAGACTTCTGCCACTGACTTTACTCAGAGCGGGCTCTGATTCTTATGTTCCATTTACAGTTGCAGTAATTGTCATACATATTTCCTTCAGTTAACATAAACTTTGTCTCAGCTAAGAAAGGGGCTCTATTTTTAATATTTAATAATATGCAAAGCAGTGTCACAGTGTCTTGTCATAGTATTTGAAAAGTACGTAAACTGTTCCCTTTCTCAGTGCCATAACATAGGACCTCATCTAATGTTTCAAAAGTATAAAGAGGCTTTTTGCTAATAACCCCAACAACGTGTCACCCCAGATCTGTGAATAGGCATATAACATTTTGCATAAATTCCAGAGAGTAGACCTGTAAGATAGACATAAATCTAAAAAAAACTAACAAAAAATCTAACAAAATTTAAAACTGTTGATACCACCAGCAGTCAAACTCTTAATATCTGAGTATAAAGTAACACGTCTTTCTTTAATAGTACCATTTTTTTGAGCCAGACAGAGCAAAATTGACCTCAGTTGTGCTCCTTTTAAAAACATTTTGGCTCTATACCTACTGATGGCTTTTTCCAATGACTGCCTTGTGCGATGTGGCCAGTGTATTAGTACCTTAATGATCTCCATGCCCCATGCTTTATAGGCAGTTGTTCAAAAATTTAAATCTTTCAGTTTTCCACTTCTGAAATTTTAAAGAAATACTTGGGGAACGCATCAATGGAGGTTGTTCCAGATGTACACCGTTTAGACAAGATGAAGCCTCTTGTTTGTAAAATTTCCCCATGTTTAGGATAGCACAAGGTTTGGGAGGGGTCATAATAAGTTATGCTAATAATAAGTTACAAGGTAACAACATCTTTTTTCTTATTTGTAATTTATATTCATGTCTCATTGGCAATATCCCATCTCTGTGATGTTACGCAATTACATATTTCCAGTGCGTATACTGCTGAATGCTGGGTAGAGCATTCACCAAATCAGTCATCTACAAAGATACTTGGCAAGCACTGAAAATCAGAACAGAACCCCCAGAGGGTAAGCATACTCCAACTTAAATTAATATTTCATAATAAGAAGCACATTCTTGTTCTATTTTAGTTTTCAGGATGCCAAAGAACATGTTCTGGGCATGATTTGTACTGAAAACCAGAAAAAAAATCCACTTTTTCCTATTTCATAAACCTGCTAATCATTTATAGATAAGATCATTAGAGTAAGCTGAAGTCAGAGTGCAGGATCTCAATCTTTTTGTCATTAGTCAGCCATTTATGAAAATGTTTTTAAAAGCTCTAAAATAAATAACATTATAATTTCTAGCAGTGTGTTCTTGTTTTCTTTATTTTTTTCTTTTAAAAAATGCCAGTGGAAAAAAAGGTTAATTCAAAGCCTATTATTTATAAGACATAAAACTACTTTCCAAACAATGCTTATCACACAAGAAATATTCCAGAAAGCTGATTTTTGGTAATTATGTAAAAGTCAACTCATTCAGAACTCCCTGCAATTATCTCTCTCAATCTGTGGAACAACAAAAATGATTAAGGGGCTAAGGAAACTTTGTTATGAAAAACAGTTAAAAAAACAAAGAAGTCTAACTTCACCATTCAGCCATTAAAGAGGAAGATGATGAGCAAGCTCATGTATTTGAATGCTATAAAGAGCAAGGAAAAGGGAGGCATATTTGGCATAGATCAAGAGAATCAGGTTAGGGATAAGATAAAACTAAATATAAGAAGAGTGAATATGGGGGAGGGAGTGGAATCACAGCAGTGAAGTTTTAAAGTAGCAATAGATACAAAGTGGCCAAGCTTCTGCAGCAGTGCAGGCCCTTGCAGCTGTATTGCAAGTAGGGATCAGTTATGAAGGATGATCCTCTGTGGCTACTTTTGGAAATATATATGTCATGTCCATGCAGTGTGTGACCAGACAAGGACCAACACGTACCTGTGCAGGGCTATGCTGACTAGAAAGAATGTGACAGGATTTAGGGTAGCCCTGACTTGGGCTGAAAACCAAAGCTAAAGAGACACTTATTCCTTTCCAGATTATACACACTATAACTTTTTCTCCCTCCACTGTGCTGTGAAGCTTGCCTCTACCCCAGTCACTTCAGAGAATTAACTCTCAAGGATAGACTATGAGATTCTACAAGTTTTCCAGTTTCTAGTTTCTGTAAGGGTAAACTGGAAGAATTCCAACAAACACACAAAAATCTAACCAAAGCACTGAATACAATCTAGCAAGCTGTATGAGCTTGAAAGTCTTTAAAGTAATACATGCCCTGATTCTCTTTTTTTCTTTAGCTAGTAACTTTTGTGAAGGCAATATAAATATGCACGCACACACATGCACAAACATAGACTCAGTGAGAGAGGGGTCCAGCATATGTGTTTTCATCCTGCGCTTGAGCTGGACACCTCTAATTGAATTTATCAGGAGAACTAGCCCACGTTTTTGAAAGGGAGTAGCAACTTATTTCAAGGCACTTAAGAAGATTTTGACTTTTAGAAGGGAGTTCCCTACTTTATATCTGTCAAAAAGCGATTCAGAAACTGAAGCACCCAATATCACAAGTCAGCTTGAAAATTTAGCTGTGACCCTTTTTTATCAGAGCCACCTTTTCAAAGCACCAACATCTAAAATATGTCTGAATCAGGTATTAAAAATAGGGTCTGTGACTGGAAGTTCTGAGGCATATGGACTAGGATTGTGACACAGTGTAGGAGACAGTTATCAGTACACTACAGAGAAACAACAAAATACCATGAAACTATTATAAATAGAAAAATAATTTCTCATTTGAAATCCAACTAAAATGAAAATATAAGTGTAAAAAGTCTACTGACAGCAATCAGAGGAATCATTAACACCAATCATTACCCCATTCTAAAACTGTTCTCAAAAATAATAAAGGTCCTCCAAAAGAACTTTGGATTACAGAGAACCAGGAAAGCTTTAACCAATCAGTGCCTATACGATTGTCTTTTCCATCATCTCCTCTTGTTTCATACACTTTTTGTCCAATAAAAAAAACCTTTTTCTTTCTTCCTATTTCTATTCAGCAGCCAAAATCAAACCAAAATCAGAATATACAAAGTGAATAGTATATAGCAATTTTCCATTCTTCAGTGAGAAGATGCTAAGCTATTCTCCAGGCTATAACACTCTTAACAGCAGGTGGTGCGGATGTCCAGCCCTATCAGCTGCTGCAAAACGGAGTTCAACTGTCACTAGGAAATACTGACTCTTTCCAGAGTCCTATTCAGATATTTGGGGAGAAAAAGAGCTCAGCCATATCTCTTAAAACTTTGTCCTTGTGTAGCTTGCACTTGTGTCTGGTTCAGCAATTCTGCCATTTGTGGATACTCACTGCCACAAGTGCTGACTTTCATCCCAAGGCTAAAAAAGAAGCAACACTAATTACGCTTTTGTCCATACCAGTGGGCAAAAGGCTTTTCACTTGAAGATATCTGATTAAGGATGCTATTAAAAGAAGCTTTGAACAAAAAGAAACAGTCCATGTTTTTCTCTGAATACAGTAGAATTAGTGTAACACTCAAGGTTAATTTTCACATGTTTCCTATGTAAAAATTGTGTGCGGTTTGGAGAATTAAAGCCAAATTCTGATCTCACTGATGTCAGACGAGATACCCCAGTGATTAATGTGGTTCTTGGCTTCCCAGGCAGCTGTTGGAGTCAATGTGTTTCTAATAAGATGGAGACACAGTAGGGGCCAGGTGCTCTGTTGGTTTAAATTGTTAGAGTCACAGGAGTGGTGTAGAAGGTTAGTAGATGGAAAATGTTTTCTGCCTTCCCTGAACTCATACTCCTGGTCCAGCAATTCAGTTGCTGCAGCCCAACATTTGTACTGGCTGGGGTACTGACTGAGGCTTACTTTATAAACCTTGTATTGTAATAGTAGTAAAACAAATACTTGATGTTGTATATTTGCAAAAGAACTCAGTTTCAAGTATTTAATTCCCCCGTTATTTTGTTTTTGGACAGAATTCTACCTGTTTCCCTCAAAGTAATTATTTTTCTGGTATTTTCAAAAGCACTTTTGTACCTACTTTTTATCTAAATGTTTAGCTCAAAGACAGCTGATGTGCTGTTCATTAAGTGTACTACTGTATGAAATATTTAATGCAAGCCAAACACCAAACCTGAGACTGGGTAATAATGCTGTAATGGAATGGCAGGTTCTATTACAAGACGAAAGTTAAATGAGGCTTCACATAGTCAAAGTTGAGTAATTTCAGGCTACAAAGCTGGAGAGAGGCTGGCAAGCAGAGGAGTGATTTCCTCCTGTATCGATGACTATCCTTACAGAGAGCCCAGTCACATCTTTTAATCATTCCACACCGCTGCGTTGTTGCACTTCTGGCAACAACAGAGCACCCTGAGGAACAGTGCTGTGGTGTCTGCAACATCAGCCTCCTGGCACGGAGCTCTTTTTCCAGAGTAGGGAAGCTATTCACCAATAACTGGGCTTCTTCAACATACGCTGTGTATGTGCTACTCCCAGCACAGTGGACCAGAGATTTTTTTGGACAGCACCTGTAGCAGTGCACACAGCTCCCCCGCCCCTTCATCTGCCCTCACTAGAAGCAATGCTATGTAAATAAGCAGTGCTATGGCCCTAACCTCTTCTCGACTTCATAAATCCTGCACATTTTCGGAGACCCCAGAGAGAAAGGGGAAAGTTGTGAGTGTACCTATAGACAACACAACTTGAATAAATTCCAGTTATCAGTAACCTCTCATTTTTGAGAGCTTATCTATACACATATTCACACAGTATGTGACTGCAAGCAGTACCTCCAACATACCACTGTGTAGCTGGAGAAGTGCCCCAGTGTCCCTTAAATGAATCGAGACAGAAGGACTCATTTTTTCATGACAGAGCAATCTCATGCCTGAAAGTATCTGTATTTGTGTAGTGCAATTACAGAGGGTGAATGGAGTCCAGATGGCAGCTCTGCAATTCGTAGGGATGAAAACATTTTACAGAGAGGTCACTAGTACCATCTGAGCTGTAATGGAGGTTCAGATATACTGTGCTGTCCTGCCTTGCTGATGCTTCACAGGTTTTAACATGATCTGTGACCCACCAGCAGTTTCTCTGTGGAGATAACTGACCCTTACAAGCTTTCAGCTACAAATTTCAGAAGAGAGGAAAGTTTTTGCCTGTATTTCATCCTGTCAAGATCAGAAAAAAAAGAAGACATGGATTATATAGAACATGCAAAAATAGTTTAGGCAGAAAAAATTGAAGATTAATTTTCATACTTGGAGGGAAGCTGGACTTCATCTCAGAGAGAAACCCAGAAGGAGTGCTAAACATGATTTTATCAGAAAAAAAAATGGCTATTTTCTCTGAGATGAAGGAGGGAGCTAAGAGCTGACCTATCATGGGAGTAAGGACTAGGTTCAGCTCCTCAAAGGACTGGGAGTGCTCTCTGGCAGAGACCCTCACTAACACTTTAGTGAATTCCACTGTAGTGGAGCAAAAAAAAGACAGAACAGCCTCTTACTGAGAGTACTTCTCTTCTTATCAAAAAGATCCATTGACCACTACTTGCCTGGGCCGATGGCTCTGCTGCTCAGTCCCACTCAACCACAGGTAAGGTGGTTTCATGGCAGAAATGCCCCAAACAACACATGAGGTCAACTTGGCTTTGTAGGAATATATAAGTGTAATCCTTACTACTATCAATTAAAGCATTTGCCATATGAGGTGCTCGTGTGTGCTCTGCACCTGAGAACTTGCTAGCATCAGTGTCATCACGTATGGGATGCTGCAGGTCAGGAGCGCAGCTGGTTGAACTTAACTGAAGAGGTCTGGTAACAAGGACAGGACTCTGGTGAGCTGCCCTTGTACTAGGAGAGGGTCAGGAGGGTGAATGTTCTGACTCCAAGTTTTGGAGGTGGTGCAACGGTTGTGCTTCAGTAGTAGGGAGGAAAAGCAGGATGAGTGTGGGACCCACAGTGTGGGTGTAAAAAGAGCCAAGTGCTTGAGAGAATACCTTCCTAGGAGAAAAAACAAGTTAACTTGCATGACAAGTTACCAGTGTCCATCACATTAACAACTACATTGCTTCTCTTTTGTAATTCACCTATATTCTTACATCTTTTGTTTTAAAAGTAGTAATTCATAATTAGCTTTATATCATGAGGGAGAAATTATCTCCCTTCCAAAACAGTTAGTTCTGGTGCCAAAAAGCAAGAAGATGGGCAAGAACAGAAGCTATCTATCTATCTATCTATCTATATCCTTCTCACGGCAGCATAATAACCTTTTCCAGTCTACGAGTGTTAATATTGAAGGCAAGCAGACATGTATTTTGCACGTGCTATATTGGATTCACCACTTGCAGAACTTGAAGCACTCTGGCCAAAGTCAGACTAGTTGTTTCTGCGTCTGCCAGTTGTGTGTACCAGCTGGTGCAAAGTGAGAGGGCAAGGAGAATTGGCCAGTAAATAAAAACCTTCACTCAGTGGCTGCATACCCCACATTGCTGTGAGCGCAGTCAAGAGCAACCACTTTGCAGGAAGCTGCCCAGCAGAGAAGACTTCTTGAGAATTTCCCTGTACTTCATCTAAAAGTTGTTCTTACCAAAACATACAACGAATTATCACTGATGTAAACCTGAGCATATCACCTTAGCTTGATACAACAGTGTAGCAGTAATACCAAAAAAACCTCAACTAACAAAAGAAAAATGAGGTTAAAATATGTTTATAGGCAATATTTTGTTGTGTTTATAAAGCTAAGTAAATTAAAATGTTGTTAGTTTATTTTAGCTCTACTACCTAATACAGAGATAAAGACAGGTGATATATTGGCATGCTCACATTCAACACAGGGTGTACAATTGTCAGTCAGCTTTTAAGGAACTTTCTTGGCAAAGACTGCAGTCAGCATCATACAGTCCAGATACTTTTTTAAATTTATTTTTCTGGTCTATCCATATTTACAACTTATAAACAAAGAGCTAAGGTACATGAATGAAATCTCTTGGTAAATGCCAAAAAAGAGCTTTCTGGTCACAAAACTGAGAACTGAACATAGATATCTCAAGTTCCAATTCAATATACAAACTACAGCACTATTTTCTCCCCATTGTTTCTGAACAAAAAGTAGGAAATAGCTTCATTTTTTCACATGATAAACAGTTTGAAAAGTCCTAACAACAGACTGCTTACATATTGAACCAACTTCACCCCCTTCTTATTGGAAAATACAGTAATAATTCCCCTCTCATGATAATCTATTTTTCGAAGGAACCAATATTTAGACAGAGCTTACAGTGGGCATTCAGGAAACTAATCAAAGAAATTAAAATTACTTTCTTTGTGTAGCTCAAGTGGCTAGTTAGCAGCAGGGAGAATAAGAAATCACCACTGTATCCTTCAATATGAGCATTATTAATTAGTTTTATTCAATAAAATATTATTTACTTTGGCAACAGAATTTCTGTTCTTTTAATATCCTAGAAGCACTTGTGTTTAGCTATATTTTTATTATGCCTGTATGTGAACATTATTATACACTGCTGTACACTTTGCATTTCTTCTAATTTCACACTTGTGTATATATGCTAAGTATTTTGATGATTTGAAAGCAAGTTAAAATATGATTGTTTCATTATTACATACCAGCTGTGGATTTTTCCAACTTTTTTTTCCAATACAATTTGGTACTCTGTAAATGGAAAGGGTGGGTATTTGGTCCATTGAACCAGTAGCTGAAAATCACCAAAAAGGTAGCCTTGTGAACAAAACTGCTACTAACTTCCATTGAAAGACATTACATAGAGTGGTATTTTTTCTTTCTGGAAAAGTGGAACATGATTATAATTCAGGAGGAAAGAAGACCTAAATCAGAAGGAAAACATCTACCCAGCTATATCTTCTTACTCAGTATGTGATTATCACAGATAATACTACCAACACATAAAATGGGGCAAATTCACTTCTGCTTCCTAGAGCAACTGGCGTAAAATAAGAAGAGCCTAATGTATATGTCAAAGAAACAAATCTTATAGAAAACAGTAGCTCTGCACCAAATGGTATTACAGAGGTCAGGGTGCCAAAGATTTCAGAAGTAGTTGATGTTGAAAAACAAGTGCATCTGGAGATGTTTAAGTGAGAGGTCACCTATAGGTTTCCAGATGGTTGAAAAAAGTAGCCGAATAAAGAAAACAAGAGCTGGTACCCCTGTAAGAGGCATCCTTTAAATTAATCAATTTCAAACCTTCAAAAGCTCAGGTTTATCTTGAATAAGGGGTTGAATTCAGGGCTGATTCCCACTTTATTGAAATTGTTCTCAAACTTTAAAATGCAGATGTCAGAGCTTACCCTTAGGCTTTCTCAAGATCACAGGAACTACTGTGTGTCAAGATCACACACGCTTTTTGTTAAGGAAAAACCGTTGTCCAGTCGTCCGGCTGATATGAATAGGGTCAAGGGAGTTCAACACCTGCTTTGAAAAAACAGGCTCAGCAGTTACCATACTTTGCTACAACAGGTGCTGAACTCATCTAACCTTATTCATGCTAAAAGACAACTGTTTTTAGCACTATCTTATGGGAGGAGTAAGCTCTGATATGAGCGCTGTGGTTACATCTCTAGGTTATTCTGGAAGTAAATAGCTAACCACTGTAGTTAGGCAATTGTAGGGTCTTCAGAGAAACTTCTTTTGGCCTGAAATCTTTGTGTTACTGCAGGATGGGTAAATAAGGCTAATACTTGCCTATGCTCATACTGATGCAAAAAGATTCCTAGAAGTATCTTAGAAACTAGTCTGCCATATGAAACAACAAAAAGTGGATTCCAGTTTGTAGCATGATGATCTAAGCCATAGTAGCCCAGCACAGTAAATTGCCTAGTCCCATAAAATACAAGTCATAAAAAAAGAAAAAAGGTTGTGAATAAGGCCACCAAATTACAGTTAAACGCTGTTACAACCAAATAGCTCATGTACAACTTCATAAACACTTCAGCTGGTGCTCTTAAATTACCAGATATATTTACTTTAGTCCTCTGAAGCACATTAAAGAAAAAATGTTCTTTGTTCTCTGGAACTATTTGGACTCTTTAGCAGTTCACTTAACACATCATAATGTTTGTCATAGACTTTCCTAAAACACCACAGAAAAATGCATACTTCAGGAGAGGAATAAATCTCTTAAAAGGTATTAGTGTAATGAAGTAAGTCACCCCGTAGAGGTGAAGTGCTTGTTAATATCAGTGGATTTTCGTTCCAGTTCAGCAGAGTGCTGAAGCAAGTTCCACTAAAATCAGTAAGCAAATACACATGCAAGTTCTTTTCTGAATCATGGTCTTTAATTGTTATTCTGCTGGCTCTCGTGGGTTTTGCCTTTCCTTTTTCAGTGGACAGTGACCCTTGGAGCACGTGACAGTAACAGTTGTCCAAACATAAATTATGTTTGATTGTCTTTCAAGGTTCTTGCTCTTCTTCTCTTGGGTTGTCTCAGAGCAAGCCCCTCCTATCCCAAACATGCATGCTTCAGAGTTGCATTTGAGCCCTTGTATCCTGTGGCAAATATGCAAGGAAGTGGAATAATGTGTTTAATATTTTCAGACCTGTAGATGTTCACACAGAATCGTTGGGGTTGGAAGGTACCTCCGGAGATCATGTGGTCCAACCCCCCTGCTCAACACAGGGCCAACTGGAGCAGGATGCTCAGGGCCGTTCACAGTTGGATTTTGAATATCTCCAAGGATGAAGACTCCATAACCTGCCTCGGCACCCTGTTACAATGTTCAGTCACCCTTATGGTGTCTTTTTATAAAAACAAAAACAGAAAAAGAATTTTCTTACATTTAAAAGGAATTTCTTGCATTTTAGTCTGTGCACGTTGCCTCTTGTCCTTTCACTGGACACCACTGAGAATAGTCTGCCTCCATCTTCTTTACTCCCTGCCATCAGATATTTATACATATTGGTAAGATCCGCCCTGAGCTTTCTCTTCCCCAGGCTGATCAGTCACAGCTCTCTCAGCTTCTTCCCATATGTTGTCAAGAATTAAGATTAGGCTATTGTTACCTTGTAAAAAACTGACAGTGTTTGCCTGAAGGACCCCACCCTGGAAGCAGGTGGCAGTCCTCATGAGAAAGGATTAAGTGAAAGTTGCTGACAGGCAGAGACAGGCTCTGAGGGGAACTGGCTTATTTTTCCTAGGGAATGCTAATTTAGAATATGGACTAAATTATCCTGGAAGAGGGATGCTAGGAGTGGCCACCTGAGGCAGAATATATGATCTGAATTTTATGGTATATTCTTTGTCTTTTTTTTTTTTGATTAAAGACAAACACCATTAAGATCCTGAGCCCATAATTTTCACATTGCAGGGGCAGTCTTTAGCAGATAGGAAAAGCTGTCTGTTTTTATTCTTTGCAAGCACTGATAATGTCAGAATTACTGAGGTGATTCAGGGGAGCACTAGAAAATTGAATTGTCCTTCAAATACATTACTGAAAACTGAAGGATTGTTTGCAAAAATACATCTGTTTCTGGATTGCTGATTCTGCTATTCTGAAGCATTTTCATTTCAGTAAAAGCTTTGGATATAGACTGCAGTTAAAGGGAACCAAGTTTCATGCAGCACATAAAGCACAACCCGTCAAAATAAGTGGCTTGTGTACTACTCTTATCTCCTAGATTCAAGAGCTCTTTAACTCGTGACAGCCCTTTACACAATTCTTACAGACTGCAGCACAGATCTCCTGTCCCTGACAGTCCCTCTACATTCAGACTTTAGGTTTTCCCTGGCCTGTTGCAGATCTTTATTTGCTACTTTTCTTTGCTAAATCTGTCTTATATTGGGGAAATTTTGAAAACAGTGGGTTAGTCTGGCTTGGTCATTAGAGATGAGATTTATTTACCTGTCTGATACTACACTACCATATTATTTATATGCATGATATGATGTGAAGTATGTTTCCTTTACCTGTCTGTGTTTGGGTTCCTCATGGACATGGTGGGGGGTTGGTGTTTCTGAAGTCCCTATGGATATGAATAGCCTGACAGGAAAGATGGATCCCAAAGAACTGAATAAACAAACAAAATTGCCAGAGAAGCTGACAGTCCAGCTGTCACTGCACAGAGAAGCCAGTGAAACAGAAAGTATGTGAACTCTTCAGTAGACTGTAAAATTCTCACAAAATGAGTGAGTGGACAAAAAAGTAGCAAATTAGCTTCAGTGTAAATAACTATAAGGTAATTCATCCTGGGGAAAAATAAGCTAAACTATGCTTACAGGATGCTGAACTTGAAATTGGCAGTTACAGCTCAGGGAAGAGATCTTGCAGTCATTGCCAGCAGCTCTCTGAAGTCATCAGCTTAAGGTGAAACAGTAGTCAAAAAGCCAAAAAATGGTCAGGCATCATCAGAAAGGGAATTGAGAATATAACAAAAAGCATCATTTTGCTGCTGTACAAAATCTTGAACTCACATCTTGGGCACTATGTGCAGTTTGGTCTTCATATCACAAGGAGGTCATAGAGGAGTTAGAAAAGGTACAGAGAAAGGCAATAAAAATGATTAAGGGTATGGAATAACTGCCTTACAAGGAGCAACTTAAAAGGCTAAATCTTCAGCTTTGAGTGCAGAAGGCTCAGTGGGAATCTGGCTGGGATGTACAAAATCATGAAGGCACTAAGTGAAGTGAGTACAGAGCTGTTAACTCGCCAGATCCTTCAGTAGTAAAACCTGATGTCATTCATTAAAACTAGTAGAAGATGAGTTTAAAACAGGTAAAAGTATATACTGTTTTACACAGCAGCCAGTCAAGTTCTGAAATTCTTTGCCACACATTTTGGGGGCAGACAGAAAGGTCTGAAAGGTCAGTTTCTAAAAGGAATTAGAGATTCCTGGAAAACAGGCCCAATAATATGCTAAAGAGAATAGGCAGGAACTGCCTATTCAATGACTGTGGATGTGGGAGGAGTACTAAGGGAAGACTGGCCAAGAGTGCGTGCTCTTCCTGAACAGCATTTCCTAGTGCCACTTTTGGAGACAGCGTGCTGGTCTACATGGACCACTGGTCCAGCATGGTGGTATGTCTTACATTCTCGTTTTCAACACTGGGCTCTGCTGAAAGACATAATCTGCATCTGCCTCACAGCATCCTAGTCTCTTCTCTATTCCGCAGCCTCATGTACAAAAGCTGGCTGGTCTGCATACTACAGAGCAGGTCAATCTACTACGTCTGGTGTGTGGGGTCACAGAGTGCCAGAGAGACTGCAGCAACATGTAGTAAATGCATGAGAATCTCAGGCAACATCTGGAGTGTGTGAGATGTGGTCAAATGATTAAGTCATATGCTCAGTTTCATGCCTGGCTGTTTAAGGACTTCTGTCAGAGGAAAGCATTGAGAACATCAGGCTGATAGGCAGTAATAACAAAAAATATAAATTACTCCTTCTGATTCCTTCTGTTCCCCTTTTGGATCCTACTACATGACTTGTTGAGAGTAAGATTATGGGAGGCCATGAACAAGCTTAAAATCTGGCCCTGCTTAGCCATCTCCTATTTTGTATGGGGGAAGGAAGTGGCCTAGATCTGACCCATCTACTATATATAATATATTCCACGGCATGTAATGTTTTGACAGCTTAAGTAGATATACAAGCACT
Organism: Apteryx mantelli; assembly: GCF_036417845.1. Lineage (NCBI taxonomy): Eukaryota > Metazoa > Chordata > Aves > Apterygiformes > Apterygidae > Apteryx > Apteryx mantelli. The sequence continues at coordinate 46,054,613 of NC_089980.1, read as the reverse complement.
GAATTGGTAACTCATTCAAATGAAAATTGGTATGCCTCCTATCTGAATATTGCAGGTTCTGGTTTTATTCAGATAATTGTGTTTATTTTTTCTTTTCCAGCAAGATAATTCTACATATTACTTCAGTGTCTGGTATGTGTTAATCTTGTCCAGGTTTTTTCTAATGCACTTTCATGAAATTTTAGATACAGATATCATCTGTGTCAGTAATGGGGAACGTAGGTGCTGGACAGGAGCAGAGGGTTCATAATCTATTTTGTCCACCTTACAAACATATTGCTTGGGACAGATTTTTTTTTCTCCAAGTACAACATTATGTGAGACTGGATGCACTGAGTGCCACTAATTTCTTGGATGACCATGCAGAACCTAATGATCCATTTACTCACGTGGACTGTGCAAGCACATTGCACATGGACTGATTATGCAACAATAGGAACACAATAGAAACATTTCCATTCTATCTATCAGGAGCTAAGACACAGAGGAAATTTGTGATTTGTCAGGAGAAGTCAGTGGCAAAGAGATAAGAAATAACTCTGGAGTGTCTTAACCACAAAGCTTCTATAGGTCGTTTGAAATGATGGACCGTGGAGCTAGTCTTTTGGTGAGTTTGACACCACTGCAGAGCATTTCCAGGAGCACTATATGATGGAGAAGGATAAGTTTTCTCTGTAATGTCTAGTCTCCTCTAATAATGATAATATTTGGCACACATCAGTACTTTCCTTTCAACTATTTAAAGCCCTTCTGCATACCTGTAATATAGACAAATTGTATAATCCCATTTGCACAAGTACAAGTGGAGAGAGTTTAGGTCAATCATTAGGAAAGCTTTCAATAGATCGCAGGAGTTTGGACCCCCAGTCATTTGCTTTAGTCACGTGAAAATGCATGACTTCATTCCTCACTGCTCCCTCCTCTTTCCTTTTTCTACATCTTTCATTTCTCACCATTGTTTTTTCTTTGTCCACCATATGGCTCATGACAGCTCAGTCTCTGAGTCTTAAATCACTTGAACTTGTCTCCTGACTCTGAGCCCCCTACTTGAGCAAGGAAGTGACTCTCTGGGAATACTGTATTAGCACTCAAGAGCAGAGTTCTCATACTTCACGGAAAGACAACCGAGAGGATGAGCAGTGTCTCCTGATCGTGCTTCATTCATGTGGAAGTCCGACAGGCAAATAGTTGTGGCCATTACTCACAAAGAATTAACTGCTTGGAAATAGTACTTCCCTTATCCCCACATCTTGCATCTTGTCCTCAAGCTTAGAATCAGCATGAACTGTGAGCACGTCTACTTGCAAATAGTCTATTCTCATACCAATCCATGTTCTGCAACAATTCTGTAGTTTCTAACTATTTGGAGGGGGAAAAAATGCTATTTGAAAAGTGTTGCATATACCTCTCCATATGTGATACCTTTCCCTTTTAAAGGATCATCAGGAAGAGGGGTCAGCCATTTACTGTGGAGATACAAAAAGCAGCAGAAGTGGACTGTTATATCTGTCACTTGCTAGCTTGATGGGCTTAGTGAGAAGATAAAAGATACACACATGATTTTACAGTACTTAATCCCAAAACTTGAGTTCACTTACTTAAGGAATATCTTTGTAGGTGCAGTCTTTGTTTGCCCTTTCCCTCCTGGATCTGATTTCCTTGTCCTTTTTCTCCTTCCTCTCACCCTTATTCTCTTCCTCTTTGCCATGTGTATTATCTCTCTTCGCGGAATTTGCCTGACTTTGATTCTTCTTCTCTTGTAAAAGTTACTGCAGATCCTTTATTTCCTATTCACACATATGTGCTGTCTGCAATCTGGTGTAGATTGTGTCAGAGCTGATTAGGATCATGAGGCAGGAACAACCAAGGCTTAAGGATTCCTCTTTTCTACTATCTATAGTGATAAAGCTTGCTGCCCGATACAGAGGTCTTCTCTGGGAAGGGGAAGAGGAGGTTCAAAAGCCATTCTGCAACATATTTAAAAACTGAGATGGGGAAGCCACTGAAGGATTCCTGCACTCATTTGGTTTTTTTTAACTTTGAAAGCTCAGTTATCTAGTTGGTCCTTTGGGTTGCTAGAGCTCAGAGGAGCAACAGAATTAAAGGATTAAAGATAAAAGATTAAAAGGATAAAAAATGAAAAATACTTTTATAAAACAGATGTTGGCATAGGTTTCTAGACACAATCTTGCTACTTCCCAAACTCATGGGAAGAGGAATCGCTGAAGGAACCTTGCTCATTCACAGGCTCTGCTTATGAGTTCAATTTCATATTGAGGTGAATGGCTGAGATAGGGTTATGTTTGTCTGTTCCTCCAGTTTAAGACAGAGGTTTATAAACAAGCTTCCCACTGGCTTTGACTTTTTTTCCTCATTCTAAATATTTCCTAATATAGTTTATAGTGTGGTAGGTTGAGTTATTTTGGCAACAGGCCAGCTCAGGTACACAATAAATCTTGTCCTCCAGTCTTTAGGCAGGTAAATATATTTTCTAATCTGGAGCAGTGGAGACTCAGAAAAGTCCTCTTGCTTTTGCAAGCAATCCATCAAATCCTTGTCTGCATTTTTGGACCCTCAGTATCAATACAGGCATTAACCTGAGCAGTTCCAAGACTGCAAATGAAGAGATACAGTTGCTCAATTTCTTTTTCCTGTCAACAGAAAAATGAAAGAATAAGTCCAGTGGGAACACATTATACGTGCAGCAAAGAGCTTAGGCACACTAAGAATATGCTTCTCATACATTCAAAATTTTAAGCTTCTTACTGAAGACTTCAGTAGCCTTCAATTTGAAAAACCTGGAAGCAAAGACAAGAAAACACAAAAAGAGCTGGAAAATCCCTATGATATGATGTAAAACTGAAGAGCAAGATTATAACTTCAGGCAGAGAACAAACTGTTCTCTGTAAGGGTTTGTGAAGGAAAGAATGAGGCCTTAGAGGCCTTAGTCTGCTCTAGTATACACTCTCTGGGTTATACTTCTATTGAGATGTGCATCTCTGTAGCCACAGAGCCATTGAAAGGTGAATTCTAATATGTTCATTAGGAAATATATGGCAGAGCAATTTTTGTCACATCTGGAAAAAAGCAAAACACCATCTTTAATGTTAAATCTTCACATCTTGTTTCTAAGCAAGTTCTCTTAGGTTACACTGACAAGTCCAAAAGATACTTTGAAAACATATACTTAGAGTCTTGCTGTGTAAGTAATGAAGTTGTATTAGTCACTCAAATTTCTAAGGTGTCCAGAGACTCAATAAATAAGCAAAACATTCCTCATAACTTTTTTCTTTTGTTGCCATTTCTAAAATTGGTTTGATGTTGTAAAGGGGGGTTTACTTTTTTTCTTTTGCCAATATCAGATCCTATGTTATTGCCCTCCTGATTGCCCAGCATAATTCACTCTAATACAGTACCATCTGTGAGGATGACAGTGTATATGTTTAATATATACATCCTACTCAAAAATCAAGAACTGGTCTCTCTCTCTCCTTTTAAAAAGATCTTCGGAGATTCAGCACATTCTTGCATCAACGAGAGGATTATTATTTGGAAAACATGAAAGCAGAAAAATATTTGGGAAGAAGACCAAATAAAGTGATCATTAAAGTTTCTTTTTAAGTCACAACATATAGCTGGTCTATTTCTTTACTTAACCTATATTACTTTTTGTTTCAGTGGTTACTCAATCCTTCACATCAATAACTTGAAGTGAACTGAGTCTGAACCATTGCATACACAGACTTCAAAAACCAGTTACAGCAGCACCTTCAAATTCCACAAGGAAACCGTTAGCCCTATCCACACTGTGTGCGGGGCAGAGCACCAAAGCTGTCTTCAAGAACAGATTCACTGTCTGTGCAGACAGTGAACCTGAAAACATGGCCCCAGCTATGATGGGAAAGCATCTCATGGAGCATGCAGGTTACTGTGTGCCTGAGCACAGCCAGTGGGTAAACACCAGGCATATCCAGGCAGGCTGTCTACTGGCTGACTGCAGGTGTCCACAAGTCACCCATGTCAATAAGAGACAGGCAGGTCAAGGCGTGCTCACAGCCACTCCCCAAACTGCTTTTTAAATGAGTTGTGAACATTGCCGCTAGGTCTGATTCATTGCTGCCATTTTTCAGTTTTTCATTGACATAGTTTCATGTGGTGGAGAAGGGGGGAGCCAGTAGATAATATGAAGAATGAAAGTGATGTTATCGGAATGATGAGGAAAGGTAGACAGATAAGACATTAAGAACTTAGCACCTGTGTTTTGAGGTGATGAAAAGGAGGAACCATGCACCATGAGGCTGGCTGGGGAGTTACAAAACTCAGTAAAATGAGACATCGAGCAGCTGCACAGGGAAGAATGACTTGCATTTGGATATTGTCTAAGTGGAGTGGAAGGAGGAATAGTTGAAGGACCCCTAGGTTAGGAATACAAGCGACAGGGGAGTTCAGCTTTGTTAAGTACGTTCAGCTGTGGCTGGACATGCCAGGAGTGTGAAGTGTATTTTCTGTGAAGACAAGGGCAGGAGGCTATTTTTCACCACTGTAAGACGTAGCACAGAGCACACAGCGTAGCAGGGGGTGAGGACTTCACACTGTTTCTCCAGTCAGCCAGCTGTGAGCTCTTCCAGGAGCTAAAGTGGTCACTGCATTATTGCAGCATCACCTGGTTCTTGACACAGGTTGCAGAGTCATCTGACAATTCTTCGGTGCAACCTTCCTTCCCCTTCTGTGCCCCTCTGCCACCGTCTGCAGTTCTGGTCTTGCCATGGCTTGTAACTAGGGGAGCAGAGGAGATTCTTCCAAGGCAGCCTGATGTTGTTCTCTACAGTTTGATAGAAAAAGAAACATAATGGCCCCCTTTAAAAAGCAGATAGGTTGACTGAACTTAAATTCTTGGAAAATTATCAAAAGAAGTATTTAGACAATGTATTTGTAATTATTAGAAGGCAGCAAGATAATAAGTAAATACCAGGCTAAACTTATGAATAACAATGTGTCATGCTAATCTAATTCTGCTCTGTAACAGGGTAATTGGCCTTGTGGAGAAATAGTAAATGGTCTCTCTTAATTTGGTCTCAGATGATATAAGCAACCTGGGTATATACGATAAAGTATTTTTAAAGTACTTTTACTGGATCAATATCTTCAGAATTTTTGCTAGTGGTTCTGATGACAGAAAAACAAATAGTAATTTATTTTATTATTAAAATACTAAATAAATACATTAATGCTTCAATAAGGACAAGTGCAAAGTAGTACGCTTTGAAATGATTACTTGCACAAATGAAAGAAGGGGAACAAACAGCTAGATGGTCCTTCTGGGCAAAAGGGTAAGACGATTTAGTAGATCACAAACGAATATAATGCAGGACGCATAAAAATGTATAAGATAAACCTTCAAAGTATGCATTTTAATTTTTCTGTTTAGCTATGGCAAGACCTCATCTAAAGCTCCATGCTCAGGTTTGGCTAGCCTATTTTAAGAAACCTATGAACCAGAGGGAAGCAGCAAAGATGATCAAAAGTCTAGAAAACCTGACATCTGAGAATGAAAGGATGAGGTTTGTTTAGTCTAGGGAAGAGAGAAGTGAGGAGAGACGTGAGAGCAGTTTTAAGCACATAAAGACTGCTGTGAAAAGGACAGAAACAAATTGTTCTTCATGTTTATTGGAGATCAAGACAAAATGCAATGGGCTTAACCTGCAGCAAGGGAAATTCAGGTCAAACACTAGGGAAGACTTCCCAACTTTAAGGATGATTAAGCACTGGAATAGATTGCCCACCAGATACAATACTTCAAAGCCCTTTGATGCTATTCCAGTTTTCTTACGTGGCATGAAGAATCCCTGACCAGCATTTCAGCTTAAGAAATATTTTGTGTAAGTGGAAACTGAGAAACGCTAGAAGGCAAGGTGTAGAGATAAACTCATATTTTGGATTAGATGGAGAGAGTTGGGTCAGAAGAAAAGTTTGTGCAGAAAGGGTAAAGCTGTGTGAGCAGATAAGGTCAGTCAGAGGTAGGAGAAGAAAATGGACCTAAAACCAAAGTGAGTATGGTTTGATCCCCACTGTGACTCCAGGTAAGGAGAGCAGGTGGCCTGCTACAATTGATGCTTATGTAACTACCAGAGAAATTCACTGAAACTGCAAATATCACTAAAATATTTTGTCTTTTCTAATTTTGTATCATTGCCCAAATAATGCAATCTAAATGCGGCATAAGACCTTTAATAAAAGCATCTTCAAAATATTTGCCACTTTATTAGGTGACAACAGTGAATTACATTGCAAAGGTCAATTGCATTATGTTTCATGAACTTGTTTGATGCAAAAGCAGTGAAAAGATTCTGTGAAAGAAAAGATGTTTTAAAACCAAAGCACAGACCTGTGAAGAAATTCGTTCCTTTCCCAGTGCTTGCAGTACATATACTAGTCGGCATGTTGACTGCATATGTCAACTTGCAGTTCTGAAAGATTAATCTCACATTATCCAGTACATTGTTGAGCCTCTTTGGGAATTCATGCTTTGTACCTTTGGCTGACAAAGCAATCTTTTCCTTCAGTATTCAATATTTTATGCTGCACAGTGCTAACCACAGCTGTCCAAGGCCACATGATAACTCTGCTTAGAAATATTAATTGAAGTGCATTAGCAGAACATTTTAGAAAATTCTAAAGGAATCTTAAACTTTGTAAGTTTCCTGCATGAGTTTTCTCTCTGCCTGATTGTAATGAACTAGTACCAATATACTATTTATCTTATAAAAGTCAAGTGATAATAGAATATTAGACAGAATTGTAACGGAAAGGTACAGCTGTAGCTACGTATAGCAGTTGCAATGTTTTACTCACACACAGCTAACCCAAAGATTTTCCTTTTCAGATGAACATAATTCTTCTCAAAAAAAATATGTATATATCACTAAAACCAAAAAAGCCAAAGCAGCAGGAACTGAGTTCAGACCTGATAAATGATGTGAAGATAAGTAACCTGTAAATATATATTTGAAAGATTATATCTGACATTTATTGATGTGTGGTAACTGTACCTAGAAATTCCATTTCAAAAACATATCTTACTGTCCTTGGCTATGTAAGTTTGCACAACAAGAGTAAGCTTCTGCCTCAGAGGGTTTCCAAACTAAATAAATAAGAAAAGGGATGGAAGTGCACAGAGAAATGAGCATGTTCAAGATTTTGTAGGAAGGAAGTTGGAAATACTATCCGTATTTCTGAATCCCAGTCCAGAGATTCAGTCAGTGTAGTATATTGCCTGAAGAAATCTAAGCTTCACTTATAACTCTAAGTTTCACTTATAAATACTCTTAAAGGTCTAAATGTGCCTGGCTTGCTCATGAAATTTGTCTTCTTGATTTCAAAAAGCTACTCATATGAATAAGTCGAGGACAGTTTAGCCCTAGAGCTTTCAAGTGTTTCATTTATTTGGGCTGTTTATATCCCTTCTTTATTTGGTAGACAGATCACCAGATCACCCCCATAAAGACACCTCATGCAGGTAGTAAATCTTCATCAAACTCTCCCCACTTGTCTCTTGCTCTACTTTCCCTTACACTGTCCTGTATAAGTAATTATATCAAGTTTCTGGTGATGAAGAAAATATATCTTTTCTTTATTACAGGAGTCCTTTCATCATTACTGTTTCCCTACTGATATTCCTTTTCCATTCCCAGCATCATTCCCTCCTGTTGAATTCAATATGTTTCAGATTACATTTCCCCAAATGTATTAGCTTATAAGATATGTTCTTTTTACAGTTGCTTTCTACCTATGATACAGCTGCTGTACTGTCAATGTCTACACTGTTATTTGTATCTCCTCCCAAATTAGAATCATATTGTAGCCTATAACCTATAATATTTCTTTAATCCTTAAGCAGGAAACATGATGGCTTCAATATCTGATCACACTGCCATAGCAGGCTACTCCTTCTTCTCCTTTGCCTTTACCTTTGACTTTTTCCTCTTCTTCGTCCTTTTCGTCTTCTTATTGTTCCTCTTCTCCCTTTTCTTCTTCTTCCTCTTCCTCTTCTTCAAAAAGCCACATACATGCAGACATCATTCTGCAAATCAACAGAATCACATTGTCGCGGTCCGCGGGAGTGACGGGAAAGAATCATACGCATTCACAGAATGCAGGTTCAATTCCAACTTTATTCGGCAATTTGCCCATCTTATATATGTTTGTGCAGTCGTACACTTTGCTAGGCCAATCACCATGCAGATTATGTCACAGGGAGCCAATCATGGCACCGATCACGCACGCAGCGGTCATGCCTTGTACCTTGCTACTTATTTAGCAAAGCTATCTTACCCTTAACCTTGGTTCCCACTGGCTTCTGCTAGTTTATCTGTACTTTCTCAGGATGTATCATTTCCAGCTGCACCAGTGTCCTTGGTGGACTACTTCAAAGCACGTAGCAGTGGCTATAGCCTGAGGCCTAAGGCTTCAGCAAATTTAGCTACTAATGCTAAGCAAGTTGTGCTAAGCAATTAATCCTAAACAGTGTTAGTTCCATGCTCTATATCTCATATAGATTATTGTTCTGAAGCACCGCAAGGGCCCCAACATCACATCTTGCCAAACAATGTTTCTGTGTAAGTCAGGGCTTTTCTTTAGGAAAGATCAGATCACCTGACACTAATCTGTTCTGCCAAGGATTATCTCAGTTTATTTTAATTCATGCATTGGCCCATCAGTCACAAATTGTTCATTAACCTTTTACATTCTCACAGCCCTGAAGCGATGGTTCAGTTTCGGAATTCTTTGGTGAAAAGGAGTACCTAAATCTGTGCTCTGCAAAGATTCATAGCTCATGAAAACTTCAGCTCATGAAAATGTCTAGGGCAACTCAAATTAAGTATCCATTACTCAGAGTTCTGTCCATGAAATCTGAACGACTTCTCTTCTGCCTCTCTGAAGTTTTTACAATGCCATGGAAAAAAAAGTGTAGGGCTCCAAAAAATGTTTGTGGTGACCTGGAGAAGAAAGTCTGATCCCAAAGGTTGTCCTTTTTTTCTGTTTGTATCTGATGGTCTAATGTAAATATAATGTAATTCAATGGTCTAACCATCTGTTGGTCTAATGTAAAACATTGCCTCTCCCTGCAAGCTTTGCTTGTCTATGGTGTTCAACATAGTAACCTTTCAAACTTCCTAATTGCAAAGAAAACAAGCACCAAAATACTTTGGTGTCTCAAACTTTAGTGAGACAAGAATCCTTTGTTAATCAGACAGTCATTTATTTGGTATTTGTAGCCCACAATTTCATCTGTTGTGAATCCTGTGGCAACTGGAAAGTAGAAAGTTGAATTAAAGGCTGGAATAAGTATATTCTTCATTACTATGGTCAGTCACAATTCATACTACTTGCATTAATGAGAAAGATGGCTTCGTGTTTAAAGATACGTGTTGGAGTCAGATGATCTGGATTCAACTGGTGACTGATCATGCACTCCTGTAAAACTCAGTGACCTCTCTCTTAGAACCTGATTCAGCTGCCTGCACATTAAATAGCACTGTTATTCTGCCAGAGTGATAGCTCTATTCAGAGATTGCTTAAGGGCATTTCTGTCCTGGACCATATGGCATAGCACAGAGATTCTTAAGATAAGACTGAACAAGCTAGTTGAAGAGTGAACAGTAATGAGAAGATGGGCTAATAAGCTCAGGGACATCACAGTGCTGTTGGGATGGATTCCCTGTGCTTTCAGGTCGTACTAGCTCACATAGGTCTCTCTTGGACCTCTTACACAATGCTTCAGAATAAGGTGTAAGCATACTCTAAGAGTGGTCAAGCCTGGTCTTCAGCATCTCTGAGACACTGAGGGTCCATCCACTTTGGCATTTTAGCTCAAATAAAGAGTGCACTTGTGAAATGGCTCTCCTGATAGTCCCCACTTACTGCACTTTGGTTTGCTTCATGGAGAAGCTATGGGAGTATGCAAGATAGCATCCTTAGAGATGAAACTTAGCTGGAAGTTTCTCCAAGAGCACATCTAATGCATTCCAACTGCTAATAAACGTTCACTCCATGGGATCAGATTACTGCTAGTCTGAAGTGAAACTCCTGAAACACATACTTTTGTTGATGCTGGATCCTCTGCACTGTGTTTCACTGTATATATCCACTCCTATTCCACCATACTATTTGCTAATATAGATATAGCCAAAAATATGCTTGTTCCCTAATTCAGAAGGTTTTGCTGCTGCAAACATATTAAAATAGGGAAACAACTTTATCAAGGATGGAACTCCACAGATTTCACTAGCATTACACCTTGAATGGTAATTAACCAATAAGATCATAAGATGTGTGAATTTGGAACAAATCATTAATACAGGCAAAGCTGACATAAAACAACAGTCTGCTAATTGCATATCACCTCAAGAGGGTGAAATAAGTATTTTTCAGGAATAAGTTATTAACTAGTGGGAACTACAAAGTACTTACAATTCAGGTATGTATAGATCTCGTCTATATAGAAAAATCTATAAATCTTACAAGCTGTGTTACAGAGGTCACAAACTTATTGATAAAAAATGAACATTGTTATTAAATATGAACCTGGGTTTGGACTTCAGTATCACAAATCGCAGTCATGACATTACCATCATCTCCTAGGAAGAAAGGTCCTGAAGGTAATGTGCAGAAATCTGACTGAACAAATGATGCCTGGTTCTGGAGCAGATTTACAAGGAAGTTTGCATCCCTTCAGCGAAGTGACTTGGAGAGCAGTAGGAGCATGTCCAGTAGATCTGTGTTAATTCACAGTCCAGTTCCTTTGTGTCTTGGATATGTGGCCAAGGAATATGGTCAGGGCATAGGAAGATAGATGTACAGCATTTGGTATCTCAGCAAGGAAGGCAGCTTTAAACAATCTTTGCTCCTTCTAGCAATACCCTCAGAGGCTGGAGAAGTGTTTAGTTTAATTTAGACTGCACTGTCTGTAATTTCCTAAGCACTGCGTATGGTTCGACCCCCTTTGAATTTATTCCTTCTGACCTCAGAGTGCTTCTTTTGCTTGTAAAGAGGTCCTAGAGAAAAAGTTTTGTGGCTGCATCTGTATTGCTCAGGCAGTCCCCCCCAGACAAATACAGAAATTGTAGTCCAGGCGCTCCTGTTTGTCCTGAACCTTTCACTAGAAAACCTGATCTCCTAAACACAAGGTTTTGACCACAATAAAAGCTGTCTAGTGTTTTGACTAGATTGGTTACGCCAATGGTCCTTAGGGAGAAGTCCTAGAGGATATGATAGAAAATGATTATTCCATGTGGTCTTTCCAGGATTGTTTAATGAAGCCTATGGAAAAGATCTTTGGTCTTCAATTTTTTGAATTTTTGTAATAGTCTTTATAAAATCCTATCATTTTTCTATCTTCTTACATTTTGTGGCTTTATCACAAGTACTTCCTCAAGCTGGGGAAAAATATTACCTGTTTTTGAGTTTTCAGGTACTTTAGAATTGTGCAGAACTATACAAGGATGTTCCACTTGGCCTCATAGAAAAGTCCTAAAAGTTTAAATTTAAATATTGCATAAAATTAGAAATCATCTGCAAAAATAAAAAAAAATTCTTACAGAAAAGATGATTGGGTACTGTTAGTACCCAAATACTTCTTCAGCCCGACAGCACCAGTTGATTCCCTCGCCCTCTCGGCTGGCCTGTAATTCTCTTTACTATAAAAGAAGGTTTGCTGTCATTTTCCTGTGTTTTTTCTCTCTTTCTCAAGCACCTCCTTCAGCTTTCAGCACTGCATTGCGGTGTCCGGATCAGATCCTGCTTGCACATATAACACAGAGGGGATTATGGGCCCCTCACCCTTTTCCGTTCACCACAGCATTATGAGCACTGCTTCGTTTGAGCAGAGAAACATGCTGGGCACTCTCCACTGTTACCCTGCACCAGGTTCGGTCACTTCTGCCCGGGCAGGTGGCACCGTGACCTGATGGAGTTTTACAGATGTTTTCACTTTGTATCGATGTTACTGACAATACAAAGGGCAAAGCAAGGATAAACTGGGCCTAGTGTATTGAGTTCTCTTACTCATATAGCATGTGATCACACCTAAATATCAAACATGAGACATATATAAGATGCATTTTCACAGAAGATGAGATCCACCTTAGGCATGAAATGTCCTTTCTCTTCTTGTTTTTCATAAAGTAAGCCCCTTGCAAATGCAGATGGGACGGCAGTAGATGAGATAATTCAGCAAAACCAAATTCATAAAAAAGAAAATGTATATTCTCTTCCCTCAGGCAATATATTCCAGTGTTTAAATCAAGCTTCACGTTTCTTTTAAATAGTCTTTAAACCTGCCTCAATGGAAAAGTTATTCCAAAGTTTGAAAATATCCCCTATCATATTATTTATGAACTCAAAATATTTTTCCAGGCCCATATATTATTTCTAAGCTTGTTTCCCCAGGAGTCCCATTATGAAATGAACTTTAAAGCTACATTTGGAAGGTGAATTTAATACCAGTCATACAAGATCTAAAGCTCCAGTCCTGCAAACACATCTGTGTCTAACTTTAAGCCAATGAGTATTTCTACTGAAGTCAATGGAAGTACTCCCACTGAAGTTAAGTGCATATATTAAGTGTTTGGAGGACTGGATTTGAAAGTACCACAGTAATAATTGTAAGTAAATATTTGTACAGCTTTTTCTTTCTCTAATTGTTTAATTCTCGGAGCATCTTTAAGATTCCTGGAAGGCTATCTAGCTAAGAAGTCTGTCTTGCAATGTTAAAAAATCTGGAGCAAAACCAAATGCAGATCTTGCCAAGTTTGATTTACATGGGCATCAACAATCTCTGGCTACTCCACCTGCTGGTGTGTCTCCCTGCAACTTCAGATTAGTATGTTGTATTCAACTCAATACAGACAAAGAAAATTTTGCAACTTCGGTTACAGTATTATGAAATGTAGATGTGCTATTTTATTTTTGATTGAAACCAGAAATAGGACAAATAGCTGCATGTCTGGAAATTCTTAAAGTAGGGTCAAATTTAGAAAAGTAAAAGTTTTGCTTTGGAGAGGACAGTATTGCAAACTTCTCTTTGCTAGAAAACTAGGCCTTGGTTGAAAATATTTAAGTTCTTTAGATAGAAACCTGCATTCATATAAGTGTAAACACAATTTGACACCTTTTCAAATTTGTTTGTGAGCACAGGCCCACACTTCAGTTGTTATTACTGCACTTTGTTTTAAACATGGCCCGTTTTTCTTATCAGAGGCAAAGAGAGAAAAAGGAAGGAGAAGGAATGTTTCTGAGCTGCACATTTCACAAGCACACACACATACTAGCAGTTCTGCTTCCTAAAATGCATTCTAAGTCAGAACTTCAAGTTGCATTTTCAAAGGGTTTAGAAACACATTCTTTTTACCATATACCATATTTCCTTGCATTCTGACTATGTACACATAACAGCCACAGCCCATCACCAGTACAGAATTTTATAGTAGATGTGTGTAAAGGCTACACCCAAGCTTTTGAATGAGGAAAACACAGCCATTTTGCAAAAAAATACCACATATGAGAAGGGAAGACAAGTACTAAGCTTGCCACTGTCATCCCAGCTGCATTCATGGACAGATCAGTAGCAGCTTCTGTAGAAAGTGCTTTGCAACTACAGAGACGAACCATATTTCAAAAGGAGCATATCCACGGTCCACAGATCTATAGAAAAGTCCCTTTACATGCCACAGAGGTGTGTGTGAGGGCCTGCTGCTGATACAAAAGTGGTGAGATAGAAAAGTGTAGTTTTGCACATTTTGGGAAGGGGGAAGCATAGTTGCAGCATAGGGACCACCTTATTTGGGGAGAAAAGTCATCCTGATGACTACAGGCTATGAATGCAGTGTGGAGTCTACCAACAAGTGTGGCTGTCGGTGAATGAAAGTTAGCTGTACACATTTGGACAGGACGCACTGATCATCAACAAGGACCAGAGAGCTTGTTATAATAGGAAGTCCACCTCAGTCTTATCTGTTGAGTGTAACTGATGGGCAAATAGTAGAAGTGTTGCCATTTGGGTGGAAAAATACTCATTAAAATTTGAATGGGCTTTCTGGTGTAAACTTTTGAACATTTTCAGTATATCATTTGTTGTCTTTATTTTCAAGTGAGCATACAGTTCAGCTCAACATATAATATCTCTGAGAGATCTCAGAAATGAGTAGTAATGCTGATTTTCTAAGTGACAGTAGGTAAATCCAGCAAAACATGCACTCAAAGGAAATACTCTGTGACTCATATCATATGAATTCCACCATCAATTAAACCAAAATCAAATGCCAAATTCAGTGTCTGCAAGAAAGAGAAAAGAAACTGTCTGTTTGGATAAAACTAGATATTACTGCACCCGTAAAAAAACAAGAAAAAAAAGAACACTTCCCACAGCTGCCACAATCTTGTGACAAAAACCTGCATTTTGAAACCTATACCAAAACCAGAACAAATTGTCATAAAATTTTGCTGCACAGTGAAGAATTTTCAGCCTCTCGAAACACGCAAATGCCAGTTAATTTCAGAGGCCCCAGACTCTTATCAGAACAACATTGTATAGAAATTTCCCTTCCTCTGGCACGCCAATGCTCCTCCTTGCCATTCCTGAGAGGGTTCTACACACAATTTGACACTGGGCCTGCTGGAGGCAGCAGGTGTTTTAGATGATCTTTATCTTTTTATCAGGTTTCTAGCAGGAAAATCTCTCATGTTGCTATTCTCCAATCCAGGGTTGCAGAGGTAGAAGAAAAGAAGAGAAAAACAGCATACAAGTCAGAAGAAGAGAGGGTCAACAAAACTCCTGTTCACTTCTCACCTTTTCCATGCTGAGTTGTATTGGACCCTATGTCTTACTATTCTTTGGCTCTTAAAAGGTATAGACAGTCCAGCTTGGCATGATCAGTAAGCAAGATTGGTTTCTTTTACAAAAATGAGAAATAGAGGACAAACAATAAGATGCTTTTTGTGACAGACTTTAAAAAAAAATTGTCAGCTCAACAGCCTTTGGGAAATAGCCAGGGAAATATCAGTTCTTCTTTTATTTCTTAAAACTGAATCCCATTTTTAATGGGTTATCATTGGTAACAAAATTCAATCTGCTATAGTAAAACCCTTCCTTGGAGCAAAAAGGCTATCTTCTATCCATCTCCCAAATTAATCTTTGCCAAGAAAATATACATAGCTCAAAAGTTAAACAAGATATTTTGTTCCTACCTACCCACAAAAGAACATCCCTCAATATTGTTTTGGAAATACTGCAGCACAATTAAGATAGAGTGTAAATCATAGAAAGAATATTTCCTGTAGCCTTTGAAATGTTCTAAAGCAGCCTGAAGTGAAAGCAAAGGCCTTTACTGTTGCTTAATGCCAAGTGAGTATTCCTGTCCAAGAAATTCAATTTATGATCAGGATCTCACAAAAAACATTGTCCTCTTGTGTTTCAAAGACAGAAAATATTACAGTGCTAGCATATATATTGTTTAAAGTGAAAGAACATCGAGAAAGTAATAACCAATAACAGCAAATGGGGATTCATGACCCACTGGGAAAGTCCAGCTTTGGGCCATGACTCTGCTCACAACCCAGTTGTCAAATTGATTTTAAAGTGGAAAAGAAATTTGGGGGTAGAGGAAGAGAACAGGGGGAAGAGTATAAAGAGTTTTAATAATTACAAGTCACAAAAAGAAGGTTCTTTATTTCAACCCTGCCAGGAGAAAAATGTGGGAAATGATGCATGCTTCCCTGCATTTTCTGCCATCTCCACCCGGTCAGATTGTCTGGAGGAGCTCTTGAAGACAGAAGGAGTTATTCAAGGGTTCTGTGGTGGAGGACTTTGATCTCTCTAACCTCTAGCAGAGTGCACACTGGCTCAGCTTATTAACACAGGAGCAAAAACATGTCTCCATTGCAGTCAATAGTCAAATTCCCATTTAATTCCCTGACATTATCAAAGGTACTTCAGGAGTTTTTCTCAAGATATCTGGTAGACACACAAGATTTCCATTCAGACTTTGGAAATTCTTTCTTCTTGCCCCAGCAGTCTCAGAACTGGCTTAGAAGATGGAAGTATCTTCCCTTTTATATTGAAAACTTGTGAAATGTTACTGGAGCCCCAGGTACCTACTGCTGGTATTCTTGTCTCTGGTCTTTGCATGTGTGGAAGTCCGAATTTGCCAAAGGACAATCTTGTCTGAGGAAAGGAGATAACATGTGAGTACCTAGCTGCATTGGATCCACAGAAAGGAGGATATTAAAGGACGAAAGTACCTTTTCATAATTTAGAAGATGCCTCCGCATCATTACCCCATTTTGTTTAGCTGAGACAGTTACTGAGATAAAAGCAAAATGAACACTTGTGGATAAGCAGAGTTATTTCTGAAACTAAATGATGTTTTCAATATATGCAAGCTGATTACCAGTGGATAGCCATAGTCGGTTAGAAATATGGAGGGAAGGGAGGAAATAAGGACAGACACAGTGTCTCCTTTACTGAGTATATATGTGATAGGTATTTGTTTTTTTAATAGCATCATATAGACAAGCAATACAGTGAACACAGTTCCAATCTCAAAAGTCTTCAATATGGAAGCAACCTTAAAGATGCAAGAAGTCCTTTTCTAGAAAAGATCAGTTTAGTGAATAAAATGCTCCAACATAATTATTTCAATGTTGGAGCACTTGGAAAGACAGCTGAAACAATTCTCATAATTTAGAAAATGGATTCATAGATAGATTTCTGACATTTTGAAAGCCAATCTGTTCCATAATGATATTTGTGTCTTGTTTGCCAAATATTGATAACACTGATATTTAAAAGATAGATGAACTGTGTAAGATTATGCTGATTCAAATGGAAATGGCTCACAACTCCAAAATGAAATTGTCATGTTAGGGCACCCTCTTTCAGTAGCTTATACTGAACTACATTTTATGCAGAAGTGCACATTTCTTTCCCTAATTCCCAAAGAAGACAAGTAGGATCTGAGGAGAGGTTCACCTTATGCATACAGTGCAAATATCAACAATCTTGTAAAGATCTCAACTAGTATATTTTAAAGGAAACAAAAATTTTCCACTCAGAAAAAGATAAAATAGGAAACAATGACATCAAGCGGAAAGCATATAAAGTGGATTAGCTGCACTAATCTGATAATGGAGAAAGTCCCTAGAGGCTCTTACCAATGTCATTTTTAACAGAATTGTACTGATCTCTTTGAGCTGACAATGTTTACTCAGTTTGGGCCTGATATAATCCATTAAGTCTGATGGACTAACTCCTGAGTTACACCAGTTGTGAAACTAGAATCCATCTCTGTATACTTTTAGTAATGCATCTGAGTACTGGAGAGATTAAAAAGTGATTTTTACATAAATTTAAAATAAACTAAACTAAAATCAATAGCTGCTTTCACAGTAGATGTACCTGACAATAAAGTAATAATGCAATATGGTAATAAATAAAGCAAATGAAGAAAAAAATAGGAAACTACTTTTCAATTAATTTTACAAAAACTAGAATAGAAAGTACTAAACTCCTTGAGAAAAACTATAGATATTCCTATAACAAGTAGATAATTATTTCTTCAGAAGACATAACTGTCATAACATCTAGTCTCAAGGGATTTCAAAACACAACCAAATCTGAACACATCTGAAATGAATGTCACATCAGTTATGTCTTCTGAAGAAAAGCACACCACTGAGAGAGCTGTAGGATTGACACTGCAAAATATCAAACTTCATGAGCCTGATCCAGCAAAATCCTCAAGGATGGACTTAATCTTAAATAAATTATTAGACCTACTGAAATAAACAGGGCTAGTGAAATAAGGGACAGAGTGCTCAGCATCTTGTAGTTTGACACCCCGATGAGAAATCTAAACACAAAAGTCAGTGTTCGCTTTCTAATCCCACCACTCTTTCCTTTATTTCTTTTGGCATTGGAAACAGAGACAGCTAAAGGTATGAGTAGTATTCATACACAACAAGTCACACATCTTTTCTTTCTCACTCTTTCCTTCTGTGTGGAAACGGAGACAGATGACATCTGCTGCCCTCAACATTCTGTTCAGTAACAGCCACTTTCCAGTCCAACCCCATTTTTCTGAATGCAATCTATTAAAGGGTCCAGTGCCAAAGACTGTCCTTATGCCTTCACGTGCTTTGCAGCTTAAGAATTATGAGAAAGCTATATGGTCTGAGAATAGAAAATATCCTGTTCAAATAACTTGCTGCCACTTAATTTTTTGCAAGTGCTGTAACTCATCTTACACATTTGTCCTTCAACTCTTACTTTCTGTGAATCAACTTAACATTTTACTGCAGTATTTCAACTTGAATTTGAGCCTAAATAAAAGATAGATTGAATAAATAAACAGATGACTGGGTGAAAGATGTATTTATTTCATAAATGAGAGACTCTGTTTTCAGCCAGTCTTCAGTGTCTTTTTGGAGAAGCTTCCTAACCCTAAAAGTGGCTTCTCTAGCTAGAGACTGAAAGGGAATTGCTTCCTCATTGGAGATCTGCTCTGCATGCTAAGTCAAACGGGAAAAGAAACCTGCATGGAAGTGTTATTTTCAGCATCCACAGTGCAGCAGTAAAGCAGAGTCATAGTTTTCAACCGAAGGCCTCTTTTCTCTTACTTTTCTTCTGGCTTTGCACAGCTTAGTTTCTTGCCTCTTCTTGCTGCCTGAATGAGCACATAAGGAACTGGTAAGGATGGCGTGACCCTTTTCAGCCAGTCCTTTGAACTTACCCTGTTTAGTTTTTCAACTTATAACATAGAGAGCTTTTTTGTGGAGAAAAGGGCTGAATTTACCCTAAAACCCTGCTAATGAACACTGTTTTGTAGAGTATTATTCTATTTATCAGCAAAGCAGCATCACAATGATGATCCCAGCAAACATGGAACTGTAATTTCTTAGCCTGTTAATCACAGCATGCCGTTTTTCATAAGAAGTCACTTTAACATCATTGCTTTTGTATCTTCTGTGGGGTACAGCTGTCTCACATCAGCAATACTATTTTGCGAGAGGATTCAGTTGCTCTGGCAACAGCCGTTGACAAGTCCTGTCTGTGCTACTGCAGAGAAGAGAGAGCACCTGGAGGAGAGCTCCGCGGCCTTCCTGCTGATGCACTGGCTTTGCTGCACAAACACACTACCTCGCAGTCCCGTGTTTCGGAGAGCCGCCAACAAATACAGACCAGCAGATGCATTCCCCAACTGTCGTAGGATATTACAGGGAGGGGAGCTTATGAAATAAACAGACTGGTTAAGAATAAACTGGTTCTAATTCTATCGTATACAATAAGTGAATACTATGCTGTTATGCATACCCTTGCCTGAAAATTTCACTTCATAAATGGTGCGAATGTGGCTGTTAGGGAGGCCCACTGTGTACCTTTGCACAAACGCCTTCAGAACTGAGAGCCCACAGATCGTCAATACAGTGATGTTTAGAACATTTAATTTAATGCATGGGTTTTGCTTATCATTCTTGCTATCAGAAAACATGATGTTTGTTGCCTTTTTTTTTTCCTTTTTTAAGGCAAGATGATAATTATGCATCTATGCTGCAGTATGTCAATCCAATCTAAGGCTACCTGGGTAAGACAGATGTTCCTTTCTTCCAGCTAAACTTAGCCTTGGCTGGTGTCTTTAAATTAATGATCCATAAAGTTCCTTCTTCTGTCATGGTCAAGCCGCAGTAGATCCCTCTTGATCACCCCTTTTTCTTTGGGACAGAGGTTATCAAAAAAGCATTGATTTACGGAGCCTTTTCCTACTGAAGCACAGGGAGCTTCTGAAAAGAGGCCCTTGACTTAACCCCTTCATTGCTGAGTTGTGGGTGCAGCCCCCAGGCTTCTGAAAGTGCTGCCCAAAGTTTACCTACAGCAATCCTTAAAGCTTTTTCCTTACAGAATGATGAGACTGTCCCAGATTACAACCACATCTAGTTTTGGCTTGATGATTTTACAAGCTATGTATTTCTACTTTCAGTCTTTCATTACAATTCATTTGCTGACGCAGTCAGGAGGCAGATACCTTAATAAAATTTGAGCTCTCTGAGCATATTAGGTATCCACAGAGTTCTGGTGTCACGTAGTAAAGTCAGTGACAAGATTAAGAAACATGAGGTCAATGGCATGCTCTTGTCTGACAGAACTAAACTGTTAAATTAATTCTTGGCTGAAGTGCATAGCAAGACTGGAGTCCTGAAAAAATTAGATAATTTAACAAGAAATCTATAGATTTCTACTATCTGTCACAGAGACTCATACTTTCAACAGCTTTGTGAAAGAAAGTTAAATGCAGTATGCAAGTAGCTGCCATTCATCATTTTGTTCGGTGATTTTGCATAGAATGGAAATATGACAAATCCAAGAGCAGCGAGCGAAAAACATCTTGCCATTTTCAAAATCTGCTGCCTACCGCACTGTAGCTTCTTTCCAGTGTAATTGCACAGAAGAGTTTGTTTGGGATTGAACCAATGTGAGCCCACACCAGATGTTACAGTAATCCAGATCCTGTTTCCTAAATTATGTGATGAAAGTTTTTTTTTCCCCTGTTTCTCTAGGATGAATTCTTTTTCTAACCAACTTAAGCAATGTTTTCAAGTTCTTTCTGCCACTGTTTTTTGGCAAAGTTTTGACTCCTGCTTTTAAGCTAAATTTCTGTCATATAGTGCTTTATCTTCCACCAGAAGAAAGCATGAATCAAATATGCTCATAAAACATAAGCCAGATCCCCAAAATCTGAGAATGGCTTTAAAATAAAAACACAACACAAAAGTATTAATAGGCTTCTGGTTCTCTTTGTTTCTTTCTGTCAGCATTTAAAGTTTCCATTTTAAAGTTCTTCCCTCAAAACTGGAATGCTAGAAATTTTCCTTCCTTTTATTTTTATTTTTTCTTCTAATGAGAAAATCTGCAGTCTTCAAGTATCCTTACTCCAGCAGCTCCAGAATCTCAGGGAACAAGAAATATCATAGGACTGTTTAAAAATCTTAAGAATTGAGAGCACTGTTAATTGCACTAATTGTATTAGGGCTGAATCCTTACAATTAGACTTCCAGCCAGGAGCAAGAAAAGAAAAGGTCTAATATGGACTTCTAATATGGCATCTAAATGAATGGCACATTCACAGTATGGTGATAGGCATTAGTATAAAATCCTAACATGAATAATTCTAACACTGCTGCTATATATTCAAAACAAAGCAGCAAAGAAGCAGCAGAAAGGAGGCCCCAACAGTGGAAGAAGGTTAGGGCTGACAATGTCTTACAGCACAGCAGCTATAATCAGTGCCAATTACTGTTATATGCATTCCACCACTAGATTCTAGTGAGCAATATCTTACTGAAGATGATATTCATAGCTCAGTAGTGGTTTCAACAGTAAATTTGTGACAACTGAAAGCCTCAAAGAGCAAGGAATTTATGGCAGGCAAAAAGCAAGGTTTGCTTATTCGTAGACTTAATTAGATGTAAATTGAAGACTCCCAACAAAGATTTTGACCCCACCCTGGGCTTCAGAAGCCCAGCTCACTAAAGGTTTTCCAGGCTGCTGCTGTGAAAAATCAGGAGAAATGAGCTTCCTTTCTATAGGTTCAGGGCCTGCAAGGCCAGCAAGGATCTAATGAGATTTTTAGAGATGTCACTGACAAATCTAATGATACACCATCCTGAATGAAGTAGAAGGCCTGCAGGAAAAAAATTACATGGGATCTTCTAATTGTTGGTCATGCATTTGTACATGGGGATGGAATTAAGGCTTTATGGACCATGTTGTTGTTACTGAGGTCTGAGGCCATCCTAAAGAAACCTCAATGTTCTTTTATATCATTTTCATAGATTTCTTACAATTGTGTATAGAAATAGAAAGGTATTTCATAGATTTCTTACAATTCTGTATAGAAAAGTATCTTCACTCTAACAACTGTTATATCAATGTGGAAATGTGACTAGAAATTATAGCAGAAGATTTGTCCATCTTTCACTATAAGATTGCATATGCTAGTAATGTAATGACTGTTTAATTGTTCCCTCCTCAATCTTATATGTGTATAGTCAGAATAAAACTTTAGGAATGGATGGAACACTGACAGAAATATAAAAACAAACCCACATATGTTGTTTGAATAAATCTTAATGCTTATTTAAATATCATAACACTTGAATATGGTTTTAAGCTCTTTAGAACAAACTCTCTTTCTTCATATATAGTCTTACAGAAGCTCACAGGGACTATATATATACAGAACACTCAAATTTGTCAGGAATCACAGAGAAAAAGAACAAATCCAGCTAACTGATGTCATTCAGCTAATTTGTTGGCCTCTTTCACTTTGGCTATTTATTATCTTCTCCCAAGATAGCCTTTCTGGGCTCTTGTGGCCCCGTTAACCTTGTGTAACTGCTAGCCATACCTCTGTTCTGTCACATCCCTAGAATCCAGAAATTCCTCCAACATTATGAGGAAAGAAATGGAGAAGTAAGTGGTGCAGGAGGGGTGAGCAGATCACTTAGGCTCCTTTAAGGCCTTCTGGGTCTCAAATCTTTTGTGTTATTTCCTATGCATTTTTAAAAATGCTTTTCCATCATGAATGACGAGTCTGATGACTGATCAAGCCAAGAAAGTGCCAATAATACTTATGAATTTAATTACTGTCAGCACTTCTACTGATGCAGGTTTAAATTTAGCCATATCAGAGTTGTTACTTTTCCTGCTCAGGGACATCTCTGCTTCCACATGTATACGTTATTTTTTTCCTAGCAAAAGAGTGGACAATGAGAAACACATTGAAGGCGTGTCAAATGAAACACCTGCATATATGCTTTGTATCTCTAGCATATTAAACCACACAACTGTTCAAGTTATGAAGACTTTGCAGCTCTCAGTATGCAACATAAGAATATAGTAAGGTGTCCTAGTCCACTAGTAAGTTAGATCTTGATAACAGCTGTCCTTCGACGACATTGTTTCTTGTAAGTTATTTTCTTGTTTTCCTGTGCTGAGCTTAGTAAGTATTTTTGATAAAATCAGCCAAAAGATTCTAAATGTAATTGTGGTACTGAACTTGGTGCACAAAAATTCATTTCTTCTAAATTATGAAAGCATTTTGAGTTTGTGTCTCCTCTTATTAAATACTTCAGTTTTTCACCATTTTGAGGCAGCAAACTGCACTAACTTTTGCCACAAACACAGATTCATGGCAGAAATCAGCTATTCCATCTTCTTAAAAAAAATTAAAGGATTTTGGAAGCCCATTGAGAAATATCATCTTCTTTTATTCCAAAATGCTTTAAGCTTATGTTTCAGGTTTTTTCTTGCATAGTTTCAGTCTTCTGTTGCTAATTAGAGCATTCTTGGATACCATCTTAAAAAAAATGGCCATTTTATGGTTTTCTTTCTGGATGTAGAATCAATAGTACTGAGAGGGAATGCATTTTTTCCATGTGGGTGATAGGACCTCATAGTAAATTTGGGGGTTGTTACTGAGGTTGATTCCTTTAATTCTTCCTTTAATATTTCTTCTATTTCATTGCTTCCTGGATCTAGTAATGATTCTAAAAATGTGAGTCACATCAACACTTTCTATCCTAAGTTCAAGCAAGTTCAATAGCAAATGTGAGTACCAGTTCAGTTGGAGAACTTATCCTAGAGATCCCAAAGAAAAAAGTGCATGTAGAAACTCTGGATGACATGTTTACAGTATTTCAGAGCCACTGGTAAATCATTCTGTTAGTCTCAAAGAGCTGTAAATGTTCAAAATAAACAAGGCATTGATAAGAGATTAATCTTCTTCTCACCAACTCAGTGCTCTCATGTGTGGGAGAATTTATTTTGGAAAATGTCACATTATCTGTAAATGGACTTAATTCTCCAGTCCCCTGAAGAAAAACTACTTGTATTCCATTAACACAGTTTAAGAGGCTTTCTTTTCTCAAAAATTACAGTTTTTCCAACTATTCTAAATTTATCTCTTATTATTCAGTTTCCTTCTGTATGTGGAATTCCTTGCTTGTGTGTCAATACACCCTGTCTGCACTGGGTGATGAAAAGCTTCCAAAAAAAGTTCAAGATTTTAGATTTTAGCTACATGACCCTGCAAAAAAATGTGGACCCGTTTACCAGCAAAATGGCTTTTCTCCTCTCTGTATTTTGATATTGCAATTTAATGAGGCCCTTGAGCTTCATTTTGCTCCCTTTCAATGATAGATGCCAACGTCTTGGCTTTCTCCATGACTGGCCCTCACATATAGAATAGTCAAACCTCGTTAGCCATCTTGGCCAGCCTTCTCTCAGGAAATTGGTAGAGGATAAAGAAAGACTTATGAGAAGAAGCAGATGTAGCTTGCTCTAAAAATATTGCTAATTTTAATTTCCTGAGGCTTCTAGCATCTCATCAAATTACCAGGGAATCCAAATAAATAGGGACATAACCAAGGGCTCAGTTCAGCCAACTGAAACATAACCCTGTAACATTATTCTCACCAAGTCTTTTCTGACAGATGATAGGCAACTGAGCCTCACCAAAACTTCCACCATGTCTTTCCCCTCTTTCCTTTACCTCCATTTCTAAATACCAGTTAGTGTCTTACTCATTCCCCTTCTCAGTGTCAGCCCCTTTTTTCATCGTTTGTTCAGAATTGTTAAATACACATGAATCACTTCTCCATTTTTGCTCCTCCTGTATTGCCTACCGTGCCATCACAAGGGACATCTCCACGGCTGAACACATCTGTCCCAGGGGATGATCTCTGACCCCTCGGTCAAGCAGGGAGGATTCCCACCTGCCTGGATCCCTTAGGGAAAGCTCCCTCAAGAGCAGACTGATGGCACATGCAGCACATAGCATTTGGCTCCACAGTGCCCATTCCCACATCCGTTTTGTTTTGGAAGGAAATAAAGAATTCCTGTTAACAAACTAACATTTATGCAGTGCGGATGACCAGCAAACAAGGACACGAAAGGAATGAGGGGAGTCAGTTATTCAACACTGTAAATATACTGAGCAGAAACAGGTTTGGTGGTCACTCACATCATCATCCTCAAATGCCTTTTGTTACCATTGTGTGGTAATTACTCACCAGAGTGAGTAATATGCCACATTCATTCTTCTTTGTATTTTGGAATAAA
This sequence comes from Apteryx mantelli, assembly GCF_036417845.1. Classification (NCBI taxonomy): domain Eukaryota; kingdom Metazoa; phylum Chordata; class Aves; order Apterygiformes; family Apterygidae; genus Apteryx; species Apteryx mantelli. Next base: position 46,029,442 of record NC_089980.1, on the reverse strand, counting down.
AATGGGATTTCAATTCATAGTTATAAAGTGTTATGTACAGATGTTTAAAACTCTTCACACCAGCCTGCAGGGAGAGTTTCTTTCAGGATGAGTAATTAATTAAGTCTCCAGTACTTAGGATTTCCAGGAAGTCTCAGGATGCTTTTTCACATTAACATCCACATTGTGCGTGTGAAAAACCCGACTCATTGGTTAGCTGATGCTCTCTTTAGAGTGCAGTTTCGTCCCTTTCTGAAGGCCATTTTACACTTCTGAAACAGCATCATGGAAAGACATAATGAATGGGAAGGGGACAGGACTCTCCCTCTCCTTCGAGTGGAAGCAGCAGGATACTCTCCCTAGCACCCAAGTCCACACTGGAACCATCTGGGTGTGGAGCACTGGATTACCCCTGACACTGCAGTGACCATGCTAGCCAGTTGCGGCCACAACGAGCTACTTAGCTCCTTTCCTCTTTCCTTCCATTAGTCCCTATCCCCTCTTCCTGCCATGCTCCGGCACGACTCATTTCCCCACTACAGTGCTGCAACCTCTCTCAGATTCCTCAGAAATGCCATCAGATGTGCTATTCTGGGGAAAGCAATGGTGGCAGAGCTGTGGAAAGAGAATAAAAAATGAAAACTAAAGGGAAGAGCAAAATCACCGTGTTTCCTCTCTTGCCCAGGAAATTTATGCCTGTAAAGCATAAGGCAGCCATGATTTAAATGAGATATGGGTCATTAGAAACTGTAGTAGTTACTTAGATTGTCTTCTTTTTCTCTCTCCCCACTCACACAACACTTAGCTGTAATTTTAACCAGTCTTTGGGTAGCGTTGTCTCTGGGAATGGCACGAGTTCCAGGGAGCTCCACAAGGGAAAAATATGAAAGAGGGGTATATGGGAAGCTTGAGGATAAAAATGAGAAAAGAGTAGAGTGAGCCTTATATTATTAGCAGAATTCCTTTTTCCAAAGATTTTTCAGTAAAGAAGGAGACATTTGGAAAAAAAAAAAATCTTTCATGCCTGGTCTCTTTTAACAGAGGTGTTTTGTACCCATAAAAGTTCATGTGGTATTTGCAGTGGATAGAAACTGTGAAAACAAGCTTTTTCTCCAAACGCAGGTACCCTTTGGCATCTCTACTTATTAAAATTGTCCAAGAGTAAGGTCCCACAAGAGTTACGCTCCTGTGGTTCACAGCTTCTGGGCCCAATGCTGTTTCATTTACAATGGAAAAATCAAGATTAATGTGACTGAGGTAAACAGCACTGTTTTCACTGAAAAAGAATATCAGAACTGAAAGGATCATCCAAACTATCTAAGTTTTAGTTGTGCTAGATCTAGGCAGGAATTTCCAGAGCAAACTCCAGAAAGCCTACTGCCCCAAAATATGTAGTCCTGAAAATACTTATAGATCAAAACTAACTTAGACACATAATGTAGATACTGTATATGTTCAGAAGCAACCGAACTTGGAAATTTAGCTCTATTGTGATCTAGCTCTTCATGCCTCTTTATCTATGTCCCTTCAGAGGACTGGTCTGAAAAATATGCTAAAAGGATGCTTCATACATCACATGTTCAGTTTCTAAAGAGGGCTGAGTTGCCAGGCTATGCCAGGAATTTGAGGAGGAATAGTGCCCCTTCATTTGGAGCAGGCAAGAAGGAGCATCGACCTGTCCCCGTGTTTAAAGAACTCAGATGAAAAAGGGAAGACTCTTTTCCCCAGAAAAAAATGCAATTAACAGTGCACATTTATTGGATGAAAGAAAAATAATTCACAGAAGCTGGAACTAGAGCCCATATCTGCCCACTTTTAGGCCTGAGGACCATCAATTGATGGTAAGTCTGAAGTGAATCCTGGAACTCAGATCCACTTGAGTTATTCCAAATTTACATGAAAAATTAGAAATTGAGTCTCAGCTGACAAGTATAGACTGTAAAGGTATGTGTTACCTGCCCTTTCTCAAAATCAGTTGCTTGGTAGATCACCCACTGTCAAGGAGCAGGAAGAGAGGCTAATAGGGAGATAGAAAACTGAAAGTCCTAAATAGTCCAAGAGGAGCTAAGGCTCCCTTTTGCTAAATGGAGGGAAGATGGTGGGGAAGTCAGTCAAATTTCTTTTGAAAGGAGCTAGGATGCCCTTTTTTGTTTCTCTGGTCCTTCTTCTGAGGAAACCTAGCTTTTGGAAGAAGGAACCTATCTACAGAAACTCAAATGGCCAAAGTTTAAGAGAAGTGCATAAACTGCAGGCTGGCTGCCCTCTTGAAGGCAAGGAGTCCTGGCTTCTGCAGAAACAAGGGAAGTGAGTAGACAAGTACCTTCTCTCTTACCACAACAGCCCAGCAGTACTGACGTCTTTTAAGGTCTCTGCTTAGGATGTAAGTTCAATTTGTGTAAGAATAGTGTACACACAAATTCTGCTACAAATAAGGCAGTGTTCATGATTCACATTTTCAGTCTGCATCAGCATATAGGCTAAATTTCTCCCCACTCACTGTCAGTAGTGGTCTGGGTCAGACTCAGCTTCCGTGGCTGTTCCCGGGGTTCGTTCCATCAGCTCCCAGGGAGGCAGGCTGAGCTCTGCATGGCTGTAAAAAGCCAACATGGAATTTAACTGAATAAATAGTTTAGCAATGAATATTACAAAGTAAACTTTTACTTGGTCTTTTTTTTCAAACAGGGGATAGATATTTTGCTGCCAGTTTGTGTGTTTATTTTTCAGTTGCCATAGAAAATAATTGACTTATTTTCTTCCAAGAATAAATATCTTTATTCAAGCTCCCTAAAAAAGCATGCAGCCAAGACTTGCACTGAGGCCCCATCCGTGCTGTCTGCTGCTACAGTCCACAGTGGACAGATTAAGCATTACCATTTTTACTGAGGCTTTTGAACTGTTGGATGAAAATGTGTTTCTTACAGTACATTTATCCTGCTGACTCCTACTGTTTCAGATCAGAGAGATGGTTCTAATGAGGAGCCTAAGGAGATGCAAAATGCAAAGAAGTCAAGACATTCAGCAGTGTCATTATCCCTGGTTCATAACTGTTTCCTCACCATTTCTTTAAGTCCTCCAAGCAAATAACTAAACTGCCTTTCTGAATGTTTCTCCCAATGATTCTTTTTTGTTTTCTCTGCTCTGGATATATAAGGGCTTTCTCAAAAGCCAGCTGAATTTGTGGAAAGACTTAATTGCCTGAGGATTCCAATGCTAAGTATATTATTCTTTGTTTCTGGATCATTTTCTTTCTTTTGCTCATGCATATAAACTGGGGAGAGGGAAATCCTTGGAACCCCTCATGAAACTTCCCTCTGAAAACCAGGCCACTTGTTCAGTTAACCTTTGTGTAACCTCAGGATGTGTGCTCAGACCTTACTCTAGTAGCTTTTTTCTTCATGACAGTCCCTTAATATTGAAGTAATCTCTCTGCATATTGTTCATGTTTGCATACTGCTGTCCACTTGAAAGCATTCTAGAATTATTTCTGCCAAATTATAGGCAGTGTTTCTATTTATATATCGTGGATTTGTTTTCCTCACTGCTGCTAAGCACTGCACTGAATCTTTCAGAGTTTTATCTATTGCCTTGTCCAGCAGCACTTCTGTTCAATGTTCGGTAGTGTCTATGGAAAGTGAGGCAGGCTTTTGTCATGCCTGAGAGTGTCAGTAGTTCTCCTACCTTATTTGCTGTAGAAGGTGGAAGCATGTGGTAAATGCAACACAAGGATACCCAAAACGAAGGAATAGCTTTGTAATTCTGACTTGAATTTATGTAGACTGAATAGGTAGTTGTCATGAACAGCCATGGCTGCTTCTTCGGTTCTTCTGTTGTGCAGAAGAATCAGCATCTTAACGCCTGTTTACTAGGCAGTCAAAAATACGTTCCAGTTATATTTATAGAAGGAGAACTAGGTTGAAAATTCCCCAAAATCAAGGGTGCATCTGTGTTGTGCATAGGCCCCTGCTTGAGCCAGCTTACTCCTTTTCCTTGTATAAATGCAAGGCCTTCACTTGGCAATGTGACCAGGCACATACTAGGGGAGAAAGTTTGGACGTATCCTACGCATTAGTACCAGTTTAAGCATGTATCTCCATGTGTGTGTTGCACAGCCTGGCTGCTATGACTGTTTTGTCAGGCCAACAAGGACAGCCCAGCCATGGGCAGCTCTCTGGCCAGCAATAATGCATCTGGCGTCCCACAGCAGGCATCGTGGATGGGAGTACCTGCCACACTTTGGCTCATGCCCTGGCCTGCAGTGCCAAGTATGGTACATACCATGTATGCACTTCATGTATACTCCAGTTCTACGTGGTTCTCAAGCCCATCCATCACATCTGCAGATGGTATTCACTGTAATCCATATCCTGTCTCCCGGGTACCTCTTACAAAACATCGCATACGCTTTAAAATGCAGTTGTTTAAACAAATCCAGCTTTTTTGTAAATTCCTCTTTAAAATATACAAATATACAAAAATGCTTTTTCAGTAGACATTGCAACAGTGTTTCGGATATTAAATTAAAATTGAGCATAGCTGGAATTCCTGAAGTGAATAAGACTGATAGCCACTGGGAAAATGAAAGGGAAATTATTATTTACTCGATTTTGTATCTAACACCAAGCTGAAAAAGACACATGTTTTTGATCTTATGTCTTCCCACTAAGTTTTCATGTATGAAAGTGAAGTGATCCCAAAGATGCTCATGAGTCTCACCATTCCAGCATTACAAATTACTTAGTGTCCTCCATGGACTGAAAGCCAGATAAATAGAAGCAATGCTTATTTTACCACTCAGCAGATCTTTCAAATATTATTACTGTGGCATATTTCTTTTGTTTTATTTTATTTCAAGTGGAATTCTATTTAAGACTTTAGGTCACTGCTTTATGCCCTTGGGCTGGGTACAAATCTTTAACCACGTCCCTGTAAATAAATGGTAGTGATTTTCATGTGATTGCAGATCATGACAATGCTGTTGGGAACGTTTTATTTAAATGCCATGTCACTTTCACCTACTGCCTTCAGGCCAGCGCATGACGTTCAGTAGGTGTCAGGGAAATGTCACATCTGGGAGGAAGAGCTTGTGTGAATGCTAAACTGGAATGTGGAAAAATGGTGTCACATAACCCCATAATCTAATATTGTTCTGCCTTAAAAGGGATGTTTTCTCCATGGAGATACATGTTTAACCAAAATGACTTCTGCTTTAAGTTCAGCAGAAACAAAACATATCTGTTTATCCCCAACTTTCTTGGGAAGCTCTTGCTACAATGGTTCAATTCCAGGACCTTGTGTATTTTGCAGACATGATAAGAGCCTTTAACAAATAAACTCAAAACATGGAAAGGAGAGGAATAAAATTAATTTTTCTCATGGCATGAGAATCGCATCCTTCTCCTAAGAGAAGGTAAAACTGAGACACCAGGGTAAAACTGAGAATATATCAACTCCATGATGTATCCTTTTCCACCTGAAAGATATTTGGATCTCCTTTTTCGCACTGCTTCAGGGATTAGAAATTCAGTTAGCAGGAGTAGATCTTCTTTAACAAAAGTAATAGTTGAAAAAAATAACTGGAGAGCCAATGGACAGAGAAATATAAAGAGGAATGTCATGTTTGGCCAATGGCAGAGATAATGACTCACTAGCCAACTGGCAATCTTACTCAGCTTTATCTGATTAAATCAGCTGGAGGCAGGGAAAGACCCACTCAGTCAATCAGTATGGCAGTTTGTCTTTTTTCCATTTTCAGAGATCTTTTTCCATCTCTAGATATGCACCTCACCCCCTCATGATGGTGCTTTCTCTTCCATTTGCAGTAACCTTTGCTCTTTCTTTCACTACATCCGGAGCAGCAGCTCCACTCAGATTCAGGAAGGGAATCTTTTTTATTCTGACAGTGACTAAAAGCAGAATCCAAGCATAAGAACAGGGAAAGTATCTAGTGGTATTTCCCTGATACTTACTCAGAACAAGGATTTGAGAACTCATGATCTGCTAGGAATTTTTGATATCTGTAGTTTTTGTATTAGATTATTAACTCCTACTCACCTTTTCACTGCTAGTCTTTGTTTACAGACCTCTGCCATACTATCCCTCAGTTGCTTGTTTTGCAGGCTGAGTGTCATTCCTCTCCAGGAAGTCATTGCTTAACTGATCATCCTTGTTGCCCTTCTCTTTAGCTTTTCTATTTTTACTATAAACTTTCTGAAATAAGGGTACTGGAAGTGCACAGAGTTTTCAAGTGGTGGGTCCCCCATGGGTTCATGCAATAGCATAATGATGCTTTCTGTTTTTTCCTACTCTTTTCCTAAAAATCCTCAGCATTCTAGCTGTGTAATTGATCATTATTAGGAACTGAGCTTTCAAAATCTCTCTTCCGAGTGATAAAAGCTGTTTCAGAGTCTAAAGTGTGTATACAATTGTTTTTCCCACAGGCATTACTTTACATTTATATTCATTTGGTTTCATGTTATTTTATTACCTCCTCGACATCATAGGGATCTCCTACAGGTCTTCACAGTCAGCTTTCATTTTGATTATCCTGAACAATACAGTATCATCAGCAAACTTTGCCACTTCAGTGTTTAACCCCTTTTTCGCTCACTAATTATATTCTCTATTACTGCTTTTGCTGATTTAACTGCTACGGAATTACTGTTCTGCAGTTTTTCTGATCATTTCTGAAGCCCTGAAAAACTGGTGTTTTAATGCTTTTAAATTCTTATTTCTGACAAATTTATCAAATGCCATTCATATGGTATTGAGGAGGTTTCAAACAAGAGGTTACAAGCTACATGCAATAGTTTAGCTATTTCAGACTTGTATTCCTTTACAATTCTGTTCTGAACAACATCTGGATATGGTGACTTGTTATGATTCATTTTGTTGATGATTCCTCTTCCACTGACACTTCAGGCAGTGTCAGATCCTCAAATGCATCCACTAGGAAGAAGAAGTCTGATGGGGAAATGTTCCTAATGTTTCCACAGAGAGCAAAGCTACAAAAAAAAATTGTTTACTGTTTCTGTTATGACCTTATGTTCTCTGAGCACTCCCTTTTATGCTTTGACCATCTATTGCTCTACAAACTTTCTGGCTGACTTTTTACTTCTCATCTGTCTGAAAAATAATTTATTATGACATTTTATGTCTTTTGCAAGGTGTTCCTCAAACTCTTTTCCAATCTTCTTATGCGTTCACTTTTAACGTGCCAGATTTTATATTATTTTCCGTTTTCCTCATTTGGATGCAGTCTCAGATATTTAAAAGTTGTCTCCTTACTTAAAATATCTTCCACTGACCTGATATTAAAGCCTGCTGATTGATTGTTTTGGGCTTGGGATGGAGGGTGCTGGTATTTCTAAAATCTGTGTGGTAGAAGTCATGCAATTGTTTGAAAGCTTTAATATGTTGTCTATAAATAGCCCTCTTGTTGACTGCAAAAATTTACTCTTTTGGTTGCCCCTTTTAGGTCTTTTTTCAATTAGTGTTCTCATTTCTGTGATTTTTTTTTTGTTGCTCCCTGACATTTTGCTTCCCTGCATTTTAAATTTGGTCCATTATAGTCAATGGCTTGTTTTCACCCACAGGGATGCTCCTCCTACTCAGTTTTTTTCTGATGCTATGCTGTCTACTGTCTTGTCTGCTTGCCTCTGTGTGTCTTGTCTTGTGTCATGTGATGCATATGTTAGAGTCGGGAGTTTCTTGGTCTTCTTTTTCCTAAATAGCTTTTGCTTTGCTCCCCTTTCAGCTGGTGAGAGCTAAAACAGTTGCTGAAGGGAGCTTGCATTACTGGCAGTGAAAAGCTTAAAAGAGATATGGAGACCAAACTGCTCATTGATATCTGTCAGTGACCTCTCCAGCACTGATGTGACATTCATTGGTGTCAAGGGGAACATATATACAAACATACTGCTGTTTGACCTCCAAAGCACCTATCTCTTTATTTTGCAGTCCAGAGCCTCTGCCATTGCCTTTGGGACCTTGCTGCTGCCTTCTCACTTGTCTGAATACTTGGCCCTAATAATTTGTCTTTATGTGTCTCTTTCAAATAAGAGCAGAGATTTGGTTCATGTCCTACTTTCAGCTAAGAGATCGTGCCTTCAGTAACGCACTACCTAATTCCAAGGGGATTCTCCGCATTGCAACTACACTTTATTCCAAGGAAATAGTTCCTTCCTGGAACTGTTTAACTGTCTCATTGTGCAACTTGCCCTTTTATTTCTAGACAGAAGGATAATTATGTAGAGTCATCCCAGACTCTGGAATGAGCCTGTCAGTCATGCAACAGTGTTATCACACTACACTTGATAAATCAGTCACAGGACTGTTCATATATGCCAACATGTTATCATCATTACTTCTGCCCTCAAACTGATCATTTTTATGCACCCTCTTTATCTGATCTCACAAGTAAGTCTCCTAAACTCACATTTTCAACATGATGGTATAGAACAGGGCAGTGGGCTTACTGACCTCACCTAATATTTTATTAATGAATAAGTAAATTATTAAAATACATATGGAAAGAAGGAGAAAAAAGTGGAAACTATGCTATAAATAGAACAAGCTTGCTGCTTGAGAGTTAAGCAGTCATCCATACTCATGTTCTAAATTATTTAACTCACTGCTCTAGTTCATTAGTTTCTTCCCAGTATGAAAAAAATGCATTTGTTTCTATGGCAATCTTCAGAATTTAATCTGAACTGAAGGTCTAGATAGCCCCTGATATTTTATAGGGTTTTTAATATGTTTAATCAAAACCTGCAAACCCAAGTCTACCTTTATTTTTCAAAGATATCCTTGAGGTTAGCACTGGGTCCATACACTGATGACAGCTACAACACAGTAGAAAAATGAATAAGGGAGGTTTAAATTGGTTTCATCAGGATGCTGCAGCGGCAGTAACCTTGACAAAAACCAGCTGCAAGCTGCTTAGGCTAAAACAGCATTGAGATGAATCAGTTTTAATAATACTCCTGGCCTGTGTGCCGTTTTAACTGTGTCTATAAGTCCTCCAGGTTTACTGAGTTCAAGAAATGTTGTTATTATTTAAACAGTTTTATTTGCATTGGTCCAGTAAAACCTAAGCAATAAGCTCCTCACATGCTATGTACTTTAGAGGTTCCTGAGCGACCAGTAAAGAAGTTTACGGTAAATCCCATATCTCAAAGCTGGGTGCACAGGTCCAAGTGAAGTTCAGAACAAATCATATACCTCCATAAAAAAGGCCAGAGAAAGAATATTCTCATTCTCAGTTGCTTCCTGCAGTTCTGATTAAGGGGCAGGTCTGAAAATGCCTGATCCATCATCCATTGTGCCAGCACCATACCATATAAACTGTGAAAGGTAACCCTGTATACCCACTATTAAGTAAAGTTCACTTTCAGGTCAGTAAATGTAAACATTTTCAGTTCAACTCACATAGAGTCCTGAATATCATTAAATCAGTCTAGGAATACTTGTTATTCTATTTGTTTATTTTGTCAAGTAATCAAAATTATGCATATTATAACAAATTTCCCTACTGCATAGTGGACTTTTGCAACTTTCACTGTATTCAATGCTGATTAAGAGTGGACTGAAAAGAGAAGTATGTATGAATACATATTACAGTTAAGTTTGCATTCAGTGTGGCTTTGATGTCAAATCCAAGCTATCAGGTGAAGTCTGATGATGCCAAATTCTTGTGAGATGTTTCCTGAACATTTGCCTCTCCTGCTCTGGTGTAGTTCATATTTCCTTAGCAGTCACAAGAAGCTAAATCAGAATAGACTGAGGCTAGTTTGGACCATGAAATTTGAATCTGAATCTACCAATCACCTGAAATTAAAGGATTAAAATCTTAAAACTCTTGTATGACAGGTTTTTTGCAGGCAAGAAGATTCTTAAGAGTTGCAATACTGAAACAGAAAATAAATGTAGCTGATAAAAGCAAGTTTAACATGTTAAGCCAAACAAGACCTTAGGCACATCCTACACAAAGCGGTTCTAAATATTGAGGGAGATGAATATCCTAGTGAAGATACCTCTAGTGAAGCTATCCCTTAGCAGTATTGTAAGTGCCCCCAACTGCTGGATATCTGGGGACATTTCAGTTTAATCACAGCAAGTGAGTTGAATTTAGGTAAATTATTATTAGTTCTGTCATTTCCTGCCTTACTGCCCTTATTTGCCTTCAATCAAGAAACATGCATCCACAGGTGGTTTTACATTCGCAGAATTGGGGAGGAAGTGTGTAAACATGCTGATTTCTAGTTATTTAGCTCAAGGTTGACCTTCCTTCCTGAAAATTTCATCAACAGTTGCCATTGGCTGCATTTGAACACATGATTTCACTATAAACCTATGCCTTTGATGTTCATCTTTCCCAGGATCCTGTGATTTTCCCTTCAAGAGCTGAAAATGGCAATTTGAAGTAGTGATGAGATCATTTGCAAATTTGCAAAACTCACAGCTTGAAACAGGTCCTTTTATAATAATGGATTTGCTGTCTGGCATGAGTAGATGATAATCTAATTTCTGTCACTGAATCAGAATAAAGACCTGACTGGAGCTGTTCAGGAATTTTAGGACAAAATGTAATGTCATTGGAAAATGCTGATCTGTCAGAAACAACATATTCTTTGCAAGTAGTTTGATTTCAACAAACTTTTACCAAAGCACAGTCATATTTCCTTTAAAAACTTGCCCAGTTTTCTTACAATTCATGTAGTGGGTTGTTCAGGAGTTTGCGTTTCTAAGGTCTAAAGCTCTGGCCAGCTCTAGCAATGCTTAAATTAAGTAAGTTGGGTTGGAAAAAGTTGAAGACCCAAAGTTTGCAGTTTTTGACCAGAAAGGTGGTTTGCAGAGGGGAACACTTGAGAAAATACTCAGAAGAAATCCCTCTAATTAGCTGCTGTCTTCACTGCCCTGTTTTGGGGCTATGGCAGCTAATGCCAGCTTCTGCAGAAAAGGTCCGTTGCTCAGCCCTTTGGGGAGAATGATAAAGGATCAAGTAGAAGGAGACCAGAGCAGAGCAGAAATAGTCTAGCATTTCAGGCTCCATCCTGGCAGCAACAGGAGGAGAAGTCACTCCTCTGATTTCCATCCCTGCAAAACCTAGCTGGGAAAGGGGAAGGACCAAACAAAACCTGGCTCTTCCCAGTGTCAGAAAGGAGGGTGAGGAAGTTGCCATTGCAGACTTGGGAGGAGAGTCAAAGTGCCTCAGAGAGCAGCTCTCCATAAATCTTGCTCCTATTGGTATAGGCCTGATTTGAGGCTTGAGAGACTGAATTCATTTTTGTACAGAGGACTGGTTAATGGCAGATTGGTGGTGACCCCCCTGTACCTGTCCTGTATGTTTAGAGAACATGCAAAGCATTGATACCTGCTATTCAGGCTAGCTGATGGTTAGAGGCCCCCAGGATTTCAACTCCCCTGCTTGCAAGGCTGGAAGGTTTGTTTCTGGTTAGTCCAAGGCTGGCAACATAAAGTACAGAAGTACTAAGAGCTCCAGCTCAAGCAGAGGCTCTCAAGACTTTCAGTCTCCCTATTGAAGGACTGGGTGCCAAGTACAGATATTGCAAATTTTAGGCTGCTTGATCTGGGGTTAGGAGCCTGGAAGCCACAACACAGATGGGGGCTTTTGAGCATTCTGGGCTCTCTGCCACAGAGCTGTGAGTTGTGCCAGGCCTCAGGGCTGCAGCAAGGCACTCGCTGGGGAGTCCCCAGGAGATAAGTTCGCTTTGTCTCATTTTGAAAAAAATACCAAAACAAGAACCCCATAGACATTTGTGGGGGATGACAATGACTGTATTTTCCATTCCGGATTGGAGGGGGAACCTTCCATATTTCAGAGTACAAAAAAATAAGTTTTAGGCAATTCTAACCACAGTCTCAAGGCCTCAAGTATTCAACTACTTAGGCAGCTACAGGCTCATGGATATAGAGCTAACCAAGTACTTGTTCCGTCCTTTCACTAGGGAATATTTCTCACGTATATTCAGAGTTCAGAAGCCAAAATACATATGGCTCTGTTTTACACCAGGAGGTGCTGGTTCTTTTGAGGATCCCAATAAGAAAGGCACAGACACTGTTAAGACAGATAGTTATTTATACCAGTGCAAAACAGGCTCAAATTGAGCCAGTATGTGTCTCTTATTTTCTTGAAGACACTGACCATCCTGCCTCTGTTGCTGTGATTGATCAATCAGAACACTGCAGCTGATATCAACTGTTGCCTGTCACTACTATAAAAGTGTCAGCCTAGGTAACTGGGCATATCATGCGAATTTGACCCCAAATTAAAAGGTGCTTCACCACCACTTTCTTTCCTTGTTCTGTGGCAACCATAGGAACAGGGCTAAAGACATGCTGCATCTCATACTTTCAGAAGGACCTGCCAGTCTTAACGCTTTCTGCTTATGCTGGTATTAAGTTCACAGATGTTAAGAGAGTATCACCACTTATTCCTTCTGACCCTTGCATATGTGCAGCTCATGACAACAACACATGGTAGAACAGTTCAAAAAAGATTGTGAGAGGCCATGCACTTGTGTAGAGACTCTAGTGAGTACTTTGAAATGTCACAGTCAGTAGGGCACAGGTTTCCTCCTCTTCTGACAGGAGCACCTCCTTCTGCCTCCGCTCTACCTACTGTTCAGTCCTGCACAGCTCAGCTACAGACTGGGGTAGTGCCATTCCAAGAGACCAGAAATGTGTTTTGCTGTCCCTGAGAGCAAGGCATCTTAACCCTCTGTGACATCTACACTCTGTGTTGTGCAGCCTAAATAGTTCGTGAAGTATTTGAGAGGGCTAATATGTACAATGGTCACTAGAGCTTTAAAAGTCAGCCTGACCTTTGCTTTCTTGACTAGAGCAAAAGTTGTTGCTGAAATAGAAGATTGGAAACCACAATTTAAGCTGTTCTGTGCAACAGTCAATCTTTTTAAAATGTTCACTTAAGAAAAGAAAAAACTTCTTTCTCAATCATGCATTGTTTACATGCTGAGTTCCACTCTGAAACTGATATTTATGGCTACTATGAATTTTTTAAAAGAGAATAGTTTCTAATTGCAATAAGGTTGGGACTTTAATAATATAATACTTGCAGAGATTGGACAACATGTATATTAATGAGTACAATTTTTTTTGTAGCCAACACATTGCAAACAAAGAAATATAAAACGAACTACAACCTGAAAAAAACGTGCTGGTGCCAGCAGTCACAACTATGGATTGCATACAAAACAAATGAAGAGGTATCTCTTTTTCCTAGGGCATCCTCCTAGCTGGCTATCTGGTTTTCTGATCATTGGCTGTTCATATACGAGTCTGCTTTTTTAAGAGTTTGACCTATGCAGGAGAACCTGAAGTTACATAAAATGATACAATACTTGAAGCTATTATATGAAATTGAGTTATTTGCATTTCACTTTAATGATATGCATTTTTCCTTGATAAATCAATCCCAGGCCCATTTCACCTGCATTTGTAGAGACACAGTGACATCTAGTGATTGCTAACAAATATAACAGATTGACCCATAATTATTTGGAGTACTGGATCAGACCATTAAGTTAACTAGTTCATATGCATTTCAGGCACAGAAAAGTTCAAATTTATGCTGTTCATTGAAAGAAATGTAAGCCAGTATTCATTTCTATTTTATAAATTTTATTGAAACTCCTAAACTAAAATAAAATAGAAGTATACAGCAATCACTAATCACACTGAGAAAGGTATAATAAAGTCACAAGTCTCTATAATTTTAGGTTACATTTTTTACTTTCTTCTGAAAAGTTTCTGGAAGAAAAGAAAACTCCACCTCTAGAATCTTCCAGCTTCCCACACTATGATGAACTGCATATAATGTTCTTCCTTACTTCCTTACTAAAGAAAATGCTGTTGATTTGAGTACAGTTCAGTTAATTAACTCTATTTTTGTCAGAAAACTTCTGCTAAAATGTTTGTAAAGGAAATACTCTCTCTTTCTTTTCTTTGGGTTAGGAGATGGGATGTTTTATGTTTGCTTTTTTCCTCAGGCTTTATATATAACACTCCGGCTAGCAATTCTGCTCTTACAGTTGATAATGTGTGAAGGCCACTTCCTATTTTCAAGAACAAAGCTGACACTGCTCTACCTTTAAAGGGTAGATGGAAATTTTATAGTCGATCTTTGCAGGAGCAAAGTCAGGCTTATAAATGGAAACTCAGTGCCAAGTTTAATTAAAAACTAATTGTTGTCACACCATTTTGACACTGAAAGTTTCCTACTTGAAATTAAGTGAATTTTGAGGAGTGATTCCTGATTCCTAGTGCAGCTATAATACAGTCATTGATCATTTTAGTAGAGCAGAAGCTCAGTTATTCAACTCCCTTCAATGTGAAATTTTTGTTTAGTCTTTGCTAAAATTTCAGAGAGGTTATTGTTATGTTCTTAATGATTAGTAGAACTAGTGCAACAGTTGAAGGGTGATTATATGCCAGGCATAGGCTAGCATTAGTATGCCACTAAAGATGAGACAGTGTGTTCAAGAATTGGAAGCAGAGAAGCAGCAGTGAAAACAAGGCTCTACTGAAGTGGCAAGAGAAATTCCCAGAGACATTAGTGAAGCATACCTGTGCTTCACACAGGTAAGCAGGTTATACTGCTTGTAAGTGTTGGCCTAGATGTTTCATGTGTTTGCAAATCCACCAACAAAAGTCCCTCAAAGACAGGGAAAATACCTGCTTTTGAGTCTAGCAATATATTACAACAGTCAAAGTTACAGACTTGTAACTCATTTTCCAAGCCGTGCCTTTAATGAAATGCTTGGTTTTGTCCTAAAGACTGCAGAAAAACTTCCTAATCATCTTCACTTCTTTTCACATCCTGCTGGAAAAGCTTTGCTTCCTACCAGGCATGCAAATTCACTTTCATCTTCTACTATATGTTTTTTGGGACAGAGGTTGTTTAGAGTTTTCAAGGCTTATCTGTGAAATAAATGTGCAGATTCCTTTTAAATCTTCAAACATTGCTGTGGAAAGAGCTGAGCTAAAGACAATGGAGACAGCTAGAAAGATGACTTTGGGAAATATCCTAATTACTTATTCACTGATAATACATACTACAGCCTATGGAACAAATAGAAAGTAACTACCTACTCATTTTAACACTAGATTTTATTTTCCTTTTTCACAGTGATTTTTGCAGGGAGAAAGCCAATAAGTACTGTGTACAGGTTTTTTTAATGGAAATTAGGGTGCCACTTTCATTTCTTGTTTTGTCACACTGAGTAACCAGTGGTGGGAGGGCTCACAGAGCCAAAAGCAAATCTTATATTAGAATATCTGATTGAAAAGTTTATCTCTTTGCATTTTTCACAAAATTAAAAGAAAGCAGAGCCTGTTCTTTTAGATTTATTTTTTTGTGAAAGAGAAGAGCATAGTGATGATGATGATGATGATGATGATGATGATGATGTGATTATTATTTTTATTGAAGTTAAACCTAGGAATTCAGTTCATGTACCAGTACCCTATTCTGTTAGGCACTATGTAAGTACAGAATAAAAAGAAACTTTGTGCATCAAAGGGACTTGATGTGTCCTCTTGTCCTGAATGGATGAGCCCCTCTGTCCTGCACATGGAGACTTCCATGGGTTTGAGGCAACAGCTGGGAGTTTTCCAGTGAGAGACTTGCCCCTAACAGTGCTGAGCTAGGCATGCTCTGCATTCTTTCCTTCAAACCTTCAACTGGAAGTTGTTTGGAGCAGGCTTGAGTAGAGAACATAAGGGATTGTGGGCACAGCTCCTGAGACACCCTTGTGCCAGGAAGAAGTGATAGGCCTAGAAATAGCAAGGTTTCTGCAAGTGTCTCCAGATCAATGAGATTTGTGTCTGGATAGTGGGACATTTATGGGCTGGAAGAGGAACAACCCTTTCCTGTTTTACCTATCATATTTTGGTAATTTGGAGAAAACTCTTTGAGATTTTACAGTGACAAATCTAGGTTTATTGCCATTTTCTTCTTTTTGGTGGGTGGTACCATTTAATCCAAATCCCAAACTAATTTTTGAGGTCCCAGAGTTGAGATGATTTGAGCAGATGCAGCTTCCACAGGATTGACTTGAACATTGCTATTTCCCAGTCAAAATAGGGTTCCATGCATTTAATTAAAAATCTCTTTGTATTATAAAAAAAAATGGGGAAAATTCACAGAGAATGAAAGGAAAGAGAATAGAAAGGAGTAAAGTTAAAGGAAAAAAGGAAAGAGAACACAAAGGAGTAAAGTTAAAGGATTGCTTCCTCTGTGTGAAGGAATCCCTACAATTGGAAATAGTCCCAATCTTATTTTCCTTCCACTGGAACCTATTATGTTTGCCCACAACAGAACTAACACAGTGAGGAAGTTAATGCTCTTCTTGCGTGCTAGCTAGTCATTAGAGGCTCACAGTAAGGAAGGTGATCAGAGAATACTTGTCACATGCCCAGACTACCCTCATTCAAGGCAACTGCCACCTCAGTGCATCATATGAGGCAGGTCAAGCCTAGGGTGAAGCCAGCTTTCTATGTAAGAATTTTAATTAGCAATGAGCACAATAAAATACATAAGCTGCTGAAGGTTAACAAGTGCTACTGTTTGAGATTTATGCCCAAATCCATGCTGTGTACTTCCCTTCCCTCACCGCCATAATGGATTAGCAGTATACTGGATAGTAATCTACAAATATTACAATCATCCTTCTAATCTGATTAACAAACTTGTAAGAAGCATTAAGGACACATTTATTCTGCTTGTGGGAAACAGTCCAAATACAACGAACCAAAAGCTGCTTATCTACAAGCAAAACCAGCATTATATGACTCAAGGGGGCCAAGTTAATCAGAGCTATCAAGAGACTAATTCAGATCCAGAGGACTGGGAAGGCAGATTAAATGATCGTTCATAAATCATTGAAAGCATACACTATACAGTATTGTAACAACAAACAATGATCTTCTGTAGGGTGCAGTTTCCTGCTTTCTATATATCTATGTTTTGACATTTTAAGTATCTCATCAGCATCTTTTTATCCCTAAATCGTGCATGTGTAGCAATAGCATTATAACTTAGCTTGTTAACCATTAGACCTTTAGGCAGGAAGGGGCAGACTGCAAAAATAAATCTAAAATTGTTCATGATTTCAGGCAGCAATACTGTGCTTACTACAAACACGTAAAAAATATAGTAAAATACAATCCAAGATGTTGTTAGAGAGATCAACTGAGGAAATGTGAAAAATCAGCTTTATATACACCTTAGGCTCCTTCGCTTTATGGAATAGAGGGGAAGACACTGCTGATTGATTTTTCCTTTTTAAAATATTGTGTAGAACTACTGAAATGTGTGGTCTTAGTGGTCTTTCCTTAATAAGGAAATCAGCATAGCAGTGTGTAGGCTTGTTCACTGACTCCAGTGTTTGGAACAACCAGGGTCTTGTCCTATTATGTCTTTATTCTAGTAGGACTGAGACTATCCATAAGCTACAATTACTTCTGATTTCTCTTTAGAACTGTCTTCCAGTGGCTCAGTTACCCATTTTTGAAAGTGGTTAAACCTTTGTTCTTAGACTGCTTGCTTTTCTTTCCCTCTATTTCACCAGCCCTTGCAAAGACTTTTTCATTACTTACCAGAAGTAAAAGATTCCTCCAAGGACTACAGTTAGTGGCACTTGTATCTGATCTCACAGGACATGGAACACTCTCCAGTTCTCCATACCACATAATCTTCTACATTTCCAGTGCCTGATTTTCCTTGGCTCTGCACTGCATGTATTTACTTACATCAGCACAGAGTGAGTGAGAAAGGCTGCCACTGCAAAGCACTATCTCTGGAAACATGACGCCCTGGGATAAAGGACAACACAACACCTTGGGAAGAAGGGAAATAAGCCTTTAATTAAAATAATTAAATTATACGTGTTTTTATTATTTTTTTCATGGAAAATGGAAAGATCTTCAGACTGAAAGAATAAGGCTGAATGGAATGAGGGCCTAAAAACAAGTGAGTGAAGACAGCAGTTCAATATGATAGCACTGTCAAAACAAACTTACACAGATTTGTCCCAGACTATCTGAGCAACATCATTTGTTCATTTTTATGACTTCATGGAAGTCATAAATACTGGGGGTTTTCCTCTCTTCCCCTTTCCCTTCCTCCAGTGAAAAACTCTACATATCTCAATCATAGCTCTAGGAAGGTGACTGCCTCTGTACTCAGCACAGCCCTTTGTTTTTTGACATAGCATCAGACATTTGCCCACACCTGGCTCTTACTTCTGCTCCAGGTCTTATCCAAATCTGCCTCCTCTATAGCTCAGGTTTCCTGCCAGGTCCTATTATTGCCAAGATGCCAGCTGGTAACAAAACTCCCAAACCACCTGCAGTGTGAAAGAAGTACTTTCCTGCTCATTCCCATTTCTCAACATCTTTTCTGAGCTCCTGGTTTACTCTGAGCTTTTCCGCAAGGTTCCTTAATTGCAATTATCCTCAAAAAAGGATCAGCCATCTCCATTCAAGCTCCAGGTCTGAATTTTTACCACCATTTCTCCAAGATCGTGTTCTTACAAGGCGACCTGTTTGGACTACTCATACTTTCTTTTTCTGGTTCAGCAATAGCTATCAACCCTTTTCTGTCAGTTTCTTTCTTTCAGAGTTTTCCCAGTTACCTGTAAATGAAAAATGAAGTCCCTTTGAAGGTATATTGGTTGTTTCAAATACCTGTCCACATAGTGGTACATTAGTTATGAGGCCTAATGGAACTCTTTGGTTCTGTATAATATCTCTTTTCTGTCAGAGTGGATTTGTATGTCCAAAGACATGAACACTCAGTATGTTGCAATTAAATATCCCCCAGAAAAGAGGAAGTGTGCTTACCTACCCATTTTTTTTTTACAGACCAAGGCTGTGGAAGGCGAGAAGTTTGCATAGGTCTGCAGCATCAGGTGCCAATGATAAAGAGTCAATACAAGAACAGACAGAATGAAAATGCTTTCTCTAATTCATTTGACTTTGTTTTTTTCTACTGGAATTTAAAATGAGGCACCAAAGGTTTTCCTCAGCCTAGCTCAAAAGAAAAAATTGTCAAATGTAAGGAGACATGTTCTGATTATATGAAATAAAATTATGAGAGAAATTAGACAGCATTAACTACAGTCTTTTGTGAGAAATATAGCCTGCTAAGGGAAGAGAAAGGACAGAAAGTAAAAACAGCTCTGAGAAGAGACATGCAGGGGTTACCCAGAGCTTGGGAATCCTTTTACATTTTGACCAATCTGAAATAGAGCTTTGAAGCATATGTATGCCCTGCTGAGCAACTGAGCAATTGGAAGGATAGAAATTTCTAAAAGTTGATCAGACTGTGTTCTTTAAGCTGTATTATTTTGACATCTTCTTTCTGAGTCAAAATAAAAAATAAGCATTTACTAAGGAAATCCATGTGTCTGTTTCCATCAATGCACCCTGTTAATTTTAAACTCATTTCTCTATTTTATTCAGCTTTATTCAATTTTCAGTCTATGCATTTTACAGAGGGTTTGGCTGCTTGAAAAAAAGTATTTTTCTAGTCTGTGTCAGTGTACATCAGTTGTTCCCTTCCAATGTGTTTTTTTTTTTTTTCCTTAAGCAGACCGTGTCACCTGAACATGGTGATGCAAATGTTTGGGGGAAAAAATAAACAGATATGAAGCTCCATATGTGCCAGTGGTGAAAGGACATATGCATAAAGACTGCAGCCAGATCTCATCCATTCATAGCAAACTATAGCTGAAGTCATTGACATCTTTCCTAAAAGGATGTGCATGTGCTAACTATAGCACAAAGCAACATAGTATAGCTCAGGACACAGACATACAAGCATTTTGTGAGAGTTGGTGCTGGGAGTAAAAACCTGAGATAGGGAAATTGATTTTATTAATTTTTGAAGAAATATTTATGCACTAAGAATCTGATGCAGTGGTGTATAAAGCTCAAATTTAAATATGTGCTTACATGCTTTTGTCAATACAGATAACTTAAGCATGTTTCAGTGCTTTGCTGAATTGGGGTCATGCCTTTGAAGGATTCTAACTACAGGGAAAATGCTGTATTTATTTCTTTCTGGCAAGGCACAGTGAGACAGATAAAACAGCTTTGAAGCAATCCATGGCACAAAGCAGAACTCACAAGCACAAGTTCTCATGACAAGTTAACACAGAGTTAATGGGTTCATGATGTATTAGCATCCATGGTTCAAAACTGCCTAGAGAGATGAAACAGCAGCCCTAACTTGTACTCCAGTTTCTTCCTCTCAGTGGCAGACTGGAAACAAATGTGCCACCTTCTGTGGGCCACCAGAGAGGTGGTTTCTTTTGCTGTGTTTGGAGCTACCTTGTGTATACTGCTCTCTGCTGGGATATTTGTTGAATCATAGCAAGAGGCAGTCTGCATTCCAGCTTGTCTACACCAGGAACCTCAGGTATCAGAAAGAAACAACTTGCTGTGAAGTAGACCAAGATGTGAACTTAAGAGTATACCTGCAACTTTGTTATAATATCTGTATGCAAATTCCTACCCCATGCAAAATGTGAGGTAGCTTACTGTGAAAGAAATCAATAAATGCTGACTTCTTTTCACAAGCCAAAATGATGGTAGATTAAAGATGGTAAAAATCCCTTGAGATAAGATATCTGGTGTTTTACTGTGGGATAAGAATTTATTTATGGATAATAACTGCAGCATAGCTCTTGTTCTGCAAGTTTACCTCTTTGTTTACGTCACAGTAACTTGTGTGTACCCATGCCCTCATTTATAGAGCTAATAGGCTCTAATCATACTGCTATTATTTTAGAGGTTTAACTTCTCGTGGGCATATTCTCTATCTGGATCAAATTTTCCTATAGTATATCATAGAGGTGTAATCACACTAGAATAGTCCTTTCCTGCCAAAAGCTTCTCTGTGCTACATCAGACAACTATACTATGTAACTGAAAAAAATTCTGTAAAACATCTGCCTATTATCCATCAAGTTTCAGTCTTTGCTGCCTTTTTATTAAAAGCTTTCTATAATCTACACAGTTAACATCAATGCTAATAAGAATTAGCTCATAGAAAGCACACACACACATAAAGTACACACTCTTTGAAACCACTTAAAGACTGGAAAGTCCATTAAGGATTCAAGTTTGCAAGCTTTTGAGCTGATAAATGGTGATCTCTATCTCACTTTCACCTGACCTGTTTCTCCTAGAAGAAAATGTGATATTATTCTCCCTCCAGGCTCATTGACAGACCAGGAGATCCAAGTAATACTAAAGCTTCTGATTCAGTGTGTGGTTATAGATAAGAGCATCTCTCAAATAATGAAGATTGTAAGTGAATACCTGCTCTGAAAGCTGGTTCTGTTTAAGAATGTGCTAGCTGAAATTGTTTTTGGCAGTTTACTTTTGCACCATTAATAAGTCCCAGATCACAACTATCAAACGTCCATCCAGTCACTTTAATCTCCTTTAAAGAACTCTGTGTGGTTAGTACCTGACTTAATTTGCAGACTAACAGTGATGTTGGCACCCAGTCTTGTTTGCTGCTGAAATCTAAAAATATCAGCTTCTTGAGACAGATCAGTGGATGCATGAAGGAAAGCCAGCCATCACTTCTCACACAATTCATTGCCAAGTCCAAGTGCTGAAGGTTCTCCAAGTGTTTTTTCTCAAAAAAACTGCCTGTGAACATATATTTATTTATGTATTTCTACTTCAAACCCTAATGAAGAGAATGATTCTTGTTCATATTGAAGTAATTGAGTCTTACTGAATTCATTAGAACTTCTGTGCTTAAAAATAACACCCTGAATAGAATTTAAATGTGTTTGCATATTACTTTTTTTCTTAGTCAGAACCACAAAAGTAAAGCATAGCAACCACATATCACAAAGTTTTTTATATCTAGACTGAAATATTCTTCCTTGTTAAAACTTAATCCTACAGTATGTTGTTAACTACACAGAGGTCATTCACTTAAATGGGGCTATGAACTGCTGCTCATGATCACCCATGCAAACAGCATTGCAAGATCAGGCTCATGAAGATTCTCTTTGATTTGACATTTCATTTCCACTGTATGCTCAGGAGTGGTGAATAATGTGGCTTCATGTAGTTTTTATATCTCCCTGACCTTCAGCTATCTCCCTTGATAAAAGTTATAGTAGTATTAAGAATGTGACTGTATTGGTCTTTTTTAACATACTGACATACATTCAGTATACATACAGACATTATGATAGTGGAAGATTTGATGTAAAAAGATGCAACAAGGACACTTCTTGTATTCCTGTGATGTTTATGGAGGAGATACTGTAATTCCCTGAATCAGTGAAGATTTTTTCCTCTCTGGGAGATTCCTCTCAAGTAATCTCCAGCTGCCTGTAGTGTCCCTTGCACTACTTACAGAGTAAAAATGGTCTTCACTGAATAGAAAATGTGGCTCATTATTTGGCTCATATAATTCTATACATACATACATACATATATATATTCTACCCAGGCCTGCTGCTATTTCACTTTCATTATTAAAAATTGCTGGGTTTTTTGAACTATTTTTGATTTGGTTTTACCTGGGTTTTGTCCTTCATTTTTTGCTCTTCCATGGTACCTTTACTTACCTAGAATTCTGATTTGCGCATCAGTAAGGCTCCATTTCCTCAATCCAACTTTGGTCAGCTGTGGCATCGTTTTTAATAGTTCTAACAATTTTGTTAGGCAAACCTTTACATCATCTCCCCAAGGAAGCATCAGGACTTTCATACCAGGTAGGAAATTTAAATCATCAACTAATTGCAAATGACAAGTGTAATTTTTTGGTTATAACAGCTCACTGTAAAATCACTTAAAAAGATTAAACCAGATTGAATTTCAACAGTGAAGACAATACTGGTAGGTTAAAGACTTCAAGACACTTGCTTTGGCAGCAATGACAGAGTAGCCAATTGCATACAAAACTCCTCACTCCTAGAAACTCTTTCCATTCACTAAGAGGAAATGCTTCAGGACACCAATTATATCTTACTTTAAAAGCAAATGAGGAACAAGTTCTTGAATTTCTAGCTGGATAAGTCCCAAAATTGAAGCTCAGCCACCAATTTAAATGATTTATCTCAAGAAATCTGTCTTACGAAGTTTGTGGACAGCATCTTTTCCATCCTTTTCTAAATAATTTTCAGACAAATCAAGTACATTTGGTTTTGGCAAATTACAAAGATTCTGAGCTATGGGAGGAAAAAAAGAAGTTTGTTATACATGTATTTAGTGCAGCATGACTTGTCTTCTATTGCACCTGAGTTTTGTTTTTTTAAATGAAACAGCAAGACGAGATTTTTTTAAAAGCTTCTAGGTTGTTCTCATTTGTTTGATACCTCTCTGATGCAAGCTGTGCTCTCTTGTTAAATGTGTCTCCATGAACTGAAAAAATAAAGGGCCTGGCCAGCCATAAGAGCTGAAATAATGGTTCTGTATAAGTTAGACTCTTATGGCTAAAGGAATCTTCAATGGAGACGACAGCCAGCTTTAAGACATCTTTGCAACACAGAAGCAGTACAAAGCTGTCTAAATATACAGGAGTCTGTTGTGGCTTAGGCCCTACAGACTTCAACCTCCTGCTTCACAAACCGGTCAAGGTTTTTATAAAAGTGTGTATTTTACAGGATCAGAGAATTGTGGAAAAGTGAGACTAGATGGGACCTCATAATCTAAGCAATCTGTAATGGGGCAGGATACTGATGAGCCTAAACCACTCCTCATAGATATTTATCTATCTTGTTCTTTGAATTCTTCCAAATTCTCCTTAGGTACTATTCCTAGCTTTAGAAAGTATCCCTCAGTATCCAATGCAAATCTTTTTTGCTGCAAATTTAGCTGCTACTTCTCCCAGTGGACAAAGACGAATGGTTGATTATCATCTCTTTCTAGCAATGTTTAGAACACAAAAACTTTAGCGTAACTTTTTCAGACTTCTCTCTCAATCAAAACAAAATTAAACCACTCCTCTTAAGTCATGTTTTCTTAACCTCTTATTGTTCTTGGTGCTCTCTCTCCATTTCTCTATACCTTTCTTAATTATGATGTTCAAGGCTGGGCACAGATTTGTTACTCAGGACTCACCAGCACATATTTTTTGCAAAAGCATATTTCCAGTCATATTTGTAATCCACAGAAGACCCCAGATTCTTTTCTTTTACACAGATGATCTCTATTTTGTATTTGTGAAGTTGATGTCTCCTTCCCAGGCACAGCCCTTTACACCTGTCTATATTGAATTACCTACTGTTTTTGGACTATCCCTTAAATGTATCCAATTTTAATTATGGTTCTTTATTCTAAAAGGCCTTGTAAACCTTCCAAACTTGGTATCATCTGCAATTTTACAAGCAGAATCTCCATTCTGTCATTTAAGACACCAGTTAAAATACTGGTTAGAACTAGGAAAGACTTATTTGATTATACTTGAAATGTTCTCTCACTTAGTGAAACAGGTGTGACTACTCTTTTAAAGTAATTTTTCAATCAGTTGTGCACTCATTTTTTTTACATATCTTTCATTAGCATCTTTATAAGGATGTTGTACAAGATAGTGTTAAAAAACTCATTAAAGTTATGATATATCCAAACTCATCTTGTCCCCTTCTCTACCTTATTATCCTGTCAGAAAAGTTTCCTGGAGATGTCTGATGTGATTTGTTCACACCATCTTTCATCTCTATCATTTAAGTGCTTGCAGAAATTTTGTGTGATAATCTGTCTCAAAATTTTTCTCAGTATCCAAGTGAGGTTGGCTTGTCTATAACTTCCTTAGAAGAGCAAAAGTTAGTGAGTTTTCTATTTTCCTGCCTCCAGAAGTTTTCAAACACAAGTGTCCATGGTTCAATGATTCTTTCAGCTTGTTCCTTATATATTCAACAGTGAATTTCACTAGTTCTGCTAACCTGAGTGCATCTGTTTTAGTTAAATGATTTTTCTTTATCCTTATTTGTACTACTGTCACCCCATTAAAATGATTTCTTCTCTTTCCTTCCACAAATTCCAGGAGAGGTTTGAGGTACAATGGTAATAACTAGGGTAGGCATGTGATTGTCTTTTGCAGGAAGACTTATATGTGACACAAGCATTTCTCCAGAAAGAGCTGCATTTTGAGAATTTCAGGTTTTGTGCAAGTTTGGAGTTGCATTGCATGGAATCTTAAAATAGATTATGGGGGGCTCATTTATCTGCACATATCAAAATACAACTGGACTTTCACTCCTCTAAGTTATTCAGACCTTGAGTATTACAATAAATAAGAGCTTTTTCAGGGATCTGTTTAAGGAATTTAAGCTTCTGTATAATTGTGGGGAAAAGGGAGAAATTAGTCTTTAGAAGTCTGAAGTTATCTACAATATTTTGGAATAAGCTCTAGAAGTGACTTTAAGATAGGTTATACAAGAAACGTCCAGCTCAGAAAAATATTTTGTCATAAAAAAATGATTAATCCAAAAATTTCTATGTGTAATAAGTTGAAATAAAAAATTTTGATTCTCTATAAAGGTTACCTGTAAAACTTTCAGAGCAAGACTTTTTACAATGTTAATGAACAACCATAATATAAAAGTAGTACATAAATGTAGCAATTAAAAGGAATTGCTTTTTAAAAAGACATTTTCTTTTTAAGGTTATTAATTTTTTTATTACTATTTACATCTAACATTGAAGAAACTGTAGTGTTAAAAATCTTACTTGTTCAGACTGAAAGTTTCAAAGCCTGAACTATGCATCAGAGAATATAATATCCAGACTGAAAAACAAAACATGTCAAGAAGTTGAATACTCCAAATATTACTATCTTTTTTCCCCAGATAAGAAAAAAAATTGACCTTTCGTGAAATGCTGATCTGAAACAGGTCAGATACAACTATATTCTAACCAGGTGAATTGACTAAAGATACTTTGATTTAACATCATGCATTTTAAACCATGATTCAAATCAATAAGCAGGAAATCCCAATTTTAGCTATTGATTTTAACTTGTGCACTTTAAATATTCTTCTAAGAAGCAGATCATTCTCAAAGACTAGCATAATAATTTAAATACATCCTTTATATTTGGTCATTATTGTTGATAATCAGAAAGATATAGTTTATTTTTCACATTTACATAAATAGTTTCATAGTGTAATGCATATATGCATATTCTTACTTTTTATATTTTTATCATTAAGGAGAGTGAATGAGGCATACCTTATTTATTTATTTATTTTTACTTTGAGTGATGCCAAGATACATTTGGATAGAAATTGGAATCAAAGTAAGAGTTTACAAAAACAACATTTAAAAGCATGCATTTATTACATAAAATTAAATAAAGCTACCTTAAATAAAATTACCTAATCTTAATAGATACAACTGAGAAAATAAATTATACTTGAGAAAATATGTAGCAGGTCAGATTTAAAGTCCATCAAGCTCAGTATCCTCTCTCCAGTAATGCCCTCTATGAGATGTTCCACTCCTTGGGATCTTTTCCATTTCTGTTATATCCTTTCTGAGATGGAGTGCTAGAACAGAACCCAGTATTAAAATACAAGTGCACTATGGATTTATACAAGCCCATAATAATGCTCTCTCTTTCATTCTCTATTATATTTCTGATAATTTCTTCTGTTTGATTTTTTGACTAATACTGAGCATTGAGCAGATATTTTCATAGAACTATCAATTTTAACCCCCAGGGCTCATTTTTAAGTGTTAATCACCATCCTTGTGTATGTAGAACTATGATTTTTAAGAACTTAGCAGTATACTGAACCAAAAATCCTCTTTGTTTAGACAAGCTTTTTTTTTAATTCTTAAAATACTGAAATGCCAAGTGTAGAAGCACAGGCTATTGACAGTAATCTTCTCTAAGGCAAAACCTAAATATTCTAAAGCTTCTAGAATTCCCAGTGGTCTCACTTCTTCCCATAACTTGGAATTACATTACTTGTAGGATGAGTCAATCTGACAACCTTAAGCACACAAAAATAATGGCCAGTTTGGAAAACAGGACTTTGAGAATGATAGATCTATTTCTTTTTCAACGACACCAATTTTACTTAGTAATAGTTCTACTTAGTTAGCGGTATACTAAACAGTTAGAATGTTAATTAGTAGTATACTAGATTACTACTGAGCAGTAAGTTCAGGAGAACTATTCTGGCTTTACAATGCTGAAAGACTAATTAGAACTTGCTCTGGTAAAAAGTATCACCATATATATTACACCTTTTCTAAAAGGTTTTCTAAGCAGATGTCACACAGGCTTTTCTTTTTTGTTTAAAGAAATAATTAAAATAAACTGCCGCAAATTCCCCACTGCCAGACAAAGGCATCCAGAGAGTCTGAGAGACAAACTTCTATAGTAAAATGAAGTTAAAACATCTCTGAACATTCTTCTTTACAAATATTAAAGTAAGGGAGTAGCAAGAAAGAAAAACATTTACCGACATCAGTTTGCTCTCAGATTAAAAAAACCTCTTTCAATAAGCAGCAAATTATGCTACTGCTTGTTAAAAGCTGATGATGTATTATTTGCAGGTTCCTTCTCTGTAAGTTTACATCTTATGCAATTACTTAATATACTGTTTGCAGAAATATGTTGTGCAGTACCTTGCCATTGCCAGAAATATGTGGAAATATATCACTGTTCTTTGATCTAAAGCAAGTTGTCATTCATAACTGTTTGGAATTTTAGGATACAGCAGTTATCAAAAACCTAACCTTCAGTCCAGGGTTAATGGTCAAGTTAATAAATACTTCCCTGCCAGTAGAAATAAATGTTTCTACAAGGCATATACATCATTCACTCTTTAATGGTTCCATAAAAAAATGATACCTTCAATTCAGGAGTAAGAGGTTCACTGCAGGATTCTATTTATATGTAGGCTATAACATGGAGTCCTGCCATTCCAAGAAGATAGGACTTGGGGCTTTTATCACAGATTATAGTACTACTAACTCAAACAACTAGATATACCTGGACAGGCCCAAAGAGAGGACCTAACAGTTTTAGATGCAAATGTAAAAGCCATCTCATAGTGGATGATTTATACCATTAGTATAAAGATTAGCCTAAACTTGTATTTCTCTGAGAAATTAGGAATACAACTCCCCAGCAACTCTTCCTACTTCCTCTATCACAGCGGTTGATTTCAGACTTCCCCCAAGAAAGCAGAACAAGATTCTGAACATCGATGACTGATTTCCTTTTCATGCTGTAAATATTGCAAAGCATTCCAGTAAATTCACGTACTACATGCTACACGTGCATGCAGGTGTTGAGAGGGAGCAAAGCTGTAAGAATGGGAGGAGGGGAGAAAGGATGCAGGATAACAAAACAGATTTAAGATTGCACATGGAAAAAAACAAGCAAATGGTTTGCAGAGGACCATGATGATATGGGGAGGTGGAGCCATATAAACTGTCAATGGATAGATGGAGGCATATCCTTTTTGATCAATCAAAAGGAAGGATTCACTTTTTCATATCCGTAGTAGAAAGAAAATATTTGGGATATTGGTTTTCCTCAATGGTCAAAGAAAAATAAAGAGCCCAAAGTTATTTTTGAAAGGTTCATTATTTGCCAGCACATCTTCTGATACCTGATTTTTGGTCTGGTGCTTACATATCTTACCAAATTGTTACAGAGGTCACCCACAAGTCTTGGAGCAGAGCAGCTTGAACAGCATAGGGCACTAGCCAGGGGCATGCATGAGCAGGGAAACAGTGGGGACTGAGCTCTGGGGTGCTGCCCCAAACTCCCAGTCGCCCGTTCCCGTCACTGTGCCTTTGCACTACACAGGGCCCAGGGGACTCCAGCTCTCTGGAGGAGAGCTCTGGAGCTTTGGGGGTTGACCTGCTGGAAAGCAGCTCTGCGGAGAAGGACCTGGGAGTCCTGGTGGACACCAAGTTAACCATGAGGCAGCAATGTGCCCTTGTGGCCAAGAAGGCCAATGGTATCCTGGGGTGCATCAGGAAGAGTGTTGCCAGCAGGTCGAGGGAGGTGATCCTCCCCCTCTACTCAGCCCTGCTGAGGCCACATCTGGAGTACTGCGTCCAGTTCTGGGCTCCCCAGTACAAGAGGGATGTGGCACTACTGGAGCAAGTCCAGCGAAGGGCTACAAAGATGATTAGGGGACTGGAGCATCTCTCTTATGAGGAAAGACTGAGAGAGCTGGGCCTGTTTAGCTTGGAGAAGAGAAGGCTGAGAGGAGATCTTATCAACGTGTACAAGTATCTGAAGGGAGGGTGTCGAGAGGATGGGACCAGACTCTTTTCAGTGGTGCCCAGCGACAGGACGCGAGGCAATGGGCACAAACTGAGACACAGACGCTTCCATCTGAACATGAGGAAAAACTTTTTCACTGTGAGGGTGACAGAGCACTGGAACAGGTTGCCCAGAGAGGTTGTGGAGTCTCCTTCTCTGAAGATATTCAAAACCCGCCTGGATGCAATCCTGTGCAACGTACTCTAGGTGACCCTGTTTGAGCAGGGGGTTGGACTAGATGATCTCCAGAGGTCCCTTCCAGCCTCAACCATTCTGTGATTCTGTGATTCTGCTTCCTACGTGTGCGCTGCTGGAGCGGGCTCAGGGCGTGCCCGCACAGGGACAGCTGCTAACGGCGCCGGGGACTACCGTATAACCGGCGGGCGGTACCGCCTGTGAGGGGGAAGAAGGATAGCCCTTGCGCTTTGGAGTTCATCTGGGGGGCAGAGAGGCTGCGGCCGCACCCGGTTACGGCGGGAGGGTGCGCACTCGTGTCACGGGTGGCGGCGCCACGAGGCGGCCGCAGCCGTTGGCCGGGCGATGACATAGGAGGCGGCCGCCAGCAGGGTGACGGTTGGAACACTGTGGAAGGCGGGGCGCGCGAGCCATGCGGGAAGGGCGGGAGGGGCGGGGCGGTGCAACGACAGAGCCCATGTATCTCCGCCTCCCCACCTCCCTCCGCTGGCTTGTGTCTCGTCCAATCAGGAGGGGCCTTATACTGGAGTCGAAGTGACCTCACTCCCCTGGACGTAGCCGGGGAGCCGGTCAGAAGTGGCCCTGTAGTGGCCAATCGCGGCGCGCGTTGCAAGCAGCCAATCGGAGGGTGGTGTCGGTTGTTGTTGCCCTGAGAGGCGGCTGCGCGGTGCGAGTTGGGCCGCTGCTGCCGCCGAGGGAGGGACGCGGGGAGGCTCTAGGCCGCGGCGCCGCTCGCCTCCCGCCGCCCCCACTGCCCCGCGGCCCCCGCAGCGGGCGGGGAGATGCAGTCCCCGGGCCCTCAGCAGCCGCCGCTCTATGCGCCCAGCAACGGGGACTTCACCTTTGTCTCCTCGGCCGATGCTGAAGGTGAGCGCGGGGCCGCGGCTCTCCCTCCCGGGAGAGGGGCCCGGCCTGACACGGGGGGAAGCGGGCGGCTCCCGCGCCGCTGATGCAAGAGGTGCCCTCGTTTCCCTTCCCCCTCCCTGCTTCCGAGGATGGTGGCGTGGCTGGGGGCGGAGCAGGGTCGAGCACCGCCGTGGCTGGGTCGCAGCAGGCCCGGGCCTCGGGGGCTCCGTTGCTCCCGGAGCGGTGGATAACGCGAGGGCGGGCTGCGGCTTTATCGGCGTGGCAGAGCCGGCCCTGGTGCCTGGTTTCTCTGCTTTTCTGAATGCCGTAATCGGGGTTGTGCCAGGCGTCCTGACACGTCAAGTACTGTCATGGGCCACTTCTCTTTCCCAA
Organism: Apteryx mantelli; assembly: GCF_036417845.1. NCBI lineage: Eukaryota > Metazoa > Chordata > Aves > Apterygiformes > Apterygidae > Apteryx > Apteryx mantelli. The sequence continues at coordinate 45,998,718 of NC_089980.1, read as the reverse complement.
GTTGCTGGAAGTGCGATTTGGTATCTATTAATGATTGCACTGTCAGCTCACCTCCGATGTACTGCTATTCTGAAGTCTCTGTGCCATGTCTTCTTACAGTTCAGTAATGCTGTGAAAAGGAGCACTATGTGCAGTTTAGGGGGTGAAGTGTGGCCTGCTGCCTGACTGCTGCACAAATTGCTGTTGTTTACTAATGTGCTATGAAGATCTGTCTCAACACTGCAAAAACATACAAGAACCAACATCTTGCTGCTTTTTTTTTTAATAGATAATGATCTTTGGGCTTTAGCTGCTTAAACAATCACCTTTTCACCTTGTATATTTATTTAATCACAGCTTTTTTAGTTGTGAATAGGAGTAGGAAACCATGTAAATCCTGACTCATGTGCCCCACCCTGGAAAAGCATAATTGAGGTGGAAGACTGCCATAGAATGCCTAACTCTTTAGTAGTGGATTAATATTCCATGTCAAAGGAACTGCGAAGTTCACCAAAGAACAATCTGGAGCAGTTCTTTTTTTTTTCTTTCTTTTTCTTCCACCTTGATCTGGAAAAGAGTCTGTGCACCTCTGCATGAAAACTATGAAACCTGGCTGAAAATATTTGCTAAGTAATATTAATAGCATGCTGGACCCAACCTGTTCTAGCCACCTTTCCAGCAGGATGTGTTGGATTGGACTTGGCTTTGTACTCTTCGTGAGCACAAGGTGTGATCTCATGCCTGCTCAAGTGTACTCCTGTTTGTGAAGTGCTACATGGGCCTACTCCAAGAAACAAAAACATAAGCAAAGTTAAACATCTTAATATTTATAAATAAAAATGCTACACACTGCACTATTTCTCTTAATTTCAGAAATCTCAATCCATACAAAGAATGAAAACAAAAGCTGTTTTATCATCTTCTTTCATTTCTCTGAGAGGTAGGGGGTGTTTGTGGGGGGGGGAATGGTGAAGAGGGGTCCTCAGTTAAGTGGACAGATACGATTTAAAGAATAGGCTGTTTTCTTATCTATTGCATTGCTTTTTTCAAATTTAAGAGAAAGGACTGTCTTGGAAGGTAGTTTTCTGGAATGCCCAGTTGAGGTGAGGCATATGAGAGACCTCAGTACTGCTTATACAGTGTTCTGCCTCAGACAGCAGCAACGAAAGCATCTGAACTCTCACTATAGCAAGCGTCAGAACCATGAATTCTTGGCAGGTTCTTCAGCACTTGGTTAGTCTGGTGTCACCAGTTTCATACCAGTCGATGGAAGAGGGATGACAGACTGGTTTCTTGGTTTCTGCAGCTTTATGCTGTACCTGAGAAGTAGCCTTGCAAAACACTACATAAACTTAATATCACATTTATGGGTTTCATGATTAAAAACTGTGCTATTAGGTATTCATGAATCATCAGCTGCTTGAAGGAGTCTTAGTAAGTAAGGCTGTGTGGAAGTCTTCCTGCCTCAGGGTGGATTGCCATTCATCACTGGGAAAGAAGAAATAGATGGCTGATTGGGTTATTACGGATGTTGGTTTTGATGGCCACAGCTGTACACCAAGAATAGCAAGAACCCCTCCTTGCAAAGCCGTGTTACATTGTAGCATAAGCAAATACTTGGAAAGGAAAAAGGTCACAGTGATACTAGAAAACTCATGAGGCTTTCTCCATAATGAAGTTCAGGCATGAAAAATACTTTTTCTTTTTTCTCCTCCGTAAACAGCAGCAGGCATTGCTTGTGTGTGGTGGGAACAGTGTACTTGTGCTGAAACTTTCACGAGCAAAGAACAATCCTTTCTTGACATTACTGAGATCTCTATGTGGATCCTGTGCAGATTGTGTTCTCAGAAACAAAGCAATGGGTCTTTAACTCTCATGATTATGAGGTTGTTGAAAAGCATTTATGGGGAAGCTTAATTTTAAGCTTGAATAGCTTAGCAAGATGATTTGGGAAGGAGACTTCTGTTAAATTAATTGTGATACTGCATGTTAGGTGAATGCTTCAGGCATGCTGGCTGAAGACCATAAAAGAGTTGTTATATGAATTTTGATTCTATAAAATTACTTTGCATTTTGATAGAAAATATCTCAAATCTAATCTATGATATGCCTCTAATTTGCCTCTATGAGTATGTGTTGCAGAAGTTTTTCAGAAGTACTTGCTATAGGCTAGATGATTTGGGAAATTAGTATCTAGGATTTTTTTTAAGAACTTACAACAATAAAAAAGACTCCCTTTGGTGAAACAAAAGGAGTTGGAAGAGTACAAAGGCTTTGCCTATCAGAATATATTTGTAGCAAGATCTGTACAAAAATTTTACTGTTTTTGTTTGAGTTTTTTAGCAAGTAATAATGGAAATTCATAAGTTCTTGAAAGAATGACTGTTCTTCTCTCTTAAGCCCATTCTGTTTTTTACATTTCTTCAAGCTACTTGTATTTTAAGTTAAGTGTGTTTTTCAACTGTGTATAACTCTGAATACGATATATGAATAAAATTAATAAAAATTATTGGTGACTTTTTCTGTGATATATACTTACAACCAGAATATATTTGAACTGCTCTTTTTTGTTTGTTTTGTTTTTTTTAGTACTATGGCAGTGCAAGATTGTAGTACGTTAAAGAGGACTCCTTGCATTTCTCCTTACTGGCTGGAGAAAAGCAGAGCCTAAGGATCTCTGATAGTGTTGATTTTTTTAACACTTTGACCTATATTAAAGGCAGGCTACAAGTGAAAATATACAGATGTTTCCCTTTCGTGAGGAAGAGCACATGAAAGAACACAAACTGAAGCCTGTCCTATCATACCATAACACTGTGTCACCAAAACGACAGAGTTAGTCTGAAAGCTAAAACTTGGTGATTTGAGATATAAAACAATGTTGTTGCAATTGCATTAAAACTGAAAGAACCCTTTCAATTTATGTACGTCTTAGGGTATGATTTTATTGTATAATTTTGACTATTTCATGGTGATGCTTGGCACACATAGCTTTGTATGTCTGTTGTTCATCTTTCAATAATTTTGAAATCAAATGGCTTTTGACAAGGAATAAAAAGGTATATCTTTCTCTTTCTTTTTCTCTAAGATCTTAGTGGCTCCATAACAACTCCAGATGTTAAGCTAAATCTTGGAGGAGGAGGAGAATTCATCAAAGAATCTACTGCAACTACATTCCTGAGACAGAGAGGGTATGGCTGGCTTCTGGAAGTAGAAGATGATGACCCAGAAGATAACAAGCCACTCCTGTATGTTGTAATTATTTTTGGTTATCCGTCTTTATTAGCTGTTCATGAAAAACAAACAGCTCCTAAACTCTCAAACTGTCCCCCAGTTTCTTGCTGTGACTAGATTTCTGTTCGATGAATGACTTGAGGAATAAGTCTGCTTTCTGGTGCAGGAATGATGATGTTTTTCATTATGGATTTTATTTTTAGAGTAAAAGAGAGGCTTGTTACACACCATAGGGAAGGAATGAAAACGGAGGAAATAACCTCCAGATTTTATTAAGCTAAATATAAAAATTTAGACTAATTTATTTTCTGCTCTTATCTGTTGATCTTGTTGTGGTTTAAAAATTAGATCATGTTCTTTCTATCTTTTGTGCCGATGGTATGAGTTCCCTAGTGCTGTTAGGGAATCAGAGGTTAAGACACTCGTGGAAAGTGTTGTGTTAACTGAATTAATATTAAACGAATTCTGTAAGTTGCTGTGTTGCATTGTGAATCATCGTAATCATTACAATAGGATTGTAAGAAGTAAGGAGGTGCAAACTTTGTAGTCTTTGATGCTATACTATATTATAAAGCTGTATTAGAGGGGTTAGTGTGTAAAGACAAAAATGCCTGTCACATTGAAAATCTCTGCTTCCCTTGTTCACAGGAACACGGTTGGGGGAAGAAAGTTTGTATTTTAGGGTTTCTACACTGTGAAGCAGGCAGGCTGGGTTTTAGTCCTTGTTCTGCAGCTAAGCGACTTAGTTCTCAGAGTCTCCATGTTTTCCTTTGTTAATTAAAGAGAATGATGCCTTAAAAAGCAGAGTGAGAAGGAAAGTACTCTGGAGTGTTCAAATGAAAGTGCTGGGAGAGAACAAATGTGTGGAGAGCTTAATACTGAAACTGCTACTTGAAAAGTGCTATAACTTAAAATGTGCAGAAATAGCACCTGTGTGAGTAAGTCTATTCTGTACATACATAACTTTTAATAACAAATAGAATGGTATGTTGGGGTGATGACATACCAATTCCCTCTTTTATGTAGCATTGTATACCACAGCACCACATTTGTGATTCAAAGGCAGTTATGTCCTAAGTTGCTGATTGTTGGAAGCAAGGAGGACATGAAAGGGAAAGGATAATTTTGTAGGGAATAGGATGCATATAATCTTCCTAAAAGAGATAACCTTAATTTGACTTCATGTAGCAGTTCTTACGCAGTTCTGATTTTTCCCAGAATGTGTGTTGTAACAAAGGCTTGTAATCTGAATGCTTCTGCAGTTTTAAAGAACAGCAAGCAGCTAAGGAAAGTTCACCACTGTGGTGCTATCATTGAAAGCATTTTGTTCAATAGAGTGAGATTTTTCTTCTTTATTGAGCAACCTTGCTTATGACATTTGTCCTGTAACAGTTACCACCTCTTCTTAAGCAAGGTAACTGTAAGCTTCATGGGAAAGACAGTTTATTCACATGAGAAACTATCAGAAGCCCTAGGCAATGACAAAAAACTAATCCCAGAAAGGAAAACTCTGCTATACAGCTTTCAAAGTGAAATATAAAAGCACTGCTTACTAACTGTTTAGGGGGATGGAGGAAAAATAGATGCTTTTAGTGTTCTCCTTAGATTCAGGAATGTGTTAACTTTTTTTTCCCTTTTTTTTTTATTTAGGAACAGGCTAGTAATAGCAATCCAGAAATAACTTCAGTAATAGCAATCCTGAACATGCTTCCAGAGATTCAACAAGCAGTATTTCATTTTTGAAAGAGAAATTGTGATGAATCATGTCTTTACTGCATTTATTTCTTATTTGAACTTTTCTGAGAAAAAGTCATAAAACAGTCTAGTACAGAACTTTCATAAACAGACTTCAAGTATACAATTCCAGTTTTCCAGCTGTGTTAAAGATGTTCCTAAATGTAGAGCAGAGGGATATCTGCCAGAAATCTCTTGCAGCTCTTCAGAGCTTCTCAGTCATTACTGCATAGGGAAAACTGTAATTTAGAGTTCCGTCTTAATGTTCTGCAGATATAACTGCTTCTTTGTGATGTAAGTTAATGGAATTGCCTGTTACTTGGAAAGTCTGCTTCCTTCCCCTTATGCTAGGACAGTCAGGGCAAGAGTTACACCAGTTAAATCTCCTGTATAGGAAGACTCTTCCTGTCAATTTGTAGCTGCCTATGGATAGTTTGTAGCCAAGGACTGGAAAAGGCAATTAAAGAGGTGCAATAGCTGTTAAATTTATGGCTGGTTTAATCAGCTTTTATTTATTCTTATCCATACTGGAAACAAGCCAGTAATTAAACACTTGGCATAAACTGGTATGGTGAAAATTGCTGTTGCTGAAGCAAGTGAAACCTCATCTTAATTAAAATATTGTTTTGACCTGGTGAAACCTATTTTGAATGTTTTAGGTTTACTGAATGTGAGGGTATTCTTTTTTGTAGAATTTGAAATGTGTTTCCATAACAAGTGTGCTCATGGCACACTGTTGAACACAGGAATACGCATAGACATCTTACTTGAGTGTATTCATATGTCTTTGACTCATGAATATTTACAATGGTACGAATGTACCATGTATCTTCCTGCATGTCAGAAAATGGATCTACTTTCTTAATATAGACTGTTAGGATGTGCTGTGGATATTTTCTGTTCTCAGTCGTAGAATTTATTTTGGTATAATTAAGTATATCTATCCATGGCATGAGGGTTACTGAATGTGTGGTAAGGGTAAGGTGTTGCTATATCTTGGAAGAACTGTTCCTTTACTAGTCATGGCTTCAGAAAGCCTTACTGTGATATTGTTCTACAAATCTGCTGTTGCCCCTAAGCATGTGTTTTTATGATCTATTTCATTACTGTGGCGTAAGTAATGCTCCCTTGCCTTACAATTTCAGGGAAGAACTGGACATTGATCTGAAGGATATTTACTACAAAATTCGATGTGTGTTGATGCCTATGCCATCTCTTGGGTTTAATAGACAGGTGGTGAGAGACAATCCAGATTTTTGGGGTCCTCTGGCAGTTGTCCTCTTCTTCTCAATGATTTCACTATATGGACAATTCAAGGTAGGTATAAGCCTTCTACCTAAAAAGAAATCTAAATTAATTTTGGGGACATGACTGCTAAATAATTTGCATTTTTACATAAGTAGAAAGTCCTTTCTTCACATACTAATGTGGGTTATTCCAAATACATTTCTTACTGCTGTCTTTCTGGATATTAATTTAAACTGTGGATTGCCTGTGGATGAAGTTAATCATGACAAAATGTCAGGGTTTTTTTATAGTAAAACAAAAGAAAGAGGTGGTTGCTGGAGGAAATGGATCGATACTAATATGATTATAGTCATATTAGTGAATCTTGCCATTTTAATTATGACCTTTTTTTACCTTGCTTTTTTATTACTAAAAATTTTACCAAAGAGCATTTGTGAGGATGCCATGAATTTTAATTTCCTGACAAATAAAGCCATTTGTCTAACTCATGCTGTATCACAACTGTTATCTGGTACATTTTATCTTCATTAGTGCTTTGTGCTCTTTTGTCCTCCCTGTTCAATTACAATCAAATAACTTTCCTCTGGTCAATAGAGTTTTTCCGTAATTCCTTTTAACTCTAGGGTGAATAACTAGTTAGAGGCATTGTGCAGATTTAACTGACCTCCATAAACAGTTAGTTGGGTTTTTTTTTAATTTATATTTGCATTGAAAGAGAAAAGTAATATCATTTATAGTCACAGTTTGAATGTGAGCCTAGGTCATCTTTTGGCAATAGTTAATTGCATCTTGCTTCGTAAATCTTTATGACGAGATATATATAGTTTTAAATACAGCATAGCATAGCAATAAGTCATATATGTCAAGTAACATAATATGCTAAAATTTTTGTGAATGGTGAGATAAAATCATTCAGTTTGTGACTTCTAGCTAGCATATGGTGTACCAAATGCAGACTAAGAATTCACTCTAATATCTTGTTTCTATTAGACTTAAAATTAGTAGACTAAAACACTGCAGTATTCAGGTCTTCTGAGTGGACCATTTAGCTGCCTCCTGGGCAAAGCAAGGACTATTCCTTGATCCTGTGACAGAATCACAGAATCACAGAATCGCTGAGGTTGGAAGGGACCTCTGGAGATCATCTAGTCCAACCCCCTGCTCAAGCAGGGTCACCTAGAGCACATTGCACAGGATTGCATCCAGGCGGGTTTTGAATATCTTCAGAGAAGGAGACTCCACAACCTCTCTGGGCAACCTGTTCCAGTGCTCTGTCACCCTCACAGTGAAAAAGTTTTTCCTCATGTTCAGATGGAATTGTCTGTGTTTCAGTTTGTGCCCGTTGCCTCGCGTCCTGTCGCTGGGCACCACTGAAAAGAGTCTGGTCCCATCCTCTCGACACCCTCCCTTCAGATACTTGTACACGTTGATAAGATCTCCTCTCAGCCTTCTCTTCTCCAAGCTAAACAGGCCCAGCTCTCTCAGTCTTTCCTCATAAGAGAGATGCTCCAGTCCCCTAATCATCTTTGTAGCCCTTCGCTGGACTTGCTCCAGTAGTGCCACATCCCTCTTGTACTGGGGAGCCCAGAACTGGACGCAGTACTCCAGATGTGGCCTCAGCAGGGCTGAGTAGAGGGGGAGGATCACCTCCCTCGACCTGCTGGCAACACTCTTCCTGATGCACCCCAGGATACCATTGGCCTTCTTGGCCACAAGGGCACATTGCTGCCTCATGGTTAACTTGGTGTCCACCAGGACTCCCAGGTCCTTCTCGGCAGAGCTGCTTTCCAGCAGGTCAGCCCCCAACCTGTACTGGTGCATGGGGTTATTCCTCCCTAGGTGCAGGACCCTACACTTGCCTTTGCTGAACTTCATGAGGTTCCTCTCCACCCACCTCTCCAGCCTTTCCAGGTCTCTCTGAATGGCAGCACAGCCCTCTGGTGTATCGGCCACTCCTCCCAGTTTTGTATCATCAGCAAACTTGCTGAGGGTGCACTCTGTCCCTTCATCCAGGTCATTGATGAAGAAGTTGAACAAGACTGGACCCAGGACTGACCCCTGGGGGACACCGCTAGCTACAGGCCTCCAACTAGACTCTGCGCCGCTGATCACAACCCTCTGAGCTCTGCCATTCAGCCAGTTCTCAATCCACCTCACTGTCCACTCATCTAGCCCACACTTCCTGAGCTTCCCTATGAGGATGTTATGGGAGACAGTGTCAAAAGCCTTGCTGAAGTCAAGGTAGACAACATCCACTGCTCTCCTGTCATCTACCCAGCCAGTCATTCCATCATAGAAGGCTATCAGATTGGTTACGCATGATTTCCCCTTGGTGAAGCCATGCTGACTACTCCTGATCACTTTCTTGTCCTCCACATGCTTGGAGATGGCCTCCAGGATGAGCTGCTCCATCACCTTTCCAGGGATGGAGGTGAGGCTGACTGGCCTGTAGTTCCCTGGGTCCTCCTTCTTGCCCTTTTTGAAGACTGGGGTGACACTGGCTTTCTTCCAGTCTTCAGGCACCTCTCCTGTTCTCCATGACCTTTCAAAGATGATGGAGAGTGGCTTAGCAATAATGTCCACCAGCTCCCTCAGCACTCCTGAGTGCATCCCATCAGGTCCCATGGATTTGTGGGTGTCAAGTTTGCTTAAATGATCTCTAACCTGATCCTCCTCCACCAAGGGAAAGTCTTCCTTTCTCCAGACTTTCTCTCTTGCCTCCAGGGTCTGGGGTTCCTGAGGGCTGGCCTGAGCAGTAAAGACTGAAGCAAAGAAGGCATTCAGTAACTCTGCCTTCTCTGCATCCTTCATCACCAGGGCACCCACCCCATTCAGCGAAGGGCCCACATTTTCCCTAGTCTTCCTCTTGCTACTAAGGTATTTGAAGAAGCCCTTCTTGCTGTCCTTGACATCTCTAGCCAGATTTAATTCCAAACAGGCCTTAGCCTTCCTCGTCACATCCCTGCATACTCTGACAATGTTCCTATATTCCTCCCAAGTGGCCTGTCCCCCTTTCCACTTTCTGTATACTTCCTTCTTCTGGTTGAGTTTTGCCAGGAGCTCCTTGCTCATCCATGCAGGTCTCCTACCTTCTTTGCTTGACTTCCTACTCATAGGGATGCACCGCTCTTGAGCCTGGAGGAGGTGATGTTTGAATATTAACCAGCTCTCTTGAACGCCCCTTCCTTCTAGGGCCCTAACCCATGGGATTCCTCCAAGTAGGTCCCTGAAGAGGCCAAAGTTTGCTCTCCTGAACTCCAGGGTTGCGATCCTACTTAGTGCCCTGCTGCCTCCTCGCAGGATCCTGAACTCCACCATCTCATGGTCACTGCAGCCAGGGCTGCCCCCAACCTTCACATCTTCCACCAGTCCTTCTTTGTTTGTTAGTATGAGGTCCAGCAGCACACCTCTCCTTGTTGGCTCCTCCACCACCTGTGTCAAGAAGTTGTCACCAATGCTCTGCAGAAACCTCCGGGACTGTTTGTGCCTAGCTGTGTTGTCTTTCCAGCAGATATCAGGGTGGTTGAAGTCCCCCATGAGAACCAGGGCCTGGGATTGTGAGGCTACTTCCAGCTGTCTGTAGAAGGCCTCATCGACTTCCTCTTCCTGATCAGGTGGCCTGTAGTAAACACCCACAACAGTGTCACCCAGTCTAGCCTGCCCTTTAATCCTTACCCATAAGCTCTCGACTCGCTCTTCATCCACCCCTAGGCACAGCTCAATACATTCCAGTTGCTCTCTCACATAGAGCAGCTCCACCACCTCGCTTTCCTGGCCTGTCTTTCCTAAAAAGTACATAGCCATCCATGACAGCACTCCAGCCATGCGAGCTATCCCACCATGTCTCTGTAATGGCAATGAGATCATGGCCCTGCGACCGCACACAGATCTCTAGTTCTTCCTGTTTGTTCCCCAAGCTGCGTGCATTGGTGTACAGGCATCGTGTTGCATTGGTGATGGATCAACCATACATGAATGGTAGATCTAATGTGGATTTATCTTACAGGGGTAAGAGTACTGTATATGTATGAGGAGGGAGTAGTGAAAGCTGGTAGCTAGCAACAAGATGAATGACAGCAGCTTGACTAGATAAACTGAATGGTGGGCTGTATGCAGGCGAGAGATGAGCATTTCTGCTCTAACACATTAATTTGGTTCTCTTATGTAGTAGAGGAAGGTGGGAAGTAAAAGGAGGCCATGCCCTATTTTCACAAATAGCATAAAGCTTTTATTTTATTTTTTTGAAATAGTGCTGTGATTTTTGACTGTAAAGAAGAAAATCATCCCCATTTGATTTTTGTGTGAATCTAGAACTCTTAATTAAGCTAGAAAGTTGAACTGAATACTACTGAATACTTCATTTTAAGTGCAGCCATTGTACACTTAGAAATACAAAGACTTGACTGAGATTGTTGTTTCTCTCTAAAAAGGTTATTTCAAAAGGGAGAGCACCACTTCTGATCTCCCAGTGGCTCAAATCCAAGAACAGTTAAGTTACTTTGAAGGTTCTGTTAAACCAGGGAATGATTTTAAGATTTCTTATTCTGTTTAAGAATAGAGCAGTGAAAAAATAAAGGGAAAACAACTACTGACTTTGACCCAGGAGTCTGAGGTTGTTTCTTAAATTGTCATCATCATCAAGTTGTAGTGTGAGTTAAAGTCCTATCCCCACTTTCAAGCATTCCCCGTTTGAGTGAAGAATAAAATGCTGTCTCTAAGATGAAAAAAGCAGAATTTCAGCTCTTTTTATTGGTTTGGGTTGACCTTTAAAACCTGTCTGAGCCCACTTTTTTGGAGTAGGCAGTATGATGCTGGCTTCTGTTTAGTGGAATGAAACATGTTATTTTTCCATGCTATAAAATCTAAGTCTCAACTGAGCTATTGTATTAGCTAAGATTTAACTGGAGTGATCTTAGCCTTTATGATTAACTAACCTCTCTCTTCTGTGATACAGTACTACAATACTGATAAAACACTAATTTGTTTTTTCTCTGAGCGTTCCTTGTTCACCAAACTTATAATTAATGTGATTCTATAAATGTAACTTCTGAATTTTGTTCTTGATCTCCATTGTAATACAGAGTAAAACTGTATATATTTGCTGCAATTCAGAATTCATTTTTGCATAATAAAATTCTTGACTGCAGTGAAAATTATTAATATAAATGAATTCTTCTTTATCTTTTAAGGTTGTTTCTTGGATTATAACTATTTGGATATTTGGATCCTTGACAATTTTTTTATTGGCCAGGGTTCTTGGAGGAGAAGTAAGTAGCTGTATGTGAAAATGAGGGAGGGGGAAGTAATTTAGAAGTCTGTTGGCTGCTTTTTTCAGCAGTGATTGGGTTGTCTTGGTGCCTGGCTTTGGACATTGTAGACAATTAAGAATAGAGAACTTGGATGCTACTATAATACCTGTATTTTAGGTTCTTGGCCTCCAAAATAGAATCTGACATACAGAGATGGACAACTTACTCTTTCTGTACAGTGCATAGAGAGTGCTGGATGTGATAAACAACATGGAAATTCTTACCCTGATTCCCAGAAATTCTGACAAGTGCCTGTGATCCAGAGCTGAATTCCTCCAGAGGAGCGCCTTCAAGTTTTTAGTCATTGAGCTAAATCGGACCCTTTCTCCTTGCCCACACAGCCCTTCCCCCCTCCCTTTTTTTTGGTGGGGCTGATATAATAGCATTGATGTGATAGTCTTTTGGGTAGAGCACCTACCAGCATTTGTTTTCCTCCTTGGACTGGTGCAAAGTAAACCCACTACAGAATGAAACTGAGTCCATGTTCTTCAACTGTGAAGCCAAATGGAGTTCTGGCCTACATGCCTCTCTCCAGCTACTTGCATCAGCACAACTGCAGGCTTGGAATAGCTGTTTGAGCTGTGTTTATAAATTGAGTCACCAAGTGATTCAGGTATAAACAACAGAAAATGGCTTATGGCTAGACCCACACACAGCTACACAGGTGCAGTCAGTAGGGTAGAAACTGACTCTGCAGCTTAAAAAATGCATTGAACTGTGTTTTGAAGAACTAAATATTTAGTGATATTTTCATGTTTTTACTGTACATTTTGCATCAATGATGAACTAGTGTTGTAGGCTTCCTACATTATTTATATTTAGTCTATTTTTTTAGATTTTCTTTGTGATTATATTTGCTAGTGACTCTTTTGTGAAAACTGCTCTGAAAAAAAAGTTTCATAAATGTGATTGCATTGGATTTCCACATATCGGCATAATCCAGATGCCCTTAAATCAATCTGTTTTGTTGCTCAAAATATGAGATATTGAGCATATCTAAACTGTGGAGAAAGAGAGGGATCATTATGGATCTGCATAGCTTACTGTGAAGGATCTGCTGCCACAAGTGATAGCTTGAAAGACAGTCACTAGTCTGACCAATATTTTTCCTAACTTAAATCCAAGGAGCCTAGCAGGGCCAAAAAAAATTTCAGATTGCAGAAGGGGAAAATCAGACATCAGAAGCTAAAGGCAGTTATGGTAATACTTCATATAAATGCGTTTAAGATAGCCATAATAAATTGAAACTGGAAATCGGATTTCTGTCCGTTAGAGGAATTGAGTTCTAAAGTAGTCTTGCATTGAGGCCAAAAGCACTTACGTACTTTAAAATGGGTGTTCATATGTTAATACAAGGAATTACATTTTGTGCTGCCTGTGACAGCCAGGTCTACAGCTGGTGACTGAGAGGTCTGTTCTTGTTCAGTGCTCCTTGGTATCAGTCGCACACTCCATGGAGAGTGGCAGCTGAGAACCACTTAAGGTGGAGCATGGAAATGTGGGGCGTGTATGTGGAATTAAATATTTTTAACGTGTCTGTGTAAATACTTCCATTGGAAATGTTAACATTGTCATTTAATATACATGTAATTTAAGCTTCTAAGAGAACTGAATGATTCATTACAAAATTCTGGAGGGATAGTATACAAAAAACAATTTTCATGTTAACAAACTCCTTCAGCCGATATTTCATGAATACCCAGCACATTGTTAGTATGGCTATTTCATTCTGTCATAACGAGATCAAGTTGTGTTTGGTGACAAAGATTAGTACTACAAAGTCTGTTTTTATGTGCTTGAAAATTTCAGGTGGCTTATGGCCAAGTTCTTGGTGTGATAGGATATTCCCTACTTCCCCTCATTGTCATAGCACCTGTACTTCTGGTGGTTGGATCGTTTGAAGTTGTTTCTACACTAATAAAGGTAAGTTCAGTAACATCTACTGAGAATTTGCAATTAATTTTTAAGTCACTATCCTAACACTTCAAGTATTAATCTGTTCAGGACAATATAACAATCTGTCAGAATATTCATAAATACAACTTGAACTCCTGTGATCCTTTTTAGCTAGCATGGTGGGAAAGACTGAGAAGCAAATTCTGTTTTAAATATTTCTTTTGAATACTTTACTTAGGATATATGGTCTTGTTGCTATAAAAACATCTGTTGTTAATCAGGTTAGTTTCCATTTAAGTGTTTTGCTATGTTATAGTAGTTGTGTTAAAAAATAAATAGGATTATCATTTGTAGAAGAGGATGTATACTTAAACATCAAAATGAAGAGTCTGGAAGTAAGCTCTTCTATTCATTCCCCTATCATCCAGTTTATTTTTAGTTATTGCAGCATGAATATGACCTTAGTCATTGTTCTGAGACTTTCCCATAATGGTGACAGTATAAAGCTCTCAACATGCTTTTCTGAGAAGGTAGGTATTGTTCTGTTTTTACGGATGTGGAATGTGAGGCACAAAGCAAGAATAACTTTCTTGATATCACCTGCTGTTGAACATCTTTTATGGAACTAGCAATGTTCCATGAGACATCTTGGAGCTACGTAAGGTTCATCGAACACTTCTAATATTTCATACAAGCTTTTATGTAGCCCTTGAAATTACTGCTGAATTTTTGGAAAGGTTGACTGAGAAAATTCTGTTACTAGCTAACTAGTGAACTTTTGGAGTTCTTCTTCTGTTGATTTGATTAATTTCTTTACTGTTGGCTTGCCAGTAAATAGTGTAATTGAAGTACAATTTAAGTGTATGTAAAACAAGAATAAGGAAGCTACTGTGTTTGTGATTTGATAACTTGTAATTACTATTAAGTGATAAAGTCAGAAAGCAGATTACTAACTTGGTACTTAACTAATGCGTAACTTAAATATAGGTTAAGGAAATCTCAGGTACCTGATTATGGCTATCAGTCTTGCATTAAATTCAGGGCAAATCTGTGCAAGGTTCTTATCTTTGATTCGTTAGTGTGAAAATGCAGGTTAAGCCCCATATAGCCAAACTACTTTTCCTGTGACAAGTATTACTTTTATCTTGGCTTGGGACCTCTGCACTTGGGGAAATATTTTGCAGCCCTAAAGCTGTGGAACTTATAGTGAAATTCCAGGTATTTCTTTTCCAGATGCAATCAGTAAAACCTCTCGGGTACTGTACTTTAATTGTTTTTATTGCCACAGTTTTACTAACGTGTTTTAGGGAATCTGGTGATAATCTTGATTCTCCTTCCTGTCTGTCTCTGCAGTCCCAGTTTAGGGAGCAAAAGCAGAAGTATGCAATCATATGCAATTAATTTTTTTTAAACAATGCCAACTGAGGTTTTATAGGTGTCTCTAAAGTTCTAACCACATTAAATCAAAATGTTTAAGCAATTCCATTTACTCTGATTCTAAGTTGTTTGGGCTTTCTTTGTCATTAATAATAGCTAAAAATTTTTACTCATTTTTGTTACTTCATGCATAAAACTACTAACTTATTTAAATAAAAATTATTTTAAATTTGCATAGATTTGATAATCAAGGTATTAGAAAAGGTAAAATTATCTTGCAAAGATCACAGTTGTACATGAAGAATATCATCTTTGCCAATGTAAAATCACTCAGGTACTAATTATTTTCACAGATTGGTCAAAATAAAGTGGTTTTCAATAGCTTTTCTGAAATAACTCTCTGTAATAGCTGCCTGTGTAGATTAAAAACACGCACATAAAACCATCCTTCAAGGGACTTGAGCTCCTCTGACAAAACTGTGGAAAGTTCTCTGCTCGGGTCTTAGTATGCCTGCCCTTTACTGAACAGATCCTTGGACCTGCTGTTCGTAGATTATGATCCTTTTGCATACCATTCAGTTTTAAGTATTTTTACTGTTTCTATTAATATTCAAGTTGCTACTAGAGGATAGTAGAAGTCCAATTACTTTTTGTTATAACCTTGTCTGAAGTTTGAGTCAAGTTCACTGGTCTTAAGACATTTAAATAGTATGTGTACTAGCTTCATGTAACATGCTGGATATTCAAAAGTAATGTTACTTTTCTACCAGTCTTTTAAATTGGTTCTTTCTTGATTTAGCAAGTGAGATTTTTACATCCAAAGCAGGACAGTTCAGACTCAAGGAGATTTGGGTTCCTGAGTGGGTCATGTATTAGAATACAAGATAAGGGAATGGAAGTTTCATCGATAATGTGGTGTTTGATACAGACTGTATTTTTCGAGGCTTCTCATTGCACCTGAAAGGAACAGGAATGTGTGTTTCGGATACCTTGAGGTGGGGGCACTATAGTTAAAGTAAAGCTTTTGAGCCAAACTAATCCTGAAGTAAAAAGTAGTAATTTAACCCTCTAGTTTAAATCATAGGAGGAGGCGGAGGAGTCAAGTATAGCAATTGTTTTGTTTAAAGCAAAATTGTGTTTATATTTGAGGTGAAGAAAGCGAGGGTTAAAAGCTGAGGCCAGTTAAGGTAGAATGCAAAGTTGTTCATTCAATGAAGTTTCAATCTATCTGTGTATGTAAGCTTACAGCTTGCTGTATGGTACCTACATGTTTTACATTTGGGTAAACTTACTCTAGATCCTTAGCTGCCCGCTTTAGTAGAAGCATTGTCTCAAACCAAAATAAGATGCCTGTTTGTCAAGTGCTTCTCTAAAGTTAAATACATAGTGTCATTTTTTTTTCTTCCAGAAATTGTAGGCTTCTTTATAATTAAATTGAGAGAATTACTGATTTTTTTATATATATATATATATATATATATATATATAAAAAAATAAAAATTATATATATATATATTTTTAAACATTGGTAGCTGGATATATATTCTTGTAATGGCAGCTAACATTGTTCATCTTCTTTTTCAGTTGTTCGGAGTATTTTGGGCTGCGTACAGTGCTGCATCATTACTAGTTGGAGAAGAATTCAAGACCAAGAAACCCCTTCTAATTTATCCAATCTTTTTACTGTACATTTATTTTCTGTCTTTGTACACTGGGGTGTAATCTAGTGTAAGAATGTGGCCAGAAACCATATTTTATTCACTTGCAGACTGATAATGCATAAGACTAAGAAGGCTGGAGATAGTACAAGTGACTGTTTTGTATCCAGTTGTCAAGATGTTTTAAGATCAAAGAGCATATTTGTGTATATTATTTAATGAAGCAATTGTAGCTATATAGATTTGTATCAAAGTTCTAGGTTTGTTTAAGACTCTCTTCAGATTTTAATGAACAAAATACAAGAAGTTTGTGTTTTATAACAAAGTGTAGCAAAAATACAGCTTGATACCTGTGCCAAAAGCACTAGGACCAGATTACTATATTTGAGGAGAAAAATGAGAAGTTAACTATAACAAAGTGCAATTTTTCTTTTGAGCTTAAACACAGCTGGCTTTTTTGGCACAGCAAATTCTGTAGATAATATATATTTATGAAACAGTCCTGATTGTTCACAGAATAGTCTGTATAATCAAGACATGAAGATACTACTTTAATTTAGTGCCTCAATTATTTTGATTTGGCTATTGAGCTTTTATAAATTCCAATTTGTTTTGAAAAAATGTATATACTGTGTATTTTGTATCTATGGCTTGCGTGTAGCGTAAATACTCCTTGGTTAAGGATGTATATTGGGTTTTTAAAAATTAAAAATACAAGTATTTGAAGTCCTCATTTACTATTTCCAACCAAAGGAGCAAGGCATTTACTGCATGACATAATTCTTTAAATTGCTTATTTACAGAATCACATTATTTTAGTTAATAGTGTGAATTTAGAGAGAAACAGGCAAACAACTTTGTCAACTATAGTGCTGGCTTAAAGTTAGAAAAGAAAGATGATCTATCGAATTTGTGTGATCTTTAAACAATGTTATTTTATGATCACAAAATAAAAAGAATGCTTCCCTAACTATGTTTTATAACACCTTATTCTCTTTTGCATTAAATAGCATGGTATTTAACATGCATCTGTTGTTTTCCAAATACTGTTTATCCCTTGTAAAGCAAAATAAAAAAATTTGTAAGACCTGACTCTCCCTCCTTTAAAAAGGCAGAATTATACCCTTAGTAACAATTACAGTTGCACTAATTTTGACTATCCAAGGATTATGTAATAATGTGATGACATGTTAAATATTTCCTGTGTACTGTGTTGATTGCTTATGTAATGGTCCTTATGGTAATGTTTCTTCACAAAGAAACTCCACGGAAGTTCACTTTGCATGATATTAACTTTACTTAGTCATTTGCAATGTTTGGTATTTAGTATTACCAAATAGATCTTAAGTTTCTTTAAAAAAAAAAAAAAAAAAAAATCTGTGTAACTTGCATCCTCTTTAAAAGAAAAAAAGAAAGCATTCCTGCTATCTTTATTTTGCTATGTTGGAAATAAAAATATCAACCATGACAAGGTAATACAAAGGGCTCTTTGATCCATGATGGACAAATTTCTGCATCAGAATTGTAATTTCACAGCTTTTTAGACTGCATAAGCTGACATTTTAGTAATTTATTTTTATCAGTCATTGCTGATGCTAAATGTATATTTAAATTCCAACTCTACCACAAACCTTTAGCTTTAGCCTGTTTCTCTGGCTGATGCTCCTATTGGTTTTAAACTTCTAGCCTTCTGTGGAAGTTCTGGTGAAAGAACTGCAGAATATTAAACCAATTATACTGGCAGCTTACTGAAACCTCACTCATTAGAATTTTTACTATTATCTTATGTCATAACATGTGAGAGTAAAAATGAAATACCTATCTGGAAGTGTTTTGAGAGTATTCATGCCACATTAAAAAAATGCACGTTAGCAGCGTATAAGAAAAAATGCATGTTAACAGTATAATTCTGTTTTGACATTGGAATCTTGTATGATCATATGGTCTTTCTCTTTTTTATGGCTATAGTTGTGTGTTTTTCTTTAAAGAAGATTATCCAACTAGTGTTTGAAAACTAAAACCAAACCTTGAGAATTCATGTGTACCTACATCAAATGTTAAGAGCAAGCACACATACAAGGTTACTAGGCTGTCAGAGAGCTTAAGTTAAAAGCTTAGTTCCTCTTTGCATAGTTATTCAGTAGGCGTTCATAATGGATTTGTGCATTTGAAATGACTAGGAATATTGCCCGAGAGGATGCAAAAGTGTTCTACTTAGTCTCCCGCTGTATTCTCATCACATTTCTCCAAGCATCTTAGTTTCCTCTATACTAACATTCTGTGAAATCTCTAGTTGCAGCTTTACCTGTTCTTTTCTTCAAATTTGGCATGTGTGTAATATGCAATGTAGATATGCACTTAACATAATATGTATTTTATACGCAGTTGCAGATTTGCACCTTTTAATTTCAAAGTATCTTTAGGTTCACCTTTTGCATATGCTGTGCAAAGAAATGTACAAACAGCTCTCAGATGGTTCTGATTGTTATAACTTTGCATTCAATGAACTCATATTTTTAGATCAGGTATGTGTGTAAATACAAGATGTATTTTATAAAAATTTTGAATTAAACTTGTTTACAGAATGTGTAAAGCTTATTTATATTTACTGAATTAACACACATATATATTCCTATACCTGTCATCAATCTCATGGTCTGAGGCTGTAAATAAATTTTTGGGATAATAATTGTACAACTTCTGTTTGTCATGCATGGCAATTTGCAATGTGTCTGGCAAAAAGTTCATCTTCCAAGCTGAAACACCTCAGCCCCAAATAGAGACACATATACTATACCTTTAGAATGAGACATTCTTTTTGAATTTTCTTCTGTATATAGCAGAGACAGATAGCATTACTTTTTCCCTCTTCTACCCATCAGGCAGACATTCTACTGTTTATGAGAAAAACCTATACCTACTTGAAAATTATATGAGGTCATTTACTTTGACTTAGAGACAACATACAACTTGACTTCGGCTTTAAGTTTTGTTACTGCCCTTGCCAGTCTTCAGTGTTTCACAGAAGTAACGGAGGTAGCTTAAAAGCTACTTATTTTGCTTCAGGATGATTTTCATTAGCCTGTCTCACACACGCATGTACTTTTTTGTATTTCTTTACACAGGCACATGAATGATTTTCTTAAATCATTTTCCTGCTACAGAAACCTGTGCTAATTTGGGTCCAAAAAACCACCCTGTTCTGTAGAAGGCTGCATTATATTTGAAACTGTCAATTATATTTATCATCAGTAGGCCAAAAGCTTTCTCAAATGCATTAGCTGTACATGTCATTTAAAACACAGCTAGAAAATGCCTACAACCAGTCTTACCTATGCAAGCTGCATTTAGTATTCTAGTGAGTGGAAAGGGAAAAAAACATTTTACAACAAAATACATTTTACAACAAAATATATGAGGTTTTATTATATTTCCATAATTTAAGCATGGAAAATAATGCTTTAAAATGAAATACTTTCATGGGTAGAAAGCATGACTCCATGACTCCATCCTTACCTTTGGCGGGGGGGGAAGCTTTTCAGGTTGGGACCTCACATAATTACACATACCTGCACCCACTGGAAAAAAACAAAAACAAAAAACAGCAAAAAACCTCCTCAGCCAGTAACCTCGATAGGGAGATTTCTTTTTTATTCTGAAATAAAGCTGTTACAGAATAGCACTTTACCATCTTCGGTTAGTATCTACTAAGAGACAACTTTCATAGCGACTCTCTTACATCACTCTTCAAATACAAATAGAAGACCACTCTCACAGTATGAAAACAATACTTATTTTACTGCAGTGAAAGCACTCAAACATCCCGGCCTACTAACAATCCGCTAAGTGTTGATTACAGCGCAACGAACAGGAACTGTAACAAAAGCTCAAGGAAAGGCGACAGCTAACTGACCAACTTCAGGCCCTGGAGAAAAAAAAGTCCAAACAGAGGAACTACCCCGACTTTTAACGCAAGAGCAGGAGCTAAACGCGAGGCCGTAACAGCGCCTAGCGGCTCTGCGAGCCCGCAGGCGGAGCCGCTGCCCGGTCGGCACCACGGCCGCCAACCGCCGGCAAGGGGAGCCCGCGCAGCCGGGCTGACGGCGGCCCCCTCAGGCCCCGCTTTCCTCGGCACCCGGGCGAACTCGCAGCCGCGCCGCGCCGCGCCAGGCCGCCCGCAGCGGCGCGGATCGAAGGACGTGCTTGGAGCCCGCCCGGCCCGGCCCTGCCCTGCCCCAACGGGCGCCACCAGGCCCCAACGGCCTCCCGCGCGCCCCACCCCCATCCGCGCACGCGCGCGAAACGCGCAGCCGGGGGGGGGCAGGAGCGGCGCCCCTCGCGCAGCCCCCCTCCTCACCACAGCCCGCGCGCCCACGAAATCGGGGTGGCGGCGCGCGCACGCGCGCGGCGGCGGCAGAGCTCCACCCCCTTCCTCTCCCCTCCGCCCCTCTCCGTGACGAGGAGCTGCTCGCGCTGTCCTTCCCCCCCGCCCTTTCCCGCCGCCGGTCTCAGGCCGGCGGTCGGTTCCGCATCCGGCGCGGTTGCGTCACTTCCTGCTCACGCTGGCGCTCTCCCTTTCCTCCTCTCCCCAGACCCGGATGGTGACTGGCGGCGGCGGCGGCGGCTCCCGGGACTGTCACTGAGCGGCTCCCCCCGGGCCTCTTGTCCTGAGCGGCAGCGGCGCGGCCGGGAAGATGGCTGCGGCGGCCTCCTGCTCCTCGGCGGCGGCGCCCGCCGGGCCCGGGCCCGGGTCGGTGTCGGCGTCGGCCGGGCCGGGCCCCTGCGAGTGGCTGTTGCTGCGGGACGGCTGCCTGCGCTGCGACGCCGACGGCCTCTGCAGCCTGTGCTACCACCCGGCGCTCAACGCCATCCTGGCCGTGACCGCCCGCGGCGCCATCAAAGTCATCGACGGCACCTCGGGGGCCACGCTGCAGGCGTCGGCACTCAACGGTGAGAGGCGGCCCGCAGGGCCCCTCCGCCGCGGCCCAGCGGCCGCGGGGCGGCGGAGGGAACGGGGCGCGGCGCCCCCCAGGCGGGGGCCGAGCGCGATCGCGGCGCTGCGGCCCTCGGAGCCGCCCGGGGGAGGTGGCCGGAGGCTCGCCTGGAAACAGGTGTTGCGGCGGCTGAAGAGTTTCCGCGTGGGGAGGCGGCGGGTGCGAAGCCGGGCTTGGCTCAGGCCCTTTCGTC
Organism: Apteryx mantelli; assembly: GCF_036417845.1. NCBI lineage: Eukaryota > Metazoa > Chordata > Aves > Apterygiformes > Apterygidae > Apteryx > Apteryx mantelli. Next base: position 45,977,096 of record NC_089980.1, on the reverse strand, counting down.
CCGGGGGGTTTCCCCGGCTGTTTTTCACCCCCTTCTTGTTTTTCAAGCCTGAATGGTTCCTACCCTTCCCGGCAGAGAGTCGTGTAGGTAGTACCGAGGCATTTCTGTTCTTGTAAAATGTGTTGGTGTGGTTGTTAAAACATTAGGTGATGTTGGAGAAACGTGATAGGTAGGACAGTATTTTTTTATTTTAGTTTTTCAAGTGTTCTTGTGGATAACAGAGTTGAACCTTCCAAAGAACAGAATAAGTATGCTATACTGGATAGGCTTAGTTCTAGTTCTTATTGTTATCTGATACCGCAGTGTATTTATTTACTGAGCCTTAATCTGGGTATATTAAGGAGGTTTACCTTCTTAAAGGTGGCATTTGTCATATGGTTCAGAATAATTTAAAATTCAGAATTCTGTCTAAAGTTATTTGATAGTATGTTTTTTATATGCTTGCGTAGTTCTCCAGGCTGACCATCATGACAGTCACTGGTGCTAGTAATAGTATCCTTGCTATTATGTTAAGGAGGCAAGATTATTTACTGACTTTGTGGAAACTAACGCTTTAGCATCTTCATAAATATGAAGCAACTTTCTTTGTTGTCTATTGCTGTTTTTACACTATGTACAAACCAGCTCTGTAGAAAACAATCTGTATGTGATTATCAGCTTTTCTCACCAGTTCATTAATGCTTTTTAGGTTGTGGTACTTGTCAAATTATTGTGGGGGTTTTTTGATATGTTTTGAGAGCAGTCTTTAGTATAGAAAGATCTGTTTCTAATGAGTTGTGTATTTCCACTTTCAGTTTCTCCTTAGGGTTGTATAGCTGGGTGTTATTAAGAAGATTTAGCTTCGCTGAGTGGTGTTAGTGAGGGTTGATGGTTATAACCTGAACATGGCTTAGTAGTGTCAAGAATTGTGTAGAGATGTCATAGTTTGGATAATACGTATACTTTCACCTTGAGAACCAGCAACTGTATTATAATGTCAAACTGAAGTGAACAGGACAAGAATCAGTGATTTCCCATCACCAATCAAAATAGACACATTGTAAAGGTTAAGTGGTTGGATCAAAAAAAACCCAAGTTCTGTGGAATTACTATGAAGCTATCAACTGCTTTTGCAGTATATCTCTCTCATTGAAAATAGGGATGAGACTGTTGTGCGGTGTTTCCCGCTTTGTTCAAAATTCAGAGCACCCTGCTTGTATAATTCCCTCTCCTTTACCTTGTTCTCTCATGAAGTGCTTTTTTTATTAATAACTTCAGTTCTTACTTTTCTTTGAAGTACTGCCAGAATTTGATAATTGCTTTTAAGTTGTAGAGGAAGAGGGCATAAATCAAGGACTTAATTTGTAATGGATTGTCTGTATAGGAAGTGTTTAATTCTCATGAACAGAAAAAGAAGTGAACTTTAAATCAAAGCCTAAGCTGTTGTTTCTCGCTTTTCTGTGATTAAATTCTTGCACATGTAAGTTAATATTCAAATATTAATGCTTCTCCCCTAGATAGGAACTATTTAAGGATAACATTGCTTTGGTTCTGTTACATGCATTGTATGTATACTTCTGTTAGTGGCAGTCTGTCTCTGTGACAGTCAGCCTGACTGTAAAAGATGGATTCTACTCCTCCTTACATGAAATCAACTGAATTGCTTGCAATCTACCCAAATTTTATCTGCTAATGTAGCAGATAAATATGTTACTGGAAAAAAATTATAACCTTAGTTTAGTTTGAAGAAACTTCAAGTGAATGTCCTTATAGATTCAGACTGGGATGCCTGCCAGAGATCAAGTTCGTCTTAGCAGTTGGTGTCTGTTGGTTATTACTGAGTGTTCATTCTTGTTCTCTGCCCTTTTTGGGAAGAGGAGGAAAAGAGAATTCAACCATTTTCTGGTATCTGCCTACTCTGTGCATAGTGTGAGCTCTTTCAGTGTGAGATTGTAGTAGATGGATGCTTAGACCTGTAGACCAACCCTATCCCTGCTTCCTCTGCCATAAATGACAGGTTAAAGGATATGATTGCTACAGGGACTTCTGGTGCTATGACTAAAAATAGAACCTTTGGGAATTAAAACTGTTTCTCTTGAGAGACTGCTGTCCTCCTTGGTAACTGGGGTTGCAGGTCTTTTGCCCTGCCAAAAGACTTATGTTGGGCAGAAATGCTGTTGCTCATTACCAAAGAGAAACAAAGCATAGCAGGCCTTTCTTTCTACAAAGCAGGGCAAGAAAAAGGATCCCCCTCCATCAAGGAAAGAAAAAAAAAATACCACCAAGCCTGAATGTTGCTTTTATCTGCAGTTGCAGTTCACTGCGGCAATACATTAAGTTTTGAGCTCGTTCTTTGGTGAAAAGATTGAACCTGTGGAATACTGAATCTGGTAGAGCACTGGAGGCTGCCTTCATTAGAATATAAATGCAGATTGCTCTCTTTGGTGTGTAAAAGCACAAGGCAAAAGATCCACAGTCAAAATACTGTTCAGTTATAGATGAGATCTTTCTGATGCTTCCAAGCATAAGAACATGGTCTTTGGCCTGTATGTTTCAGTTTCTCATGTGTATGTCACAGTTCTGCTGTATCTGATGATCCAAGGATTGTTACTCCGAACCCAGACTGCAGGAATCCAGTGAGGAGTATTCATGCTTTTTGTTCACACTCCATGCTCTTACAAACACTGAATTTTCATCAGATCTGTCTCCGGAAAGTGTGTGACTGTCTTTCACTGTTTAAATCTGTTCCCGTTATGGGCATTGTAGGCTTGTTCAAGATGGTGAAGTGATCATTTGCAACAACCAGGAGTGAGGTAGCGAATAAGAATACCATTGGTAAGGGGAAAATCAGGTGACCCTTTAAAATCAATCTTTGTCTTACCTGATGATGCAGTTGTCCTTTCTATTCTGCCAAGGTTGTTACATGCACAATATGCGCTTCAGAGAGATGGACTGGGGAAACACAAGGAAAGTTCTTGTGATTACTGGGTATTATGCATTTCTGCATGTTTGTTAGCAGTGGTATGTTGGGACTAGTTTGGCATCTGTGCCACACAAATCTATTAAGTACTTTATTCTCCCTCTTAGGGATTTAAGTATTTGTGTGCTTCCAGTTCCAATTTGAACACTGGTAGCCAAAGAGCATGAATGATCCAAATATCAATCTCCAGAAATAGCACTAAGGAAGAGCCTTTCCTTCTGCCTCAAAAATCAAAACAAAAAAAACAAACAAAAGACCCAGAGGAAGCAAAACAAACTTCCAGAATAATCTCAGGTGACTCTTAGTCTTCAGAGAGTTTTTTGACTCATCAGATTCTTATTTACAAACAAAATAGGAAAACTGCTTGAACTACAGCGGTACTGTAATTCCCAGAGAAGCTTGCCCAGGAACACAACGAGATACTAAAATGCAACACTTGATGGACTGCGAGCATCCCGAATGTTTCTGTAGGTTTTTCTAGATGAATTTTACATAGCACTGAATTCGAAGTCTTGTTTATTCAACTGCACAGCATTTCATACATAGCTGAGGGCCTCTAGTTTACTATAGAGGTCCAAACAGTAGTCAAAATACAGACTTTTGAATCCACGTGCTTAAGCACTTAACAGAGAACTCTGTTCATTGTGTATGTATACCAGCTCCTGTAGGGAAAACGGAGACTCTGAATTATTGGCCTTCAACCCTTGTTTCTTCAACAGAAGAGTTTAGAAGGAAATAGATCCCAGTCCAGGAGGCTTCATCTGTGGCAGCAAGTTTTAATATTATTGTCAATCTGTCTGTGTTGCATTTTGGAAAGTCCTTATTTGTCTTCAGGTGGTCTGGATGACTTGGAATTATGGAGTGCTGGAAATGAATCAGGGAATATCCGGTTCCTTTTCTTTTTGGTTCTTTTCCATGTGATACAGAAGGCAAAAACATTCTCTTTTTCAACTTGAAAGTCATGGAAGGGGTGCACACTTCTTTAAATCTTTAGAAAGACTCAGTTGGTGGAATCTGCCATCCAGTTCCAGGCTTGAAATACCCAAAGACATTATCAGCAGTTTTAACTGTTTCAAGCTCTCTGTGGTATTAGTGTTCAAATTATTCCCTTCTTCATTCCTTGGAATTGGTATGAGGTTCTTCATCTTCCAAACATGTCTGTCTGTTCAATTAGAAGACAAAAAAATCCTGTGAGTAACAAGGACTCTTGCTGTTAATACAGATTTTTCCCCTTAAATATCTTCCCCATCACATGGGGAGTACTGTCAAATATCTAGTGATTTGCTGCAGCCCATCTTGTGTTTGAGTACGTTTGGACTTGGATGACATGCTGATCTGTGAAAAGCTCTTCTCAAAGAGAAGATCATTCCATCGATTTACATGATCTTAAGAGGTCATTCACTATAAAGAGCCTAAAGTACTATGGAAAAAAAAGTGCTTTTGCTATCCCACAGTACAGGAGAACTGTTAGATTTGAATTCAATGTTTTATCCCAAGAAAGATTCCAGACCATGGTGTGCTCTATTTGGCTGTTTGCTTAATCAGACAATGCCACATATCCCTTGTTATTTGACATGCAGCTTGCCAGACTATCAAGACAGTGTTAATTGACACTTGCAGGCTTTGTGGAAGTGCATCTGGACTATCTTTTGCAGAAGCCTTTGGGTAAAACTAGAGGCCTTGTCTTTTTGCATACCCTTAAAATGCAAAGGCATGTGTGTGTCTAGCTTTATTATGTTTATTGCAGGGATCCAGAAGTAATAACGCACAATGATGCATATGTTATACTGCCAGGCAAGATAGCGCAGTGTTTCTTGTTTTATCCACAGGTTGTTCATAGCTGGACTGATGGATTCATGGCTAGCACCGCAACAGTAGAGCTGCGTTATTAGAGGTTGCAGAATGTTTTAATGTCAGATCAGCAGAAGTTTCCTAGACCTCCGCAGATGGACTTTGAAAAAGGTCTTCTGCAGGAAGAGGTATCTCGCAATGCGTCTGCTTGTCACTGACCCAGAGAGGAAAAACTGTGTTCTGTGTGAGGGACTTAAGCTTTAGCATCCTGCTCTATTCCATCTCACGGGTAGTTGAGGTATTTCTCGTTGATATGAAGAGTCCTGGAGAAAATACTGATTTTCAGCCTCAGTCCCACTTTGGTCAAGACAAGCTCTAATATGTTTATGTAATTGAACCCTTCAGTTAAGCTCCCAGTCACATTATATACAGTGTTGTACAAAATGTAGTTGAAATCTAGCTTATATTCTGGCAGAATGAACTGGTTAGTTCAAGTCCAGAACATTTTTGAAAGACAGCAGATAAATCTCTGTGGGACTCCCCCTAACAGTAGTGTGAAGAAGTTTTTGGTTTGGATTGCACATCCTTGTCTGTCTTGGAAACACTGATTTTCTTCTTCTTTCCCCCCCCCCCCCTTTTTTTTTTCTTTCTCTGTCCTGAACATCATGATGTTTGGGTCTAATATACTCTTCTATTCTGTGGTTGGCCCTTCCTAGCAGCCCAGCGTAATGTTAACTGTCTCAGTAGAACCACTTTAGGAGTCCTTAGCAATATTATTTATAACAATATTTTTATGGTTACTAATGCGTTGGTATCCATAACTTGAGCTAAAGTTAAATACATCTGGGCCTTTATAAGACAGAGTGTAAGAAAAATCTGTCATAGACTGAAGATTTACCTTAATTGTTTCTCCCAAGTTTTTAATAATGATTGTGTCTGACTTCTTGTGTTAATTGTTGATCTGCTCTTTTAGTGTTTCTTTCCAAGTTATGCTCAAATCAGGGAACAAAACTGTCTGTCTTCTGTCATGAGAGTTCTTTAATTCCTTCTGAACAGCACAACATTCTTCATTATGTTTCTTAGGCTTTTTTGGAGGTAAGGCTTAAAACCGTGTGGGCTTTTGGGCAACTCTTCAGTATATCTGACTGTGTTAAGTCATGTTATGAGATAGCTTGTTTTGTGTTCCGCTATGATCAGTAGCTACTCACCAGTTTGATATTTTTAAATAAAAAATGTGTGGATCAGTTCACTTTCCAGATGTTTCTTAATTGATGCCACAGTATTACATTTTGCTGTTAGAAAACTATCCTTTAAATAGTTAATGCTCTCTTAATTGCAACCATTGCTTGCAGTCATCCGAGTGCTTATCACCAAGTGGACAGTTCAAGAAAGGCTGCTTACCTTAAATTGTTTATTTTGCCATGTCCATGTGGATACCAGTATTTGTTGCTTCTTTCTGCTTCTGTGGAGTCAAATGTTGGATTTTGTATTGGCCTAATTCCTGTGCTGCCTTGCCTTTGGGAAGAGTAGCAAGATTTGATAAGGACCCCGTCAAAAAGTAGAGAGGAAATCTGGTATATGCAGCACTTCTACAGTGGAACGCATTTATTTTGAAGATTTGCATGCACGTTAAGGGAAAGCACATGTTGCTGATGATGCACGAGAGGGGGAAAAAACAGCTTTTGTTTTTACTGCCTAGATTAAAGGTGTAAAGTTGTGGAAATAGTAACTTCTCTGTCAAATAAATGTAAACAACATTATTTTTAAAATAACTAAATGGAGTATTTGCTAGGGCAGTTCAGTGAGTGTTCTACTGATACTTTTTTTAACGTGTAACTTGAGGGAGGAGGGAATTTGATTGTCAGTTAAGTAGTCTTGAAAATGAGTAGCATTCCTGAAAACAAGTGTCCATTCTCGTGTGCAGGTTAATAAAGGCTCATATAGCCTACAGTCTGCCAGGCAGTTCTTCATGCCACTCTACAGTTCACGGGGAGAACTGTTTGGTCCATTGCACTTTTCTGACCTGACTGACTGTGAAGTAATCAGGCTCTCAGCTGAGCATTTGGCAGCTGTTGGAGAAGAGTTTGAAAAAAACTGTTTACTAGGCAACAGGCTACAGAGACTCCATCAGGAAAAACTCCTATGGAAAGGAAGAGCTGGGAGGGGCAGGGATGAGAGTCTGATAAATTATATGTGTGGCTGGATAAGAGTGGGGAAGGGGTCAGGGAAGTAGGAAGGTAGGCAGATGGCCATGAAGAAAGGTGGGAAAGATAGGCAGTGTTTTCTTGGGGAGTAAGAAGGGGCTATGGTTATTGTGGAAAAATACTGTGACAGACTGTGACCTCAGTTGACCTCTCTTCTACTTGATCCTAGCTTCATGTTGCAATGTAAATAATGACATACAGTGCTGCTTATTTGTCTTTTTTTAATAGTTTTTTTTTTCTATTTAATTTTCTGTTGTTTTTGTCAATCACAGTCAGCAAGACTATCATTTTCAAAGATTATTGTTAGGTTCCTTCTCTAGTCAGTAAAGAGGAAAGGAGAAGTCCCTGCTCTGAGCAAACCCTTGGAGGAACCTGCTTTTTCCCTCTTCTTTCCCTTTTCTTACAGAAGGAGCCTAGCAAGACTAGGCTTATAAGGCTTAAGTTTCCCCCTTTTAGTGACACAACTGAAATTAAACTTATATAGTTACTGTGTTCAAATATTCTTATGCTGCAAATAGTTGTCTTAAAAGTGCAAGTTGCTTTAATCTTGCCAGCTATTCTAAAGAACTTGAAAGCAAATCTTAAACTACAGAGTTTCACTTTTAAATATGGCAGTATTAAAGCATGAATGAATTAGTCTGTTCTACTTCAGCTTTCCTATGAAGCAATTATTAGGAGAGAGAAAGATCCTGTGAGAATGCATTTAATTAATTTGAAGTAAGCCTAAGAATTAGTGAAGTTGGAGCCTGATGGACTGGACTCTGAATTGACTCCTAATGCCAGAATGAGACCTTGGAGTTTTGACCAAAATATGGAAATATCAGCTCAGTGCACAGTAGTGATCAAATAAGCAATTACTAGAGGTATGCTCAGCTATGCGGTGCCATAGGAATAAACGGAATATATGCACTTAAGTCTACTGGGTGTTTCTGAAAAAAAATCTCTTTAAAGACACACAACAATAGTGTGAAAGACAATAGAATTGTTTAAGAATGAAGAATACCTTTTAAAGGTAATACCAGCTTAGAACCATAGAACAATTTAGGTTGGAAGGTTCCCCTACAGATCATCTTATTTAACCTCCTGCTCAAAGCCTCTTGACCTTTCGTTCTGCACTCATCAGAAGAATTTGATTCATCTTCTCTATAACCTCCATTGAAGTAGTGGAAGACTGTTGTTAGATTTCTACCATCACTACTTTTATGCGAACTGAATGAGCCAAGTTCCTTTAGCCTTTCCTCATGTGTTGTGTGCTCCAGCCCCCAAGTGTCTTAGTGGCCCTCCACTGGACTCTGTCAGGTTTGTTGATTTTTCAAATGGGGGACTATACCAAATGTGGTATTCCAAATGTGGCCTGACAAGTGCTGAGTAGAGGGGTCTAATCTTTCCCTTGATCTACTGCCTGTGTGGTCCCCTGTGTAGTTACTTATCATTGCTGTAAGGATGCACTGCTGACTTTTGTTCAGCTTTCCATCAGGATCCCCAGCTTCTTTCTGCAGGGTTGCCATCTAGACAGTTGTTCCCCAGCTTCTGTTGATGTGTATGGGGTTATTCTATGCCAGGTGCAAGACTTTGTCTTTGTTGAACTTCAGGAGGTTTGTGTCAGCCCTTTTCTCCAGCTTTTTGAAATCCTTTTGAATGGCAGCCCTGCCCTTTGAGTCAGTTTCTCCCTCCAGTTTGGTGTCATCCACAGTCTTGCTGAGTGTGCATTCTGTCTCATCATCCAGGTCATTGATGAAGATAGTAAACAATATCAGCCCTTGAGGAGTACCACTCATAACTGGATGCCAGATAGACTTTGAATCATTTACCTATTAACTTTGAGACGGACAGTCCCACCAGTTTTTCAGTCACCTTGTAGTCCACCCATCTGCTTCTGAGAACTTAGTGCTTCTCCCAACTTAGATATTTTGTAAGCTCCTTAAAATTTTTGGAATTGGAAGATAAAAGGATGAAAAAGGAAAAAAAAAATAGAGAAGTTGAACCCTTTCCTGCCAAACAGACTTGGACTTTATAAGAAGCCATAACTAGAGATGTTCTCTCCTCTTATAGAGACAGCAGGATGCATAATAGAAGAACTCAGCTCCTCTAGCCATTTCAGTGGCAGAAAGAAGACTTGGTGATAACATTTCTTCTGGCATGGGTTCTTTGTTGGGAAACGCTGTGATGGGAATTACTCTTCAAGAATGGGAACTTCGTGTTACTGGACTGTGAAGTATTCCTTGCCTGTCCCTCATTCTGTTTGGTTTCTGTGTAAGCTGTCTGTCTGAAATTTCTGAAAGCTTCCCAAAAGCTTTTAGTAATAGTTTTCATTTTGAGGAAAAATATTGAAAAAGACATGGTCCCTTGTGAGATGTTTGAGTGTTTACATGAGAACTGCAGGAACTTAAGCTTTCCTGCAAACTCAGGAAAGTTGAGAAAGACTGAAGAATACTGTGAAATCTTTCTTAATTCATTCTTGGGGATTGTGGTATAAAGTTCTCTGAGCTATTATATTCTGCATAGTATATAGGACAGTGACAATGTTAGACGGACGGAGATCTAAAACAACATCAAGTGTGTGGGCACAGAGAGCTCACCACAGTGTCTTCCTGCTGATTCTGTCTCCAATGGCTTAAGTCTGTAGAATAGAAAAGGACCTTATGCCTGCAAACATAATAGCTGTGAGATAAGAACTGCCTTGACCTCGGTAGGTTCTTGTTTATGTTCTGAAACCTTTTAAATGTTAATGTTAGCTTCTGTTATTAGTTGCTTGATCAGATGCATCTAGTTAATATTCACGTACCACAATCTCCAAAGTTTCTGCACACATAACACATCTTCCTAGTCTACTTTAACAAGAATTATTTCACTTTAAAACTAGCTATCATACTGAGAAACTGATACTGAAACAATTATGTCACATGTTGTTTGCCAAAGGTAAAGTGAACTATAAATCACACGTCTTGACCTTGATTAACTAAATCCAGTTCTAACAAATAGAGGAGTTGCAAATAAAATTAAGGTACTTTGTGCTGTTAAGCTGGGCATTTCTGCCTCCTTTAGTATTACTGCTGTTTAGAGAACATTTTTAGTTTTTTCCTGTTTCAGCTCTGAAGGTGTTTTTGGTTTGTCCAGTCATTTTGGACTGCTATTTTAGGTGATGTGGCAGATGGAGATGTGTGTATATAGTGAGACCTAAAAGTGAAAATGTTGCTTAGGTATGAAAAAAGATCGTTTAGACATTCTGCTTCATTCATCTAAAACAGTGACTCTCAAGCTTGTCATCTAGTAAGTTCTTTTCTACCCTTTTCCCAAGTCTGAGAATCCTTTTGTTGTGGGATACCCATGGAGTGTCTTGCTGGTGGCAGCAGTGTGCTCTGCTGAGGTGGAGTCTGGAGGAAATCAGGGGGCTGGGACTGGACCTGGAAGATAAAAGTGCACTGCTGAAGCTTCCAGTGAAGAGATAGGTGAGAAGAGGAAGAACAGAGAGAGTCCATAGCTGCTGAATTCAGTGATGGTGAGCAGTCAGGGCCTGGTTTGGCCATGCCTTAGCCATCTTCTCGTTGTTTTGTTCTCAGATGTTCCTAAGCAGCATGTCCTTGTTTCCCTTGGGAGCCATTGCTCTAAAATGCTTTAGAGACAACTTTTGAAACCAAACTATTTTGGTGGTTTGCCTTTTTCCTGTTTTGTGAAGGTTTTTGCAACTGATCCATAATTGTGATTTTATGTAGTATTAGTTCAGAACAGATAGGTTACAAACTTTTAAGATTTTTTTTTTTGTACTGTAGAACTTCATCAGAGTTTAAATGTTGTGATGCTTGCCTCTATCATACTGAACAAGTTTTGCACAAGTTTGCAAACTTGTGTTGCTCAAATAGCATATAATGAGGTGTTCAACTTAACTGGATTTTTCAGTTGGTTTTATGGTTACATGAAATGGTAGCAATAGCAAAGACACCTGCCTAGCAACAAATGAGGATAGCTGTTTGTTTTCTTTTTTGGTGGGTGGGGTGGATTTTTTTTTTTTTTTTAAGTTCTCTGGTGCATGTGTAAAGTGTACAAGAAGTTGCTGAATAGTATTTTCATGAGAAGCATTTATGTCTCTAAAGGAAAAGATAGTTTTGCTGTCCATTAACTTGGTTTATGGAAGCAGGGTTTCGCGTAGCTTATTACCATGGGTGATGATATCTCCTAAACTTGAAGCTTTACACCCACACTTGACAATAGCAAAGAGAAAATAAAATTTGATTTTTAATTCTCCCAGTAAACTGTAAGGACTTTTGCAGTTGTACCTTTCCCTTCTCTTGAGTTCTTGGATTCTCTTACCTTTAAATAGCTTGAGAGTGCAGGTCTAGTGATGCAGGTTAATAAGGTACATGAGGCTTTTTATCTCCTGAAACTGTATACATCTAGCTTCTCATGATTGCAGTGTTTTGAAATGGATACTGAGATATTCTTTAGATGTTCTAGTTTAAATTGAAAGTGGAAAATGGGTACCAGTGCACATAAACAGTCTGTGTTTCGTTAAGCTGAGGGGATTTCTTTTTCTCCATAAATTTTTCTTTGTAATTTCCAATTTAAAGACCTAGTTACAGTGATAGATTGAAGTTATGGATGTTTCTTTAGATGTTTATCTGCCTTGGATTTTGGCATTATGGAATCAATGCTACCATACGTGTATTTCTTGCTCTCACTTTGTAGTTGTGGATTAAAGTGTTACTCTAAAGTAACTTAGAAAAAAAATTTTTTTTTGGATGCTGTGCATTGGGACCTTCTTGTTGAGAGAATTATTAACTTTTGTCATATGTTTTAGCCCCATTTTGGGTTACCAGTTTTCAAGCTGACGTGATGGTTTTTGGAATATTAGGAGACATACAAGATGTTACTATAATCATTAACCTAGATTTTCATCTCTCTGTAATGACAGCCATGAATTTTAACGTAACTGCCACTTTCCTTCTAAAGCTTCAAGGCAAAAGCTGTTTGTAACAGAGAAATTGAAGGAAAAGCTTTGAAATTGTTCTACTTCTTGAAAACCGAGGCTAATTCTTTAATTGGTTTGGTGCAGCCTGGTTTGGAAAGTTGAGGCCAGAAGACCTTTTGTAGGAGAAAATGGGCAGACTGCATCATCTGTTCATCATAATACCTGCACACAAGGAGGCACGGTCGGCGTTGCTTACACCCTTATGTATTCCACAAGCAAACTTATTTTCTGCATTTTTTTTTTTTTTTTTTTTTGGTAGGTCAAATTTTGACCACAGGAAGCTGCTGGTCTCTCTTCTCTTTGGTACAAAACCAAGAAGTGGGTGAGGGAATGCTCCTTTTCTCAATATTCTTTGGTTCTGCAGTCTGCTGTATATTTGCTTTTTTTTGTTTTAACTTTTCAGGCAAATAGTTCTAAGGTTGTTATAGATGGTGTACCATAATATAGAGCACTACTGGGCTTACATTTCTGGTATGTTAAGAGTCTGCCAGGTTTCCTCATAGGAACTGTGAAAAGGCTTAATGGTTTCTTTTTGATTTGTCTTGGTTTTAGTCCTAGACAGATAAACCAGAGAGGTATGTGTGGAGGGGGGGAAATGCTGTGATTTACTGGCACCAAGACTGTAAAGCAAAATTGTGTTACAAACTTTGAATGGCTAACTATTCCTTCTTCCCCCACCCAAAGCAAACTGTAGCTAAAAGAACAGCCCTAGCTGAAAGGAGAATAACAATTAGATTTTGATGATCTGACCTAAGCCATTTAGTAGGTTTACATGAAATTTTTGAACCATGAATTGTGAAGATGCATAGCACTAATTTTTGCTAGTAGACAGCCAGGCTGGACAGCTGGGATAGTAAAGTTGTTCAAAGAATATTGGTCAGAGCCCTTTGGCATGTCATAAAACATTGACCGTAAGTTTGAAAGGACTGTTCTGCCGATGCTTTGAAGACATTTAAACTTTTGTAGGCATTTGCTCTATGCTTGTGAGTTCTAAATACTCCAGTTTCCTGATTCTTAACCTGCTGTTGTAATCATGTTGCCAGCCATGTGTAAACCGTGATCTGATGTGAGACTCATTTAACCATCTTGAAATGTGTTATCTGAACTTCAAAATTAAGCAAAATAGCTTGTCAGCAGTTCAGAGGCTATTCAAATTGTAAACCAGCCAATTGCAGAATGTGCCTCCCCGGATATTGGAGCGATGCTGGATATTGAGTCAATCATTTCCTTGAAGTTCCACAGATGTAAGGTAGCTTGTTTTGGTTTTATGCTCTTTGAATAAAATGCAAGCGGTGGCTGTGAATAACTTTCTAGACGCAGTTTGGCCAAAACCTTTCTGGCAACGTAACTGAGCAAAATACTAAGCGGCACTGTGAGAGTCACAGCTGTCAGGCAATATATTGCTTTTGCCTTAGTCATAACTTTTTCTGTTTTTGTTTTGTTTTCTTAACAGGGCAAAAGTATGATGTTGATTAGGCATGTTATCTACCTCACTAGTAATCTTCACTGCCTTTTAAAGTTAGGACTTCCAGAGGATATTTGTTAGCCTTGGGTAGGTTGCACTTGAGATTTCACTAACTTCTCTACATAATGGATAAAATAAGAAAGAACAGTCTAGCCTTGAAAGCTTCAAGGGACTGGGGCTCCTACAGGCTGCTGAACCTGTAGTCACAGAGCATGTGCATACTCCTGTGCCTGGCTGGAAATAAGGAAGGTGCAAAAGAAGGGCTCATGCTGTAAGCATTGCCTGAAAAGGTGAACAGCTTTTCTCCATCTTCTTTGGGAAGGTGGTGGAGAGAAAGATGGATTAAAGAAAGTATCCTATAGTCCATCACTTGGAACATCCTAAATAGACTGCAAAATCCATGTTAATCTACCGAGGTTTTTAGTTTAGGGCATCAGATGCTTTTCACTTTATTTACATAATAGTTTCCAGTACATTTTTGAGACAAATATTTTTAAAGATGTTAAAGCTTGTATTTGAATTTTTGCAGAAACCATTATTTTTCTGTAGAATGGACAACTTCCTTGCCTGCAGCTGTGTTGTATGTTGAAATTCTTGTGTGAGGAACTCCAGCATATTGGCAAAAATACAGTTTGAAAGTAGCTGATTTGCCATTCAGAGGGCCCTTTTTTGGTGAGCTAGAACTAATGACTCTACAACTATGAAGTGATTCCAGGGCTCTTGAAGTGCTTCTGACTCTTGCAGTGATGATTACAGTTGCATTTTGCTTCACGCAGTGAAAGGCTTATGTCCTATACTTTAAGAGGATGGGAGTCATTGTTTCCAAAATTTCAGTGAGCAGGACAGCTGACACAACTATTCTTGACTGGAGTTTTGGAGAGAGAATACCACAAATGCAATGTAGTTGCATTGAAGTCAAGGTCAGGTTGATGTGCCCTCTATCTGGAGAAGTTTTGATTGCCATTTAACTATATCAAAGTGTAAGAATGGGAGACTTTGGGAATTATCTAGCTGTCTGTATCTGGATGCTTAGCTGTATGCTAACTAAGTGATGTTTTTTCATTATTTATAGTAAAATCTAGTATCGGAAGAAAGAGGAGAATCTGGGCAGGGCTTGATTAATGTAGAATTTAGTGAAACTGCTGTTCCTGTGCAACAGGAAAAGATGATCTGTGTTGATGAGGCAGCAGTTTCAGCTTTGTCCTCTGAATGATGTGTCCATATACTTCTAACACGCTTACATTCTGCTTCTGTAGCAGCAGCTTATGCTTTCCGTGAAGTTAAGCACTTTGCCTCTACACAGATAGCGTATCACATGGATTGAGTTTTATAATCCTTTCAACCTTAGGCACATGATAATGTCCAGTGTTTAAACACTCTTTGGGCTAACACCCATCACCCCAGCCCTTACTTGCTTATCTGCTGAGAGTCTTCCTCCACCCGCACCAAACTTATTTAACCTGTTACTGAGGTGTGCAGTGCAGAGCAATAAGAGAAAGGAGCTACCTTAGTGTCTCAAGGAACAAATGCCTCTTTCATCTCTGATAATGCACAGGAGCAGGCAGAGTGTTGTAAGTACTCCAAAATCTCTCCTCCAAGTGTGCTTCTCTTAAGCTGCTCTACTACTCAGTGCAGCTGGAGTGATTAAAAATGGGTCACATTGATTATTGTCTGTTCTGGAGGGCTTGGCCTAATGTAGCATTGGCACATTATATGCTGTACCTAGTTTTCAAAAGTTTGAGTATTGTTTTGCTTGATGAAATAATGTTGATCTGCCTTAACAGTAGTTTAGCAATTCTGTCTCAATTTTTATGTTGACCTGTACAACTTAATTCCTATTATCCCTTGTCAGCTAACATCAAGTACACTAGGCTTCTACTTCAAGCTTGCAAACACTAGTTTAGGCCTTCTGGTAGATGTAGGACTTGAATGGTGACTTCTTCTATAGCTCTTAAAATGGTTGTAGTTGTTGATGAGATGTGTGGTTTAAAAAAGTAGTAGGAAACATAAAAGTTTTGATGAAAGTTGTAGTAGTAAAAATGCTAGTTTTAGATCATCTCATGAAGTAAAGAATTTTGCTGAAGTGTCATGTTACTTCCCAGAACAGATTTTGTAGGTCTTCTATAAAAGCTGTTTTCTAATAAGATCTTCTTCTGTATCTTTCCCTTTATAGCTAAACCAGGTGGACGGGTGAAATGTCAGTATATTTCTGCTGTGGATAAAGTGATCTTTGTGGATGATTATGCAGTAGGATGTAGAAAAGATCTGAATGGCATCTTATTGTTAGACACAGCTCTGCAAACGCCTGTTTCAAAACAAGATGACGTGGTTCAGCTTGAATTGCCGGTTACAGAGGTAAGATGTGGGGGAAAAAAAAAGTATGTAAATAACTTTGTCAGGAATACTAAAAACAGACTTTTGTCCCTGAATTTCTAGTGCAGTATTAATAGCATGTAATGGGAAAGTTTCCTAATAATTAAGTGTCATAAGGCAATGGCTTTTTGCAGTTACCCTTCTCTCAGACAAATGGGAAGTTGCCTCATCAGGAGAGCATTATTTCAGAAGAAAGAACTTCTCAGTGACTAGAAATAAGGACTCAGTTCCAGAGCTTTGCCACTGCTTAGGTATGAATTCCATATGCTATTCTAGAAGTTGCAGTCTGGACTACTAGCCTTCCTTGGATTTTTTGGTTTTAGGTTTTCAGCGAAAAAAGTCAATTAAAAAGATCAATTAATATGCTGATCAGTTAATTGCTACATTTGAAGAACTTATGCTGGAATTTAACTTTTCCAACTAGGTCATCTGGCCTAATAAAAGACTTTCTCTCTGCAAACCTGGCTTCCCTTTTATGCTTGGACAATCAAGGCTACAGTAATGTCCTTCTGGTTCTTTATGGTTTGAGACAATATAACCAAGTGGTTAGTATCACTTTAGAGGAATCTAATCTATGTATTTTTGCCTACAGTGTAATGTGTAGGACTTTCTTGCATTGGTTTACCTTCAGCTAGTTTAGCAATTATTAGGTTAGGTAGTGTGTACCTTAGTATTAGCTGAATTTTCTTCTATTCTAAGACCATACGGGATGAGGAAGGTAGCTTTCATCTTTCAGTGATAATGAAGAAATAGAGGAGGGAAGTAAATCTGTATGAAAACTTTAATCACAAGCCAGTTTATTTTAATTCTTTAATCACAAGCCAGTTTATTTTAATTCTTTATGTTCGGGAAGAGCATCTGCCAATACTAATATTTAGAATAGCGCGTACAGTGAAAAATACAAAACCAGACTACTAGATCCAGATTCTGGATCTTTAAAGCACTCTGAGAAAAGCACCTCCCACTCATCTCTGTAGGAAATAAATTTATATTGAATGATACATCATCGACAAAAACTTCTCCTTAGCAATGATTTGATGTATTTATATGCTATTGGAGCACTGAATAATAGGTGCTTATTGTGAACCCAAGAATGCGTGTTAAGTGGGTTTGTTTTTAACTCCTTGTCTTGAGTAGGAGTGACAGCAATAAAATATCACTTCATAGAGGTCTCTGAAGAGAGCTTTGCAGGTTCCTCAGGCTTGCTGCTACTGACATTATTTTTACCCCTTTTGTGCCTAGAGGGTAACTACAAAAATCTTGGTGTGGCTGAATATGAAGAGACTGACCTAAGTCAGCATTTCCTTTCATAAGTTTTGCTGCTTGTTTGCAGTCTCACAATATGGTTCGGGACAAACTATAAGTTTGTGTCAGTTTAGCTAAAGATTCTTATGTATTTCAAAAACAGTTTATAGACCCTTCTTCCAAGTTTAGGAGAGCAGCACTTTTCTGTAAAGGTCCTTTCTTTAGAAATTGGAAAATATTATAGTTCAATAAAAACAGATTTGGGGAGTTCAAGGTCAAATCAGTGTGATGGGAGGAAAAATAACAATCTTCAGTTCTTACCTTTGCTGTTAAAGAGGAGGTGCCCAGACCCAGGGTGTCTTCCCCCTAAAACTTGGTCAAATTGTAGACTTGCACAGCCCTTCGGTTGATCTGCTGCCATCTGCAAGAAACTTAGCAAGTATGAGATGCCATGGGAATTTTCATTGTCCTTTTATTGAAATCTAAGAAACAGATACAGCCTTAACTAAGGAACTCGTTTGACTTGCTTCTGCCTTTCCTCCCTTGTCTATCCCACTTCTTTCTCCCATCCCACCCAAAAGAAAAGAAAGAAAGAGGCAAGAAACTGTGTGCATGTAGTGGTAACTGGCTAGAAGTGGTCATTCAGTCCTTCTGTTAGAATGGTGCCTGGCTGCTTAAAGTAGAGGCTGGCAGTTGCCCTTGGGAAATATTTCCCTTTGCTTGGAACTGGAAAGATTTTATATAACGTTTTTCAGATGTAGCCTGTTTAACAACTGCTACATAATGCTTTATACTTTGCAAATAAAATGTACTTTTAAATCTTAACTGTAAACATGAAGTTAACAGACAGTGGGGTAAACTAGAAACAGGTGGGACTTGGCAGAAAAAAAGTCTATAAATGGATGTTTATAGTGTTCTTTTCTAGATGCATTATTTATGAGTTGTAAGAATTCTCTAGGTTAACTAGCTCATTTTTTCTGCCTCATTTTTCAGCTTCAGTAATTATATTGTCATTGTAAGCAGTTTCTCTGACTTTTATTATTTTTTATTTTCTTTTTTACAAAATTGTTTTTCTTGATATTGCTTTTTTTAAAATAGATAAAACTGCTCAGAAAAATGTTGAGACTTGTGGGCTTTGCTCTTGCTCTCACTTCTGTCCCTGAAGCTGAATGAATCCTTTTGAAGGGAATTGGGTTGTAGATGTGGTTCCTTTTTGCTTGGCTTTAATATATGCCATGTTTTAATTGTTTGTATTGCTAACATGGTTAACATTGTTTTACATGAGGGGATTTGCAATAATTACTGACTTTATTGCAACGGTTTATCCACTGAATGGGCTACAAAGCAAAGTTTGGAACTGCTAGCTCAAGTTTTTCATTAATTAATTAATTAATCTATCTATTTATTTATTTATTTAGTGGGAATTATCCTGATATAACATATGGTAAGTTAGGGCAAGCTAAATTACATTTCCCGGAATAATGAAACAGGTATAAATCTCATGTGTAGCTATCTAGCCTGGACAATAACTTTTCTTGCGCATCTGTATTTTAGGCTCAGCAGCTGCTATCTGCTTGCATAGAAAAAGTAGATGTTTCTAGCACAGAGGGATACGATTTATTCATCACACAACTGAAGGATGGTTTAAAAAATACCTCACATGAAACAGCAGCAAATCATAAAGTTGCAAAGGTAAGAATTTGTCTCCCTCCTACGTAACACGGATTACCAAGTCTAGCTTGTTTGGCCACCATTGTGGAAGCATGCAAAATGCTTGATGTAGTGTAATGGATTTCATTTGAAGAGGATGAAAGGTAATATGTGATCCTTAGTTCTTATATGTGATGTTTTGCTTGTTAAGGAAGAAACTAACAGGGTCCTCAGCTTAAAGTTTGAAGTTACTAGCTTTCCTTGCATTATATTCATGTTGCTTTTGTGTGTCCACTCTTGTATTAATTCTTAAATTCATTCAGATCTACAGGGAGTGCAACATGTGTGTTTGTTTTGCTTTTGACACCTTTGTGAGCTATTTGTCATTTATATGTTACAATTTTTAAATATAAACTGGACACTTTTTTTCTTAATTTAGTGGGCAACGGTTATGTTCCACCTTCCTCATCATGTTTTGAAGTCTGTCGCCAGTGCCATTGTAAATGAACTCAAGAAGATAAATCAGAATATTGCTGCCTTACCTGTAGCATCCTCTGTGATGGATAGGTTATCTTACCTCTTACCCAGCGCGCGACCTGAACTTGGTGTGGGACCTGGTCGATCTGTGGACAGGTATATTAAGACAAAATAAATGATGAATTTGACCCCTTACTTGGATCAGAGTAAGCTCTTAGGTGACTTTGATTTCTCTGCCAAAGGAAAAATGGAATTAGTCCTATTCTGTATTTTTCTTGTTCTTACCTGTACAGCTAGTTTAAATGGTTAGTGCACAATGTACTTTAAATATTAGTAAATTTAGAGAAACATTTATGGTTGCTCAAAGACTGCCATGTCTGGATTTTAACTTTAGTGCCAGTCAGATTGAATTCCCTTTGCTCTTATTCTCAAGCAGACTTTCAGAAAGGTTACAATTGCAGCCCTAAACTTGCATTCCTAGCTAGTGTTTTGACATGGGAATGTGGTGTTCACCCAGGCTTTACTCTTCATAATGTTAGGTTATGGTTGTATTTGAACAGTCACTTAGAAATGACTAGCTCTGGTCCAGAGTTACTGGCAGTATTCAAGCTAGTACTGTAAACCTTACTGGAAGTGTAACGTTAAGATGTTCAGAAATTGCATAGGTTTAAGAGTTTATTCAGACCGCTTTTGAATGCAAAGCGAGCACACATCTCGTTTACTGAAGGTGGGGCATACGTGCTATGCTACATCATACAATCAGTTCCTTGTTCTTCATAATAGAATTATGTCCATCCATGCTTATGTTTTTTAGAGGACAGAGTTGTTACCTTTGCAGCATATAAATACTGTTTCTGAACTTTCTAATCACTTACTATGTGTTTGGGATCAGAAGATTTTACCTCATCAGCTATTGCTTGTTCTCTTTCTGATCTGAGTGGTGCTTTGTAAGTAGGCAAGTTTAACCCGTTATCTAAATCTTCATAAGCCAAGACTAGTTAGAACACTGATAAATCTTCTAAGGCTATAAATTAATGCCTTCTTGAAAGTTTTTATATGAAAGATTACTATAATTTCTCACAGCTCAAAAAATTTAATAAAACTTATCGCGTCCCCATATCTTCAGGTCTAACTCTATCTGCCATATTGCTTTTATGATTAGAGCTCTCTGAGATCTGTCTGTTAAGATGGTATGATGTCAAGTTAAGACAACCCTTAAATGGGTGCTACAAGGATAGTTTACTACTTTGATGGGAAACATTTAATATAATCATTCTTTTACAAGACTGACACTATTCAAGAGTGTCTTTGAGGTGAAGAAACAAGAAAAGAGGTACTCCTCCATCTAGCAGCACCAGTTCTTCCAGCCGTATACTCCTTTCCATGGAGGATGGTGAATTATGGGATGATACTGGATAACTTTTGTCAAAGCTGATTAAAAAAACCTGATAGTTGTTTCTTATGTACTCTTTCAGATGAAGGACATGCACTGAAAATTAACAGTGAAAGTTGGAAAAGAGAGAAGCTTCTTTTCTTTGTAGCTGTTGAATTTACAGAATGCTTCATTTTTTTGATTTTAATAGCTTATAATTTTTAAGTATTATAGCATGCAATGAATGCCAAATGTTAGGGGGGTTTTGTACAGTGTATTCAGTTAAGCCTAAAATACCAATTTGGGTCTATTTCAAAATATGAATATTCATATCTATTCACTTAATAAACCCAAAATTCTGCAGTAGTTGTCATAGTGGTGAAAACTTTGTGGCAGCTCCATTGGGCCTTACTCTGCATCTTCCCTAAATGCAGAGTAGCTTTGGCTATCTGTTTTTTCTGAAGTCAGATGAAAAAGGCTACATGGAAACTTATTTTGTTCATTGTTCTTGCTTTTAAAGCTTGTAGCTTGTTGTATTGCTTTTGGTCTTTTGCTGAGGATATACTTTAGGCAACCAAGTGAGAGAATTTTGTTACTTTTCTATAATTTTTAATGATAACTTTACATATAAGTTACAGGTAGTTATCTGCCGTATTTCTAATAATCAATAAATCATAAAAAAAAATCTCAGAAGTAGTTTAAATTTTTTTTTATTTTATGTGGCAGCTTTGGGTAACTTAATTTTCTTACTTTTCTAGGTCTTTGATGTATAGTGAAGCTAACAGACGGGAGACATTCACCTCATGGCCTCATGTGGGTTATAGGTGGGCACAGCCAGATCCTATGGCTCAAGCTGGGTTCTATCACCAGGTAAAAGGTTTAGTTATACTTAGTATTTGCTTCTTTGGCAAGGACTTTTTTTAAAAATTTATTTATTTTCTTTTTTTAAAGTCCTTCATGGATTCCTACACAGATGTAGAAACAGTAATGAACAAGTTTGTCGTTGAGAGTTCTTTTCCAAAGTTTTTCTTTTTTTCTTTTTCTTTTTCTTTTTCTTTTTCTTTTTCTTTTTCTTTTTCTTTTTCTTTTTCTTTTTCTTTTTCTTTTTCTTTTTCTTTTTCTTTTCAGCACAGAAAACGTTGTGAGATTCAGCATATAACACTTAAGTATGCAAATTTATCTGGATTCAACAACATCAACAACAAAGATGTACTTGGTTGTTACACAGCATCTCTTTTTCTCCTCATTAGATTGTTGAGCAAGTATCCTTATTTTTAGACAGGTTTTCTGCAAGTAAAGCAGAAAAAGCACTAAGCCTGATGTCAGTGTTCTGTAACTATACTTTCCTAGTGGGACTTAAAACTGTTGTGTTACAGAAGGCAGATCTAGATTATATTACTTAATTATTTGGCTTAATGACTTAGCCTCAACTTTTTTCTCCAATATTCTTGCCTATTTCCATTTTTCTTTTTTATTTTTACCCTAAAATAAATTTTTTGTTGTTATATGGATTTACGTAATGAAGGCTAGGTAGTATATATTATTTGATGTCAGTATTATCTGCCTCATGAAGTCAACTGCAAAGCCTGCTAGGTGCTGGTGGATAATGTGTTTTGGAAAATTTCTCAAGTGTTCTTGAAAACTGCTTGTTCAGGAGGAAAAATGCAGGGAATTAATATGTTAGAATTGAATCTGCATATTTCCACGTATATCTCATTGACTTGAAAGGTGATAATGAAAATGCTAAGTTTAAAGAGAAGTGGAAAATTCCATTCTTTTCCTTTGTCACTTCAGCTAGTAACAACTGTTCTTTGCAGAGGAGTGAAATGATGTATATTGCTTTATATTCTGGCAGATTGAAGGCATAATAGGAAATGCTTATTTAACTTGTGTTTTTACAAGCATGCAGATGTGCAGATAAATTCTGTTGAGGCTGTATGTTTTTGGAACCTTGTGGGCCTGTCCCAAAGAAGAAGTCTTAGCAGTGGTGCTGTTCACTTGAGTTCTGCTCTATTTGTATGTGGTTTTTATCCGGTGGCTGGCACAGGTTCTCTGGATTCTGGATCTCTTCTGTAGTAAGGATGGTATATCTATTTCTTTTGTGAGATATTGCCACTTTAATCTGTAATTTTTGGCAGTGTATACATGTGATGTAGTGTTTTGCAATGCCACTAGAAGAAGAAGGCTGCTTAATGTGTTTTGTATTGCATGCTATATACATTTTAAGTGTTTCTTCTTATTTTATAGCCTGCGTCATCAGGAGATGACAGAGCCATGTGCTTTACCTGTAGTGTGTGTTTGGTATGCTGGGAGCCTACAGATGAACCTTGGTAAGTTTAATTATATTTGGAGTAGACTTAGCTTTATGCTAATGAGATTAGAAAACCTGAAGGACAAAGGTCAACATATCTGGCCAGGATTTCTGGTGAGCTTAGGGAGTGTCAATGACAAGAGTGGATTTCAAAAATGATTCCATAGAACAAATGGCAAAATAATTCCCTGTACTGTATCAAACTTATGCATGATACTAAAACCAGGAAGTTGTAGTTGGTTTTATTTCTTAATTCTGATTTGGTATTTCATTTTGTTTCTTTTCGGATAAAGACGACAGCTAGCATTTCTTTACAAAGATCTGAACTCAATCTTCTGTATGCATGTGACAATAGGTGATAAGTTCTTAAAGTGCAGTGGCCATGCAGTGCATATTTGCCCTTTATATCAAGTTGCAAGATTTGTTACTAGTTTCCAGAACGAGTTAAAACTGCGCATAGTGGCAGAAATGCAGGACCTTAAATTGACTTAAAAAAGGAACCTTAGTCTAGTTTTTGTCTTGATTATTTTGTAATTTATATCGTTATTTGATCATTTCAGGCTCCTGACTAACGGGAAACTTTTCTCTGTAATATTATCCTCATAGTCCTTGTTTCTTCCTTGTACTTGTTAGTTTCTAGACATTTTGTAGCAGTGTAATTACTCTTTGCCATGTCTCTGTCTTCTGTATATATTGAGATCAGAAGGTCTTTTTCATGCTTATTGGTCAATCGGTCATTTAGGACTGTCTTCCATTTTGATTTTTGCATGTGTGGATGTATAATGCAAGACTAGACACCATTTCCTCTTATTAAGACTGCTTAATAATTTCTCATAACATCAGAATTCTTCTAATGTACGTTCTGTAGAATTTAATCTGCTTGCTTTGCTTCATGAGGACATGATGGGCTACTGCCTATAGAACAGTTCTTTTATGGTTAATTTTTATGACTAATTATCTTAAGAGCATTGTGTGTAGATTCTTCTGTATGATTGTGAATATCCATTAAATGGTCAAAGGCTTTAATATAGTCTGCTATTGAGAAATAGCTGTGGAAATAGGGTTAGTAGCTTCACCACTCTCTTCTACGGTTGACTGTAATACAGTTCAAACAGTTTGGTTTCGGCTTCATTTCAAGCACTAAGTTTGTGTATGATATGTGTACTCTTTACAGTAAGAAATTGGTGTGTGATATGTTTGTTTTTAATATGAAAAGGTCTGAACATGAGAGACATTCCCCAAACTGCCCATTTGTCAAGGGTGAGCACACTCAGAATGTACCTCTTTCAGTCACACTGGCAACAAGTCCGGCACAATTTCCCTGCACAGATGGCACTGACAGAATAGCCTGCTTTGGATCTGGAAGTTGCCCTCATTTCCTAGCTGCTGCAACAAAACGAGGAAAGATCTGCATATGGGATGTTTCCAAACTTATGAAGGTATACAACATATGCAACTGTTTTTTCATTAACTAATTACTTTTGATGAGGCATATCTCAATTTAAATCAAAGGTCACTTCTGTTTTATTTAATTATTATTTTTTTAGGTCCACTTAAAATTTGAGATCAATGCATATGATCCAGCTATCGTGCAGCAGCTTATGTTATCAGGAGAACAGAGCTCAGGGGTTGACTCAAGGAGACCAACACTAGCTTGGCTAGAAGATTCATCTAGCTGCTCAGATATACCAAAATTAGAAGGAGACAGGTATGCTAAGCTTCAACATCAGAAAATGTAAAATGTTGCTGTGTAGGTGGTAAATGTCATTTAGTTAAGTCATGCTTTGTGGAACATAAGATTGTTAAGATTATTATACTTTTCGTGGAGATGAGGAAAAAAAAAAATTTTAAGTGTTGAATAGTGTTCAGATACATAAGGATAAAAAAGTTGCCAAAGTTGTCCTTGAAGCCAGCTTCGTTTTACTCTGTTTCAGTCTTTATCCTCCAGTAATGGAGCAGTACCAAATCTCATTGCTGCTGTGTGCTGATGTTCCAGGAAACTCCACTTGTACATACGTGAGAGGCAGAGAAATAGTGAGGAATAAAAGTTTGAGAACAACGTTTCATTTTAGTTATGGATTATGCATTTCAGGCTTTGAAAGTATAGACTACTGAAAGTAAAGTATTTGGATGTGCTAGAAATTTTTATTTATTTGTATCTTTAACTCATGCATATGGATGTTAAACCACTAGACAGTCCTATCACAAGTTTTTAAATAAGTTAGGTGGTACACTGTTGCTAAGAAAGTGTCATGTGAGAAAATGCATTATTGATAGATATCTGTATACACATAGAATCAATATTCTTTCATTTATGCTTGTTACAATGTATTACTGGGAACTCCTTCCTCATATCACCAAAACTCACACAGATGAGCAAATCATTGTTAGAAAGCTCAGGAAAAAAGGTGTTTGAGGAGTCTTGCTAGTTTTCTCAATGTTTCTTCTTTTAACTTCAACATCATGGAAAGTAACAGTTTTGCTACCTGCACAGGTAGCAAGGTTGTTTTTAAGCCTGCCGTGGTTCCTACAGAACTGTAGAGCATATAAGAAGCTTGCTCTTTTGAAGAGTGTGTAGGAAACTAGGCAACATCTGAGCTTAGGGCCTAGCAGCTGCTCATTGCCAGCAGCTGCTGGAGCCTAGACTTTTAATGTAGCTTTAACGCTATAAACCACTTGAAAGTTAAAGAATTAAGCCAATATAAAGAGGTGGTCAAAGGATAGTACAATGGTACTGCTCAGGACTAAGTATCTTTCACTTCACTTTATCTATATGAAATTTATTATCTCTGTCATTAAAAATGATACTGAAATCTCAAGGGAAGGCTGGATGAGAGTGGAAGTATTGAAATGTCACTGTGTTGTAGTGAAATGAACATTGATCAGGTTTGATCCAAAACAGATCTGTTCCTGGGGCCTGAGAGAAGTATCCGATTTGTTTAAGTGTGGGCTCTGACTTGGTGCCATGATTTATTATACCTGAAGCTGCAAAGGCCCTACTTGTTCTTTGTGTGTAAGGATCCTGTAATAGGAAATTTTCTTCTATTTAGGAAAGCCAGATGTGTAAAAGCTTCATATATTCTTAGAACTACTGATGAAATGATGCTGAGATCTGAATCAAGAATGTGCAAACATGTGGCAGTTTCCACAAAGAAAAGCAACCGATTGTATACACTGAAGGGCATATTCCTTTCTAAGAGGTGCTTGAATAGAATCTGCTTTTATGAGAACATGACTCATCTGATAATATTTTTAAAAGCAACCAAGTGTTTGTAGGCTGTCTCTTTAAGGAGGAGCTCAGAGGAAGTCAAAGTATGTTCGGGTACTTTGAGCCAAGGAATGAATGCTGATAAAACAGCTGTTGGTAGCCGCTGTGCTGTGGAAGGAAAATGCTATGTATGACCAGACCAGGACTACTCTGAGCCATGGCAGTTTCCATACCAGCTACAAAATTGCTTTGATAGAATTGAAGACCACTCTGGGAGCTCTACCTTTCAGAGAATATTTTGACAAACTTTGAAGAAGGGGGCATCAGTTTTTAGACAGAAGGGGTTTTTTGATTGTTATTTTGGTTTTTGGTTTTTTGAAAGAGTGCTGAGAACTGGCTTTCCTTTTCATTCAGTTTATGTTTGAGTTTTTGAGAATACGATAGTGGAATGAGGCAAAGGGAAAGCTGGTCTACCGGTTCAGTGACTGAGGGGGGGAAAAAAAATCATTGTCTTGTCTGTGATCAATTGACCAGTGGATATACAGTTCTGACTAAAAGAAATGCCGGTGTTGTAGTGCACAATTTATTTTTTAATTAATTAAATCTTAAAATTTACTTTATAAAAGGCAGCTACAGTGTACCTGGTCTCATTTTTTCGTTTTTTTCAGTGATGATCTATTGGAGGATTCAGACAGTGAAGAGCATTCCAGATCAGAATCTGTGACAGGTAGGTTATATCTGATCCATGTATCAGTTTACAGGTCAGGAGGGAAATTGTTCATCTCAGGCTCTTTAAAAGGCTCTGCCAGAAACAAAGGATATTATATTCATTGTATTGGAAACAAAATTTTGACCTGGAAAGTCTACCTTCCAGTAGTTAAGTCGTCGTTTGTTTGGTGGAGATTAGATACAGGAAAAGAAAAACCCTACTTCGTTGGTTAATAAATGCCTTATTTGACAACAGGCATTGGTTATCTTGCTGTCAATAAAACACACAAACCAAGTCAAAGGAACTTACTTAGGACAGGAACAAATTGCAGCTGTACAAAACCCTTTAAATTCAGGGGATTGCCAGAAAGTTCCTGAATCTTGGTTGTTTCCATGTATGTGTACACCCTAGATTTACTTTTTTCTCTTTTCCTGAATGAAACTTTCATATGGAAGCAGAACAGTGCTGTGCATAGTGTTTTTATATTATTTTCTTAGAGGTATACACAGAAATTTTGGTGGGAGAAAAGATTACGTGCTTACTTTGCATAATCTAGTTTATACCTTTGAATGAGGATTAGCAAGTGGGGAAAAAACGTGCACATGCATATGCACAAGGGAATAGACTGGAGATGTGAAAATTTTTTTTTTTTCTTCAATATAAATTGTTGCAAAGATGGTGCTCTGTCATTTATGCTTCAGTCCCCTCTTCTCTGGGTTTGTGCTGTGCCCTTTGTAATCAATTAAATCTTTGCATTATTTAGTTGAACTTTTCTGATTTATTTTTGTTATTGCAGTACTGTTCAATTTGATCGGGCTTCTCTTCAGTGTTTACTGTGTTGTGTTTTATTGTAGGTTGGAGCTCTTTATATTAGGTGGTCTGTTAGATGATGGGAACTGTCAAGTTTCAGAGTAAAATGTGTTTTTCAACTAGGAATGAAGAATGAATCTGCAGTGTTACAGATTCTTGATGGTGCTGGGCTGTTTCGAAAGGGGAATGATACAGGGCAGAACATGAATTGAGTTGATTAGATTAGTTGGGTTTTGTTATGGTGGACTAGCCCAAGTAGAAATTGTCAGAAAGATAAGATTGTTTATTGGGAGACCTGTTTTCTTTACTTTCATTCTTGCTGATAAAATAAGGAGAACCATTAGCAAGTGTGGAAGGAATGTTTCTAGGCCTTTTGTTTTGCGACTATCAGATCTCAAACATATGGAATGTTTTAACATAATGAATCTGTACAGCAGTGACTTATTGCTTGATTATGAAAACAAGTCCATAACATAAGTAATTTGACTCTTTTTCTGTGCATATATTATGTTAGCCTTTTTTTGTTTTAAAGGGCATACATCACAAAAAGAAACCATGGAAGTCAGCCTTGATATAACAGCTCTCAGCATTCTTCAACAGCCTGAGAAACTTCAATGGGAAATTGTTGCAAATGTCCTGGAAGACACGGTTAAGGATCTGGAGGAACTTGGGGCAAACCCATGTTTGGCCAACTGTAAGAGTGAAAAGATGAAGGAAAAACATCTAGAACAACACAACATTCCCTTTCCTTGTTTATTAGCTGGGGGTCTGTTAATGTACAAATCACCTGCTACCTCTCCTGTTAGCAGTAACTCTCAAAGGTCACTGGATGGCTTAAGCAGGACTCGAGGTGAGAGTGTCTCGGAGCAGGGATCAACTGACAATGAATCCTGCACTAATTCAGAACTGAATTCGCCTCTGGTACGGAGGACTTTACCTGTTTTGCTGCTATACAGCATTAAGGAGTCTGATGAAAAAGCAGGAAAACTCTTTTCACAAATGAACAATATTATGAGTAAAAGTATACATGATGATGGTTTCACAGTTCCACAGATCATTGAAATGGAGCTGGACAGTCAGGAACAGTTGCTGTTACAGGATCCCCCTGTGACTTATATTCAGCAGTTTGCAGATGCAGCAGCCAACCTAACTTCTCCGGACTCGGACAAGTGGAGCTCTGTGGTTCCCAAACCTGGGACTTTGGTTCAGTGCCTGCGTCTGCCAAAGTTTGCAGAGGAGGAGAACCTGTGTGTAGATTCGATCACTCCTTGTGCAGATGGAGTTCATTTGTTAGTAGGACTGCGGACTTGCCCTGTTGAATCTCTGAGTGCAATAAATCAAGTAGAGGCCTTGAATAATTTAAATAAATTAAACTCGGCACTATGTAATAGAAGAAAGGGTGAACTAGAATCAAGTCTTACTGTAGTGAATGGCACAAGTATCGATGTAATCCAACATGAGTCACCAGCAGATGTACCAACTCCTTTAATAATTCAACCTGAACAGAGAAGTGTTAGTGGTGGATATCTAGTGCTTTATAAAATGAATTATGCCACTAGAATAGTTACCCTAGAGGAGGAACCAGTAAAAATCCAGCATATCAAAGACCCCCAAGACACAATTACCTCAATGATTTTGCTCCCACCAGATATATTGGATAATCGAGAGGATGACTGTGAGGAGCCTGTGGAGGAAATGCAATTGACTTCTAAAAATAGCAGTGGGAGAGAGAGAAGATCTGAGATCTCTACTCTTGGGCACCTGGTAATAACTACTCAGGGAGGATATGTAAAAATACTAGATCTTTCAAACTTTGAAATTCTGGCCAAAGTGGAGCCACCTAAAAAAGAGGGCACAGAGGAACCAGATATGTTTGTTTCTGTGATATACTGTTCGGGCACAGACAGATTATGTGCGTGCACCAAAGGTAAGACTTTTCTTTAAAAACTTTTAAAATGCTTTATTTGACAGTGTTTGAATTATATTATAGAATGTTAACATAAGTTTCAAAATAGTAATAGACAAATTCCATCGAGTTTATATACAATTTAGTCCTGTTCTAGAGAACAGGACTGCAGGCTCTAGTTAATTCCTCATCTTAAATATAGATTTTAATCTCTAAAATGGGAACATCTCTTGGGTATGTCCAGTGTACTAGTAAATCTGTTTTGGTAGTGTTACAGAATTGCTTAAGTCCTAAACAAATAAAAGTAATTCTTGTATGTAATTATTCCTGTACTGGATATCTGTGCTTCAGAGAAATGCCTCCTGTATGTAATTGGAGTTATTCAAGAGGGTAGGGAAGAAAATGCTTTTATATCTTATTCCAGTGATCAGTTATGAAACCTGTGTCTTGTTTCACATAGGCCTGCTGATTCTGCTTGGGCTTTTCTGCAGTTGGGATTAATCTTTAACTGTGAGAGCCAGACCATCTATGCAGAGTTGTCAAATCCTTTTTAAAAATGGACAGAAAACATTTTGGGGGTGACACTTTGATGGGTAGCTCAAGTCCAGGTGATTGGTACTTTGTAGTAGAAGGTGTCCCCTCCCTAGTCGTGCCTCCTTGTGTCACATCAGTGCAGAGGTTACGGCTCCGAATTCCTTGATGAGCCAATGTCTTTCCTAATTCCCCTGCACTTCATTGCAGTGGTGGTGGAAAGAGTCTCTGTGAAGCTGAGCTGATGGGCTGTTCACACATTTCAGACAAACTCCCATCAATACCATGTTGAACTTCATTATCTTTTTCTCTCTCTTTACTAGAAGAATTTAAAAAGACACATTTCTTCTTTCACAGACACGGCATGTTAATTACATAGTTCTCCTGTGAGAGAACTGCATGGCTCTTAAGGACCCTGTCTTTATCACTTACCTACCATGAGTTTTAGCAGCAATTTTTTGTTTACTTTTTTAATATGGATGAAGACATTGAGTATTAATAGCTAGTATTGATATTTGCAGACTCCTAATATAAACATCCAGATTTACTAAATTGTTCTTTTTTTGAGAACTACTTTTGAAGAAATGTCAGTTAAACTGTTTCTGCATCTTTTTTTCCTGTTTAAAATGGAACTCTTTTTTTGTGTCATGCTATCAGGTTAAATGCCTGTGAAAATTGTTAATGTATCGAATCTGTGCCATTATGTTTTTATCTATACTTTGCTGATTGAAGTTAAACTCATTTAGAAAAACAATTGCTAAGCATTTTATCCATAGAAGTCTACTATTCATTATATTTTGTATAATACCTGTTTGGGCTTTCTTGGGTGTGTATTCTGCTTTAAGATTAATGACAAGTTAAAGGGCTTATTGTTATTGTGCATGGTACTTTCCCATCCAGTATTAGCATATATAATTACGTTTTTGTAGGGTTTAGTGTTATCTAAACCTGTTTTTAGGACCTTGAGTGTAAAGTTATGCAGGTCTGTTGATTTGGGAGCATTTATTCTGTGAGTGTAGGAGTATTTGTGTCTACTGCCTAGATAATCACCACCTCTGTTACTGACTGTTACTTTATCTTCCTCATAGCAGACAAACACATCATTCTGCTTTTTTAGTAAATATCTGTGGTTTTTTTTTTTCCTCTCTGACAGTGTTGTCATATCCATCTAGTAATTTCTAAATAGCTTTGCTGTGACTTCTTTTGTTCTTACTGCATTTAAGATGACTGGGATTTTATTTTTCTTTAGTCCTGTAAGCCACAGACATCCCTCTGCCCTCAGGTTTCCCATTTCAATATACTACTATGATGTTTCTTCATTTCTGTACTGATTGATAACTCTTGTCTTTTACTTACATCCACCACATCTCTGTTTAGAACTTGTTTTTCTGTTCTGCCATGAAACTTGAATTTCAAAATCAGTTATTTTCATTGTTTAAATGTCTTTAGCTTTCAATTTCTATTCTTTTTTGACAGCTTTTCAGTCAGTTCTGCTGGGTAATTTTTCTCACTCCTGAGAGAAGTCTAAAGCAGTCATAAATATTCAGGGACCAACCTCTAACAGGAGTCTGGATTTCAGGGTCCAATACTAGATAAGTCTAAAGCCTAGAGTCCTAACTCTTTTATGCCAAAATTTGAATCACAGAATGGTTGAGGTTGGAAGGGACCTCTGGAGATCATCTAGTCCAACCCCCCTGCTCAAGCAGGGTCACCTACAGCACATGTCCAGACGGCTTTTGAATATCTCCAAGGGTGGAGACTCCATAACCTCTCTGGGCAACCTGTGCCAGTGCTCTGTTACCCTCACAGGAAAGAAGTTTTTCCTTTTCAGACGGACCTGCCTGTGTTTCAGTTTGCGCCTGTTGCCTCTCATCCTATTGCTGAGCACCACTGAGAAGAGTCTGGCCCCATCCTCTTTACACCCTCCCTTCAGATATTTATACACATTGATAAGATACCCCCTCAGTCTTCTCTCCTCCAGGCTGAACAGGCCCAGCTCTCTCAGCCTTTCCTCATCTGAGAGATGCTCTAGTCCATTAATCATCTTCCTAGCCCTTTGCTGGACTCGCTCCAGTAGCTCCATGTCTCTCTTGTATTGGAGGGCCCAGAATTGGACGCAGTACTCCAGATGTGGCCTCACCAGGGCTGAGTAGAGGGGGAGGATCACCTCCCTTGACCTGCTGGCAGCACTCTTCGTAATGCAGGCTGGGATACCAATGGCCTTCTTGGCCACAAGGGCGCATTGCTGCCTCATGCTTAACTTGGTGTCCACCAGAACCCCTAGGTCCTTCTCCGCAGAGCTGAAGCTTTTTAAAGAATGACTCTTATCTTAATTGTTTATTGTTTATAAATAGCTACACAACCTAAAATTTCAGGAATACTAAAGGGAAAAGTCATCCAAAAACCTTGACTTACACCACAGCAACTTTTTTTTATCCTAGAACTTGCTGTACATTTGATTATCTTGATACAAGGAAGAGATTTTGATTAGTTTTTGTTGAATCATAAAAGTCATTTAAATTGCCTACTGTAAGTGGGTCAAATAGCTTGCTGATCTGCCAGGTGGCTGGAGAATTTTTTTTCTTAAATACATTTTTTGGGAGCTTCATCCAAAATCAGAGTTTGTGGTCTTTGCTCCTCTATATTAACTACCATGTATGGGATGGTGCCTGCAGTCTGACAGGGTTAGGAAGTTGAACGTTGAGGGGGGGAAAAACATGTTGAAAGTAGAATGACTAAGTTAATTGAAGTATTAAATGTTAATCATTCTAACAAGTAGGTTTTAGTGCAGTGACATGAGTGAAAATACATTAAAGTAGAAGTTTTGGAACCTATAGGCCCTGGAAATGCTTGGAAGAGCAGCAGCATAATACTTGACTATTTACTTGTTCAGATATTAAGATTGGGCAAAGAAATACTTTAACACCTGCAAGTTCTGACATATAGAATATCCAGATTTTTTTTTTTCTGCTGCTTTTGCTTTGACATGCTATTTTTGTTGGTAGATTATATCTCTTCCTATAGCTGCCCTTAAGATATAGCTGAAAGAAAAAAAACTTTGTGAATGGTGTCTTCTTTTTTGGTTTGGGGTTTTTTTGGTGTTTTTATTAGAGGATGTTTCTGAGACTTATATTTGAGATCCCCTGTGCTTAAATCTTTGTGGCTTAGGAATAATTAATTATTCTTACTCCACTTCAAAGCAGTAGTAGTTGACCTTTGGGGGAAGCAAGTGTGTAAGTATACTCCCGGTTCCAGTTCTTTCAAGCAAAAATAATAGGCTTTAATCACTTTGTATTTTGCTATCTTTTTCTCCACTGGTCAAGGGAGAAAGGCTGGTTAATATCCATATTATTAGTGCTTTGTATGTGTTGTCACACAAAGGTTTTTAAACATTTTGTCTTGTGTAATTAATACAAAACTTTGCTTAAATGCTGCTTTTGTAACATCCAAAATAACTGAATCATCTATTAGAAAACTATACAGTAGGCTGACAGCTATTGTCCTTGAATACGTTTACAGCGGGGGTGCAGTCTGGGATGATATTTGAAGCCTAATATTTAAAGTATTTAAGATGAGGACCAGATATAATGTGGCTTGAATGCATAATTTTCCAGAACTACAGATGTCACTGCAGTCTTTGGAGCCCAATTTTCATCTAATAATACTCCTTTTTTTATTACAGTCCTACAAAAAAAATTAGGGAAGGTCTCCTTTTAATTAGAGTATACATTCTACTGTTTTCTTTTGTCGATGTATTACGGATTGTTTCTTTAGTTTCACTGCCTAGCTCAATATTTGCCAATCAAGCAATTTTGTTAAACTTATCTTTAGAGTATAGTGCGAGGAGGAACTTCTCTGAACTGTATCTTTCCATTTAAAATATAGGTGCAAATCTGTGCTTGTATTTTGTATTGACAGTTTTGAAAATTGTGCTTACTTGTGTTTCTGCACGTATTTTAAAATATTGTTAAAATTGACAGTTATTTATCTTTCGCTGCTCTTGTTGTTTTCCCTTGACAAGGCAGTAGTGTCAGTGTCTAAAGCTCTCTGAAGAACTGTTGCGAAATTGGAAAGTGAGGTGGTGGTTCAAATTAAGCTAAATGAGTCAACAAGCGGAAATGTTCAGGGCGTTGTGATAAAACAGCTGCTTTGTACCCAGACTGTCTGATTTAGTATATGGATGAGTAGGTGTTAAAATCTGTATGATCTGTGTGAGTGCATAATATCGTTTCAGGCGGTGAAGCGTTCTTGGATGGTGCTCACCTGAAACTTGCAATCTAGTTCTTTCACAAATCTTGGTTTTTGCATGTCTGTGTCTAGTGAGGGTCTTGCAGTAAATCATTTCCATATATCAAGTTCTAGTAAAATGCTAGTATTGTTTTGCTTTACATCTAACATAACTTCTCTCAACAGAGAGTTAATTTGATTTTTAGAAGTGGCTCTTAAATTATTTCGGCTTAATTATTCTTTGGAAATAGTAAGACTTAGTTTGGGGAGAAAAAAAAAAACACAAAAAAGGAACTGTTTTTCTACTTGTTTTCTTCATAAGAAAGAAAAACTTTACTGCCTTTGTATTTTAGTGGTTCTCTTTTTTACCTATATTGCTCTGAAGCCTCCAGGCAAAAATTCCCTTTGAAGTTACACAGTGAGTTTCTTGCATGTTGCGATTGATGGATCAGATCAGACCTGTTCTCTTGCCTATTGTCTATAGCTCAGAGTTGGAGGCTGGAAAAGAAGAAAAACCACAAACATAATTATTCAATCATGTAAATTTTTATTTTACCAGTTGGTTTATACTTTGATTTAAAAGCATTTTTTTTCTTTGTGTCCGTTTTGTGTTTTTTGAATGTCCTTTCTTTTATGCCTGCTTCTCCTAAATTCTTGCCTCTAGTGTTCCATTATAACAAGAGTTTTACTAGTCATCCCTATTTGTGGGGAAAGTATCAGTAAAGTGGTGATTTTTTTCAGACTGGAGCTTGGTCTTGTCCAAAGTGTGTATGCTAATACTTCTTGTCACAAGCGTGACAGAACTGGATGGCACTTTCACCCGTTTGAGAATGGCTTCCCCCAAATCTTACATCTTTCAATTATAACAGATTACTTGCTTTTGCATTGCAAATTAGTGTATTTAATACTCTCCATAGCTTTTCTGTTACCTATTTTTGTTTGTATATCTTATTTGTGTCTTCCTTGTCATTAGGCTTTATCTTCTGCTTTTGTCAGCTTTTTGTGTTGGCATATTTGAAGTTCAGGAGTCAGTTAAGTGTTTGCAGTTTTCTGTCTTCATAGGTGGTGGGGGCTAATCAGGGTAGGGAGGGGCTGAATTTTTTGCCGTACCAAAATTAGTCTTGCAAGTGATCCTAAGAGGTCATTTTCAAGTCAGGATCAATTACACTTATCCTTTCAGAAAGACATACAGATTAATATGTTTTTGAAAATTTTCAACATGGGAGACTTAATAGCCTACTTGTGAAATTTCTTCTAATATATGCAGTCCTTGTGTTTTTTTTTCCCCCCCCTAATGTCTAATCTGAATCATCTTTGCTGATTTGAGTCATTGCTATTGTTCTATCCTTTGTGGATGTGGTAGAGATTGCTACAAAAAAGGAAGAAAGAAACAGCTTCTTGTATATTTATATAGTATGCTCCTCCAGCTATTTATTTCCTTAAGCTAAATACCCTCAATTCTTTTAAACTTTCCTCAGGGCTTAAAAGAAAAAGAAACAGTTGCTCTCGCAAAAGACCCTCTCGAGTTAGTCCATGTTTCTTGATGAGATACCCAAAATTGGGCACAGTTATCCAACAGATGTCTTCGAATGGAAGAGAAGAATTCCTTAGTAACTCTGCAGGCTGTACATACCATTTGTGCATATATACAGTAGGATGTTTGCACTTTTAAGCAGGAAATTGAATCAGGTTTATCTTCTGACTCACAAGAGCCTCTTCTACAGAACTGCTCGCTAGCTGATTTTTTTTTCATCCTGTAACAGTGCAATTAATTATTTCTAGCTAGTCAGAGTAGCTTTCACTTGTCCCTATTGAATTGCATTCTGTTTTTTTGTAGTCCAGGATGGAATTTTACAGCTTAAATCCCCAAGGATAGTGTAAATTCTGTTGGAGTGATGCTTTTGGGAAACTTTCTGAAGGAGTTTTTTCCAGTGTTATATATTAGTGTATGTTCAGAGCTAACCCTTTCTCTACAAACCAGCAGTGAGGACTATATGTTGTTTGTGGATAGTTTTCTATGGTATGACTTAGTTTTTTAAATTCCTTTAACTATTCCAGTGTTGTTCAGCCACATCCTTGGGTTGTGACTTGCTGTTGACAGTTGTTAAACTCCCAATTCCTACTAGAGTATAGAAAATGTTCAGGATATTGAACATTTCACCAGACTGGCTTTGACTGCAGTGGCCTAGTCTCTGAAGTGTTCTCTACTTTGTGCCAATACTGCTTTCCTGCAGCTGATCACCATTTTGCTGAAAGGAAGCTTGGGATTTATTTAGATGGATTTATGATTCATTTGTTCTGTTTGTGTAACCCATCAGATTCTTAGGTCCAAGAATTCAATCTCCAAGCAATTTACTGATTTTTAAATACAATTCAGAATTAAACTACCAATATTCTGAATGTGTTACCTATTATTTTAGCATCATATAATGACGTATGCTGATTATTCTCCTTTGTGATCGCTGAGTAAGCAAGTGTGAGCTTACATATCTTCCTCTCAGTAGTGCAAAAGAAGCATTTATTACCTTTGTCAGGAAGTGAAGTCTTCAGGTAAACTAGCACTTAGGGTGTTCACTATCTGAGTAGAATTAGAAAGTACCAGGCGCACCAGTAATAACTTAAAGCAAGGATGACAAATCAGCATTGACTTTGGCACAGATTTTTCCTGGCACTGCCTATCAGAAGCTATGGTATCTTTAAAAAATAAATGAAGCATGCATCATCAGAAAGTCATCTTCTGATATTCTGCGAGAACAAATGCTGCTTTTTGTGGCACAGAAGCAAAGCCCACCTGCAGGGTTTGGGAAACTGTACCAAAGCATGTAGAGGGATCATTTCATAGGCTAATACTGTATTTCTGAAGTTTATCATAAACTTCTCTGTGGAAGCTTTTTTAAAAACAAATGTGAGGGAGTAAGAAATCTGAAGCTTAGCACAGAAATTCTATTAGAAAAGGGCTGGAGTCTGGCAGGCACCCAAGGATTACAACTCTCTCTTCCTCTCGTAGTATCAGTAAAACAGGAAGGCAGATTTTTTTGTTGTTGTTGTTCCTGTTAATTAGCAGTGTACTCCGCACTGCAGTAACAGAAACTTCTCTTGAGGACCAAATGATCACTTCCAGAGTGTTTTCTTTCTTTTAGTGAGGTAAGTGAGATACCTTGGCCTAACTTTCCTTTAGAGAAGCCTACAACTTTGCAGTTTTGCAGCCTTTCTCCTGCACCAGGGTGTAAAAATGACAGATGGTGAAAGCAGTATGTTGAACTTCCATTTCATGAGGTGTACTTACTCCTTTTCTGGCACGGGAGGTTCTCGGGTTCGGATCGTGTAGATCGCTGTGATCTTTGAGCAGTAACCAGAACAGGAAACAAATGGAGGTTTGGCTTCTTACCAAATGCAGCTGTCAAGATCCATGTTTCCTAACATGTCCCTAATTCTTTGTTTAAGAAAACTGCTCCTTTGTAAGCTGTTTGATCTCAGCAGAACTCATTTATAATTATAATTATTTATTTATATATATATATAAATTTATAATATGTATTTTAATTTATAATTATTTACTAGAACTACTTTTTTCCTCCAACCTTTGGATCTGCTGCTAGTTTAACCTGCTGATTATGCTTCTATTTTGGATTTTCATTAAGTTTATCCTCTCGGCTTTATTTCAAATTACTTGGATAACTTGCAAAGCAGGGTTTTTCATCAGGTTAGTCAAGTACTGAAGGACATTCAATAATCAATTATCAGAAAAGCTACAGGAAACCTTCCCTAGGATTTTTTTTTTTTTTTCTTCCGTATGTAAATGATAATGACATAGTGGAAGACTTTCTGGTTTTGGCAATTTGGATTATGTGAAGTGTCGTAGTGGTTATGATTTAGGCTTTCTATTGGGGTTTGTTTGGTTACTTACACACACCACTGCCCCTCCCAAAATATATATATTTTTTCCTTTCATGCCATTCACAATCGGAGTTAGCATTGTTGTAGTTCTCAGATTTGCATTCTTCCCGAAAAAATTTTGTAGTAGCAAGGCAAAGTGTCACTTCATGTACAATCTGATGTGTTCCTCTGTTATATAATTATTGTTTTATGTATGTAGCACTTCAACTGGAAGCCTATCTTGTGAGTTTGGTTTCACCATATGCCTGTCTAAACTTGCTTCTTTTGTTGTCTGTGATGAATTTAGGTGGAGAACTTCATTTCCTTCAGATTGGAGGAACTTGTGATGACATAGATGAAACTGATATACTTGTAGATGGATCCCTTTCCAAAGGTGTTGAACAATCATCAGAAGGCACCAAGCCCTTATCTAACCCTTCTAGTCCAGGCATTACAGGTAAATTGTACATGTTTAAATGTATCTAACTATAAGCATTTTTTTGTTTTTTACTTTTGGAAATTGCATAGTAAAGTGATTTTTGAGTTATTTAATAATATATAGGGCTTTATTGTTTTTATAGCTCTAATTTAAGTTCTGTAGCTGTTCTGTGCTCATCACTTGTTATGAACAAGCATAATGTTTTATCAGTTTCCAAATCTCAAAAAGCTTTTGTATAACTGTTTTTCTAATCTCTGCATGTTACTATAAGTAGGGCAGGCGGGGAAAAAATACACAATTTTGCAAGAGCTGAATATCTCTCACAAGTCAAATAAGCTTGAGCTCTGTATTTGGAATTAAAATTACACGTTCAATAACTAAAATTTTCTTAAAGCTTCACGTAGAAGCTTTAGAGCTCTACTTCATAAAACTAAGTACATGTATTCACTAAGCATTATTGCAAACAGTGGAATTGATGTTCTCTATACTTTAAGTAGTACAGTTGCCATTTGTTAAATTAAGCTTATAATATGAGTTCTTAGATTTTTTGATTGTAATAGTTTTATCTGGGTTGAGCCTTGCTCAAATTCTGCTGTCACCTCCATACCGGATCTCTTCCTGGAAGGTTGTCTGCCCTTGAACAGAAGGAAACAACTGCTTCTAGTTGTCCGATTTCCATTTTTACGCTGAACATCATATTTAGGTCTTTACTGCCATTCTTGTACTGTTATCTCCTGCTTTTTGTAGTCTCTTGGCTCACTTGGGCAGAGTAAGGAGATGGGTCACAGGGGGGATGTTCCTTTTGTAGGCAGCTAGACCATAGGGGGAAAGGCGAGGGGCTGCTCCTGCTTGTAAGGGAAAGCAGCATGGGAGCTCCTGTGGGAACCTCTCTTATCTTTTCTCAATCCTCATCAAAGCTACTTTATTGTAAATAGTTTGTCACTAAAAATTAACAACAAACTTAATTTTGCTCATAAAGCCTGAGGAAGATTTGAGTCATGTTGAGATTTTAAAAGTATATCTCTTACAATCTTGCTTTATTTTCTTTTTTTTTTTAAAGGGAATTAGTTATGAGAGAGCTGTAAAACTATTGCGACTTTCATTTTGTTTTAATCTCCAAATGCTGGTGATAGAGACACAAAGCATAATTATTTTAGTGGAGCCAGGGTTTGGAGGGTTTGGCCATGTTTATTGGGAAGTAAATAGGGATATACTGGGCATAGATGACCTAGAAGGTAAAAACAGTAAGCGTTAAAAAAAATATTAAAAAAAACCCCACCCCCCACACACTATGATGAAAACAAACCATTCACATAGCCATGATCGTGTCGGAGAAGACATGATGTTAATTCTTGGTGGGGGGCTACCTGCGGCTGCTGAGGACCCAGAAGCTAGTGGAGGCTGAGTGGCAGTGCAGGAGCCTTTGGGCTTTGGAGTCTGATGGCAGCAGGCTGCTTGCTCTCTTTTTCCCAAAACCCCTGCGTGCTTCTAGCCTTTTCCCCCCTTAAACAGTGTATACCACTGATATATATGCAAAGGAAAGAAGTCTGCAGCTTTCTTCTGCAGTTTTCTTCCTTAGCTAATGGCAAATAAAGCACTAAAATCTCTGAAGAGGATCGGAATATCCAGGACATGGATCTTTTTCAATAGGTGCGTTCTCTGCATGGCAGCTTATCAGCAGGTCTAAGTCTCTTCCAGTCAGAGGGCAACTTTGACTAACCCGAAATTGATGATCATTATTGTTTAAATTCTGTCAGTACTATAATTGGCAAATCTGTTTTTTTTTCCTCTTTCTTTCTCCCAACCTTCAGTTTAGACTCCTTGAATATGACTTACCGGAACAGGAAATGAATATACTAATGTACAGAAGTCTATGCAGCTGTATCTTTAGATTGTC
This sequence comes from Apteryx mantelli, assembly GCF_036417845.1. Classification (NCBI taxonomy): domain Eukaryota; kingdom Metazoa; phylum Chordata; class Aves; order Apterygiformes; family Apterygidae; genus Apteryx; species Apteryx mantelli. The sequence continues at coordinate 45,936,680 of NC_089980.1, read as the reverse complement.
CACAAGCTGCAGGCCCTCATTTAAGTAGTCACGTAATTCAGAGAGCATAGTTGAACCAGTATTGCTTGGTCTTGGTCTGTACTAGTTTCTAATGAGATACTGGAAACACAGTCATGATCAGACAAATTGAGTAGTGTTTTGCTGTGGCCTCAACCTGAGCCACGAAAAGCTGTATGAGAATTTTAGTAATTGCTGGAAGCCAGTATGGAAATGAGTCTGAACTAAAGTTCATAGGTGCTCCTTAAATGAGACCACAGTCTTAATAATGTGTGAATGATTGCTAGGACTATACAGACGTTTCAAAGTCACGCGCCTGTCAGAATGCACGCAGTTCACCGTCAGGCATTGCCCCCACATTCATAACTGCATTGTTGTTCCTCTTTTACTCTAATTACTGAACAGCAAAAGATATATGTGGGGTGGTTTTTTTTTTCTTCCACTTATGTATTCACATGTGTCTGCCTGAAAAACAGTCCAACAGAAAGCCTTTTCTTTTGGAGACTGAACTCTGGGCCAATCTGACTGAGCACAAAGTCTTGAACTAGCTCTCTTGGGTCGCAGTTGATGGCAGACAGCAGTTAGGCTGCTTTTATGAAATTACTTTGGTGGTCTCTGAAGCCGTAACTGAAAGATGCTGTAGTCGGGACAGAAGAGATGGGGACAAGCACAAGCTTTTGTCCATGTGTCTGTATTTTGTTCATATGCTCATGTTCTGGAACACATTTCCTAAATTTTATTTTCTAGTCTGTATTTACAGCTTGGCTGCTTTTTAATTGTTCTAGAAGGAAATAATGTTAACCATACCAAGTCATAAATCTTGACTGGATTAAAATTATTATTTCCTTTTAAGGAAAGGAGGGGTTTTTTACTCAGTACAGTAATATAAAATGCTCTTTTTTTTTTTTTAGAAGCAACATGAAAAATAATACTAACTTTCATAACTTCTTTAAAGCCTCTTTTCAAGTTTTCTAGTAGAACTTCAACTTGTCATTGCTTACTATTACAACGTAACAAAAATCATGTGGTTTTGCAGAAGAAGCTAGGTCGACTTGACAATACTGGAAAGTTCATTTTTCAGTTTAGGGGGTTGACACATCATTGCAGTTCGTTGCTCTGAATGCTCTGAACTTTTCTCTTTTTGGTGGGGGTGGGGGGAATAAAGCAGAAAAAAAAACCAATCTGCTGAAAAATAAAATTGATATGCAGTTTGATCTATAATCTTGGTTCCTATTGCAATGTCATCTAGCTGATGAGGGTCATATTTGGAAGTGGAAAAAAAAAAAAACAACAGGCATTCGCTGTATTATTAAAAAATAAATTTCTAAGACTGTCACTTTGGCGCTTTCCTGCCTCCTAGATTGAAAAGCAGAAGTCCGTAGTTGTTGCAATTAGAGTGGATTTTCTCTCTGACTCTGATGGGTCTCATATCTTGAACCTCTCCACTTTCCTGGAAGAAATGCTTTCTTTTTCTCTCCTCAAACTGGAGAATGTAATCTTGTTATTGTTCTGATTTCAGTCTGGACTGCTTTGCAAGGCAGTCTCTAGGTTCAGACTCAGCAGTCACTTTGTTTTCTTTTTCTTTTGTGTCGGGCTTGCGTGTGTGTCTTTTTCCTGAGGCAGTGGCAGTAGCAGTTAGGTAGCAAACTTTCTCTTCATGAAAAATCATAATTTCTATACAATGAAAAGATTTTCTCTGTAATGCATTTTTAGGAGAAGATGCTCACAATGTAGAAAATTGACATTATGCATATCTAATTTTTCCTAAAATTTTCCTTTTTATGTCTGGGGAAATCTGGTTATTTTTAGAGTTCCTTTGTAATGTGTATTTGGCTGCTTGTCTCCCTGAGATATTTCATTTTTCAATAACTTTTTGATTAATACCCTGTGAACTTGTTTTTTCAGGCTAGCACTTGAATATGAAGACAAGATATTTGAAGCAATTGCCTAGGCTCGCTGTCTTTTAAGTGTGTTATATAGGACATGTTGTGCTTTTCTATTTTTCTCTTATCCCTCTTTTAAGCTAAATTGGGAGCCTTCCAAAACATTCTAGTATCCACCATAAAACAAGTCTGCATCAATGAGCAGGTGATAATACAATGTTTACAACATTTTATCACTGTTGTTTAAGTTGCGTAGTAATTCCATGTGTCTGTTTTCTCAGAATATAAAACTTTAAGGTTTTCTTATCTGAGTCAATGGATGTTCAAACAAAAATGTTTTAATCAGATTTATGTTGTCAAAGTATAGCTGATGAATTTCTTTTTCCTGACACTTCTCAGACAGCATACTTGAAGCTCTCAGTACTTAGAAAACCTATTCCAATTGAGTTGTTTTCAAAGGATACTAGCTTCAAGGCCATTTTTTTTTTCCTGTTTGGTTGGGGGGTTTTTTTGTTTGTTTTAAAGAAACTTCATAAAATGTGTAGTTAATTTTACTGACAACAGTTTGGATATATTTCAGAAGGTTTATAGGATGTTCTGGAAAAAAAAATCTATGTAGTAAATGTGTTTTCTGTAACCATTCAGGAGTTGATCTGTTGGTGGACCAGCCATTCTCCCTTGAAACGCTGACATCCCTGGTGGAGCTAACCCGTTTTGAGACCTTAACTCCACGATTTTCAGCCACGGTCCCTCCTTGTTGGGTAGAAGTCCAGCAAGAGCAACAGCAAAGGCGGCATCCTCAGCATTTGCACCAGCAGCACCATGGGGATGCGGCTCAGCATACTCGAACTTGGAAGCTACAGACAGACAGGTAAGTAAAGTATTGGTACAAAATGGATTGTGTGTGTATTGCTTGCCTTGTTTGTGTAGCTGGTATCATAACAAATTCCATGTGATTTAATTGTTTTCGTATCGTGTAGATTTAAGAATGCGTACTTTCAAAGAGAGCAATCTGTATTTGGCAGTTTGCATTATTCTTCCTGAGATTGCCATAGTTGTTTCAGCGTACCTTGAAACAAATTGAAAAATTGTTTTGAATATGTGTACTTTTGCATGCCAAACCTTGTCATTCCCTTAAATAATTGGAGAAGCGCATTCACCAGAACTTTAGATACACTCTGACTTTGTATATAGTAAGTCTGATTCACTTTTCGTACGCATACACAAATTCTTAGTAAACTTTTTATTAAAAAAAATATATATATATGAATAAAAGAACAGGCTATAGGCTCCTGTAGGAGTATAATTTCTTGTCCTTAACCAAGTTGTATTATAATTTATTTGAAAACGTGAAAATTATTTGTGGATTTATGGCCGTTTGTATCAAGTAAAATCTTTATGTATGAGATATTTACTTGAGTCAATTCAGAGCACTAGTTGTGCTAAAATTTAGACAGTGTTCTCACTGGATGAACTGCACTAGTACTATGTAAGTGTAACTTCTCGTTTTTTTACATTTGACATGAGAACTTGAAATTCTTCTGGGATCTTAGACTAAAACACCAGTGTTGCAGTCTCCCTGAAGAATTACTTAAAATCAATCTGAAGTAGCTTTGTGTAGTTTTTCTAAAAAAAAAAAAAAAAAAAAAAAAAAAAGGCTTGGAGAAACAAAGTATAGATATAGGTAGTGTAGTGTGTTTTCTTAGGGGAAGTATGTAATAAGGTACTAAATATTTCTTGGGTCAGGCTGTCACATCCATCCTGCTGATCTAAAAGCTCTGCGCAGTATGCTAATTGAACCCAAAAAGGGTAATGCAGAATCTAAATGACCATTTGGTAGAAAGAATGAAATAGGCAAAGGATGCTAGGGGAGCTAGAAAGCATATGCAAAATGATGCTGATGTTTGAACAAGTGGAAGCTCCCTTGTGCTGCTGGGGTAGACCAGGTTTCAAACATTCCAGATGGGAAAACAAGTCTGGAAGTTGCAGGCATTCCAGTGTTGACACTTAACCTGAGCCAAACTTGCCGTGACTTAAATACTCAAACTAGGATAAAAGCTTGCAGTGCATCATGACTTTTGAAAGCAATCTGTATCTTGTGGTTTTGCATTGTGTAAGTAAAATACTCTATATGTGCCAAATGGAAAGGAAGTGATTCCATGCAAAGTAACTTCCAGTTGTAATTATTGATTATCCAGTATGTTTGGCAACAGCGGAAATAAACAAACAAAAAAAAACAAAAAGAAGATGAGGAAAACATTAAAGTTAAAAGCTGTTAACTTGAAGGTGACAGATGGAGCACTAGCGTATAAATATTTGATTTTTAGAGGAAAAAAATTATAGCTGGTGCAAAGTAAAATAGTAATGTAAAGAGGTAAAATTAAAAGTCTTGGCTTAGTATAGGAAATATTTAACAGCTGCTGAATGAGACATTTAGAAAAAGATTTAAGTTAAAGTCCCCTTGTTTATAAGGTGGAATGTAAATTCTCAAGGTGGAGACCAAAGTTAGCTCTTAATTGAAAGTTAGTTGGGGAGAAGGTTCTTAATTTCTGGAATTTTTTGGTCCCTAAAGTGAAGATCCTTTTATCTTCTCTTTGAGTGTCTCCTACTGACTTCCGTAAAGATGTGGGATTATAGGATTAGATGGCTAAATAATGTGATTTGATATAGCAATTCTTTTGTTTCTCAATGGAAGAAAATAATTCTGTAAATGTATTTCAAGGAACGGCATTACACTACACTTATGCTCTTTCCTAGTTTGTTAGTTTAAAATGGCTATGACAAAGAAAACAGAAAAATTAGTCTGGATTACCATATGAATTATCATCTAAATATCAATATTTCCTGTTCAGTGATAATTTAATGGAAATATTGAATCGGGTGAATTCTTTTTGAAAAATGCATGAATTTCTAATGTGTAATTCCGTCTGAGTTTCCTCACTCTTTCTCCCAATTTTTCTCAAATTTATATGGGAAATATTTTATGTTCATATTATATGGATATACTTTAAAAATAAGTGAAAGAAAGAAGAGCTAGCCGCTCATGTGCCTTCCAGGGTTTAAACTCCAGAAGTGGATGTGCAGCTCAGTTCAGCTGCAGTAGAAAATCAAGCACTGAGACATTCTAGAAAAGGGATGAAGAAGGGCATCGAAAAATACTATGTAATTATGAGAATGATGGTATATTTGCATTTAGAACATTGTCTTGCTTAGGTATTCTTCTTTAAAACCATGCTATAGAATTAAAAGTGTTTCAAAGGTGAAAAAAGTTGCTGAAAGATCTTACATTAGATTGTCAGAGAAAAGTGATATAAAGTATTGAAAAAATAATGAGGAAGTAAATGAGGAAGTTCTTGGCTTCTTTGAAACTTTACACATGAATAAAGAGGACGAGCTAAAACTGAGTTATGAGTCATTCAAAAAGCTGATTAAAGGGGAATTTTTCACTCATCACACAATTAGACTGTGAAATTCATTGCCACAGGTATGAGAAGATCTCTTCACTATTGGGGATTAACGTGAGACCTTCATGGAGGATCGTTATTCCCTATGTGCCTATTTAAAACTTCCCCTGGGGCATCTGCTACTGGCTTCGGTCAAAAGCAGCATTCTGGAATAGACAAACCGCGGGTCTCGCTCAGCATGGCAGTGTGTGTCTTTCAACACACAGACTACGGAAGATTGCTGCAGACAAACTGGTTTATTATTCATTTCCATATTTAACTATCTATCTTAAACTGGATGAGCAGAATGCAGTTTATTATTTGAGCAGGTTTGCTCCTTTGAATGGGACGTTCGTATCCATGCTTTACATGACGTTTATAGGAATATCCAGAGATAAAAACCAAAGCCCCCAAACCTCTCCATCTTTTGTATTGGGTTATGTGTTCTACGAGGCAGAGGAAGGTCATGATTGATTCTGATAAGTTTTTAACCTTATTTGCTAACAGTTTTCCCTTGGAGTTGAGGATAAATTTTCATTATGTTTTATGTATTTGAATTATTTGTACTTTTAGCTGAAAATTCTTCACTGTCTCTTCTTAAATTAAAACCACAAGGACGTCTCTTCTGCCGATCTTTCAATGTTGTTCATTCTGGAAAGATGGCATTGAATTTCAGAACTTCTGTTATTGGATTTCTGTGTGGTCAAGTGTAAATAAGTGTAAAGACTTAAGCAGAACTGTGCAGCTTCTATATATATACACCTGGGTGGCTAAGTATATGTGGGGTGTGTGTGTGTGTATAAATAAAGTGTGTGTGTGTGTGTGTGTGTGTGTGTGTGTGTGTGCGCACACACACACACACACACACACACACAAAAACATCTATAGCTATATGTGTGTGTATGTATACGTACCAGTGTCTGAGTTCCAAAGTCTGTTCAAGCTTCTTCGGTTGTAATTTTCTCTTTGTCTAGTAGTTTTAGTAGTTTCTGCTATAGCATTAACAGTACTGCCCTTATAACCACTTGCTACCTACCAGCCCTGTTTTTCCTGGACAGATTGCCATTTATCATCATTGCAATGAAGCTCCTGAATTTTTCCATCTTTATCAGAGTCGTCTTTGCATCTGGGACTGCTGAGGCAGAAACAGATGCCGTAAAATGGAAGTGGTTAACTTTTTAAGAAGTTGAAGGGAGAATGGCATCATTCTCAAGTTCTGCAGTTAATTCTAAACTTTCACAGTATGCAAGATGAGTTTGAAGGACTAACCTTGTTTACTGCATCAGAAAAGACCTGCATTACTTTACCTATCCAATATCTTAGAGTTTCCCCATAGGCCTCCCACGTGGTTATTGAACTTAATGCACAGATCTACGTTGGGAACATTTTTCTTCTCTGGAAGGCAATACCTCTGTTTCATTTTCAGATATTTTTCCAAAGTATGTCCTGCATATATATTTTAAGATTACTAAAAAGAGAGAATTGAAAGGCAGATAATTGCAATCCAAATACTTTTCTGATAAAAGTTATTTCAGCAATATATTCTCTGCCATTTTGTTGTAGCACTTCTTTCTAAGTTCACTTTTTTGTTTTATGGTATATTATTAAATAAGCAAGATTTAATAAGATTAAATAAGCAAGATAACCTAGACTGTGAACTTTGCTATGCCAGAAAGTAATATTTAATAATATATACGTGTATGTGTGCAGAAAGTTGGAAGACATGAATATATGAGAAATGTGACACACCTTGCTTTTTAGAACAGAACCCTGCGTTGTCTTAAATTGATGGGCTCTGAAAAGTCACTTCCACCTGTTGGATGAGTAGGGCTAATAGTCATCTTATAGACAGGAGGAGGAAAAGGAGTTGACATTAAGCATTTTATATGTACCTAAAATCTGTTATAAGTGTGTTACATTTGCCTGAGAGAGATATGACCTTCAGGGATATTACTGTAAGAATTAAATGCATTTGTGTCAAAGCTTGATCTATTTAATTTTTTTTTTTCTGACAATACTTGGTGTGTAGCATATTATTTGATTTAAAATACCTTTTTGTATTTTAGATATTAGAAAAACAGCTAACCAATATATATGGTAGCATACTGAAATTTTTAGTGTTCTCACTTTTACATTTAAATAATCGCAAGCTGTCAAAGTTATTTCATTTTAAAAATTCTTCACTAGTAGATTGAGAGGATCAGGAAGTGTAGTTACTTTAAAAATGTATACAGATGTGACTTGACCCATGATTAGTTCTATTTGAATTGGTTTTTTTCTTTGGTTTGAACTTTTTTTTTTTTAACAAACCTTAGTGTATCAAAATATGAAACTGATCATTGAGGGGTACTTATTATCTCAAGTTTACACTTTCAGTATAAAACAAAGTTGGCTTCAAAAGGAAAATATGACTCATTAAAAGAAAGCTGCAGCCATTTTGCTTAGCGCAGGCTTCTGAGTGTGCACCTGGTAGGAAGCACTTCTCATCCTGTATAAGTTATCGAATGTATTAAAAAATTTTTTATTTGAAACTAGTGTTTTGAGCCTCCTAGATGTGGCTGTTGTACTACTAAAGTGACATTTTTTGACACTATCAAGAGCAAAGGCCAACTAAAGAGATTGTAAGGCAATTGCTATGATGCTTTTTATACAGTTCAATGATTGGAAGATTCTTTTTTTAGTGAACATTTTTCATTTAATTCACTTTTTTCTAGAAATAAAACCAGTATTTAGAGTAATACGGAAGCAGTGCTGTAATGCAGGTAATAGGCAATCTTGTGGCTTTTTTCACTGCTGCTTTTATCCGAACGTTGATTCGTCCTCTCTTATCAATTGGCTTTTAAAGTGTTCTTCATAAAATGAATGTGATTACAACTTAAAAGACTTTTGCTTCAGAAATTCATGTGAATGTCAACTAATGCAAAATTAATCTTTCTCTTTTATTAAAGAAAGCATACATAGATGAAGAATGCACTGGGTAATGCCGCCTGCTTGTTCTGAATTTGCTCTTAACACTGTGTCGTTGTTTTCTTCTTCCCTAACAGCAACAGCTGGGATGAGCATGTCTTTGAACTGGTTTTACCAAAAGCCTGTATGGTTGGACACGTGGACTTCAAATTTGTTTTGAATTCAAACATCACAAACATTCCCCAGGTTCAAGTGACTTTACTGAAAAATAAAGCTCCAGGCTTAGGGAAAGTCAATGGTAAGAAAGGACTTATGATATCTTTTGAGAGGATTAATTTTTTTCTCAGACTCATTATTCTCTGTGAGGTCTGTTAGAAGAATTGATTGAAATTATGTAAATATTTTTAGTTTGCGCTTATTTCTTTTTTTCTTTTTCTTTTTTTTTCTTTTTCTCTATTTTTCAGTGTCATGTTCTATTTTCACTTAACACATTTGAGGGTAATTTGGGGAACCAAACTGAAACAGTTTCAAATTCCTGAATTTTATACAAACAAAAGTGCATAACTCAAGGTTGAACTGAATTGTCATTCCGTACTGCTTGTACATTTAATATACAGTTTATTCATTAACACATCAATTCTACTTAGTTATATAATTTAATATCATTATTAATATAATAAAAACAATACATTAATAACTTGTATTAACTTAAATGATTAATATATAATTAATAATCAATGCATTAATGTACTACAGTACATTAAAAGAAATACGTTGTCAGTTGTAAATCATCCTAGAGATTGACACATGCAACACGTGCTCTTTTGTAAATATATCAAAAAATTGACAAAAAGTGAAAGGAGGTAATTATTCCAGGTCATGGAAGGAAATTGTCTGCCAGTGCCTCTTGAACGCTTAAGAGAAAATAGCAAGGGTGTGGGGTTATTTGTTTTTTTTTGGTTGGTTTGGTTTGGTTGGTTTGGTTTGGTTGGTTTGGTTTTATCACAGGAATAGATAAAACCTGGTTTCCTTTGGAATTCTCTCATCACCTGACTTACTAAGTTATATGAAGGCTGCAGTATGATCTCACCTTTTGTTCCTTGCAGCATTGCTAGGGAAGACCAAACTTATGAGTGCTCTAGTCTTGGGAAAACTCTTAGCTGGATTCTGCGTCTTACTAGCTATCACGGGACCTGTAAGGCGGTAACATAAACTGAAAAGTCATTTCGCTGATGTGGAAGAGTTTTGATCAATCTCACTGAGATTTTCCTGTGGTGAGAGCGTTCGCTGCATGTCCCACTGCTCTGTCTGCTCGGGGGTGGTATTTCATGGAGCTTTCTATTTGTTGAGGCATTAATAGGTGATCTTCATCTGGCCACCTCTTGGAAAAGCTTCTAGGAACCTAATTTTCAGAGAACTCCTCTTTTCAGTTTTTATGAAATTGGCTGCTGGATGTAAAATGTGTTGGAGAGAACAGCAAACATGACTATAAATGCTGGGGGGGGGGTGTTGTTTGGTTGTTTTTTGTTTTTTGAAACAAGGCTAAATAACAGTGACCCTGTTCAGGAAGGGTAAGATAGCTGTAAATGTAAACCAGAAACCTTTGACCTGTTTTCATAAAACTTCTCCTTCTCACACTGCAGCATCCCCCAGTATTAAGAGAAAAAGTGTGCTGGAGAGCTTCTTTAAAGAAATCCTGTAAATTGGTGTTTATCCGCAGAAAAAGAAATATTCTAGCATAGTAGAATATTTTCACCAGTGTTCTTGGAGAAAGCACATTCTTCTAGAACACAAGAGGGTTTGACAGTTTTAGCAGAAGTGCTGGCTGTGACTACAGGACGATGGTTCTTGCTGGTTCTTCCTGTGTTTAATGTTTGAAGTAAATAGGAATTTTAACATGTAGGAGCGTTTTGTTTTATTAAAGCAAAAAGTAGGGTGGTTAGTCCTCGTTTTTCTGAACAGAACCTGCTTTGAGTTCAGCATTAATTTTAGTATTCAGTCCATTTGATCAGTCCATTTGATCCTGGATCTGCAGATCTAGATGTGGAAATTAATCTGAAAGTCTTAAACTGTGAAACAAAACAGAAGAACTGCTACACTTTTTTCCTTAATGTTTCCCCTATTGCTGAGGAAATGGTTCCATGATTTGGTAATATTTTGAAGACAGTTGATTTGGCTGTGAAATACTTGCTTAGAGATTTCTGCGAGTGTTTCGAGTAGAGTGTACTGATTATCCAACCTGACAGAGCTCTTCCAGAAGGCAACATTTCAGTTCATTACAGGGACTGTAGATGGAAGTTTCTTTCCTCCCAAGGTAATGGATAAGGTGGAGAAAGCTTGGCGGGGGGGTATACACGGGCAGTCTGAAAAGGGCTGTGGGATGCGAGACTGTAAGATGACCTTGCCAAGGTCTCAGCTTGTTTTTTTTTCCGTTTTTGGGTGAGACTGGGGAGACCCAGCTAACCAACCTCCTCTCAAGTGATACTGTGTTGCGTTCACTTCCTATTCTATTAAAATTGCTTGGTTTTTGGAAAAGGAGCTTAATGTGACATTTGCCTTTTCTCCATGCCCTATTGAGTGAAAGTAATAGGGCTAAACATTTCCATATAAGCCAAGGCAAAACTAGGTAACTTACATCTGTGCTGGATATTAACCAAAATGTCCAGATCCTGGGAAAAAGTAATATGCAGGATTGTTTGGTGGCTCTTGAATATGTACGAAATCTTCAGTCTGAGGTTCAATCAACTTTCCCTCCTCTCCTTCCATATGGGGAGAAAGGATGTGAATTCTTCATTTAGTGAGACCTAAACAAGATCAGTAGGGAGAATTTGTTCCATCATGGTTTGTATGACAAGAACCCTGGAGCTAGTTAAATGTGTGGTGTGTAATAATGAGAAGGCCCGAGGCATAATTCTTCCAGGTTTGAACTGTTTTTGATCTGCCATTAATTCTTTGTACGTGCCTCTTCTTCATTTGCTTGCATGTCCTCTTCATCTATGATTCATGAGAATCATTTAATTGAAAAGAGGAACTGTACTTAGGTAGTATCAAAATAATGTCTGATGTTTAGCCTGAACACTTTTATTCAGTTATTTTTCTGTTTAAAATGTCAAACTTTCAAAACCAGAATCTAATTTCTTAAGAGTAATCTACAGTTGAATTAGGAGTATTAGGAGAAAATACTTGAGCAATATAAAAATGAAGCAAGCTGTTTACAGGTAACCTTTGGACAAAATTTTTTGTAGCTATTTGCTGCAACTTCAATTGCAGTCTTAATATGAAAAACGTGTCTTTGCAGATTCATGGCTTTTATACTGGAAATAGTGTTCTCAAGAGTTTTGTGATAAATTTGCTGTGAAAACTAGTGCTTCTGTTTTTCATGAAACTCAAGCAATGTTTATGAAGTCTTGCTAATATTTTTGTTCTCCAGAAGCAGCAGTAGATAGACAGATCACATTTCCTTTATCTCCAGCTCATAATATTGAAATGGAGAGAAATGGAAAGCCAGCACTGGTTGAATTCAGTGAAGAAATGCAGTATATGGATATAGAGGAACCACAATGTAAGTTTAATTTATTTGGTTATACTGCTTATTTTAAATATGAGTTTGCATTTTTGATTTTTTTTTTTTAATTACATACGAAATTTCTGTGTAAATATTTCTCAGACATTTGAAAGAGACTCTGTTCTCAACCCTGTTCAGTGTTGCTCCTATCAGTGATCTGTTTACTGTATGAGTTGAAGAAAAAAACAATTGTACTGGAGACTTTTGGTGTTTATAAATAGATTAGTATTTTACTAGAATTTAGAAACCAAGTAGATTGATATAGCACCTTTCAAATTTAAAGTCACATTGTCTCATTTCAGCAATATTTTGCTTGTTTTTCCTTAGCTAGTTTTGCTATTTTTCTTTGCATACCTGGCTTTTTCTTAGGCTACAGCAGTAACCTCTACAAGATTATGAACATTTTACTAGATGTTTATTATCTGTCATGTTAATTTACAGCAATATCAAACTTGCTGTATGTATTTTTATAACATCTTTATAACCATCACTCTTCCCCAAAATCTGGTAAAGAGACTCTGGAAGGCAATTGGATTGGATCTGTGTGAGGATAGCTACAGGCTATGAATGAGTTCCAGAAATAAGATTACTTTGGCCCTTTCAGCAGTCTCTTAGTTTCGCACTTTCTTTTCTTTCATTTGAGCAGGTTTATCTAGAGAAATGTGTTGCAAAGGATGTAGGAGGAGAGGGATCAAAGGGGAGATAAAAGAAAAAGCATTGGACGGAAAAAAAATTTCATGCTGAGGAAAAGGCAGAGAGGCAAATAGATGATAACTTCAGTATTTCACAGGATTATTTATTTATTTATTTATTAATACCATTTTGCCCTCATTGTTTTGGCTTTTTTTCTTCTGCTGTCATCTTTTGAAAAATGAGACAAAGAATCAAACTTGATTATATCAAGTTGAAAACATTTCTTCTGCACACATCTTCTGTTTCTTTTTTTTTTCTTTTTTTCTTTTTTTTTAATTTCTGTGCTACTGAGATACCTTTTCATGTTTTTGGTCTTATTCGTGTCTACTGTTTGTTTTTTGGGGGTTATTTCAGGCTTTTGCTTTTCTTGCCTACCTTTCACTTTTGTCCTCTTGCCCTTTGCCCACTCCACTTACTCTCCTAGGAATGTTAGCAGTGAGAATTAATCACTTGTCTCTGATTTACCTGTTTACCATCAGCAGTCTTGCTCTGCAGGTTGCCTTTTATCTTATAGCATGAACTCACTCCTTTCTACTAATTATATTGATGTCTTCATGTAAAGATCTATTGAAATTCAAAGCATGCTTTTCCAGGGTTTTGTTTTAATAAAAAAAAATTATGCACAGATTATGAATTCTTGGATATAATTCCATTTAGAAGTGTTACAATGAACTTCATTTAATGTTCAGCTAAATAACAGATACTTAAGTTTTGGAAGAAACAATAACAGTTTAAGTTGATTTGTTGTGTTCCAGGCACATCTGAGGCTCTGTACTGAAAATGTGGAATGAATTTGGTGAATTCGGTCTGTTAATAATTACTTTAAAAACTTAATCTCTTTCATGGTAATTTTCAGGTCATTGACATTTCAACTGTTGCTAATGAAATCCAATAAAAGCTTGCTTCAGAAATAATGTAGTGGGAGTTGTGGCTCAAAATATATTGGTTTGTCATTTTATTAGCAGTATATTTTTGTGGCTCTAATGAGGTGTTCAACATACATGCTGTCCATATAATATAATGGAAAATGCTTTGAAAACTGTGAATTACTTTTACTTGATTTCACTGGAAAATGACTTAAAAGTAAACCTAAAATAGCAGTCAGATTTAGGATGTAGTTTGGACATGTTTAGTGATCAGAGTTTGGCATGGTGTGTTTTTCACCTTTGCAAATGATCGAATTTTGTGACTTAATTTTAAATAATTCAATTCCATATTACTATTTATTTATTTTTAAGGTCTTAGGTTGTGTCCATTTCTGGAGGAACATAAGGAAGATATACTTTGTGGTCCGGTATGGCTGGCAACTGGACTTGATCTATCAGGACATGCCGGAATGTTGACTCTAACAAGTCCAAAGCTTGTTAAAGGTAAAACAGTTTATTACACTAGTCACGTAAAATATACATGACTGGAGTGCACCTCATATTTCTGTGGTCAGCCATTGGTTTGCATTTATTTTCACATTGGCAAATTTTGTTGTATTACGCAATAGTGAGATAACTTTTCAAACTGATGCTAAAGTACTGTAATAACATATTTAAGCTCTGCTTGCAAATTGCATCTGCAAACTTAAAATCTGCTTCAACTTGACCTAGTAAATTTTACAAATTCTTCCCCATGGTGTGTGTGTTGTTGTTTTTGTTTTTTTTTTTCTCGCCCCTTCCAGGCATGGCTGGTGGCAAGTACCGCTCCTTCCTAATTCATGTTAAAGCAGTGAATGACAGAGGAACGGAAGAAATCTGCAGTGGTGGAATTAGGCCGGTAGTTAGAATACCATCTCTAAAACCTCAGAGTAACAAGGGCCATTCCCTTGCTTCGTTGTTGGCAAAAGTTGCAGCAGGCAAGGTACTGAATAGCCAAGAAAGACAATTGTGTTAAAGGTGTAGAATTGATAGGATTTATGTGATCTGAAAACAAAACAGATGTTAGGAGATGTAAGATTCATTAAAATTAATTTTTTTTAAGAGCTGACACTGTGTTAATACCCTCAAGAATCAGAGTTCAACATCTTTAAGCTGTTTCTTCTGTGAAAGTGTAGTTGAAAAGGTCTGTTCTCCCACTTTCCTAGTTTGAGCATTGGTTCTTGAAATTTACTCTTTCCACGACTGTGTTCAGTAGCTGATAGGAATCGTCAAAAGAGGGGTGTATATACATGTACACATATATATATACACACACATGATATATACTAATATATATTTAATACTTTTGATCATTGTAGTTGAGTGAATGATGTGATGTATGTCTTGTGGAAATTAGTAGAATGGTTAGAACCTAAATTGCAGAACATTTGTTAAATGTGATGTCTTTTTATTTAAACAAATTAATAAAAGTAGTCCATTTTGTCCAATGCTGTAAGATATAATTTTTAAGCTTAAAGAAATATTGAGTTTTTGGTCTGTTCTGTTGCTAACAAACAGTACATATCTCCACGCTCAGAGTGAGAGATTTTATTGAATTGTATGCACTTCTGTCTTAACAAGGTGTACAAGTGACTCAATCAATAATGCTATGATTCCTGAAACTTATTTTTTCCCTAAACATCAGGAAAAGCCATCCAGTAAAATTGAAGCCAGTAATTCTTCAAGAAAATCGGATAATCTTAGAGGCTGTGACTTACTTCAAGAAGTCTCTGTAACAATTCGAAGATTTAAAAAAACTTCCATTTTAAAGGAAAGGTTAGTAGGTGTTTTTTAATTCTCTTCACATAAAATACCTCATGACCAACCACTGTCTCAAACTGTCAGTTCATAAGTTCAATTTATATGGAAAAATCTGCTAAGTCATTAGTTCTAGGGCACTGTGCTGTGCAAGTTGTGATAGAATAACAGATAATTTATCGTTAATTCAGGAAACTGTATGCAGAGTGATATATTTACCTAACTTGAAAAAGTAGATGTAAGTAATGCCAATTTTCTTTGTAAAATGGATAAATGACTTGGACAGCCTTTTTTTATTGTGTTTTTTTAAAGGAAGTACTTTTCCTTTTTATTTCCACATGTTGGCTTGTTTCTTGCAGCATAGAAAGTATAATGCTTAGAATCAAATCCAATTAGCAAATTGTTACTCAGAGCTGGTTAAAGTCACTGTAGATTGGTACTGCAGGCCTAAATAATAATATAGTGTTCGGTCAGTATTACCAACTGCCACACCACAGTGGTGTCACTGGCTGTAATGGGTTTAAGAGGGTCAGAGGGGCAGCAAGGGCAGGAAATAAAAATAGTGGTGGCAGACTTCAATTACTCTGTATAGTTTAGACAAGTGTCTCATTAGGGCATAACACAGACCGTATTTTTGGACACAGCTGATGACTGTTTCATGGGGAAGATGCTTAACGAACATGCGAGAGGAGATGCAACCCTTGACTTGGTCCTGAATGGCATGGAGGATCTGGTTCAAAATCTTAATGATCATTTGGTAACAGCAACTACAGTGTACTTGGAAGTATACTTGGAGGAACACCCGTGGAGGAGCAGTGAAGGTCTAAAAATCCTCCACAGTGATGCCCATTGTACAAAAGGGGAACTACGTACATTGAGGAAGTCTGTTGAAAAGAAGCTGTAAGGTGCACCTAAGAAAACGAAGTCCTTACAGACCTAAGACTGCTGAAGAATACTGAAAGCATAAGGCCAATATGTACTGCTTATTTTGAAAGGGTTATTAGGAAAGCCATCCTTCTTCCTTTTGTCCTAAACAAAATGATAAATTTATGTGAAACATAAAGGTATTCTTCTAAATATTGAGGTCCCATGGCAAAGAAAACAAAAGGGATCAAGAACTCTGGCAGTATATATGTAAAAAAAATAAAAATAAATAAAATCAATTAAGCCAAAAAAGAGTTTGAGGAATGAGGAGCAAAACAAATCAAAACTAGTATTTTTTTGGTAAACATCAGGAGCAGGAAGCTCGTTACTTGGTCTGTAGGGCCAACCGATGAGCCAGGTATGGAAGGAACATTCAGAAAGCTAAATGAATTTTCTGCATTAGTGTTCACCATAGAAGAAACAATGGAAATTCCCATGCTTAGATCCCCCTGTGGGGCACACTTTAAAAGATCTGTCCAAAATTGAAGTAACTGTAGAAGAAGTTAGGGAACAAATTGGCAAGGTGAACAGTAGTATTGCTTAGGGCCAGTTTGTATTCACCAAAGAGTTACTAGAGCCATCCAAGATGAAATAGCTGAATGACTAATGGTAGCATAACCTCTTGCTTTGAAAATGCCTTGGCATCTGAGGACAGGAGTATGGTAAAACAGAAAGGTTCTTAAAAAATGGTTCCAGGTAACTCCAGACTGGTAAGCCTGTTGACATTTCTAATTTTCCTGTATAAAATTATGATAAAGCATAAAATTAGTGGACAACTGGAAAATACAAGAAGAATTGACATGGCTTCTGTAAAGGAGAATCCAGTATTCCAGACCACTAGATGATCTAGTTGATTTCCAAAAGGTTTTTGACAAAATCCCTCTCCAAAGGCTTTTTAGGAAATTAGAGAACCGTGAAATAAGAGGAGAGGTCCTGATTGAAATAGCAACAAATCCCTTAATGTTGTGGGAAGCAGATCTGTGCAAACGGTTGCCAGAGTGGTGTAGATGCTGAAAGTTTACATAGGTTTAGAAATTACTGAACAAGTTAACAAGAGAGAAAATTCATGGAGTGTTACTAAGCATACAGTAACCTGGGCCAAAAGTAGTTGAAGATTGGGACAGTGCAGGGAAGCTGTTGTATGTGCTTGTACTAGTTTTACTCATGTCTAGGCATCTTTTGTTGGCTGTTTTTGAGATAAAGAGCTAGAGGGACACTTTAGTGGGAGAATGGCCATATTGGATAATTTTGTTTTTGAATTTTTTTCCCCTCCTCCCTAGAGTTCAACGGTGTGCCATGTTACAGTTTTCAGAGTTCCATGAGAAGCTGCTCACTACTCTTTGCAAAAAGACAGATGACGGTCTGACTACAGAACACGCTCAGAGTCTTGTATTGGACACGCTTTGTTGGCTAGCAGGGGTGTATTCAAATGGACCTGGCAGGTAAAAAAAAAAAAAAAAAAAAAAAAAAAAAAAAAAGAAGAAGAAATGAAAAAAAAAAGAAAAAGAAATTTTATTAAATGAATATAGCTATTTCTCAGTATCAGCTCTGTTTTAAAAATCAGTCAATCAATAAAGATTTATATGATTCTCTAAAGCATGCAACTTGTTTTTACAGCTCAAAGGAAGGCAATGACAGCTTGCTTTCTAAAACACGTAAATGTGTCTCTGATATTATTCGCGTTTGCTTCTTTGAAGCTGGGCGGAGCATAGCTCACAAATGCGCACGTTTTCTTGCACTATGCATCAGGTCAGTGCTAATTTTATTTTATTTTTTATTGGTTTATGTGTATGCTTTGTGTAAACATGTATTTGGGGTTTTCACATGCTGTCAGAATTTTGTATTTTTTTGTTTCTAATTAACACAAAAAATATAAAGCAACTAGACACAGAACTTCTGTTGAGGAAAAAGCATGTTAGGGTATCATTGCAAAGAACTTTATCTTCTGGTGAAAATTCATTCTTACATAATTAAATGCTAAAGTAGCCTGTCTCTATGTTTCTTTGTAGCAATGGCAGGTGTGACCCAAGTCAGCAGGGATTTGGTTCTGTTCTTCTAAAAGCTTTACTTGACAATATGCCTCTCTTACCTGCTGCTGCAACGGGTGGTACGTATACAGCCTTTGTTGTCATATAAATATGACAACATTTTTTATTCAGCATGTTTTACTGGACCCTTTTATGGAATAGCAATTACATAATTGTGCAAAAACTGCTTCTTGGAGTAGTCTGGTCTAAATGGTATCAAAGTATGATATGCGCGTTTGTAAATAGCAGAATTTTAAGAAAATTAGCTTGCTTAACACCAGAATGCGAAGGTAGTCAAAGATGTTTAGGAACCACGGTTTCTCTTCTCCTCAGTGAGAGTCAGGACTGTGTTATTTCTGAAAAATAATTTTTTCCAGTGAGTCTGGCTAAGCATTTGGATGTCCAACTCTAGCAATCCACATGTGTTACTTCTGTACCAAAAGGGAATTTTGAACTAAATTAAATTATTTTCTTGTCTTCATTAGAGAGTAGTGGTCTCTTAGCATCTTGCTGAAGACTCTTTAATGTCAGCTAGAACAGGAGGATGACTTTAAACACTCGTATTTTGGGTACAGAGGCCCACTTTTTGTTTCTCATAGTATGATGATGTTGAATTGCATCTAGCTTGGGATAACCATCTAGCTTGGAATCACCAGGTGGTCTTGCAGGAAAATTACTTTGCAGACCAAAATGCCTGTTGAGCTGCCACTACCCAGGGCCAGTTTGGGTAGAAACATTCAACACACTGATACTCAGAGGTGAGGTTGAGGAATGCACAGGGGGAAGACAGGGCCTGCTGCAATATGGAATAAGGGAAGAGCTTCAGCCCAAAACATAGGACGAGAGGGAAGAGTTCGAACCCCTAAGCTAGCATCTTAGTGAGTCAAGACCATTTAGATTGTTGTATTTAGTAGAAGCAGTGGGCACAATGAAAATGTAATGAAATAAATACGTGTAAAATTTTTTGCTGGGAACCTTGTTTTCTTCAATTATGAAGATAATTAGCTGATATGAGAGTATGAAGCACTTGTGGAACCTAATGATTACAGAATGATTCTAAAATAAAACCTCTCTCACAAAAAAGGGGGGGGGGGAGGGAGCTTGCTAGTAACCAGTAAGATTCAGTAATTCAGTAACCAGTTAGCTACTTTATCACTTTCCATGATTCTGTTTTGTAGTTTGCTTTCTGAGTGGAATTTTCACATAATATTTTACCTGAAATTAAATTCTGTTTTAACACAGGATCTGTGTATTGGTATTTTGTATTGCTGAATTATGTAAAGGATGAAGATTTGGCAGGATGTAGTACAGCTTGTGCATCCTTGCTAACTGCTGTGTCCCGACAGCTACAGGATCGTCTAACACCGATGGAAGCATTGCTTCAAACAAGGTACTAAGAAATGTGGTTGATGTAAAACTTCTTTAAGGGAAATATATAACTTGCTAATGGTACTTCAAATGGAATTAGGCACTCAAGAAATACAAACTTGTTTGTGTCATGTTTGGATATGCTCCGTGTAGTAATTCTGATTCTGCCTAATGCCACCTTCTGGTGTTCTGTTCTGTTTGGGGTTTTTTTGTTTGTTTTTTAAGATGTGTCTTGCAGTATTTGTTTGAGCAAGGATTAATTTGTTACAGCTCTGGAAGATAGTTTTGACTGGTGTAAAGATAAAGGAGAATTAAATTATCTTGCAATTCACAACGCACTTTAAATTAGCAAACGTATATAATGTTTGATGTGTGTGCAATACCTAAGTTATTATTTAAGATTTTTGGTTTAAAGATTAACAAAACATTTCCTATTTTGAGTATGTAGAGGGAACGAAGTATACTGAAATAGACATTTTTGTAGTCTGCCTGCAAGCAGACCATACATTTAAACTGTTGCTACCAAATGCCAAATTCCAAGTGTAGAGACCTGGAGTAATTTGCTGGGAATGCAGGTTCTTACTATAAATTATATAGCAATGTAATTTCAGGCTGTGCTATTGCGTCTCTTCTATTGAACTGATTGGTCATGTTAACTTTGAATTTGCATGGTTCCTAAAGGAAATCTTGGGTAGTTCAGTTTTGTAGCACTTTTCAAAGCCATGATATAATGATGGGAGCGTGCTGCTTCAGACAGTTCTTTCCAATTGTGATTTATGGTCATGTGTTTTCCTCTTAGTCAGGCAAGATCAAGGTACAAGAGGTCTGGTAGAGGTTAATTCAGAATCTTCAGACAAAATTTTAAATTTAGTCAGCTGAGAGGTTTTGGGGTTTTTTTTTTTTGGTTGGTTGGTTGGTTGGTTGAAGGAATATAATTGCATAATACCTGATAAAACTTGTTCCTGTGTGTTATGCTTAGATCCTGACTATGTTCCCTATCACAGTCCCCATCTCACTTGTGATTTTGTTTTATCGTCTCTAAATCTTCCAGCTGATTGAAAGACTTATGTCAGCAACAGAAATGGTGAATGGAGATTGGAAAACTTTCTCAAATACATAAAGTAAACTGGAAAAATGAAAGTTTGTTTCTATGTTGAATTTAAAAAAGTCATGCACAAACAGAGGGAAAAAAGGGTGAAAATTCCACTTGAAATAAGAGACTGGTACCTTTATGTGCAGGAATCGATCCATTCCTTCATGTAGATTGTTTCTAATTGCCTCCCTTAAACAACATACCTGAAATACAAGTTTTTTCCTTTCCAGTTGCCTTCTATAGGTTGGCATGTGTTATAATACAGATCACTCAGTGGTGAATGCAACTGTCTGCATCTCAAGGGATGCTTTCTGAAATAAGCCCCTGTTCTTGGCATCCTTCACACATAGCTTTTCTGAATGTTTCTGGTTGGTGTTTTACTGATTTGTTCTGGTAGACAAAATTTCCACATGCTTCATCTTTTAACTCAGTATCCTTGCGGTTGTGGTAAACAAAGAATAGTAGCAGACACACCTGTCTAATTCCATATTTGATTACTGCAGTTCTTTCTTTTGCAAGGGCAAGGGCTATTTCTTGACCTAACCTACTAATTTAGACAAAATTCACTGGCCTTTCCTCTCTGTGACTATGGATCAAGAGAATACTATCAGTTCACAAGGTTTTTTGTTTTTATGTAGGAGATAAGTATTAACATATTCTTTAAAAGTAGAAATTAGTAAACAGTCATTAGTTGTTTCCCCCCCCCCTTCCCTCTTCCAGAGTTGTATTTTATCACATTTGTATTCCAGAATATGTGCAGATTATTTTCTTCTTCATTGTTCCCAGGTACAAAAGCTTAACATTTGGTAATCAAATAAAAGCAGATGCCTACTTGAAGGATCTGTAGGTTTATGTTGCCTTAAGGCAAAGTAACTGTCATTTTACTAGCATATGCCACAATAAAGTAGCAAGTACTTGCAAGGATTAGGCCACATGGGTATGTTATAAAACTTCTAGTGTAGAAAACAGAACAGAAGAAAAGGATCTTGAACAGTACTCTAGGCTGTCCTCTTACGACAAAGCAGGTTGGTTTGTCTCTAGCAAATCTAGATGTTTCTTCAGCCTGTTCCTGAAAGCACCCAGTAAGGTAGTGCTATAATCGTAGTTATTCTAGTTATTGTAAGCTATTACATGTCTCAGTTATTCATATCATTAACACTTCAGTACTCTCCTCCTCCCCAAATCTAATCTGAAATCTCTCCTGTTGCAGCCAAAGCCTACTAATGCTTGTCCTCTTCACGCTGGCCCAGGAACAGATTCTTTCTTTCTTTTACGTTATCTTTCTTTTAAAAATTTTGCTTGTCTAGAGGGTGTTTGCATTTTGATTGCATTCTCTAGATCTATAGTCATTTTTATAACTTCTCCTTGAGCTGTTTTCTTATCTTTCTGTAAACATTGTTCCAGTTGAGATCTGTGCTGAGTGAAGCAGAAGAGGTATTTCACATAATATACGTGCATCACTGCACACATGCCAGTAGGGTGATTGGGGGTGGGGGGTTATGTGACATTATTGATTCATGCTTTGTTTTTTGTTGATTCAACTTTTATATCCTTTTCTGAAAAGTGCTGCTAAAGCAGCTTAAAATTGTGATATTTAACTTCCTGCAGTACATTTGAATTCTGATCCCATTTTGCGAAGTGCTTGTAACCCCTTTTTATTTTGTTATACCTGCAAACTTAATAAATCAAACTTGCCAGTTAAATCATGCAAGTAAGCTATATTAAGATTGGGCTTAATATACTGAGTTTGTAATTCTGAGGTCTGCTCTACAGACAGCTGCTTTATAGTAGCTCTAGACCGTATTTTCATAAGCATAACTTGCTTATGAAAAGTTCATGCAACAATCAGTCTTACTAGATGTACAGGATGCACTGCTGCTTTGTAATACATGCCTGTAAAGAGGAAACTAGATTGATCAAATGCATTTTGTTCTTAGGTAGTATAAATTTGGGATCTTAAATCTGCTATCTTGTTGTAGTTTCTTATAAATAATTTAACTTGCTGTAATGTATTTTGGGGAAGTGGATCTTAAATGGACTGATCTATAATTCCCAGTTTTTCTTTCCTCACTTTTTGAAGCTCAGTAGCAATTATTGCAATTTCCTAAAATTGCATTTTCTGAGTAGCTGTGGTTTTAGTCGTTGGTGGCAAAAAGCATTGAGCACAGCCAGTTTGGAAACATTTTAACATTCAAAGGAGTCTAGAACCTGTTCTTTCCCTTTGTTGCTGATGCCTTAGTATTCATGTAATCATTTATCATTTTGTGACTCTCTGATCAAAAAGGACATTTAAACTGCAGCCTCCTCAGCACTATCTATTGTGAGCTTTCCCCCCTTGTTGCAGAACAAAGGAACTTTTCTAAGGTGGAGTGAAAAAGGGGAGAAACTTCCTGTTACTGCAGGTGTGTTTATGGAAGTACTTTGTATTTGTTATGGTCTCTTGTCAAAGGACAAACTATTGGATGTTTCTTGTTTTTGTCCCTACACAGATGCACTCTTCCTTTCCTCTCCTACTTAGTTATTTGACCTAGTTCCCGTTTTTTGCTTCTCTTGTCTGTGGCTGGTAATAAGTATTGATTCAGAAACAAAACATGGTTTGTTGTTGGTACTTTGTGTTTTTTTTTTTCTTGGCCTATAAAACCCTAAGTGATTCTGGACCGTCTAGTTACCTGAGTCTGTTTTCCCGTGCAGTACTGCCCGAGTGGAGTAATGAGATTCTCTTCTGCTGAGATTTAAAGTCAGTACTGGCAAGTGTTGATTGATAGCCCTGGCAGTATTTTCCTTTTTCTTTTTAGTTCAGCTGGGAGAAAAGAAAAAAAAAAAGCTGAGGTGGAATTTCTTTTGCTGTTTCGAAAAACAGTACTGAATTTTTGTTGACTTTAGATAAGCGTAGAATTTACTGCAGGCATGCATATTGCTGTGGCTAATTGTCTAAGTTTCATAGTACTAGTTTTCATGTCTAAGTGTGGTTATATATAATGTTTCCAGGACAGTATTAAGTCTTCAAGACTATTTAGTACAAATTGCTTATTGTCTTATGTCTGAAAAGGTCACCTAATAAGTGATGCTAGTGAAACGTAAGTAAGTGGTAATTTCCCAGATACATCACTTGAATGAAAGGAGTGGTTTGAAATACAGTAAGTTCTGGATGAAATACTTGGCCTTTTTCTGTAAATAATTTTATATGAATTCTTATTGCTTGAACAGTGCTGTTTGTCTTATTCTGCTTGCAGATATGGATTATATAGTTCGCCGTTTGATCCAGTTCTCTTTGATTTGGAAATAAGTGGCTCTTCATGTAAAAATGTCTACAACAGCAGCATTGGAGTCCAGTCAGATGAAATTGATTTGTCTGATGTTCTGTCAGGTATGTGTGTTTAACCGGCTGGGGGAGAACTGGTAAGTCTCTCTGTTGTACGGTTTGCCTTTAGTTAAGACACCGTTTCATACTTCCCATCTGTTTTATAGCTTTACATAATGAAATTCAAGAAGATTAAGATTCTCTTGCTTGGTGAGATCCATTACATTTCCTGTGGCCCTTAGGGCAAGAAAAAAAGCCTTTTCCTGGAATTTATACTTTTCTTATCCTGTGAAAGATCTAGGAAAAGGGTAGAGATTAAACAAAGGCCACTGTTGTTCAGTAGGTCAAAGTCATCTGTCACTTCCATTGAGCAGCTTCCCTAAGATAGCTGTTATTACTCATTTAGAGTAGCATCCATCTCATAAGTAGAAAAAACTAAGTGGATTTTTCTGAGCTTGGGAAGCTGCCATGTGGCACGCTCCTGCTTAGAGATTATAGATGTATTTGTATCTGTCCTCAGGTCAGTTCAGAAGTGAGTCTTTAGGCTGTGGAATGTCCTAGGAATGAGACAATTTTTACTGTTAGGAAATTCTTCCTTTCATAGCAAGCATGTTCATCAATCACAGTGATTCGTTTCCTTTTTTTATATGCTTTTGTCCATCACCTTGCCTTCTCTCCTCTGCCCCCATGTGACATGATGTCATGGTTAATGTAATGAGTAATAGTGTAGTTTTGATACTAAATTATTATATGATCTTTGTCAGCCTGTGTTTTTCCTTCTTTTCCAGGAATGTCAATATATTATTGCAACTTAGCTTTTTGATAGCACAATTCATAATGAAGTGTAAGAATAGAGCATCTGTATGTAATCTATTTCTGGAATTAAGGCAGTTATATTTTGCATTATGCTTCTACTATCATTTGATAGTTTGGCTTAAGAAACTCTATTGAGAATTGGCAGCATCACCCATTTTAAAATATGCTTCCATTTAAATTGTAGATGCGATAATGTTAGGGTGTTTCTTCCACAACACGAAGTAAAAAAATATTTGGATTATATTTAGTTGACCCTTTCAGTTCTTCATGACTGAAATGTTGCTATCAAGAAAACATTAGATGATAGAGAGGTATTTATTTCTCTTGCAGGAAATGGGAAAATAAGTAGCTGTGCAGCTGCTGAAGGTAGCTTTACCTCCCTTACTGGACTTCTGGAAGTTGAACCTCTGCACTTTACCTGTGTTTCAACGAGTGATGGAACTAGAATAGAAAGGGACGATGCAAGTACGTTTACTGGTATATACAACTTTTTATTATTTCTACTTAGTGTAAGTCCACAATACACTGTTTTCAATTGGATGTAATGAGCACTATTTTACATACAGATTGTCAATAGTTTTATAAATGTTGAAATTTTTAAAAAATAATAACTAAATGTCCAGTTAAACTTCTTTTGGAGCATAACAAAAACTGAATTTCAAATTTAAATGTATGAATTTATTCCTATCACCTATTTATTCCTGTTGTGAATATAATACCTAGGCTGCATGTTTTCCTTTCAGCCTTATGTGGCAAAAGTATTTTAGGGCAGTAGGTTCTTCTGTAATGGAAAAGTTGCGTGTATGTTGTGTGTGTATAGTCCATAAACTGACACTGTGTAATTCAAGATGTTACTTCATAGTGAGAGCTGAATAAAATTAGATATTTCTCTTGATTTTACACTGCTCTTAACAATTACTAAGGAATTAAATAAAAGGTGTTTTTTCATTTCTTTTCTACATACATGGCTTTGGTTTTTTTGTGTTTTGTTTGGTTTTGTTTTATGCCAGTGAGTACTTTTGGGGTTACCCCAGCAGTTGGTGGCCTCTCATCTGGAACGGCTGGGGAAGCTTCGACAGCGCTGAGTTCAGCAGCCCAGGTAGCTTTGCAGTCTCTCTCTCATGCAATGGCCTCAGCCGAGCAACAGCTCCAGGTGCTGCAAGAGAAACAGCAGCAGCTTTTGAAGCTTCAGCAACAGGTTGGAGGCTATTTGGCTATTTTTTCATGCTGTCTCTAAACTTCAAAAGCTGAGAAAGTAGTTGCACAGAGCTAGTTACCTTTTTTATTATTATTATTTATTCTTTCCCTCTCCCCTTCCATTTTGATAGTGTATTTGTGGAAGGAACAGCTCTGAACTGAGAATCACTCCTCTTAAGCAAAATGCCAAGAGTGTCTCCTATGCCATTTTGGTCTTTAAAAATTGATTTTTTGTGTATTTTGAGGGTGAATGGGGTGTTTGATAGCCATCCATATGAACTGCGACTTAGTTTTGATAACAGTCTGTGAAACTGAGAAACCCCACTGAAATAAAGAGGGTAGTTGGTGATACAGGGAACTACCCGGTTATAAAGCCATTGTCAGTATGTGGCTTGACTGTGTTGGCTCTGAAGTCCGAAGTCTTGCTGTGTTGCACAGTCATAGGGTTTTAATTATTTTTTGATTACTCCAGTTAATTACTTAATTACGCATGTTCAACAGCAAGTGAGGTCAAATTGAATACAGTTTCATTTTCAGTTTATGATACATTCTGACATACCCATCCCTGTTCAGGATAGCTTGCATTTATTAAATCTAGTTTATAATGAACGCTGAACTTTGTAGTTCAACATTACTGTATTCGTAGCGGTATTATTCTCTGCTACATTCACTGCTTTCATTTTCCCCACAGAAGGCTAAGCTGGAAGCAAAACTACATCAGACAACAGCGGCGGCTGCAGCAGCAGCAGCAGCAGCAGCAGTTGGTCCTGTTCACAACTCTGTGCCTTCTAATCCAGTTGCAGCCCCAGGGTTCTTCATTCATCCTTCGGATGTCATTCCACCCACACCAAAAACAACTCCTTTGTTCATGACTCCACCTTTGACTCCACCTAATGAGGCAGTTTCTGCAGTTATCAATGCAGAGCTTGCTCAGCTTTTCCCTGGTTCAGTCATTGATCCCCCAACTGTTAATCTTGCTGCGCATAACAAAAGTGCAAGCAAGTCCAGAACGGTAATTATTATTGTCTTTATAGAAATGAGATGCTGTATGCCTTATCAGGATCTAATTTGTACTTGCCTACTAGTAAATATCTATTCATTTAGGTGAGATGTGAAAATTATCACTGATTTTTAGGCCATATGAAAAGATTTTATGAAAGTGAGGTAAGGTTATTATAATACCTCAAATTTTCATATGTTGGAGCTAGTTTTACTGTGTAAATAGTTATTAAACCTTTGAACCTGGCAGGTAATATTTTTTGATGGCTCATGCTCAAATCAAAATGTAGTGCGGGTGTTGTCAGAAATTGTAAATCTTTAAATCACAAGAGGTAGATTGATTTTCTTATCATATTTTGTAAAGAACAGCTTATTATAAATACATAGATTTTAATGACTTAATTTTACTGATGTTTTTCCCCTCCTCAGAATCCACTTGGATCTGGTCTTGCTCTTGCAATATCTCATGCTTCACACTTTCTTCAACCCCCACCTCATCAGTCAATTATTATAGAGCGAATGCACTCAGGTAAAACCAGAATTCCTAATAATAATTTTGGTAAAGATTTTCTAATAAAGAAGTTGAACTTTTTCCAGGGTCTTAAGTCAGCCGCTTAGCTGCAGTCTCACTTGGCTTTATAAAGAAAGGTTATTTCTGAGTTTACATTTCCATTGTGTCAGAAGGTTTAAGCCCCAGCATTCAGTGAGGTTTATCAGGGTAAAAATCCTTGGGGGGGGAGGGGGGGGAACTGGTATGTTGGGTCTCCAGACAGAGTAACAGCTCTTAAGTAATGCATACAAGGCATAACAAATTAAGTTGAATCCAAAATTTTCTTTTCAAAGGGTGTGAGCTGTAGTCTGCTGTAGAGCAGAGGACCAGCGCTGTGCTTCTCAGATATTTGGCTGCTTTGTGTTGCTTGATAATATTAGACCTGTGGCTCAGAACAATTTCTGTGAGCTTGAAAGTTGTAGTGAGACTCTCCGAGATTGTGCAGCTACGTTGAACCTCAACTATAGGCCTTTTGAACAATATAGAAACAATAGATTTGTTGTTTGAGGAATTCCATCTCTTGGTTGATTAGCTTGTGCTGATATTCTAGGTAATCCTACATTTTCTTCATAGGAGCAAGAAGATTTGTCACCTTAGATTTTGGAAGACCTATATTGCTGACAGATGTATTGATTCCTACTTGTGGCGATTTGGCTTCTTTGTCAATTGACATCTGGACTTTAGGAGAAGAGGTGGATGGAAGGCGACTGGTAGTGGCTACTGACATTAGCACACATTCACTTATCTTGCATGATTTGTTGCCACCCCCAGTTTGCAGGTTCATGAAGGTAAAAAGGAGAAAGACAACATACTCTCTCTTCTAAACTCTTGACCTTTATTAGTGTGTAAACTTCCTGTTAAACTCTCTTCAGATCAAATTTTACTTGGCTATAAATTTTTTTCTATGAATTCTTGACTTGGTTTTTGTCTTGTCTGTTTTGATACAATCTTGTTACAGTGAAGGCTCTGTTCTCTTTCAGATCACTGTTATTGGTCGATATGGTAGTACAAATGCCAGAGCAAAAATCCCATTAGGATTTTACTATGGTCATACCTACATCTTGCCCTTTGAAAATGAGCTGAAACTAATGCATGATCCCCTCAGAGGAGAAGGTGAAGCTGCAAATCAGCCAGAAATCGACCAACATTTGGCGATGATGGTTGCATTGCAAGAAGACATACAATGCAGGTTAGAAGAAAATAGACATATTTACTAATTATTTTAACTTAAAACACTGGAATATCATGACGTTACGGATTTTTTATTTTTTTATTCACTTGATGGTCTTCAGACCAAAGAAAACTCTGCCTGAGTGTTAGAGCTGTTACAGTGAATATAGCAATAACCAAAACTACACTGTACAATTTCAATATTTGTCCTTAACGATGCATGCAAAAGGGACCAGAATTCGTATTCTGGCAGTGTGAGCATCAAGTGTATTGCTGTTTGCTAATATCTGTTGAACCGTGTACTGGAATATTTCTCTCTAGGTACAATTTGGCCTGTCATCGGTTGGAAATCCTTCTGCAAAGCATTGACCTTCCGCCACTCAATAGTGCTAACAATGCCCAGTACTTTTTACGAAAGCCAGACAAGGCAGTAGAAGAAGATAGCAGGGTATTTTCTGCTTACCAAGACTGCATTCAACTACAGCTTCAACTCAATTTGGCTCACCATGCTGTTCAGAGGCTCAAAGTAGCTTTAGGTGCAAGCAGGAAAACACTGAAGGAGCAACCTGATCCAAAAGAGTTGATTCAGATGTCATCCACAGAACAGTTACGCACCATCATTAGATACTTACTGGATACTTTGCTTAGTTTGCTTCATTCTTCCAATGGTTAGTATTTTTTTTAGGTTTTGTTATTTTTGTCGTGTTTGTGGAAACATTTCGGAAGTGTTTCTCTTTCTTGATTTGTACTTTCCCACTATAAGGCTTAAAATTTATATACTTATAAACTTATAAACTGTATTTAGATATGTCTTACTACAATTTTAATTTCAGGTAACATGTAGTGTACAGTTGCACCAAGTGGACCAAGCTGACCTAACAACTTCTTGCTGCCAAAAAGGATAGGAAAGGGAGCTGTTGACCTTCTCACTTCCCCTGCTCTTCCCTTTCTGCTAGTCCTGGCTGCACGTTTCTGTGTTCAGATACTGCTCTGATCCTTCTGTGAACTGATTTTGTTCATTGAAGTAGCAAATGGCTACCCAGGCAGAATACCCATGCTGTTTTCATGGATCGAATGAGCTCCTGGAAGGATCTGTGAACATTGTGGCCGGTGCAACACTGGGGACAGATTAGGCAGTTAGAAGTGGGAAGGGGAAACGGGGATGAGTTATGTGGAAAACGGTCATAAAATCACTATTTCTGCTCAGCCCATGATTTTTAATATTCAATAAGGACTTTTACTTCCTAAACTTCTCACTGAAAGCGTTCTTGGAGAATCAAAATTGAAAGGCCTGATTAGGAGTGGTTGGTTTTTCTTTTTAAAAAAGTGGGAACGTTGTTCTATTGATAGGTACATCTGTCGTGTAATTTTCTATGCCAGTTTGTTCTTAAGCATAATAGCTTGGTGTTTTGGCTTTGTATTTCCATGGGGGCATTTGATTCGCTGATGTGAAGTTGATTTTATTTTGACCTCTTTGGCCTGGTCTTTTTGGGTTACCTGCAAAATACCATCTGTCTGTCTTCCTACGTGTTTCCCCTCTCCCCACCTCCACAGTGTCAATTAGTCTGATCATAATAGTTAAAAGGTTCCTACAAACTTTTTCCTCCTATGCCTTCAAGCCATCATGGCTAAAATAGCTTTGTACTCTCTCCTGAAACATAGTTTTGTGTTCCCCTTTCTTAAAAGGGCACTCTGTTCCTGTGGTTCTGCAAAGTACTTTTCATGCTCAAGCTTGTGAAGAATTGTTTAAACACCTATGTATAAGTGGAACTCCAAAGATACGATTGCATACTGGCCTTCTGCTTGTTCAGCTGTGTGGAGGAGAAAGATGGTGGGGCCAGTTTCTTTCAAACGTACTGCAGGAATTGTACAATTCGGAGCAACTTCTCATATTCCCACAAGACAGGTAAGGTGCAAGTCTATATTGTATATTATTATCTGTGCATCACTTTTAAATAAATCCATGGTTCATAACATCTGGATTGATGAAAAAATATGACAATGGTGCTCATTTGTCTGTTACACTGATTTAAGAACTAACTCCAAAATAACAATGCAGATGTTAAATGTCTGATTACAGTTGTTTCATCATTTGTTGCTATGACTGCAATAAGCTGCAGTTTCTCCTTACTCAAAGGGATTGGACAGAGATTTCTGGGGAATATTGCTGCTGTTTGCATACCTAGCGGGACTGCTCTCCAGTAATAGAAATCGCCTTCTCCTTTATCAGGATAAATGCGCCCTCATCACAGAGCTGCTGTTTTAGTGCTTTTGGAAGTAGGAATGAGACTGAAAGCACAGTGTTAGTATTTAAAACAAAAGCCTTCTCTAAGACCAAACAAACAACTGTAGAGCTGAGAATTAAACGTTAGATGTGGTGGTCATTTCAGATTGTTGATTGAGGTCTTTAAAAGAAAGTGATAAACATGTTTAGAATATCAGTCAGATGTATTTGCTGTTCTGTAACATTCTGCCTTCTTTGGGTTGTCATATTTATGTTTTTATACTTTTTATAAATGGATTAATTTAAGGATGTAAGAATATTGGATTTAATTCTGTACTTCTGTTATTCAGCCTATTGTATGTAGTAAAACGGATAAGATCTTGTTTCAGAAGATGTACAAAGTGGAACAGAACAAGTAACTACTGACCTCTTGAGGGTAAAAGACTGAGCAACCTAAAATACCACATTATCCTTATGACAATAGAATTTGAAATCCAGTTAACTTGCTGGCCTACAGTGCTGCTTTCTTTAGCAATATGTGTCTCAGAGGAGAGCCTAGGGGAACATTATTCCATAAGGGGTATTTCAGAATATCACTGAATCAGGAAAAAATAAAATTAATTCTTAAATACTGAAATTTTATTTTTAGGGTCTTCATGTTGCTTTCTTGCATTGGCCAAAGATCACTTAGCAACAGTGGCGTTTTAGAAAGTTTACTTAATCTCCTGGATAACCTGCTGTCACCACTGCAACCTCATTTACCTGTGCACAGAAGAACTGAAGGTAGCCCTCTAATTTGGAAGCTATGCTTTCCTATTCATTATAGCTAGAAAATTAAGAGACTAGCTCATAATTTTCAGTGTATTAAAACAAGAACATGCTTTTGTTTATTGTATTTTCAACACACAATTGTCTTTTAAAACATGCTGAAATTCCTTGTTTTTTAGGTGCTAAAAGTGAGTTATTTATTTTTCTCCTGTTTAAACTTGAGCAAAATCTGTTTGGTTACTTCTAACTCAGCTAGGAGGCTTTCAAATTTTAGTGAAATGGGGGAAAGGAAATCCAGTGTGTGGACAGCTCTGCTGAATTTGGAATTTAGTACCTTTTTTTTGTTCATGAGATCCGTTCTAAGTTACAAGCATTTGAAGTGGAATGCAGCTCCTGAAGAAAAGCTTATTAAGTGTATTCTTAAGCTTTTTGCAAACTACTAGGGTGTTTTGGGGTGTTTTTTTGTGTTTTTTGTTTGTTTGTTTGTTTGTAATCACAAGGATTTTACATCTTGACTCTACCAAAAGAATACTGAAATTATATTCTGCAGACTTGATTTTTTTTTTTTTTTTTGTGTTTTCTTAACTGTCCTAAGTTTGAAGAAAATGCTTGATTTCAAAAACATCAAACTCTAGGCTACTGCATAACCTGAAAGCAGCGCATTATAGAAGATATGTCTTTTAAAAGTCTCGGAGTTGTGAAGTTGGTAAATGCTAACTGAGACTCTGTCCTTACTTTTTACCCTGTCTCCTGATGCAAACAAGACTACAATGGATGTCAGAAGCTGTCCTATTGCTCCCCTGTGGTCTGCCATGTATTTTCTCTCTCTTGGCCATATCCTGCTATAGTCTCTGACTAGTTTGAAACAAATCCAAGCTTCCATCTCCTCTACCTCTGTTTGCACTCTCCCCACAGCTGTCAATTCCTTTCATAGCTCTTGCCTTACTAGTTGTCCTCACGGAGGACTTTAGGAAGCAGGAGAAGTAACTGATACTTCAGAGCTTTATTTGCTGGTCTTCCAGCTTCCTTTCTCCTGGACAGTACAGGTGAGTACTAGGGCATTATTATGTGTGATGGAAGCATCAGGTATGGCAGAAGAAATTTCTATTTGAGAGCTACCAAGCATAACTAAGGGTCAAAGGGGTGAAAAATTACTAGGGCAAAAAGTCAAAAAACAAAGGACAATCAGAAAAAGAGGTGAGTGTTGTGGGTAGAGAGAATTTATAACATTGGAGGCAGAGGGGAAGAAAGGAATAAGCAAAGACTGTTGGGGGGAAGGAGAGAGGAGTTAAAATTCTGGATAAACACAAGAGTTTTAAGAGACAGAAGGAAAAAAATTGCAGTTGTTTAAATAGAAATATAAAAGGGTATATAATTCATTCTGCAGCAGACTCCTTTCTTTTTATTCTGCACACCACGGTGGTCATCACTAAAGAGATCCATTTCTCTTCTTGCCATTTAGTCTGCATTTTCTGTTCAGGTCTTGTTATTGGGATGCCTCCTGTTCCTCTGCCTGCTTGAGGTGGACTGTTTTCTTACCGCTATTAAGGATCCTAGAGTAAAAACTCAGGGCATAGGTCCTATTGCTTAGGCTGCAAAGAGCTAGATGTGACTGGACAAGTAGTTTCTGTGCCTTGGCCTTCTTGTTTGATCCAGAAATAATGATAGTTTGAGTTGACTAAAGCTTTTTTGAGATCAGTGCATGGAAAATGTGATATAATTAGATGTGGCTCAGCAGTATGCACAGATATGAAAACGTATATATAACCTGTAGTATTAATAACTTTGCTCTACTGGTATTATGTAAAAGTATGCAGTTTGTGCAGTGACAGTGATCAAGGGGTCATTCGTTGTAGGTTTCTGGTCATTATTGAATGAGTTCACTTTAGAACTATTCATTTAGATTTACTCATGCACACAAAAATTTATCTTGCCTGATGTATAATCTGTTTTTTCCTATCTGCCTGTGCAGAAATATATACATTTAATGTGTGAGACAAATAAGCAATAGCTAGTTATTATTGCCACCAGCCTATTTCATCTAGTTTGAACTCAGTCTTGGCTTTCCCATATTTGATTAAGATGGCTGCCTGAAAATAAACTAAAAAGGAATAAAAATGAAACTAGTTGGGTGCGAGGGTATAACTGTCTTATGGGATTTTATGTGACTGTCTCATGAGAGCCTTGGTTGATGGAGGAATTTCACACTGTGGAATTTGAATCATCTAATTTATATGCTTTAATGCAGGCACCTGTCATTCTCCGTTTGCATCAAGGGAGTTTAGTCTTATAATTTTAGATTTCTTTTTTTAATTGCCATTTAATTTCTAGCTTTAGCAGTAGAGGGGAAGTTTTTGACTTCTCTCTCCATCTGACTAGAATTGTGACTTTTGCACTTTAATTCTACAGCAAATGTTTGATTTCTTCCCTCATTCATGACTACTCAGATTCTTATGCTTATGGAAAAAAAAAAAACAGAAATCTTTGTGGCTCAATAAAGTGTGTTTTGTATAATGCCTTTTTATGATTTCTTTAAAAAGTATCTTGTTACGGCTTCAAAACTTTATTAAGGCACTCAAATCTATTTCTTTTTAAGGAGTATTAGACATTCCCATGATCAGCTGGGTTGTAATGCTGGTATCCAGACTGCTGGATTATGTAGCTACTGTTGAAGATGAAGCAGCCACAGCCAAGAAACCTTTGAATGGAAAAGAAAGGGAACGATTTCTGACAGGTATGTACTGCTTGTTTTCAAGTACATGTCAAAACTTGGTTGTTGTGGGTATAGGTTTTAGAGCTGTTCAAATTTTTTTAAAATATAGTATTTTCAATTCACTTAAAATTGAAATTTTAGAAACAGATGTTTTGATCACTTTATTTGCACCCCTATATCTGCTTCTTTACCTTCCCTTTCCCACAGAAACATGGTATATAGATAGATAGATCTGTGTATGGGTGTGTGTGTGTGTATATTTTTATATACATATATATATTTGTGTGTGTGTATATGTATATACACACATATCTGTTTGTCTCTCTTCCCACCCCCCACTCCCCCAAGTGATAGATTAAAAACTTGGTTTTATTTTCTAAAATATAATATGCTGTTACTTGGACTTGAGAGAATATCATATTGCGGCAGTTTATATTGTGAGAATGAGCAACGGTATGACTTGACACATGTTTTGGTATTTGCTGTGGTATCTGTATCCAGTATATAAGAATATGTTTTAAGTGTTTTTTTGGTTTTTTTTGTTAATATTTAAGTGGATTAGCTATGGTTTTCTTCGAATAGCTTACCTAAAAAAATGAAAAGTGGAAAGCTTTCATGTTTTGGAGGCTGTTCAGGCATTTTTAGTTAGGGCAGTCTTGCTTTACCCCCTTATATATTTTAAAAAGAATGAAAACAGGATAATGCCACTGCCTTTTAAAATTCCTAGGAGTATTACCATCACTAGGGATAGTTGCATGACACTAACAGAATTATTTTGCTTGTTTCTTTAGTGTTTAGTGTATGGAGATTTTAACCATTATTGCATTGTAAATGTTTTTTTTTCTCTGGAGTTAAGCAAGGCTTAATAAGATGGATTAATATCTACTTTTTTTTTTTTTTTTCCTATTTCCATTAGGAAACCAGTGGAGTTTTATTAATAACAGCCTTCACACTCAGAGTCTGAGCAGATCTACTAAGGGCAACAGTAGCCTAGACAGACTATATTCCAGAAAGATCAGAAAACAGCTTGTTCATCATAAACAGGTGACTTCCAGCATGATACTGGCTGTTTTCACAGAAGATACTTTATAGTATATCTCATTTCTTGAAAAAACAGCTTTGGCCTTGGGACTCATTCAACCTTGCTTTTGCATAGGTCTGGTTCTGTAGCTAAAGGCTGCCTATCTTCTTTGACATTTGTCTCAAACTGTGGGGCATGGGATCTGCTGGAAGAACAAATCCTGGAGTGTACTGTTGCTCTCTGTGGCCCATATTTGATAATAAATATAATTAACTTTCTAGATAAATCTGGGTACATGTGAGTGCACGCTCCTAGAGGGATGACCAGCTGAGATTTAACAGTTGATAATTCTTAAGATACTAAATTTTCATTTCTGAATACAACCATGCAGGTTTTATGACCCTGGTCACATTATGTCTTGAGCTGATTTTAAAATACTGTTTTTTCTTAAACGTCATCTGTTCTGAGTCTACCAGTGGCCCCTGAAGGTATCTCAGTTGAAGTTGTGTATAAGCTATATTAGAAAAGTTCAAGTTACAGTTTGAACTGAAGATTACTATCATATGTAAACACTGATCCTTTTAACATCTTATTGCTTAAATTTTCATTTTTTCCTATTAACATTTTCTTTTAGCAACTTAACTTATTAAAAGCAAAGCAGAAGGCTTTGGTGGAACAGATGGAAAAAGAGAAAATACAAAGCAACAAAGGATCATCATACAAACTTTTAGTAGAACAGGCAAAACTAAAGCAGGCTACTTCAAAGGTATGATGCTCTGAAACTGTAACTGACTTCTTGCCCTTTGTGTGAAAAGACCTGTTCCTGCAAAGTCATTTTTGTCCTAGGTTGATCTTATTTAAAAAAGGTGTTTCATCCTGGCTGTTATCAAGGATATTTTGTTTGCTGAATACAGCCGCAATTTGGAAGTGTCTTGCACTGGGAAAAATAGTTTATCTTCTACAGAGACTTTTTAGGTGATCCTAGCCAAAATCACTAGCAATCCTGTAGCTTTGGGAATGCCAGTCATATATTTAAACTTTTGCATAACATATACAAATAAAAAATGTAAGATAGTATTTTAGATGGCTAACTTCTATGCATGAGATTCTTCTGGATGCTGTCCTGGTTGAGAAGCCAGAAGTTAATTATCACAGCAGACTGTCTCCCCAAATCAAGAAATACTACTGAGAATATTTTCTGAGCTTTCTCAGAAGCTTCTTAGCTTTCCAAAAAAACACGTATCACATAAATTGTGGCATCTTTTAGTAAGCCCCAGATACTGGGAGTGAATATGCTGGTGAAGGCATGATTTTCGTTATGAAACGAAGTGTTGAAATTTAGGGATCTCTGGAGATGGCAACGTGGACTTTGCAGGGAACACAGAAAAGGTGCAATTCCTTTTAGCTACCAGATTTGAGTATCTCTTTAAACATTTACTATGTGATTCCAGAAGTACTGCTGTCTGTTAGGGTGACTGAAAGTAGGACTGCAGAAGAAGATTATAGAATATTGGACCTTCAAGGC
The DNA here is from genome assembly GCF_036417845.1 of Apteryx mantelli. Lineage (NCBI taxonomy): Eukaryota > Metazoa > Chordata > Aves > Apterygiformes > Apterygidae > Apteryx > Apteryx mantelli. The sequence goes on along the minus strand of NC_089980.1, from coordinate 45,899,833 downwards.
ATTCTAAACAGAAATCTTATAACAACTTATGATAATTTTGCTGCTCCAGCCCACCCCCCGTAGGGTTAAACATCAGCATATTTTAGTAAGCCCTACATTTTCACTAACTCTGCTTGTCATGAGCTGTTCTTTCCTGTGCTATCTTCTGCTCTATTCCAACAGATTTTATCAGTGCCCCCCTTGAAATACCTTTTAATGACTCGCTGGCTGAAATATGCTGTCAAGTTAAGCTATATAGGTTCACTTTACAGCAGCCATGTTGCATTCAAAAAAGCATGTTAAGCTAAGGAGTCTTCCACCTGAAATATCTTAACAGCTAGCTGTGGTTTTACTGTACACTTGATAAATTGCATTTCATGCAGATTTTACTACTTCACCTACTAATCACTTTCCGTTGTTACAAGCTGTGAGTAACTTAAACATTTGTTCCATTTAGGAAAAAGCTGAGACATTTGTCTTGGTAAATAGCTCTTTCTCTAGTCTACTTCAGTATCTAGTATTTAAGTGAAATTATAAGGGGCATTTGTGTTATCTAATCTTAGACTGCTTGTGTAGTTGATACAGTGAACTGAACTGCTAAATGAGTGCCTTTGGTGGGTTGGAGGATTAAAAGCACCTACTTTTCTCCACTGGGTTTGTAGACCCTATGTCAAGAAGGTGGTAGTTTAGGATTTGGGGTATCGGAATGGCTCAGTTTGCAGTGGCTGATGGGTACTTTATAATTTGTAAGTGTTAAGGATTATAGCTCTAGAGTATCAATTACTGTGGAATACAGCATGAGCTCTTTGTCATCTTTGATTCTGAAGTTTGACTTAAAGTTGTCTGCCTAAGGGTATAGAAGAACTTTTGTTTACAAGCTTTAAACTGATTTTAGAAAGTGCTGATGATTACTAACTGAGAAGTCAGCATCCTTGTAAGGGTAAATTTCCATTTTAGCTATTTCTGTATGCAGCTGGATTCATGGTAGCCCTCACTCTATATGCAGGTCTAGAAATATGAAAAAAAACCCTCCTAAAATGTGTACTCCTTATATTTTTTATGGCAAACAAAGGCTTTATTGGCACTTATTGTAAGGAACAGAATAACTTGGTTCTGACTCTGTCACTTGACATGTTATGCTGCCAAACCAAATTTGTGCCAGTAAAACCTTAATTCTATTCCAAATTCTCATGTATTCTCAGACTCTCCTTTCCTTTCCGAAGTTTTATGGCTACTGTTGTTGCCTCACATTTTCACTGGGGAAAGGTCCAGAGCTTATTTTTAAAATGTGTAACCATTAATTTAATAATTTCTGCAGCACTTCAAGGACTTAATACGCTTACGTCGGACTGCAGAATGGCCTCGTTCTACGTTAGATACAGAAGTATCAACAACAAAAGAAACTCCAGAAATTGAACCACTTCCATTTACACTGGCACATGAACGTTGTATTTCTGTAGTGCAGAAGCTGGCACTCTTTCTCTTGTCAATGGACTTTACTTGTCATGCAGATTTACTTCTGTTTGTTTGTAAGGTAAACAGAATACGGAGCCTCTTTCTATGCTTGCAATGGAGACCACATGAAATTAGCTTTCTGATTGATTTTTGCTTGTGTGGTAAAAAAATTATCTGTAGCATTAACATTTTTAATAATTTCTAGTGATACTGTTTTCTGATCTGTCAGCTGTTGGGTACCTTGTAATGATATGATGGCTTCAAAATTATCTAGAAAAAGTAGCTTTTCATGTAGGGACATTTGTATGGTTCTAAAATTATTTACATTAGTCAGTTCTTCAGATTTTGGTATTCAGAAAGCTGATTTGACCTCTTCAAGCAAAGTAAATCAGAAAATTGAAGTGGAATTTTGAAATCTAAATGCTATTAGCGAGGTTTTTCTGAATGTGGTGTTCAGATTCTGTCTTGTTTTCCCCCCTCTTCATCCTCAAGAAGAAAAGTTAGAGCTGAAGCTGTAATTTATCTCCTGCTGTCTTTTAGAAGATTAAGCATACAGGAGTTTAGGCGTTCTGTAATTTGAAAAACAAAGACTTAGTGGGAATACCAGGTAACAGGCTATTGTTGCAGGATAAATTTCCTGCTGAAAAAGCTAAAGAAACCTTAAAAAAGAAAATAAGGCTGTTCTATAGCTCGGTCTTTAGAAAACCTTACAGTTAAAAGGCAACTGACTTTGGATCACAAGTCCAAAGCTAAGAAACATAAACTTGTTCTCCATCTATCTTGAATCTAAGAGAAGGAGGATGTTGGCTGAATAAGTAAAAGTCAAATCTGCTTTCCACCGTTTTTTCTTCATAGGAACCATTACAGGGGAATCAAAACTCTTTTCCAGCCTCTCAGCAAACCCTGCTACTGCACTGGGGAACAGTTCCCCTGTTCAGAGTGTCTCTTACAGATGAACAGGTGTCTTGGTCAGCATTTTGTCCTCTTCTGTTGTCAAACTGGAGGTCTCTGCAGATGACTGTTGAGGCTGAACTCCAATCTATAGATGACCTGACAAAAATTAGGTTCTTACATCAAAGCAAGAAAATGTTGTTGTGGTCAGTTAAATCTGTCACACTGTAGACCCACTTAAATCCCATAGCTGCATAACACTTCATCTGTTCTGTAAGTGGAATGGAGGATCCCTTTTTCTAGAGTCGGAACTGTATCTGAAATATATTGTGTTTACTGCTTAGTGCTGTAAGTGTCAAGATTTGAAATTGTCCAAATGTGCTATGACTGGATGGGTTAGATATTGCACCTAGAGAAGGAATGGCGTTGAAAGAACTTGAAGTTACACCTAGCTCCATCATATTTGATGGCTATAGTTGATAAACCTGTTCAGTATTCCTAACTGCTATATTTTTGGCCATCACTCTTTATCCAGAAGAATCTTGGAACCGATATCTCAAATTAGATCAGCACTACTTATTTTAAAATGAGAACTTTTCTTAATTCATAGTTATTTCTGACTTCCATGTAACTTTGGCCAGTTTATTACAACATCCCAAACTTAATGCATGAGTTCTGAGCATGGACTTTACAGCAAAGCAACTGGTGCTTGATTTATTTTGGGGACAGACTTCTTCCTTGGGCCTATTCCATCCATCCAAAAACTTCTGTGGTTTTTTTTTTTTTTTGTTTTTGTTTTGTTTTGTTTTGTTTTTAATACTATGGATTCTCCTAAGGCTGTTTGTATAGGGTTTTCCTTTTTTTGAGAAGATTCTATTAAGTGTTATTTAGCATTCTCTTAAGAACCGATTTCATGCAGATATGAATATTTGTAGATGATTCATGACCTTAAACATGCTTGATTCACCTCTGACATTTAAGAAATGGAGCAGTGCCTCAGTTAGGTTTTTCCATTCCAAAATTGCTCAATCTTTGAAGACTGCGGTTAAACATAAGGTATTTTTGTAGCATTATGTTTCTGTAAAAACATTCCTGAGATTAGTTTCTAACACGTTTTAAAAAAAGGTTATGTGGAACTAAACAATTTCAGAGAACATAGAGCAAAGTGGTGCTCTTGATGGACAGTGAAAGCAGTCACTGATGCACAGTGAAAAGTCCCCAGCAATAAAGTAGAGAGGTGAATTTCATAGATGAAATGTGGGACTACAGTTTGCCACTTTTCAGGAAGGTTGATGCTTGGATATTTTGTGTTCAGGGTTCTTTTTTGTTTTTGTTGTTTTTGTTTTTTAAACAGTACAGTTTGGTATCTCTAGCTGTTGAGAACTTTGTCTCGATTTTGATGGATTAATTCTTGTGGGGGGTGGAATTCAATGTAGTTATGTATTTCTCTTTTTTTATAGGTACTTGCTAGAATTGCAAATGCTACAAGGCCAACAATACATTTGTGTGAGATTGTGAATGAAACTCAACTGGAAAGATTATTGTTGCTTCTGGTTGGGACCGATTTTAACAGAGGAGACATCTCTTGGGGAGGAGCATGGGCTCAGTATTCTCTGACTTGTATGCTGCAGGATATTTTAGCAGGTTTGTTTGAAGTTCCTATTTTTCACAATGTGTGTTACAATGGAAACTTCTTTCGTTAATGTTTGGGTTTTTTGTTATTACATTAGAGTCTAGTGCTCTGATTAAGTTGGTAAGAAAAATCCTGAAAGGCTTCACAAAGCAAACTGAGATTACTCTGGAGTAAATACAATTTGAAATCTTTGATTATCAGTTAATCCTGAATTAGCAACTTTTGCATCTAAAAGTTAAGAATATTTCAACCCTGTAATAATACAGTAGACCCTGTTTATTTGCAAATTACTTAGAGCTCCTTCCCTTGAAGAAGTATCTCTTAAAGAATTTAGAGTTATGCAAGGAAAACACAGTTGGCCCAGACACTGGGACATTGGTTTGAAACTAGAATACAGTTTGAGCTAGTAATGGAGTTGTCTGCTTAATGTAATGTGTAGGAGAATTGTTGGCACCTATTGCAGCTGAAGCTATGGAAGAAGGTGCTTTGGGAGAAGATGCTGGAGCTTCAGCTGGGGATTCTGATGACTCTCTCCAGCAATCAACAGTTCAATTAGTGGAGACCATAGATGAGCCGTTGACACATGACATCACAGGTAAATGTTTTAATCTGTAGCATATTTCAAATAGAAAGCTGCTATTTTGACAAAACTTTAAAATAATCATATTCTTAAATCATTTTCAAACTTTTTTTTTGTTTAACAGTGTATGTGGTGGAAGAGGTTTTTATGCATATGTATATGTATGTATATAAAAAATACACACACACACAGAGCCAGTTAGGTAATTAAAATTCTATTGCCTTTAGGACGCCATTGCCATATGTACATTATTCCATGTGTCATGCATAGCTGGAGTTCTGGTGTTTTATTATTCATTTTTAAATATGAACATTAGTAATACAAACCGTCCAATTATCAATATTTTAATCAGCAGAATGACTAGTTCATTTTTTTTTTTTTAATCTGATATTTACCCAAGTGAACTTAGCTTGCCAACAGCTTGTAATTCAGTTTTTTTCATTGAGTTCCCTTGATGAGCAAGCATAAAATTTAGGTTTGTTTCTAATGCGATATTGGTTCAGGAACTTGATTGTTACAGTAATGGATAACTTATTGATGTAGAATACTAATATCTGTAATTTATAAACACAGTATTTAATAATACTAACACCTGTACGTTTAAGAAATGTTTGTTTTGAAAGCTTGTTTCAATCTCAGTTTTTTAATAAAATACTACTCTGGTACCAGTTATGCTTTGCCAAGTGAATAGATGTTGAAAGTAGAACTGTATTTTACTCTTCTTAAATGCTTTATACAAGGCAAAAGAAAAACCTAACATGGTGGTTTGGGGAGGTTAGTGTGAGGTATTGAAGGTATGTATGAGTGTTTGAAACTTACTATTTATTTTCTTAAATTTGAAAGTATTTGAGTAGGCACTTTGATAGTACTCACATCTCAGTAAAATCACTGTTGAAGCTTCAGTATTTTTGTTCCTTTTTTTACTTCAGTTCTCAAATCAAGAAAAGGTACTAAATATTACTGATACTGACACACAGTGAGACTTCATTTTGCTGTAGTGTGAAAATTTAAAACCATTGCAGGTTTAGTATGATTTGGAGTGATTTGGGGGTTGTGATAGAAGAGCAAAGATGAGAAAGGTCTGTTTGCTTTTTCAGATTGCCTTTGACTTTAATCCTAGTTAAAAATTAGGCCCACAACTAAGTAGCTAAGTTTTCTTCGTTGCAATTGGCTATGGTCAGAAGAGCGGTTCTGTTCCGTCCTAGACCCATGTTAAAAATGTGGCATACTAATATTCTGCATTCATTGTTTCAATTCAAATATCTGTCTTGGAGAAGACAGCATCATTTTTAACATCAAATATATATGTATTTTTTAAAAAAGTTGAAATACTTTTTCTCTCTTCCTATCTTTTTTTTTTCAAAATCTATCAGAATATCAGTACAGAGTTGTTGGTGATAGGTTAATTTGTTTCTGAAAACATAGACAAAATATGAGCAGTCCTTCTACCTAGTTTTACATGTTATTGTTTAAAAAAAAAAGTATTTTTTCTGATTTAAAAGTCAATTTTTAAAACCTTTTAAAAAGTCAAATTTGATAACATTCATTAACTTTTTCCAAAGAGCTGTAAATATTAAAAGCATTAAAATTATCCAATAAGTATATGATATAACCCTGTTTTATAATTTATACTTGGCAGTATTAAAGCTGTTTTAATCATTCAAAGGTGCTCCACCTCTGTCATCTTTGGAAAAAGACAAAGACATTGACCTGGAATTACTGCAAGACCTGATGGAAGTTGATATTGATCCTTTGGATATTGATTTGGAAAAAGATCCCCTTGCAGCCAAAGTCTTCAAGGTAAGACACGCATGATTTTTCGGGATAACCTTTACATGTGAAACCTTTCTATTTTCCACTTTTAACTAGTGATATTTTATGTCATTAGACCTACTTCTAGCTTTGTGTAAAGATTTTATGTACGACAGGACAGAATGTAAATATGAAATGCGTTCACATCTCAGATGACCACAAAATGTTTTGCTTTTACATGAAGATATCCATATTTTAATGGGAGGTTCCGAGTTTACTCATAATTTAGCACGTAGTAAAGATAACAGAAGCATAAAAGAAAGAAGATCCAGTCTTGTTTATTTTCATTACAAGTAGAGTACCATTTGCTTCTGTGATTGATCTTAGAAATTAATAAAGCTGGTTCTTTCTGTACCTTTTTTTTTTTTTTTTAATGGCAAGGTCATTGGCAGTAGGTTAATGCTTAGACCAGCCTGAGGCTGGGAATGGAAGCAGATAACTTCAAAACTATCTCATCATGGAACAAGGAAAATTATTAGATGCTTTTTTCATATTAAAAGAGAATCTAAACATAATTATATCAGAGGTAGTAAAATTACATTTAGATAGAGTAGTAGTCAAGGTATATTAAAGAACCACAGCTGCTTATAATAAAATGTTGAGCCTCTTTTCTCTATCCATAATAATGAAATACTTATTTGGAGTTTTCCCACTCCTCTCAGTATGGAGTTAAACCTTCAGCCTCATTTAAATTAATCTAAATTAACTTTCTCACCACTTGCTCAGACACTACTGCAATTTTTTCTTTTCTTTCTTTCTTATTCCCTTGTATGTCTTTCCAATAATTACCTATCATGTAAAGATTTCTTTCTTTAAAACTCTCTTGACCAAAATATTCCACTTCTTGCTTAATCTTTGTGATATCAGTGTCTACTTTCTTCCTTCATTCTGCTATCGTCTCATTTGGCGTGACCCTTCATTCTGCTTCTTCCACGGATGTCTTCGTGATCTCATTGCCTGATTGGATGTCCTCGACGAAACGGCCAATAAAAACATCGTTCTTCATCCTCCTTAAGATTTGCTCCTGCTATGCCATTTTTATAAAATGATAATTGATACAGGATCTTGCCATTAGAAATTAGCTAGGCATACATAACTTGCTTTAATATAGTCTTATACTACTGTTTTCTCTCATTCTTGCAGTCCATACGCCCTCTTAGTGTCTTAAATTGAGACACTTGAGCAGAAATTATTCAACTCTTTCTTTTGCAGACCCCAGCACAAATAATCCCTGAGCCTCACTGAGGCCTCAAGGTACTTTAATAGTACAATTATATTAATAATGTAGTATTCTGTCTTCATGAATAACTCCTCAAAATATCTGTGTAATACTCCACTTCCAAATTTATAGTATGGTAAAAATGTGTAAATAAAAACTGACGGTAACATTTTCAAATTGGGTTTTTGAATCTCTGAGACATCTAACTAAGTTGCTGGATTTTGAAAATTACTAAGCCTTCAGTAGTTTACACAGCAACAAAAATTGAAACAAAATTTTCTAAAGGTATTGGATCCAATCTTCTGGTTTTAATTTTTGTAGCTACCATGTTTCTTGTTAGTCATTACAAATTTTATTCTTCTACTTAGGCAGTGTAAAGAATTGCTGAATTTTTTGTTATTGTTTATTTTTGTGTTTGTGTTTGTTTTTTAAGCCTATAAGCAGCACCTGGTATGATTACTGGGGTGCTGATTATGGTACCTACAATTACAATCCTTACATCGGAGGTGTTGGAATTCCTGTTGCAAAACCACCAGTAACTACAGAGAAGAATGGATCACAGACTGTGAGCGTATCAGTCTCCCAAGGTGAGCAGTGTAGTAAAGTTCTGTTTTAGGGTGTCTTTTTTTGTGGTGCTGCATTCCACATATCAGTGCATCAAATTAATGTTAACCATCTCTGTATGCATTAAACGGAAAGAATTAAATTTTATATATGCCACAGTTCTTCTGTGATAAGCAAGAGAATGTTATGCAAGGTTTATATTTAAAATTGAGTCTAACAGCAGAAAAATTTCTCCTTTTCTAATATTTTTAGAATGCACACAGGCATACAGTCAGTTTGTAATCACCTATAAAACAGGAATGATTTAAAAGTTTGGAAGCTCTTATTGGCTGATATTTTGTATAGTTAGCTCTATCCTAAGGAATAAGGTGGCACACTTGTTTAGTTTGCAGGAGTATTTTTGACCTGGGGAGATAGACCTTTCCCCTCCCACATTTCCTTTGGTGAGAAATAGCTTTTAGTCCTTGTTTGAGGGTTATTAGTTTGGGGGGAAAAAAATAGGCTTAAACATAAGCAAATTTAGACATGTGATATTTAAGTAACTATGAAAAGGTATCTGTATGTGTGTTTCAGAAAAAAATTACAATGTTAAACTTAGTATTTTATTAATTATATATTTCAAACCTCAAAGAATCTTATGCTCAAAGTTTCTACATTCTGTTTCCATCACACACACAAGTGAATCTTCCTATCAGTGATACTGAGTGGGTTTTTTTGTTTTTTTTTGTTTTTTTAGTTAGTTTAGTACGGACAGTGTATCTATATTACTTGCAGTTAGAGTAAATAAATATGTCTCTGATATAATTCAGTTTTACTCTGTTTGTTGCCTTGTGTAGCTTTAGATGCACGTCTAGAAGTTGGACTTGAACAGCAGGCTGAGCTGATGCTGAAAATGATGTCCACCCTGGAGGCTGATTCCATCCTACAGGCATTAACAAACACATCTCCTACATGTAACTACATGTTGTCAAATCATTCTCTTCACATAATGACCATGATACTTTGAAATTTGTACTATTTTTTTTCTTCTGCCACTTAACAGCTTAGAAAAAACTGTATTCCACTAGAATTTTATTATGAGACTGAGCTTTAGAAATATTTCTTTATTCAGTTCTTTGAATTGTGTGTTTATATATATATATTTAAGAAATTCTGTGAAACTGGTCAACTATGCTGGATTTCTCTTACAGTACTAATAGTCCTTTGGAGAAATTGTTCTAATTTTCTCATCTAAGTGCAAGTGAAACTTAAATTTCCTATTTTTGTGAGGCCTAATTCTCACCTTGGAAACTGCTTCATACTTGACAGGGAAAAAAATTTGAGTAGTATTTTGAACCCAGCTATCCAGTGAGCTTTGTGTTGTAAAAACACCTGCAATGTTGGCTGACTTTTGAACATATTTTCAGTGGGTTTCAGTGAGTTTCACCACCCATCTTGTTGAAGTGTGCTTCTTTGTAGCTCTCCAGGGTACCTTAATATGCATGCAATTATCTGAATATCTGGTTACCAGTGATGAAGTGGATTTAGTGATATCCTTAGACTTTATTTTCCAGAAGCTTATCATTGACTATGATAGTTTTATTGTAATGCTTAAAAGAGATTTCCCAACCACAGTGTTCAAAAGACTTTCAGAAATAAGTGTTTGGCAAGAACAGTGAAAATGTGTGTCCGTGGGCTCACTTTCCAAACACTGTTTGGAAAGATGGAGATGTCTGGCATTCAATTATGCCTTTAACAGTATAGTAATCAATAGTCTAGCAGACCTGAACACTAGATTGAAGATGTTCTCATAAATTATAAAATAAATTTCTTTTTCTTAAATATAAAATCTAAGTAAATAAATATGAAATTACTTTTAGAAACTTCCACAAAATAATCTATGGGTGGGGGGCTTCTGTGTTTTGTTTGGTTTGTTATTTTTTTCTAGTAACCCAGTCTCCCAGTGGAACAGATGATTCATTGCTGAGAGGGTTACATGCTGCAAACCAGAATGCCCAGTTGATTGTACAGTTGTCATCTATACCTATGCTGAGTGCATGCTTCAACAAACTCTTTTCCATGCTTCAAGTTCACCATGTTCAGGTATAGAATTATGAACTTTCAAATGTTTTGATATTATTTCTCTCTAAATTTGAAATTTGTTTTCTAATATTTCTTACTACTTCAGAAAGAATGGTAAGCGACCTGTTAGGCCAGTTTATTACTTTTGAAGTTGTCATGGACAATAGTACCAATAATGTAATAAACATACAGAAAGCTTTTATCAGATAGGACATTTTCTTGTTACAGGGGAAAGTAGGTTTGTGTACTTTTGCAATATTCAAAAACACAGTTTGTAGTTTCACTAAAAGGTAATTGCTACCTTATCAGTGAAGACTCTCACTAAGTTTGCAGTCTCCATTCAAACCCAGATGGATAAAGCTGTGAACAGCCTGGTCTCACATCATACTTGACCCTTCTTTGAGCAAAAGGCTGGTCTAGATAACCTCCAGAGGTCCCTTCCAACCTGAATTATCCTGTTATCCTAAAAGTTGAAAGCAGAAGTATGCTTTTTAGTTATATTATCAACACTTTTTTTAAGGTATACAAAAGGAATGCTGTGCGTATTATATATGCATGGTTACCTGTTTATGTTTTAATTTGGATGATTGACTGCATCCTCAACTGTTCTTTAAATATCTCATACAAAACATAGTTTGTGGGATAAAGGACCTTGGTGCTTTCTGAGAACATCTAAATAGTGAGTTTTCTCAAGAGAGTGATTCAGAGTAAACATCTGTGCCTCTCTGATAGTACAGGAGGTCTCCCAGTTGTTAAATTGGCTTCTGTGAATATGAATAATTTTGGATGACTATTAAACATCCCTTGACTATGTTCATTGAGACATTTCAAAAGCTTACATGCAATCATGTAAGTTAAAATAGCAAGGTGATGATATAGGTGTTTCTGAGCAATGTGTAAAACTGCCTTTTTTAACAGAAGTTTGAAGAGAAAAGAAACTTTGTAAGAGAATTTGAACCAACTGAAAAGAAATGCATTACCAGAACACAGCAAAAGCATTTGCGAATTATGCTGAACTTGACTTGAATATTCTATTTATCGGAAGCTTCATATCCAGTACAGGAGAGTGTGTATTTGATTGTTGTGAGTGGAAACAGTAGCAGCTGAGAATGTGGATAAGACTTTTTAAAATCAAAACAGACAACTTCTCTCATTTTTAGGTTCTGGGAAAACGCATGTGTTTGGTCTGATGGTGTCTTTTTTTTTTTTCTTCTTCTTTTTTTCAGCTTGAATCCCTTTTACAGTTATGGCTTACATTAAGCCTGAATTCCAGCTCCTCTGGAAGTAAAGATAATGGCGCTGATATTTTCCTGTATAACGCTAATCGAATACCTGTAATTTCTTTGAACCAAGGTAAAATACATTAAATTGTGAAAATGAATTTGCAGGAGGTACGAGATAAGATTTTTGAAAATGCACAATTTTTGCTTCATAGTATTCTTGTTGAGATCAGTGGTGGAATTTCTGTGTTGTTATTAAAGAGCTCTTGGACTTTTATTTTCTTAACATTGAAACTCTGGAGTTAATATGTAATTGAGAGGCAGTTCCTTGAATGTGTTTTTGTGAAATCTCTTCAGAACTTAAATTGTAAAATTGGTGGTTCTTAATTCATCATTCTTTACTTCCAAAAAAACTTTTCTTAAATACACTCCTTAGTCTAAGGCAGACCGTGCATCTGTATGCACTTCTCTGGTAAATTTATTCTGCTGATAACAGTCCTATGCCCTGTTTATTATTATCAAAGGAGGCTAATGAGTGGGGAAGACTTTTACTCTGTGGCTTCAGTCTACTAATCTAGTACAAAGACATGTCTAGTTATTTTTCTTCTATAAATTCAAGTGGTTTAAAAAAATCTGTGGTATCTTGTGCTGATAGTTCAAACCTGAGTGCCTACTCTAATAAGCCTGTTACACTGAGTTCCATGAGAAACTTTTTTGATGTAACTCAAGTAATTTGTTTGTATCTTTTTTTTTTTTTTTTTCCTGAGATGGCAGGATTTTGGCATTGCAGAAAATTCTTTAGGTCATTTCCTCTGAAGTGCTGGTGAAGGTTTCTTTTCCTAATTTTCTGGGTGAATAGTTGTCAAAACAAAGTAAATATAACAGACTCACTATAAACTTCTTATTTTGACTGTAATACCCTGAAGATTAATGCTTGGAAAAAACATGTTTTTCTTGACAGCATCTGTAACTAGCTTTCTATCAGTTCTGGCATGGTATCCTAATACCTTACTCCGGACATGGTGCCTTGTGCTTCACAGCCTAACTCTCATGACAAATATGCAGCTTAATGGTGAGTTGTGGGTTACGTTGACTGTTTTTATGATGTACAAATGAGTGTGCATTCCCATCCCAAAGACTACCAAAACTTTCCATTTCTCAGGTAAGTACTTTGGCTCTCCATAACTTCAGGCTTTTCAAGAGTGGGCTTCTTGATTTTCTCATACCACAGAAGCTGAAACCTTAGTGGTAAAAGAAAAGGCCCTTACAAATAGGTTAGCAATGTCTTCTAAATAAAGGAATTTTAGAATGAGATAAAGATTGTTGGGCATTAGCTTTGTATTTGGGGAGCAGGTAGCAGAGAGTGAGGATTAAGGCTGTGAGAAAGAGATTCATATTCTTCTGAGGCAGTAGGAATATTTCTGTACATATCCAGGGACTAGTCGCTGCTTATAGAAAGCTATAAGAAGATAAGTCCGTAAAAGCTGAATCTTTTCAGAAAGAAATAAAGCCCTTTCATTTCTCTTCCCTGTGCTCACTAAATTATCTTGCATGCTGCATATGGCTCCTTAACATTGTACAAATAATCTCCCTTTGTGAATGAGATTTTGCCGGAAGTCAGACAGAAGTTAAAGGATACAATTTCTAAATGACAAATTTTAGCTTCTAAATGGGTTACTATCATAGGGCAGCTTTTGTGAGGAATGCTTTTGTGGCCATATCCCCAAAGCATTCTAAAGAAGATACCAAGTAGTAAATAGGACTTTGGAGACAAATCTTTGAAAACCTACATATTAGACCAAGTCAGAACTCTCTTAAATACTGTTTTCAGCTGTTACTGAGGTTGGTCAAATGCAAGTTAAGTGTCAACTTTGTTTTGAGTCGAGTTTCTGTTGTATGCCATCTAGCTCTGTAATGCTTTATGCTATGAAATACAAATTGTTCACATGATGCTTCACTTATTGACGGGTAATGGTTAGGGGTATTCTTCTTTTAACTCACTAGGATGTCAGTTACAGTTAATTGGGAGTAAGTTGGGTTAGTCTTACTAGCAGTGTGTGATTATAAAATGAGGTTCTTTAATACCCCGAAATCTAACACCCCCCAAAATGTGTTCATTTGTGGACTATCTACACTTATTTAAAAAACAAAATATAGTTTTATTCAGATGACTGCAGATGTAATAAACCTGTTTATATGCAATCAGCTTTGTAAAATAATCAGGAAGGCACCTCTTCTGGATATGATAATCCTAATTAGATAATCCCATTTGCTGTTTCAGAAACCAGAAACAACTTAGTAGATGTGTAGCCAGTAATAGATGGTCACTAAACTCTGTTTGCAGGTTGGCATTTTAGTTGTGAGAAAACCCCGCTATGGTTATTTTTCTAGACCACTGGAGCAAAGCCTTCTTAGTGAACTTGCTTCTTAAATTGGCAGCATTTTTGTTTAGTTGAAATTCATTATCGTCATTTGGCAGGTTATGTTCACATGCAGTCATTCTGTTTTCCCCACCCTTTCTTGAAAAGGGCCATTTCATACTCTTCCATCCGTTCAAGATCCAAGGTCTGGCCTTATTTGCATTTTGTGTATTCTCTTTGAACCCTCTTCTGACTTCTGAATTACTCTACTCTCAAGACTGCAGGTTCAGTCATCATTATTACATCAAGAGATCAGTAAATTTTAAGTTCTTGTCATCGACCTTCCTGTCACATCGAAAATAAGGTAGTCCTTGAGATCTCATCCTGATTTTATTTTCAAAGCTGTTTCTGACTAAGTTTTTTTTTTTTCTTTTTCCAAAACTTCAGACTTCTCCAGTGGTAATCAGGGTTTGTTTTTGTGGGTTTTGTTTGTTTTATTGGTTTGGTTTTTTTTAACCTGAGCATAGGGCAGATTTCTTACAGGAACTGTCCTTTGTTGGGAATTTGTGAGAAACTGCCCTCTAGGGCAGGTCATTTTGTGATCAGAAAATCCTATTTCATTATCCTAGTATGTGGCTTCAGAATATGAGAGCTCAGGCTTGTAATTTGCATGCTTCAGAAACACTTACCTGAGGCCTGCAAGATACTTTGCAGGGATTAGCACCCCCCCCCCCCCACACACACACCCCAGCACCACTCATTTCAGTTCAGAACGATGACCTTCATTTGATTACAAGATCCAGTGACTGATTTTGGAAGGATGGTGTTTAAAATCAGGTTTTGGTGAGTGACAACGAGAATTCTTTAATTCCATGTAAGGGAAGGTGGGTGTAAGCAAATCCACAGTGGTATCTGGCTAAGAAAAACTTCAGAGCTACCGTTGCTCTAAAGTAAACGGCTGTCATCTGTCAAATCCTTCTGATAATGCATATAGTGGAGAGATCTGTTCCTGTAGCAAGAACTATTCATGCTCTGGTCATGTGTCCTTTTGCATTATCTGTTCTTACATTGGCAGTCACCAGAAGCACAGAAAGAGCAGTGTTTTGAGTATAAACATAACTTGACAGAGCAGATCACGTAGATGCATTCTTCTGAAATCTGAGTTAGTGTCAAACAAAACATATCAGACGAATAAAATGTAGAATTAAAGTGGACTTTTACACTGCAGTGATACTTCCAGCTGTTTAAAAAAAAAATAATAATAATACAACAATAAAACAATGTAGGAGGTAATGAAGACGTAGTTATTCGGTTATGGCATCAGCTCTATCATGAAACAGTAGAAAAACTAGAGTGGTTAAAACTAGAAGGAAATGAGCTGAAGGCTAGCATATGGAATTCACTACCCCTTGATGTTAAGAGGAGATGGGGTGGGACTGTCAACTCCGGGGAAGTTCTGGTGTAACATCTGCCTGTATTAAGATGAAAAGTCTTCACAAAAAAGTCCAATTTAATTAACTGTTACAGTACAGCCCTAACAAGTGAAGGCACATGCAGTAGGGAAAAGCTGGGAGTTTTTAAACAATGATGTCTTCAAAGAAACACCAAGTGAACAAATTAAATGACTGAAGTTACACCCCAAACATGCCTGTTCATAAAAATGCAAACACGGGTCTTCTAAAAGCTGCAATTTCAGTGTACTAAAAAACAAACAAACAAAAACAAAAAACAACCACTAATAGCAGTGTTGCTTATCACGCTGTTATGATGGTTGAAAGCTTCATAGAGAAGGAGACAGCATTTCTGATTAATGCCTTTAATTCAAGGTCTCCAAAGAAAATGAAATACCTTCTGTCTTCAAAGATTCAAGAATGCAGGAAAGTATGACAGAAATCTCTTCTTTTTTCAAATAAAAAAACATTTTGAGACTTTTGCATATACACTTTAAAATAAATTAAATGTTCAGTGCTTTCAAACAAACTCAAGTAACATCTAACTTGGAGCTAGATTCCTACTCAAAGTTTATTGAAGGATGCAGTTACATTAAAGCAACAAAAAGTTGCAGAAGTTAGTCATGAAAATAGAATAATTGAATTCAAATTAACTTTGAAGATTGTAAAGGCTTCTCATTTTCATTAGTTATGTCAGCAAGAGCTGAGCATGATTTTAATTGTAGTTTGGCTTAAATTTCATGATAGATTATAACCTGAGGGGCAAAAAACCCTAATATATTAGCTCTAACTGTACATGCAAGAACTATGAGTTTAGCAAATTAGTATCCTTACAGACCTGAGTATCACTTTCATCTCTAATTTGTATCACAGCATCTCAAAAAAAACCACCACCACCACCAACAACAACCCCCCCCCCCCCCCGAAAACCTACACACTGTTTTCTCGGAGAGGAAAATCAGTGTATTATGTATTTTACTTAACTAAATGCTTAAAGGTGTAGATTCCTTGGAAAATAAACTTGATCAGTTCCTCCAGGTTGGTGTTTCCAAGGCACAGCTTGCAATGGAAGGCCTCTCTTGTTCTGAAAAGTTCAGTCTTTCTTTCACAGAAAATGCTATGGGATGGTTTATTACTTTTATTCAACTCCAGCTATTGCTGTTTCATCAGTCTTAGCCATACATAGTTGTTTTACTACTGATAATGATATATCAGTGAGAAATATATGCTCCATATAGCTGTAAAGGAAATACTTCCAGCCTTAGTTTTCTGCATTCACCTAATGCAAAAAATCTGTTGATAGTTTGGGAATGAAATGCCATTTGATAAGGGGAAATCTTACAGTAAATTATCTTTTGTTTTCTTTCTCTCCTTCCATCTTCCCACAGGGATTTCTTCTCATGGCAAGCCTCTTTCCAACACTATTTTTCAGTGCTCTAGACACTTTTCAATTGAGATAGAAGTAGTCAGGGTTTAATACTGGTTTTGACTGAGACTTTTCATTCCTGATTGGAATATTACTGTTTAGTTTAAGGAAATTAATGTAGGATGATGAAGACTGATAAACAGAATGACCAGGAAGTAGTTTAGTTTTTTGTTCTTTTACATCCTCCCTAATCAGGTATCTTATCGTGATCCAGTGGATGCCAACAAAACTCTCCTGTACCAAAGCACCATTCCCTCTTGATTTAGTTTTTCAAGTGTGGGATAAAATCCAAAACAAATCACATCTTCAGCATGTAATAGCCTGAAATTGTAATTAGATAGGTAAGACATGATAAGAGTAAGTATTTTCATTCAGTAGGTAGCTATGCTTTTCTGAAGTCATGATTTGAGTTGATCGTATATGCCACTATCGAATGAGTAAGATTTCACATTTCATAAAAACTCATTTGTTTGATCATCGAAGGATGTATTCTACTTCTAGTCCCCAAAGTCCCTATCTATTAAGCTCCCTACAGTTTTAGTCAATGATGAGAAGTCTGAGTGTGCCATGGAGAAAAACATCTCGATTGCTTACAGGATAATAGAATGTGTGATCTCTGTCTGATAAAGTAACAAATGCACTTAAACCTTAATAAATTGTGGGACTAATAGAGAGAAACAGGTAAAAATGTCTGAATATATTGCTTCTACAAAATAAAACTCTATTTTCAGGAATATTGTCTTAACAAGCTTAGAAACAGAGGGAACAGTTTTGGGGATCTATACTTGTACCTGGTGGAAAACAGTATACTCAAACTTGTAGCCATGAGTAAGCAACTTTTGGTAGCTCATTCTGCCTTGCATGTGTATGCAAGATGAAGTAAGTATAATGGATAAGCAGTATAAATGTTTTTACACTTAACGCTTAAGATTAGAAATTTAATTTTCACATGTTTATTTTTAAGCTGGTCCAAGCAGTACCATCGGAGCTCAGGAAAGTACTGCCCAACTATTGGTGTCAGATCCCAACCTCATTCATGTCTTGGTGAAATTTCTTTCCGGCACCAATCCTCATGGAACAAATCAACACAGTCCACAGGTAACTATCAATTAAAATAACAGAATAACCTTTCATAATAGGGTTTCAGTACACTTGATATGAATATGTGTTTTTCATAATGTGTTGTAGCTATGGCTTATTTTTCTTTTATTTTTAGCCTTAGCTGGTTCTGATAACAACCACAGGGAAGATCATATTGGTAATCTACTATGAGTACTATAACTCATAATTAATCTTTCCTTTTTGCCAACTATTTGGAAACTTTCCATAGGGAGAGTATATCGTGATATGTCGGTGAGTGTTGGGGGTGCATGGCATAGCATGCATGGAAAAGTAATAGAGTTTGGTTAGCTTCCTGAAATCAGACTGGGTTGGGATAAAAATGCTGATGAACATTAAGTTTAAATATGTAACAAGTAGGAAAAGAAAAGAGAAAGACTACAAAAAATGAATCTCTTATGCTTGTATTTTCTGCCTGTTTTGTGAATTAATGTGTCAGTTACTGTTTCTCCTAATTTCAGCTGATGGTTTGTTGCTCTTTACAGTCTTTGGAATATCTGTGAATGGTGAAAAAAAAAGAGTTAACTTATTTGTATGTAATATTTGATAAGAGTCTCCTGGAAAATAGCTATTTTTTTCCAAAACTTAAACATTGTACAATACTATTAATCTAAAACTCTTGCATGTAAATGTGTGAATCCTCATGGATTTTCAGAGTTTGTTCTGTGTAGTGAAGTGTAGTTTGCATTGCTGAAAGGGTAAAATCCTGAGCTGCAAAACAGTTTTAGGCCAAGAACTGAATTATTTTGTTTTTTGTTTTTTGTTTTTTTTTTCTCATGGTTGGCAATAGAAAAATGCGTGAAATTGATTCAGAATAGTTGTCCTATGAAAACCCCATAAAATTATTCAGAAAGCAGGTTAAGTTGCATAATACTTTAATGTTCTGAGAAAATGTTTTTTCTGTTAGATACAACTAATATTCTTGAGGACATTTCAGTTTATATATAACTTATTAAAATGCCTTTCCTTCCAGGTTGGGCCAACAGCTACGCAAGCTATGCAAGAATTTCTTACTCGATTACAAGTGCATCTTTCTTCAACGTGTCCTCAGATGTTCAGTGAATTTTTATTGAAATTAATACATATACTTTCAACGGAAAGGTAAATCTTGAGTATGTTTTTTTGTTGTTTTGGGGGTTTGTTTTTTGTGTTTTTTGTTTTTTTTTTAATACCATATTTGTCTTTAAAATCTGTGTGGGTTGTGAATCACAGCTGCAACGTGTACATCCCCACTTGCCATACTGTCAAATATTTTATGGAAGCAGTTCTCTGCTGTAGCTGCAGGGCAGCCAGAGGGCTCTGGGCTGCTCCTGGCATGTGGAAACTCCATGCACAGCTGGTCAGACTCTGATTGCTTCTCCAGCTGAGATGGCTTGTCTCTAACAGCTCTGCTTCTTCATGGCTAGATTGATGAGTGCAAGACTGTGTATCAGTACATGGGCAGTACTTCGGACTTGTGGCAATTGCTTGGTCTGAAATATGTTAGGAATTATCAATTTCTGGTATTGATGTATTGCACATCTCCAGACAAAGGCTTCATATAGTTAAGGATGAGTTTCCTCAGTTTCTTTCTTCCCTGCTTCCCAGCAGGTGGCACTTTGGTGTTATCTATCCTTTAATCATACAGAAAACAGCTGCAGCCTTCTCTAAGCAATTTTACCATGATAACTTGAATTGGGTGGGTGGGCCTCACCAGCTTACATTAATGATCAATTAATTATACAATATGTATAATAATGGAATAAAATCAGTAATTCACAGTGAATCTTGCAATGCATGTCAGCATGCCATACTTTACTTGAAATAAGTTGAAGAGGCCACTGAAATGATATAGCTTCGGAGATGTTTAGGGGCTTTTTTGAGACAAACAAGGTGGGGCTGAAATGCCATAAAATGGAAGCAAATCACCAAAGAAGGGTTTAGATAGTTATTTCTAGAACCTCAGATAGTTCTTCAACTCTGCTATGTCTGATTGAAGCATAAGATTGATTGTAAATGAAAGCAGTAATTTATTTTAAGAACTAGTTAAACAGCAAATGCTTTTTTCCACACTATTTACAGAAACTAATTTGTTCCATATTTAATGTTAAAAGTTACGGTGAGATTGATCAATGTCAAAGATGCAGAGAAATATTTCAAAAATTAAATCAGACTCCAAAAATCAGTACCACTTATTTTAAATATACTAACTCAAAAGGCTCATTCTGCAGTCCACGAATAAACATGTGAATTCATTCAGGAAAATAAACTTATCTCTAACAGTGGTCTTGCAAGTAATCAACCTATAAGCACCTATCTGTGACAGTTTGAGTGCCATTCTCATAGTCTTATGTATGGTTGCTATTCAGACTGACCGTTCTCTTCCCTGTAGCCAGGAGGGAAGAAAAACCCCATCATGTTTTAGAAGACAAATAATTCTAATGATATTAAAGTATTAGATGGCTTCTTCCCATAAAGTTTCCCTGTAAATATGAGAAATTTTTCACCCATTTGAACAAGCTGTATTTCAAACCTATATCTGCAGATTGACTCTATGATTAAAGAAATAATAGGTCCTAGATTTTGTCAAAGGAAACTTTCAACTTTGGTGATACTGGTAAAGTGATATGATGGAGAGGTTCCATAGACTGTGTGATGACCAGTATATTAAAAAGCTGTGAATGCTTGGCCCTTGTCAAAGGTCAGTATATGCTTCAGCATGCATTTCTGGAAGTGTCTAGATTTGTATTTGTTGAAAGTTTGTACTTTTTGAGAGTTATTCCTCAAAAAAACTTTTTTGAAGATTAGTCACTCAAACAAATATAAATTGTTAATATTTAACAGTGATGTTCTTTCTTTTTCTTTCAGGGGTGCTTTCCAGACAGGCCAGGGGCCCTTGGATGCACAAGTGAAACTCTTGGAATTTACTTTGGATCAGAATTTTGAAGTTGTATCAGTTAGCACTATTTCTGCAGTGATTGAGTCCATAACCTTCCTTGTGCATCATTACATTACATGTTCGGACAAAGTGATGTCTCGCAGTGGTTCAGACAGCTCTGTAGGTGCTCGAGCATGTTTTGGAGGGCTTTTTGCCAATATTATTCGTCCAGGTGATGCCAAAGCAGTTTGTGGAGAAATGACAAGGGATCAGCTTATGTTTGATTTGTTAAAGCTGGTCAACATTTTAGTTCAGCTGCCACTTTCCAGTAACCGAGAATATAGTGCCCGTGTTCCAGTTGCAAGCAGTACTACAGACAGCGTGTCTGATGAAGAAAAGGTTTCAGGAAGCAAAGATGGCAATGGAAACAATCCTAATACTCAAGGATCAACTGCATATGTGGCAGACTTGGTGTTAGCCAACCAACAAATTATGAGCCAGATTTTGTCTGCTCTTGGCCAGTGTAACAGCAGCGCTATGGCAATGATTATTGGTAGGTATTTTGTAAATAAAAAGGAAAACTTTTGGGGGTGGTAAGATGCTTAAAACTTCTACAAATGGAAAGTTGGGTGTAGACATGAAAGGATGTGTCACAGAAATGTCAGGGAGAAAAAACAGGCTGATAGAAAAGAAGTGAAAGGGGTGAGAGGTATGTGAAAAAATTAACATAAAATGGGAGACAGTAATTAAAACCAAATGCAAATGTGTTTGGCATTTGGATTTGGAGTTTGTCTGATTTGCAGAATGGCTGAGGTCAGAAGGGACCTCTGGAGGTCAGCTAGTCCAGCCCCTCCTGCACAAGGTAGGGCCGCCTAGAGCAGGTCGCTCAGGACTGTGTCCAGTTGGGTCTTGAATATCTCCAAGGTTGGAGGCTCCATAAAGCTTTGTGTTATGTTTAAAGGGAATTTCCTGTGTTGTAATTTGTGCCTGTTGCCTCCATGCCTGGATTAGAATTAGTCTTCAGTTTGTACTATGGACATTTCAAATCAATTGTTCTCTAAGTATTTTGATATTTTCCTTTCTATCACTGTTTCTGGAAAAGCCAGCTTATGACTGTGGCTTTTGCACAGAATACAGGAACTTTCCCGTGCTGCCTTTTACCAGAAACCTCATTAGCAGTGTGTTCTAGGAGCCGCAGTCACGTATGCACGTGGGTGAGATCAGCCTGCTGCAAAGACGCTAGGAAGCTGATGACACGTTGAACAGCAGAGTTGCTATTTGTCAGGCATGTACTAGTGCCCCTGAGAAAATACAGTTTATCTTTAGCAGACTGGCTTGTGAGCGGTGACAGTAGTATCCAGCTTTTTTGCAGAAATTCAACTACTGGCAGAAATATTGTGAATAGCATGGCGTGTGCAGAAGTGGGAAAGCATTTTGCAGGATGATAGGCAGAGAGATGGTGCTCCATTTCTGAGATAATAGTTGCCAAGTTCTGTGCTCTTTGTAGTGGTTGCCCTCGCAAAGGGAGATCTCTGCCCTTTCTGTGCCAGTCTCCCTTAGGCAAATGTGAAGCTGTGAGCCAAAACTCTCACCCGAAAACAGTGCGCTGGCTGAACGAGGGCATGGGAGGGTTAGGCCGGTGGCTCATGCTGACGTAAGAGCAACTGAGGGAGAAAGTAGTAATCTCCGATAGCCGTACTGAAACAGCAGGCAGAGTTTGACAGGGCTGGGATGCGCTGCCGGAACCTTCCAGAAGTCCCTTCCAGGGCTTTGGAAAGGTAGTGTCGTTCAAAATGCTGTTCACAGAGCTCGAGCTGCTGGGCCAGCTGATCACTTCAACAGGCTGTTTCTGCCAGGGCCTTTTGATGCAGGTTGTTGGAACTAATTTGCGTGTGTGTTTTGGAAATTTATAACATGGCTACTTGCAGCTTTAGTTCCTTCATGGAAAAAAAAGTGTATTAAGCTCTCCTCAGACCATTTCTCTGAACAGAACATTCCTTCAATACCACTGCCAAGGTTATATTTGATCCAAAACATACTCTCTCCATTATCAGCATATGGTAGTAAACATGTAATGGCTAGTGCAGCGTGCTAGTTACCTGGGGAAGATCATCTGGAAGACATCTGCAGATGTCTACTGATACGTAGCAGGGCTGCTGTCAGAATTTAAGCCGGTTGTGTTGAATTACGGCATCTGGTAAGCCAGTCGCTCAGGAACAGAGATGAGTAATTTGCTTGTCCCGTGAAGTTAAAACATCTGTTGGATTACCTTTCGTCACTGCTTTGCCTTTTGATTTCATTAGTTTTCGTTTCATTAGGCTTTGTCTTTGACAGACTATGAAAATCACACAAATAACAGTATTGCCGTCCCACCTTTGCCTCAAAATCTTCACAGCTAATCTGCCCTAGGTGGCTTCAGCTTTATCATCCATTTCGTTTAGTTTTTCCAGACCCTGCAGAAATTAAGTCTTTTACAGCCATTTTTTTTTCTTTTTTGTCTGTCTCCACATATCCAGTGCTTAGCAATACTTTCTTTCTTGACAACTTTAAGGTGGTTAAAGTACTACAGCTGTCAATTCTCTAGCCAGAGTGTTTCTCTAAGGCATGTTGCAAAGATCACTTGAACACACTATCCTTATTTTTAGTGTAACTTCAGTTCCTCTAAACGGGAGGGGATTATTCCATTCCCCTCCCCCCAACCCCCTTCCCGCAATCTCATACCTCTTTTAAAAGCTCTTCTAGATCCATGTAATTTGCTTTATAAGACAGTCATATTCACAGGGAACCTCCCTCCTTAAGAAGACTATTGCTTTCTGGAGGATGGCCCTCCTCTGCTGGGTGGTGGGAGGGGAGGGAGGAAGGAGAAGTACCAGCTTGACTCTTTTCACTGAAGCTATACCTGAAATAGTAGAAGATGGTTGAAATATCCAGCATTTAGTCTGGCAGTTTTTCATCTTCATCAATATGCAATCAAACTTTTATGCACTAATTTCCTGAGTGCTAATGTCCCATCAATAAAATCTGGTGCTGAAACACTGAAAATGAAAATTTAAGGAGAGGTATTTTAGATAGAAATGCATATGTTAAATGGTTTTTTGGCTGCACAAGTGCGCTTGCATTATTCTCTGGGGAAAACGTCCTAAATACATTTTAGTTACCTTTGGCTAGGATTGATTCTGGTCCTTGTAGCTCCTATTCTATTTCCTTTGCTAATTACCCTCATTTGTAATATCTTATCTAAAATGGGATTTAAATTACCAGACTTCCTGGGTCATGCCTCCTATTTATACTGTAAAGAAGGTAACACATACTTGGCGATATTAATAGTAACTTATCTGATCCTGAAAATGGCCCATTTGTAGTTTGTAAAAATCCATGTGAACATTTAACTGAAATGAAATTTATATAACCTTGTTCTCTTGATGCATTGTGTTTTTTCCTTTAATGGCTTGTTAGGCCTTAGCTTCTGAACCTTGAACTGTTTCTGTTTTCACTAAGGTGCAAGTGGCTTACATCTCACTAAACATGAAAACTTTCATGGAGGCTTAGATGCAATATCAGTTGGAGATGGGTTGTTCACTATCCTGACAACACTTAGTAAAAAAGCAACAACAGTGCAAGTGATGCTTCAGCCAATTCTTACCTACATGGCCTGCGGGTACATGGGAAGACAGGTAAGTTCCCTTTAGTGCTTCAAGATAGTTATAGTTTAGTTACTTGACACTAAACCATTTAAAAAAAACCCAAAATGCTCAGTAGACTGGACTGATGATATGTACAAAGAAATGCTAACATTTTTCCAACCTCACCTTGCTTTGGTGCTGAAGTTAGAAAGCTAGTCTTCTGAGCCTCCTTCAGTTGCCCATGGTGGAGGGAGGGAGAGGCTCCCTAAGGACATTCTGACATCCCCATCAAGATTCCTGGTTTAAGGTGTGAAGGTGTGTTGAAACTTTCCTACACTGTTTTACTGTGTTCAGCTGGGGAGCACATTTATTGTATTCATATTAATGGCTATTTTAAATGTTCAATATTCTTCCCTTCAGCTACTTATCTGGTAGTTTCGTCTTTTCTTTACCACAAAGACTTCTCCTATGTAGGAGTGAACCATATGGAGCATGTTATTGCTATTTTGTGGTAGAGAAAAAGTGTGGTGGGATGTCCCCTCTGGGATTTTGCCTACTGAAAGGAAGACTAAGAGCAGTTTTGCATATTTCTGTCATATTAATTCTGTATGAAACTGTGTATTTCTTAACCATTTTTCTTCTAGGGTTCTCTTGCCACTTGTCAGTTATCTGAGCCACTGCTGTGGTTCATTTTACGAGTGTTGGACACAAGTGAGGCACTGAAGGCTTTCCATGATATGGGTAAGAATGTCTCTTCCTTAGGCATATGTAGTAAAAAGTTTATAGTAGATTTTATGGCACTTAAAGATGGAATACAGATATGTGTCTGGAGGATCAAATATACCAAATATAACTTTGTTTGCTTAGAATCTGTCATACCCTTCTGAACTGCATGTTTTTTTTCATTATACATAGGTGGTGTTCAGCTCATTTGTAACAACATGGTAACAAGCACAAGAGCTATTGTTAACACTGCAAGAAGCATGGTTTCAACTATTATGAAATTCCTTGATTCTGGTCCCACCAAAGCAACAGACAGCAGTTTGAAAGCCAGAGTGCTAGCTTCTGAGCCTGATAATGCAGAAGGGATTCACAATTTTGCACCTTTGGGTAAGTGACTCTAGTTTCTCTTGCATTAATATTCAGTGATTGTATGAATATTTATCATGTTCTTAAAGTATTGTGATAGTGTAAAATATCATAATACTATTAAACCTTCTGAACAGAGAGGGTACTGGTGAGTCAGGGAGATGTCAGAGAAGGAGATATTCTTTGCTCAGGCCCTCTTCCACAGTTGTTAAGACCCTGTTTGGAGGGGAGGAGAAGGGAAAGGAGTGATCTGCATCTGATGTAATCATTGCATGAAGGTGAGCCCCTTCCTCTTCCATTAGGTTATGGGAAACCCTGTTTCAGCCCACTCTCTGCCATAACCACGCTAAGATTCACTGACTTTGCTTAAGACGCACCTGATTTGATCCAGCTTCTTGCAGAAGCGTAGCAAAGTTGGATAACACAGAATAAGCCTGAGCTAGGTCAAACAGCAGCAGAGGCTGAAACATAGGGCTAAATATCGCTGATGCTCTTCTTACACCTGCACCTCATAGTTTGGGGTGTTTGCATGAATATTTGTTAGAATTGCAGTGCTGTTCTGGTATCAATACAATGGGTGCCACTCACTAAATTGAGTGTTTGAAAAGGTAGGTGTACTCTAACAATTTACTAAGGCTCTTTTTCATTACTAGTGTCTTAATGTTCAATATTGCTGCCCCCTAACCTAGCTTACCCCATGAATGTAGTGATCCAGGGTCTCCCTGTCAAGAGGGGAGAAAGAGAGGATTATGGTTAAAAACAGAGCAAAACAACTTGCAAATATTGTAGGACAGAAGAGAGAAGTCCATTCAGTCCTGTCATTCAAATTTAGAAGGATCAAATAAAATGAAATTTAAAAAAAAAATAAAACTTATTTGAGAGACTAGAAATCTTCTACTTTGTTACTCACAAATTGTCTAAAAGGTGAATTTGAGAATATTGCAGATGTTTGTATTTAATTACTTTAAATAGTAATTTTTAAATTTTAAAAATTAGGTGGTTTATTGCATGCCTTATCTCCCCACCTGCTAAGCTCTGTAGTTTCTGCTAAAACTGCATCTATTTTAATATTTTACTTTCAGTCAGGAGTGTGCTTTTGAAATGAAATTTCTGATTGTCCTCACTTACTATACTTTGATTCTCACCATGTAGTGTTCTCTGAGAGACAAGCTGGATTCATTTGGGATGCAACTTGATTAAAATGTGTACTCTAGGAATGCACCTGTTGCACTCCAGCTGCTAACAGACATTCAGTCATGGGTACCAGGCTAGAGCTACTCTGAAGTAAAACATCCTATGTACATGTAATTTGAACAACACAAGTCGGGTCTTGTTCCACCATGCTACTTGCCAAAGGCATACCCTAGATCTTCCTACTTGATTCTTAACTCATGTTAAGATTAGAAGAATAAATAGTTGCTTGTGGTCATTGATCAAACTTTTTAGAAAAAGCTTTTCATGATAAACAAAGCTTTTTAATGAAAAATGTTGCAAACTTGGGTGATAAAGATATTTAAGTTACTGTTTTGATATTTTAACTTTCCAAGCTTTCATTATGTAGAATTAGCAGGGTTCAGGTCTAAGCATGGTGTTAGACCTGGACCTTGCTGGTTGGCTTTTGGGCTTTCTCAGTTTTTTTGTTTGTTTTTTATAATTAACTCTTGATAGAAGGTTTATGATTTTGGTGGCAAATGTCCCTTAGTAAATTCTCAAGCACATACGTATGCATGTGGATGTGTAAACTGCATAGGTAAAATGCAGTTTTGCAAAGAGCAAAAGTATCTTAATGATTGTCAGTATTAGCTATGGAATGTTATCAATAAACCAAACGAGATAAAATGGAAAAAAGTGTTTTCCAAATTCAGGTTCTGAATTAATCTGGGTTTTAGTAGTAAGCTTTAATAATTAATGCTGCTGTTTTTGAAGGTTCAATCACCTCAAGCAGTCCCACTGCCCAGCCTGCTGAAGTCCTATTACAGGCTACTCCTCCACACAGAAGAGCACGGTCTGCCGCGTGGTCTTACATATTCCTGCCTGAGGAAGCTTGGTGTGACCTCACGATTCACCTTCCGGCAGCTGTGCTGCTGAAAGAGATCCACATCCAGCCTCATCTGGCATCTCTTGCAAGTGAGTGTTTTGCTAGCAGTGATGCTGATTTGAAAATTTGAAGGCTAGGATTTAGAAATATTATAAAGAACATAATCTAAGTAACTAGAACTGACACATTGTTTGAAGAATGCCATTAAAATAAGTTGAAAAGTTTGCTAATTCTGCTTTTCTTGAGAATTGAAGGCTCTAATTTTGCTTGATTTCTTCTAGCTTACTACGTGTTTTGTGGCATTAACATTAAATTTTGCAAAGAACTTCTCAAAACTCTAGTGAGAAAGTGATATTGATCAGGAGTCTTCTGACAAAACAGTTGTGTGTGGTGGCTGGAATAAGGCTTGAGACACAAATTTGCTGCTGTCTTATTGCCAAAGCCCAACTAGGGAAAACTGTGACAGTTACACTAACAGAACTTTCCTTCGTTTGAAATTTTTGAAATAAACTATGTAAACCATGTATCAAAATGCATGTGCATTTGATTATATGTCATCACACAGGTCAAGTACTCCAGCTGCAGCTCTGTAGTAGTGCTTGCATAAGGTAATTTTAATCATCTTGTTCTGTATCTTCAACAGGGAAAATTGTTTAATGTTTAATATTCAAACCGATTGAATTTTCTAAATAGCATTAAACCTTCTTTCTTATCTTACTCTGTAGCTTGCCCTTCATCAGTATCTGTTGAAATAAGTGCAGATGGTGTGAATATGTTACCTTTGTCAACTCCTGTTATCACAAGTGGTCTCACATATATAAAAATCCAGCTTGTAAAAGCTGAAGTGGCCTCAGCTGTCTGTCTTCGTCTCCATCGTCCACGAGATGCTAGTACATTAGGCCTCTCTCAGATCAAATTGTTAGGCCTCACGGCCTTTGGAAACACCTCATCTGCCACAGTCAATAATCCATTCCTTCCCTCTGAGGATCAGGTCTCTAAAACAAGGTATGCTTGTAATATCAATCGCAACAGACTAGATGAACAGTTTGTGTTTTCATTCTTATTTTAAGATGTTTTCTACTCTGAGTCATGTCCTTCAGTAGCAAACTGTATTCATGAGTAGCTGTTTTTTTGTATTTGACTTCAACATTTGCAGTTTCTGTTTTAAATACGTTGAAGACTTGTTTGTGTTTTTGCAAGCCATAACATAAGCAGTACTTCTCACTTTTCTTGTAGCATGCTTAATCTGTACATGGAAAAGGGGGTGTTCTCATCTGTAGGAGAAGGATCACAAAGAACAGGAAAGCATTCAGAGTTGCATGCTGTGTTCTTAATGTGTAGACAGCTGTCAAAAAAATTCAGCAGCAGCATATTTCTTATGTAACTGACTTCAGCAGAGATAAGTATTGAAGCAAGAATAGATATAGGACAATACAAAGCTTTGTGGCAGTTGTACCTAATATTTCAGGTTGCAAATATTTGAGAAATGTGAACTGAATGTTGTGATTCTGGTATATGAGCAAGATTTCTTCAAATGCTTTTATTGGGTTAGGTGGCATCTTGAGTTCTTACTCAATTTTAAAGTAAAAGAAAGTAAATCCTTAAGGATTGCTCTGAAATAAGTATTTAAGTTTTTTCAAATTTGAATTCAATGATTTATTAGTAGAGGAGAATTTTTGAAGTTTCTTGGTTCCACTGATATTTAGTTTAATAAATTGTAAAAATTCTTGACTTTAGAATATTCTTCCTTTGAACCTTAATGTCTATAAACTTGAAAGGAGAGCATGGGAAAGTTTTAAAATATTTTTTTTCTTAGGTGAAAAAACTTTGAGAGAGGAAGGAAATTTAGAGACCATGAATACTGGCTGGTGTGTATTTAATAACAGCTGTATAGCTGAAATTGGCCCTTGATCTTGAATAGCAGTGAAGCAGACTTTATTAGCCAAATTATACTATTGCTATTCTTTTACTTCAAAAAAAGTTAACTCACAGTATCACAAAAATAATCAATTTCTAAAGGAAAAATTGAGTTTAGATTCTTCCCGTGTTTTGAAGCTTTCTCTCTGTTTTCAGCTTAGTTTGATATGTGTCTCAATAGACTAATGGTAGTAATATGGTATATATATTAAATAAACTTGGATATAATTTCATAGCCATTATAGAAAATTTTTCTCTTTTCTTAAATGATAAATTTGGAGTAAATTCTTCCTAAAATAAAAATTTAAACTTCAGATAAGATATATATATATAAAGGTTTCCCATAACAGAGAAGAAAGGAAGATAAGGTTAATTGTGAAAATAACTGTTAGAAAATAACTTAACTGTTAGTTCAGAACTTGTCAGTGAAATGATGCTATTTATTTCACGTACAACTTGTTTGCTATCTTGTTCATAGTACTTGTTTAAACAGCACTGTAATGTTATTTTTTTATAAATCAATTCTAGTTATTACACTTCCAAATTGATTAAATTATAATAGGTTTACTTGTCAAGATTTGTTGTTGAAAGGAATACTAAATAATATTGTTAAAGAGTAAGAAAGACATGGGAGGAAGGCAATGGTTAACATTTTTAATTTCTGCACTTTCTATGTGCCTTTTTTTTTTTTTTTAAACATGTAGGACTTCATGCTCACTAAGGTTCACTGTAGTTTATTATAGTTGTATAAGACACTAAAAGTGTGTGCATCTGGCCCTGACTTTGCAAACTTTAATTGCCCTTTTAGGGAAGCTATGCATTTGTATAATTTTAATGCCAACAAATACTGCAGGATTCTCATCCTTAAATAAAGATAAGCTTCTGTTTGAGTCCTACTGTGCCTAAGTAAAGCAGTGTACTGTTTCACGTTTACTATTTGGCCAGCTCCTTTTAATGTCTGAATGCACACTCATTGACACATGAATTTTGGCACATACAAGAACTTCTGTGTGTATAAAAATACCACAAACCAAAAAAAAACAAAAAAAGGGGAAAAAAAAAATGCC
Source organism: Apteryx mantelli (assembly GCF_036417845.1). Classification (NCBI taxonomy): domain Eukaryota; kingdom Metazoa; phylum Chordata; class Aves; order Apterygiformes; family Apterygidae; genus Apteryx; species Apteryx mantelli. The sequence continues at coordinate 45,869,472 of NC_089980.1, read as the reverse complement.
AGAGCCTTTGAGATGCAATAGGTTGGCTCTGCTGAGAGAAGTACGTATCTGAATCAAGAAATCTTATCTTGTCAGAAGCACATCTTCTCATTCACATTTCACAATTCCTCTACCTACTTGAGAAACTTTTTACACTAGCAAATAAAATTTTCAGGGTCTTAAACTTTTTCCCTTATATGTCCATGTAAGCTCTAAGGTGTGCTTCAGAACTAGAGGAGAGTTTGTGGAGCCAAAAGGTTTTTGTCCTCTACAGTATATTAGTTGATATATTAAAAAAAAAAAAAAAAAACCAAAAAAAAACACTCTACCCACAAACCCTGCCTTTCTTACAGCCTTAAACCTGTAGTTACAACAGCATTACTACTGTATATTACGCTGAAGTGTTGAATTTAATTATTTTCATTTTCTCAGGTGACATCTGATCTTGTCACAGCCATTTTCTGTTGTATTTGTTATAGTATCTAATGCAAGTAGTTATGTTATAGATGAAAAATAAAATATTAAAATGATGCACTGGTTCATTTTCATGTTTTCCTTTTCAGTATTGGGTGGTTGAGATTATTACACCACTGCCTCACGCACATAAGTGATTTAGAAGGAATGATGGCTAGTGCTGCAGCACCCACTGCTAATCTGTTGCAGACATGTGCTGCTTTGCTCATGTCACCATATTGTGGTATGCATTCACCAAACATCGAGGCTGTGCTTGTAAAAATTGGGCTTCAGTCCACCCGAATAGGCCTAAAGTTGATTGACATTCTTCTAAGAAACTGCTCAGCATCAGGGAGTGATCCTGCAGGTGAGTGCTATGTTTTTCTTTTCAGTTGTTGCTTAAAATCATTGCTTGTATAAAGGTACAAATATAGGAATGTTTACACATTACTTTTTTGTTCTGAAATTTGGTTGCCAGAACTTGCTGTTGTGTTACGTTATGCTGTGCTGCTGAGTATCACAGAACTGCATAAATAATTCTATGCTAGTAAAACAGTGCAACCAATATCATTATTTATAGTTTCAATTTGCCTGTGGGAGATATAATTAGGTGAATGTTTTGAAGTCATGAGGGCAGGACATGCAATGTATCTTAAGCGCATCTGTGTATGTATGTACAAATACTATTGTTTGACATTTCAACATAAAGAGTGTACAAACAGTTTTAAGGAAAACAGAGGCAGGAATCTTTGGGCTGTAATAGTCTGTAGGGTAAAATAAATTCTGAATAGCACTAAGCCTTGAAAATATTTAAATATGAAGGTACACAATCAAGGCACTTGGACAACTTCAGCTATGACCTGTAGTGAAATTTTGCAGTAACTGGATAGTTACTGCAATGTTGTTAGTATTTATGATTGCGTATCACTTTGCTTTGCTGTTTCTGTCCTTGAACGTATACTGTGTGATGTGTGACTTTTAAAAGAAAGAAATCTGAATTCTTATTTTTCCTATTCTGAAATTGCTGACACTAGCACAAAACACTTTCAAAATGGGTTCTGTGACTTATTTTGCCGTGAGTTAAAGTTTCAGTATAGCCTACTGTCTTTTGTTGAAATGCTGTTAGGTAAGAGAGGAGTTTTCTACAAGGCAGGAGATGAAGAAAGCAGTGAGGAGGAGGTGAATGGGAAATTATCTGAGGAAATCCTGGGCCTCAGTTCCATTGATAGAAATAGGAGTTAAATAAGCTTCCAATTTGAAATAAATATTTGTTTCTGTGAACCATGAGATTTGACTACTCTATAGAAGTGAGTCATGTCTTTTTCAAATTTGAAGAAAATCTTGCTAGTTAAACCTTTAAGTCCTGTATCTGATGAATGTTGCAATGATTTTTTTTTTTTCCTTCTGTAGTAAGGCCGAACATTGCATTGAACAAACAAAATGGGCAGTTTCAAGGTGGTGGTGTATATAAGAATTACATCCCTATGTTAATGGCAAAACTCAATTCAGTGCTAGTATTACAATTCCATAATTGTATTCCGTGAGTACTTTTAAAACTTACATGTGTAAGAACTTCTATTATTTTTCCGCTTCCTTTCTTTTAAATCCGGCAAGATCTGAATAGCCCTTTACTGTTCGGAAGATTAAATGGTCTCTCTTCTGACTCCACAATAGACATTCTTTATCAGCTTGGAACAACTCAGGATCCTGGAACAAAAGACAGGTAATGTTATTTGAACTGTTATGTGGAAGTGTGTGTAAAAATGATATGCTAAGTAGTGGTTTAGTCTTATTGCACAAAATCAGACTTCTTAAAATCTGGTTGATAAGAAATCTCCTGTAAGTACAGAAATCTAAAGAAGCTTTACAGCTTTTTCTCCTAGCTCTTTGCATTCTTTGCAGAGAATCCTGCCTTTTCTTTTGCTTTGTAAATAATATTAAATTTTTAAAGTGTTCAACTGACTTTTCTCTTAACTACTCAGAACTCAGTTACCTTCTCCAGTTGCTTTCTCTGTAGAAAGAGAGTTTACATTTCACTGTTTAAGATGATATATGTTTTTAATTAATTTTTATTTTACTAGTGATCTAAGTCTTGGGAAATAAGAGTTTAAGAGTTCAGTCTTAAACTTTGCTCAAAAGAGGAGATAAATGTGTAAATCAGATTTATTCAGAGACAGTAAGCTAATTTGTTTTTCGGTGTTTCTAGTTCTGTTTGACCCTTTGTAATGTACTACATCATCTTGCCTTCCAGAATTCAAGCTCTGCTAAAATGGGTCAGTGATTCCGCAAGAGTTGCAGCTATGAAAAAAAGTGGCCGGGTCAGCTATATTTGTCCAAACAGCTCAACAAGAGAGTATGGTCTTTTGATGCCATCTCCTTCCCATTTGCACTGTGTAGCAGCAATTTTGTGGCATAGTTATGAACTGCTTGTTGAATACGATTTACCAGCATTGCTGGACAGAGAGCTGTTTGAGTAAGTAAAGCAAATAAAATATTTCATAGCATACGTTTTATAACTAAATAATTTTTTTCACTAAAATGATACACTTTGACTTGCACTCAATGTGAAGTAGTAGTTATTTTCCCTGATGCTACTTTATCAAGTGAATACCTAAAGATGTCTAAATAGCTGAACCCAAATATATTACTGTCTTATTTCTAATCACATAACTGCATATATATTAGTGCCTTATTTCTAATCATGTAACTGCACTTCAGATACTCCAGAAATGATTTTGTTTAAAACAGGACAAAAACCCAGGCAAAAGAAAAATAATTCTGTGCATATAGTTGCACATATGTGAAAGGCATACCGTTGCATGGTTTTGTTTGCTTGTATTTTTTTTAACAGCTAACTCTGGGCTGTTCTTGTCAAAATTGAGTAATTGTGGCAATTTTCAGAGTGCCTACAAATCGTGACCTTCATTAGAATCCCATTGTATAAACATTATTACTCATAATATACAGTATCCATAAAATTGATAGCTAAATGCTTTTCTCTTTGAGAGTGTTTGTTTTTTGGAGTCACTGGTTTTGCTCAGGCTGTGGTCTGATTGATAAAACAAAGTAGAAAATATTGAGTGGAACTTGAACTTTGAATTTGCTGGATTTGTCTTGTTTGATTAAAACACAAACAAAAAAAATTACCCTAAACATCGATGTATACTTTTAGCAGTGACTCCAAACTGAAAATATATGAGGTAACAGTAATCCCTGGTTTACGCTGCTTAACCATATACTCTGTTTAAAAAAAATAATAATAATAGTTTCCTCGGTATTATAGAAATATAGCCTATAGAAAGTCCTGTGTCTAGTAAAATATCTTCTATTTGTACCATTGATTACATTTCCAATTAGTGAAAGGAACTTGGATTGATAGCATATAACTTTTCTGTTGCCATTAGGAAACTTTCATATATTTTTATTTTCTCATTTAGTCACAAAATCAAACATTTAAACGCTGGCAAATGTCCAAGTTACGATCTTTGGTACAAGCATGTGGAGCTCTTGTGTATGTGCAGCATTACAGTCTTTAGTTGTATGACTATAAAATGAATAGCAAAGTGTGTTTCACAGCAGAATCCCTGTCTCTTGCAGAGTATGTTATCTTTATCACAAGTTGGAATTAAGAAATACTAATAAAAGTACTGTACCTAGTTTCAATATACGTGTTGCAATATAGCCCTGTTCCTCTACCTCCTGCCAAAGAACACTATAATTCTTATCAGCCAGCATCTGGAGCAAATTATAAAGTATATTTTTAATAAATATGTGAGGATTGTTGTCAGATATATGTAGGTAAATGTTTCTTCTAATAAAAAAAAAGTTCTCTTGTATTTTTCATCCACTTTGATATTTTAACTTTTGAAATATTTTCAGTGATTCTAGCTAAGACTCTTAATGTCTCCTTCATGTGATATTTCACTTTTCTCTTGGCTATATTTTATCATCCCTGTTTTCCATTTCAATATTTCTATTTGGCCCATGCATACTAAGCTATTCCTTAGTTATTTTTTAGTATCTAGATGGAAAAATATCTTATTTTTCCCAGCGCATGAATTTAGTCAGAGAATTTTGGCAAAGGGTCTGTGCATATATACAAGTGGAGAAGTGTTTAAGTGTGCCTTTATTATATGTAGATTATATTAAAAAAAAAAAAAACTTGCCACTTAAAAATTGGGAAGTTGCAACTAACCTCCCAAAGTCGCTGGTTATTTGGTCACTGAAATGACTTGTAAATGTTTTATATAGGAGTGGGGTTTTTTATCACTAGACCAGCAGCAATAAAGCTCACTTTTGATTATACTCTTGTTCTCTTTTAGACACTTAAACTCAGAGTCCCTAAATCCCTTAGACTAAGCATAAAATAAGTCTTCCCCCCAGAAGAGGCAGAAATTATCCTTGTCTTTGAATGGAATGTGTGCGCTGTATGATGATACGTCCAAACTTACCTAAAAATCTAACATTGAAATGGCACCGAGTGTGCGTTCACCTGTGTATGTAAATGTTAAAATTATGCAAGTGATGTATGGTGCCATGGTAGCTCAGAAAACTGTGCTTTTTTAAAAAGACTTCATCTACTCTGAACAAGTTTGTATGAAGATGAAATGATTTCACTCCTCTACAAATAGTGTTTCACAAATATGAGCTAAATAATAGGAGCGAAATTAGTTTTTGCATCGCTGTGCCTTTAATTAGTATTCAGGCAGATAATATTTGGATGGGCATAAGCTGGAAGATAAGTGGGTTTTTAGTATCTCTGAGGAATAATTCTGTTGTTAACTCGTATCCGAAGTTCACATGAGAAATTGAGTGAAGTTAGCCAAGGTAACATATTCAACCAAGATTCTTGCTACTTTTGCCTTCTGTGTAAGATCTTTAGGTTGAACTCAAACAAAGCAAGTTTTGAAATGTTTTGGGAATGTGTTAAAGTACTTTCAGATCTTACAAAGGATTAATGAAGAGAGCTTTGTGGAAATCTGTGCGTGTTATCCTAGTAACTACAGATTGGAGAGTTGAAAGCATGAAGAGACTGCAGTTGTTTCAAAAATGCATAAATTATGTGACAGCTATCAAAAGACCGGAGGCCTGTCTTTCAAATGAAACATGCCAAAAGAGACAGATCACATCTATTTTAAATACAGTATGGTGAAACAAATTCAAACGTAGAAGCGAAGAATGCCTTTTGGGTAATGTCCTGCTGATAGTGTTATGTGGCTGTCAAGCTCTGCTCAGAGCAAGTTAATCATAAATATGAAAATGAAAGATGTTTTATGAACTAAGAAAAGGAAAAATGAGTGGAAAACTATGTCTTGATATGATTTTCTGTCTTTCACAGATCACTGTTTAACTGGTCAATGTCTCTTCCTTGCAACATGGTTCTGAAGAAAGCTGTTGACAGTTTACTTTGCTCCATGTGCCACATTCACCCAAATTATTTTTCCTTACTCATGGGATGGATGGGTATCACTCCTCCTCCAATGCAGTGTCAACACAGACTGTCCATGACTGATGACAGCAAAAAGCAGGACCTTAGTTCATCCTTAACAGATGACTCTAAAAACGCACAAGCACCTCTTGCACTAACAGAGTCTCACCTGGCTACTCTCGCTGCCTCATCTCAGTCTCCTGAAGCTATCAAACAATTATTGGACTCAGGTTTGCCCTCTCTGCTTGTAAGAAGTCTTGCTAGTTTTTGCTTTAACCATACTTCTAGCTCTGACTGCACTGCGCAATCAATGGATATCACCCAGGAGAGGCTCAGGAGACATCATGTTCCACAGCACTTTAATAAAATGCCTATCACGGCAGACCTGGTTGCTCCTGTTCTCAGGTTTTTGACAGAAGTTGGCAACAGCCACATCATGAAGGATTGGTTGGGTGGTTCTGAAGTCAATCCGTTGTGGACATCTCTTTTATTTCTGTTGTGCCATTCTGGTGCTACTTCTGGAGGACACAATGTCACACCACAACAGACCAGTGCAAGATCTAGCTTGCTTTCTTCAACGGTAACAACAGGGTTGACCACTCAACAGCGGACAGCAATTGAAAATGCAACAGTTGCTTTCTTCTTACAATGCATTTCTTGCCATCCTAATAACCAGAGACTTATGGCACAGGTAAGAGAAAAAAATAAAGGTTTCATTTCTTTCTAATAACTTACGGTCAAAATGTGATTAGTTTCAAAGTTGAAAGCTTTTTGCTTCTCTTTTAGCTTTTTAAAAAATTCTTTCTTCCCTTCCTCCTCCTCCTCCTTCCCTTCCTCCTCCTCCTCCTTCCCTTCCTCCTCCTCCTCCTTCCCTTCCTCCTCCTCCTTCCCTTCCTCCTCCTCCTCCTCCTCCTTCCCTTCCTCCTCCTCCTCCTCCTTCCCTTCCTCCTCCTCCTCCTCCTTCCCTTCCTCCTCCTCCTCCTTCCCTTCCTCCTCCTCCTTCCCTTCCTCCTCCTCCTCCTCCTCCTTCCCTTCCTCCTCCTCCTCCTCCTTCCCTTCCTCCTCCTCCTCCTCCTTCCCTTCCTCCTCCTCCTCCTCCTTCCCTTCCTCCTCCTCCTCCTCCTTCCCTTCCTCCTCCTCCTCCTCCTCCTCCTCCTTCCCTTCCTCCTCCTCCTCCTCCTCCTCCTCCTTCCCTTCCTCCTCCTCCTCCTCCTCCTCCTCCTTCCCTTCCTCCTCCTCCTCCTCCTCCTCCTCCTTCCCTTCCTCCTCCTCCTCCTCCTCCTCCTCCTTCCCTTCCTCCTCCTCCTCCTCCTCCTCCTCCTTCCCTTCCTCCTCCTCCTCCTCCTCCTCCTCCTTCCCTTCCTCCTCCTCCTCCTCCTCCTCCTCCTTCCCTTCCTCCTCCTCCTCCTCCTCCTCCTCCTTCCCTTCCTCCTCCTCCTCCTCCTCCTCCTCCTTCCCTTCCTCCTCCTCCTCCTCCTCCTCCTCCTTCCCTTCCTCCTCCTCCTCCTCCTCCTCCTCCTTCCCTTCCTCCTCCTCCTCCTCCTCCTCCTCCTTCCCTTCCTCCTCCTCCTCCTCCTCCTCCTCCTTCCCTTCCTCCTCCTCCTCCTCCTCCTCCTCCTTCCCTTCCTCCTCCTCCTCCTCCTCCTCCTCCTTCCCTTCCTCCTCCTCCTCCTCCTCCTCCTCCTTCCCTTCCTCCTCCTCCTCCTCCTCCTCCTCCTTCCCTTCCTCCTCCTCCTCCTCCTCCTCCTCCTTCCCTTCCTCCTCCTCCTCCTCCTCCTCCTCCTTCCCTTCCTCCTCCTCCTCCTCCTCCTCCTCCTTCCCTTCCTCCTCCTCCTCCTCCTCCTTCTGTGGGGTTGTGGGTTTGTATTCCTCTTGGTTGTATAAAGTTGTACTTCTGATCTTACAAAGACTCTTTTATATAGTATCTTGGGCTTTGGTCTAATTGCATAGGTTTAAACTGTTCTAAAATGGACTTTGAAAACCAAGCTGCATACGCATCTTTTATGTTAGTAACTAACATAAAATTCCCATTAGATTTGCTTGCACAACCTTAGCCTGCACAATCTGTGGCCAGGAAAATAATGGACTGTTGCAGAATATGGCTTTGCATTTAGCATTCTAGTGCTAATTCAGCTAATTTCCTCACAACCATTAACCTTGCAAACCTAGCTGAAAAAGAATATAATTAAAAAAAGATTTCTCCTTTCAACATTAAGAATGGCAATGCCATGAGAACAGATGAAATTGGTTTAAAAAAAAAAAATCAGTACAGTTCTCTGTTAGTGGACTGTATAAATACTGCCTTGTAGAGTAGGAAATTTTTGCTTTAGGAATTTAGAAGCTATTTTTTCTAAATATTTTTTGTCGATTTATCTTCTTCATAATCTACATGCTCACAGTTATTTTGATGCTGTAGACGATGTTTTGTATTTTTTTTCAAAACTTTTTTGCTGCTGCTATTTTCTTCAGTCATGCTCATTTCTGATCTTTACAATTAATGTATACTCTTTTTTAACTCCAGTTTGAATGATAACTGGAAGGTGGATCTTAGGCACTGCCTATTATGGCTGTGCAGAGATATTTTAGAGACCTAAACATAGAAATATTTTAAATATGATGTCATTTTGCATTCCAGGTTCTCTGTGAATTGTTCCAGTCCTCTCCTCAGCGTGGGAACCTCCCAACCTCTGGAAATATTTCAGGATTTATTAGGAGGCTTTTTTTGCAACTGATGCTAGAGGATGAGAAAGTGACTCTGTTTCTTCAGTCCCCATGTCCAGTAAGGGTCTTTGATATCTATATGGTGACCATGAATTAGCTTTATTCTTAAAGAAATTCAGGTTATAGTCAACTTTGAGAGGTTATGCAGCAGCTTTTCCTACTGTACACGTTGCAGGATTTTGGAAGGGAATGCTTTGGTGAGGTTCAGTTGTAACTCAACATTTTGATTGTGTTACACAATAAATTAGTTTTGTACCTGAATATTAGTAAGCAGTTCCCATAATGATAGGATGGATGGAGCCAATGGCTGTCTTATTGCAGAGAAGCCTATAGAAAATTACTGTAAGCAAAGAACAGTTAAAAATTTCAGAGCTAAAATATGTTAGCTAAAACATTTCAATTATTTAAAATTAAGTAGTGACTTTTTGTCCATCATAGTAACAAAAAGTAGATATTATATCTAGAATGCACTTTATTTTTAAGTCCGAGCACTAGAAAAATGACATCTTTCTCCAAGTATGTTGTGATTTTGCTAATTTAATTTCAGAAGTTTTAATTTCTGAAATAATCATACATCTGGGACACTCAATTTTTGTCTGGTAAACAGCTATGGAAAATGATTCATTTTTTTTAAAAACAAATACACTATTATACTGTTTCAGTTGCTAAGAATATTCTAAGATTTTGAAGCAAATTCTTTTGCATTTTAAAAAATTTAACTTGTTCTAATTTAATGTTTTTTACTGTCTTGTACTGTATACCTCAAAAGTTGAATATTTTCAACTTTTCTTGTTTAGCACAAAAAGAGTTAACTTTATTTTGCTGAAGTAAATTTGTAAGAACTTAATGATTTAACTTATTTCAGAGTATTAAATTCCTTTTTCTTTTTTCAGCTATACAAAGGTAGAATTAATGCTACCAGTCATGTGATTCAGCATCCAATGTATGGAGCAGGACACAAATTTCGCACTCTTCATTTGCCTGTCTCAACAACTCTAGCAGAGGTTCTTGATCGCGTGTCAGGCAAGTTTATAATAGTTTGTGTTTTATTTTTAAAGATATAGTTTCAATTAAAAAAACCCATGCATGCCTTATCTATATGTATATTTGGAATGTTCATAGTTGCCAAATACGAAACGGAGGTTTAAGTTGTAAGCCTTTGCATATCTCTTACATGTTCCATTTAAAATGTACTTTTGTTCAGAGATCTTATGTACTTTCTGTAAATCTCATATGAAACTCAAAGTCAGGTAGCTCGGTTACAATGCCAGTGGGGAAGGTGTGATTTTGTTGTTGTTTGTTGGTTGGTGGTTGGTTTTCAAATATTTAACATATTTTTCAATATTTAACATGTTTTGAAATCTGAATATTTGCAAGACCATGCGTAGGATATTGCAAATGTCAGTCTTTAAAATGCCCTATCCTTTCACCCTGTCACTTAAACGTTCCAAAACAAATAATGTCACTTAAATAGTCTGGGACTTAAAAGTTTTTCCTAAGATTAAGATCGCAGAAATGGTATTTCTATGAAAAGGATATAAATGAAGTATCCATCTAATTTCTGTGGATATGCATTTGCCTGGTATGTAAACATTTTGGTTTACTTACTAAGTGGAGATTGAGAACCTTAATTTAATGTTAGAGTTGAAGTTTAAAATTAGACACAACAAGCATGAATTTAGGCATGATTTTAATTTTTTTTTTTTAAGTTCAATATTTTTAATTATACTACTTGATTATATATAGAGAGATGAGGCCCTCTGTAGGGCACTCTGTTGACCAGGCTGCCCAGATTAGGACGGGAATTTTAACACCTGAATGGTAGATGCCCACCCTGAACTTCAGTGGTTTGTTTAACACTTTAGCAAACAGAACTGTTTTTTAAAGATTAAGGCTAGTGATTTTTTTTTCTTTTACATGCAATTAAGAGTAGAACTCATACTAAATGTGGCATGTCTATGCCAGAGGTCTCTAGGTAAAACCAGACAAGATGCAAGTTGATTCTCCTCATGTAAACAATACAAAGTAAAACCTGTTAGATCACGTTCCATCAAAAATAAGTTTTAAGCGTGTCTAATTAAAAAAAATAGGCCATAACAATTTCTCTTTACTATTAAGGTGGTGGTCTCATTTTAGTAAAAACAAATGAAAGTCAAAATTCATCACAGCAATTATAATTTTGCCATACTGAAGATGTGCACTGAACCATAGCTGCCCATAATTTTGTCTAGGTATTTATGTTCTTAGGCAGATATATTTATATGTGTAATTTTTCAGAACTCAGTGAGTTTGAAAGTACTTTAGGATCAACTTTAATTTCTGAAGCAGATCTTTGTGGAGTTCAGAGGAACTGTTGCTTTTTTTTTTTTCTTTTTTTTTAATATATATCTACTGAAAACCTTTAAATTATCAACAAATGCTGTGGTGACACTTTCAGCTTTTCTGCCTAGTGTTTTAAAAATAAAGGTATTGCCCTAATGTACTTAACAACAAGATGATGAAAGTACTACAACAACATTTCCAACACTAGGCACTATTTGGCATTTCCAACACTGGACAGAACAAAATGTGCTTTGGGACTTTGGCTAAAAAATAGCGAAGCCTAGAAAAATGCATGAAACTTATTTACCTGTGATCAGTAACTTATGATTTTTGATAGAATTTTTTATTCACTTAGTGTCATGACAAGGTCACGTGTGGAATGTGACAAAGGTCTTTAGACCCTTGTGCTATTTATGGTCAGACTTGCTGTAGTGGGTGGAATAGCTCACTCTGTATACATTTTTTTTTTTTTTTTTGTAATTTCTTTTTAAATTAAGTGTAACTAGGACAAAAAGAATGTAAGTTAACATTTGGCTTCTCAGCTTTGAGCCACTCTTTCTGTAAAACTAGAGCACTCAAAAAGAGAAACACTTGCTTAGGTGACTAAACCATGCTGTCACATGCATAACTGATCTGCTTAACGCAAAATGTTGTAACGCACACTTATGTGGTAAAGACTTGCTGTATACTTCTGAAAAAAATCTTGCCGATTACCTGAATAAGCTTCTAAAAAAGGGTGATCTGTTTTGTCATTTTCCTCTTGTGCTTTATTTTTCTTCTCTCTGTTGGGAATGTTCATTCTTTATTAAGGTCATTTTTCTTAATCTTTCTTAATGCTTTTATTAAGGATTGGACTGTCGGTCGATATGCCTTTAAGCTGTGTCAGATTGAGAAAAGTCTTGGTTTGCTAGAAATACACCAAGTCCTGTCAGCTACAGTCGGATTTCCCCAATTCACAGCCCTTAAGGACTGCATTTCTGTTCCTGACAAATTTCTAGTATAAACGCAATAAACTTATTTTCTACACTGGGTTAACTTGTTCCAGTTTCGAGTAAAGAGAAAATACTGCTATCGATAGCTTCATGCCTAGCTGTATTGCCCTTCGGCATGCTTTCGGCATGCTACTGGCTGACCGCAAATGGCTGCGATTGGGAGAATTTCCAGTGTGCAATATGCTCCCTTAAAGCCTGTTTATCCCTTTGCTGAGTTTTTGAATAACCCTCCTCTCCAAGGCTGAGGAAAAATGATGCCTGACTGGAGCTGTAATTATACAGAAGTAGGAACCTTAGGATATACTGTTGCTGTTTTCATGTTATTTGGACTTGCTGCTATCCAAATTAGATGAAAACTGGTATTAAAAAAAAAAAAAAAAAGGGCTATTACCATAACTTTAAACTACTGTCACCACTGCAATAATACGAACTTGTGAAAATCCTATGTTGGAGGCTATTCCTTGGATTAATTCATTTTTTGCTTAAATATGCCATCGATGTTTTCTGTATGATATTAAAACCTCAAATTGATTATGTCATACTTTCTGCAAAAAATAAATCACAATAATTGTATTTACCCCTCATGCTTTTTTCCTGCCTTGCAAACACTGTCTAAAATCATTGCTAAATCTGCTGCTCGCATCCCTTCACCAGAGGAAGAAAATGTGCAGTATCATTGCAGATGTGATCGTCTAGGATGAGTACCAGTTACTTTGCAGTCCATTCCCCTTAGCCTTAAGTTACGGTACTGTTCCTGGCTGGTCAGCAAAATTGAATAGCAAAACTGGATATCATCCGAACACTAAAAATACCGTTGTTTAAGCTTCCTCAATGATTTTGCTAAGAAATTTATAAATATTCCACCAACAAATGGGCATTCAATCAATGGGACCAGGCTAGAGCTACTCCAGAGTGTATAAATAAATAAATAATATTACTATTAATAATAATAAAAAAAATATCCAGTCTGAAATATGTAGTGTGGGTTTTGGGTCCTCAGTACTGGCAGTTTCACTGTTCATATCTTCTTTCGGTCTGCACTACTGGGTAGACATAGACATCATCAGTGTCTTCTTCAGGCATAAATTACAGTGTATTTCCACGGAGGTCAAACCATATCTCTTTCAGTGCCTCAACTATAGCTGATATGAAATTAAAGGAAGCTGGATTGTACTTCTAGATCTTGAGGCTGTGGTTATGGCTTAAGGCTGTGGTTTAGTGGAAACAAGAACCTACTTGGAAACAATTAGGAAATTATTTGGCCGTTTTAGTGCTAGTGTTGTATCTCAACAGGTGTGAAATGATCCATTGTAACCAGTAATCAGTAATTCAGTAGTTACTGCTTGGTATTTGTGGTCTGTACTAGCCAAAATAGTTGAACTGCTGTAATCTAGTAATCACTTGAGCAAATGGTACAAGATTAAGATGTACAGTGTTCTTTGAGCATCTTTCAATTTCAAAGGAGCAGTCATACTCACTGGTTCTGAAACTGGATCAATGTATGACACTAGATACCCAGGCTTACATATAACAATTTATTTGGAGAAGCTTGCAGGTGTCCATAAAAAAAAAAGTGTGTGTGTGTGTGTATGGGGGGTGTGTGTTTGTTTGGTTTTTGTTTTTTTAACTTAACCTCCTCACTGTTCTGTTGGTCACAGTGGTGTTTTAACATAAGCATTCTTGACCTGTCACATAGCTTTTCAGAGTTGTAACAGTGTTAAATTGTTAGAGGAAAGTGTGTGCATTTGTTTTTTTGTTTGTTTGTTTTGTTTTTGTCAGGCTTATCCTAACATCTTAATTTGTAGGTATTTATAAAAATATTACTGCCTGGGATAGAGCTGTAAGCCAGTAAAATAGTAGAGAATGGCAAGTGCCTTGTTAACAGCCTAGAAACTGGTAATAAAATTGACCTGATATCTTGAAATACCTTTCTCTTCTCTCTCTCTCTTTTTTTTTTTTTTTTTTTTTGCCTATAGATACACCCAGTATCACAGCTAAACTAATTAATGAACAGAAGGAAGATAAAGAAAAAAAGAACTATGAAGAGAAAGAAAAAGTTAAAGCAGAAAATGGATTTCAGGACAATTATAGTGTTGTTGTTGCTTCTGGTATGTTTTTTTCTTCTACCTGCTGAAAGATGGATTTCTCTGAACATTAAATGCAAAAAAAAGAAAATCATATCAACCAGTAATTCATTTTATTACTAAAGATGGTTAGCAAAAACTTGTATTGCCGTATTAATCTAGCTGGCTGTTTACTGGGAACTGGCCTTTGCTGTTTGAGGCACTGCTTCTAATGAATTATATGCTTCAACAAATTCATACTTAAACAAGTGTATCTGTGGTATGCTATGGATGCTGTGGCTAGTGCATTTTACAGAATTTCAAAGAGCCGTACCTTTGCAGTGGCTGGTGTGTTAAATTTGATCACCCGCTCCCACAGTGTGATTTTGGGGAATAAAAGGGTTCTTGTACTTTGTGTAACAACTGTGCAAAAATCTGTCAGATGGAGAACATGTATAAAACTATGCTATTCCACCTGGAAAGTGCAAATAGAGTTTTTTCCTCTAGAAAGTAATCTGGAAATTGTTCTGAAAGCATTCGTGTAAACCTGTCTTCTCCAAAATTGGTATAGAGGCTATAGCTGAACATGGTAATTTTGCAGTGGAACAAGAAGGTTACAGTTCCGGCGATGGCTGCAGAGATCATTAGTCTTTCAGTTTGAACTTCTGGTGTGTGAGAGAGATTAATGAACTTCAAACTATCCTACCTTTCTGCCTTTATAGAGCTATCTCAATTTCATTTACACTTCATGAAGCATGAAGAAGAGATGCGGATTTTCCTTTGACTTCTGGCACCAATGTTTCTCAACATCCTTTATTTCAGGATTTTAGATGTAGATACAACACTGAATTCAAGTGTTTAATAGAGCAGTGGTTTCACTGATCTTTGTATACATCTAAAGCAACACAGTTGATAGTTAATTGCAGCAACTTTATCCAGAAAGGTGTTTACAATAGCTGCCACCTAAGCAGAGTAAACATGTTTTAATAAGATCCAAAACATTTGTTCGTTCAAGTGAAGGGTTAAAACATGAATAAAAGAACCCAGGAGGAAAAAATTAATATTTCAAGATTGAAGAAATGGCATAGCATAGCCAGCCATGTGTTATCCCAGTCATATCTCTGATCATACTGCTTGATATATCTCATTCCATTTTTTAGAAAGAAAGAGACTTAAGTTTTTCTGTCTTTTTGCCTGCATTTCTTCCAATTAGGTAAAACAATTAAAAATGTAAATTTATTCCATTTACTTTTGTTCTTACTACCTGTTTATGAAATCTTCTTTTTGTCTACATTTTCATATGTTCTGTTTTGTACCTTTTCAGTCTCCTCAGAGATTCACCCAGCCAGTGTTTAACTTGTTCCTTGTTTGTAAAATTAATAAAGATTTAGAGATGCTGTTTGGGGCCTAATCTCCTGAGAAGAGCTAATCTAGTAGACTGAGGTGATCGGAGAATGTGCTGAGTATTATAATTGTTTCTACTGAACAGCTAAAATCAGAGCATAGCATAGCATTTCAGGTGGGGCGGCTGTTAACTTTCCAGGTTCTCCTGGCTGCTTATAAGGCCATATTCACTGTGAGTCTTTGTATATGGACCCAGCTACCCGTTGACTTTTTTTACTTGGTCTGTCACCTCCATGGAAGAGTATGTGATAGTGGTATAGTTTGGCTGAGCCTTGAGTCAACTTAAACTGTCCAAAATATGACAGTCTTGCTACATAAGCTCAATAAGCTTTTCGTCTACCTATGCTGCCTTTTAGTCTTCCTGTAGTTCAAAGGTTTTGACCTAGGCAACTTTAAAAGCATGTTCAAAGGTACCTTTCATTGCATGTGCTACTATCAGAACTGCAGCTGAAGTCATCTTGGTAGACCAGGCAAGTAGGCTGTATGCTGAAATATCTGTCAGTTTGGGAACTTTTTCCCTTATTTGCCTTCAGCTGAAAAAACAACCTAAAAGGTTTTACCATAGGCCTCATTGCTGTGCAGTCCCTTCGCTAGTTTAAGGTAGAATCAGAACAGTAGTTTTTGCTTTTTTATGAATGATATGATCTAGTAGAGTTATGTTTGGGGCTCAGGAGAATCCACAACCTTGTAAGTGTATAAAAATAGTGGGGTTAGATCCAAACAGATTGTATACATGAATGCTTCTCATATTTTTTGATTTGTCTGGGCTGAGAAGTTGGACCTTTTTCCTAGCATTGAAGACATGGAGTACATTGCATCTTGGCTAACTGAAGTTATTAAATACCAGAATAACTTTGAATTTTTTACTTATATACTAGGTTTGAAATCTCAGTCAAAAAGAGCTGTTTCATCCACCCCCCCACGCCCACCATCGAGACGAGGAAGAGTGATGGCGGATAAAGTAGGTACCTCTTCCTCAGGAGGAGAGTCTTCCAGCAAGACCATTAGTGTTCCAGTCTTTCACCTATATCATAAACTTCTACCAGGTAACTTTAATAACTGTCTTTAAAATTTAAAACAATGGTCTTTTGCAATAGTTGGTATGTCATTAGAAAGTAGGTGTAATGCTGATGGACTTCTGTATATGTGTATTCAGCCTTCTGAAGGGTAGAGCACTGCTGTAGTTGGTAATTGCTTTCAACCAAAAGTGGAATATTGCAACAACATTGTAGCTTGATGAAAATAATGAATATGCTGATTTTCCTTGAAGTTTATTTCCTGGTTCCTAAACAAGATCTAAGAAAAATTTCCCCTTTAGCTGAGGAATAAAAGGGCTTTTTTTTTAAGGTGACTCACATTTTGTTTGACTTGCAAGTCAGAATTAAACAGGTAGTTTTGCCCTGTTATTTCATGTTCTGAGTGGGCAACCAACATCTATTGCTGTCTGGAAGGTTGATTTGCCAGTTCTGGAATATTCTTGAGTGAATTCCATAATACTTGTGTCTTCAAAACCAGCACGTCTTAAGCAGTTTGTCATGTTTTATGTAGAGTAGGTATGTACTCGGGCTTTATCAGCTATCTGGACCAAACTATACACTTTTGGTGGCAAATTTGTGGTTGGGGCACAGATCAGAGGAGAAATAAATTTTAATGAAGACAGATCACTTGTTAAAGAACTATTATTTCAGCAAAAGAAGAGTTGAGAATCATTAGAGAATAAAGAAACTCTCCTACAGAGAGAGGGATTGGTGTGACTGGAATTCTTAACGTTAGAAAAGGGATAAAGTACAGGGACATGGATAAAATATTTTAATATTATTCAGAAGAGTTTCTCATCTATTTTAATCAAAGTCATTTTCACCCAGTACAGAATTAAATTTTTTTCCAGTTTGACCATTTTTACCTTATGGTTGCACACATTTATGCCACCACAATACAAGGATGATGAAGGGGTGGGATTTAATAGTAGTGGGCAGGCAGTACCTGCTTAAAATGCACATCAAATTACAGCCATAGCTTTTTGTTGCGTTTGCCGAGTGCTTGAGCTTTTGGCACAGAGCTGCCTTAGGGAATGTTGGCATAGTTCTTCAACAGGCTCTTCCAAACTGATGGGGCCCCTTTTCCTAAGAGAATGAATGTTAGAAGTAAGGCTTTGGTTTAGAGCCAAATAATACTTAGTCTGCTTGGCATCTGTGGTACAAGTAATGAACAGCACCCAGACAGGCATGTTAAAATAACCCAATCATAATTTTCTGCTCTGACTTGATGCCATTGTTGTTTAGGCCAACCATTACCAGCTGAAATGACACTTGCCCAGCTTCTAACTCTGCTGTATGACCGTAAACTCCCTCAAGGCTACCGATCAATAGATTTGACTGTTAAGCTTGGTTCCAAAGTCATCTCAGATCCAAGCTTATCAAAAACAGACTCATTTAAACGTCTGCACACAGAAAAAGGTGAGTGTTTTGACTTTTTTTGATATCTTCCTTTATAAATGTTTTTATTTCGGACAAAAATGGCTTTGTTTTTCTTGGTGAGAAGTAGCATTTTTCTGTATCTTCTTGGATGGTGTTCCTGCGTTGTTCACCACAAGGCAAGTGCTAAGCTTCGTGATAATGAATGAATTCACAGCCTGTGTCTTCAACTGTGTGTAATAAGATGTACTAATAGAGTGGTTCTTGTTTCACTTTTGTTTCTTCACCATATTGTTGGGTATGATGTTATTATTTGATTGGATAGACACCATGTATTTTTCTTGACGTGTATACCAGTTCCCAGTGGTAAGTATTTGTGCTGATAACTAGGGCAGATTAAGCAACGCAGGAACTGTGTGTTTGAAGCTGTATCTGTTACAGAAGCCTGCAGCAGCTCAGTTACTTAGATGCTTCTTTGATAAAAGGGAATTCTTCTCAAGCCCTGAAGATCTCATAATTCCAGCTTTTAAGAACACTGTTTAGTACTTTTTAATAGTGTCCGTTTCTTGTTAAGGTTTTCCTAATCGTTTGCTTATCTGTCTGCTCATAGTATTTTCAGGGATTTGGGGGGGGGGGGGGGAGGTGTATCCAGGGAATCTGGCTTGAAGTATTTTGACGTCCTTCCTTTAGGGAAGGAATTAGAGGAATGGGACCTTGAAATTAAGCTAAGGTGCTCTGCTGATCGCCGGGCTGCTCACACAGCATGGAATTAGGAAGTTAATCATTTGGTTACTTTAAGATAGAAGCTTGTGGTAAAAACTGTTCATTAAATAGATAAGTATTTTTCTAGAAAAGATTGAGTAGAGAGTTGAATAAGAAAAGAAAAAACAACCAAAAGACCTATTTTCTGGCTTGCTGGTCTGAGCTAGGTATTTCCTGATTGCATCTAATGGCTTTAAAAGATTGATGGATATACAGATCTCTCGTGTTGAGAGGCTTCTGTCTTTCATACACAGTTTTTATTTTATTTTTCTGTTTATTTAAATTCTAAACCTATAATAAATATTTTTCTGTTATTTTAATGAAACTTGAAAATAATCATTTGAGGTTTGGTTTATTAGTAGGGTTACATGTGAAGACACATGCATGTGAAGAAATTTTATTGGATTGCTAGTCTTTCTTTTTTAATTTGAGACTAATGCTTTTGAAAAACTGGCTTTGTCATTGCAAATCTATTGAGCCGTCATACAATAGAGCACAATCTTACAGTTAACATTCAGATGTCTCTCAGTTACCACTCATCAGTTTTGCAGGTTTTCCTAGTGCTCTGTAAAAAGCTTTTCTAAATTAATATTTTTCCACTTATTGCTTAAAATAGACTTTCATTTTGCCACCATCCATGGTGGATAGAGTTTATAGCTTAATGTGGTGTCTTGAGAACTGCATTTGTTACTACTGTATTTGATGAAAAGCATGCATTTGTGTGATTCAGCCTGAGGAGAAGCCCTTGTTTGCGAGACAAGCAGTTTTACATGGCAAGTTGATGCCTTTAGTGAAAACGTGCAGAACATTCATGGAAGTGAAATGATGTAAATTGGTAAATGGTGTAAATTTATAAGAAGATTAACTAAAGTTACACTTTAGTATACTGCAGAGGCATATGTAAGGGTTAAGGGTAACTCCTTGCAAGAATGTTTACTGGGCGAGGGGAGTAGCAATGTGTTTGCACACCTAATAGAAGATCTGCCTATACCCTTACTCACTGACATATATTTTTAAAGTACCTGTGTAGAGAAGCATATGGTGTTACAAAACATTGCACCTTAGTTGCATTTTTAGTATTTATGTATGTCTATTTTTTATTTTCCTTCTTCAGGAAGGTTCACAGCTTTTTACACTGTAATGTAAATTCTGATCAACATGTGAGAAGCAGAAGGGTTGACTCTTCCTTTAAAATACTTATTTTAAAATCTTCATTTTAAAATCTTCCTTGGCAAGGAAGCAAATCTGACCTTTCCAGGGGTCAGATCAATTCATGTCATCACAAGCAATCGAGCTGTAAATACTGTTCAGCCTGGCGTGGTGGAATTCTCCACTTGGCTGATAGAAGGCAGTCCAGCATGTTCAAAACCATCTACAGCTGCTATCTGTGCTCATAGGGAAAACTTTACAGAAGCAGTATCCTTCTGTGTCCTTAACAGCAGCATTCAATGTTGAATGCACAGAAAGTCTTATGTTTGGGGTCTTTCTTACAAGGATTATCTTGCTTTGGAAATGTCGGTGAGCTGTTCTATTTCTAGTAGTCCTTCAGGCTGAATTAAGAATTGATGTACATACCCTTGATATGAGCTTATTAGGTTGGCTACTTTGATCCCATTGCTCTATAGAGATGTGCTCCTTCCCACAAGGTATTCATGATGTCCTTGTAACCTGGTGCTTCTTGCTCATTTAAAAGTTGAGAATCTGGATAGGGACCTGCTGTTTCTTATTCTCTCTCAAATTGGAGAAGAAAAGATTTCAAAAAAAGATTAAAAAAAAATCTGCATATAAAATGAAAACAAAATGCACATTAGTTTTGGTAGCTACATGAACTATAGTGTGCTTCTGTGTTTTTATAGGTACATAACAAATGATAATATGTATGCCTACGCGCATTTTAAATATAATCATGCATTTTCAGCTGGGTGTCAGACTGCTCACAGCACAAAGATACTTCTGGCTTCTGGCTGCTTGACTGGGCTTTATTGATGGTGAGGTAAATGATGGGAATGGGGAAATTAAGGAGAAATTTTCTTCAACATTTTGGAGGAAAAAAAAACAGAAGACCAATTTGTGTAAAATTATTTTTCCTTTCTTCAGCTATGAACTCTTTATCAAAGGGTAACAAACCTACTCTTATCTCCCAGTTGAAAGGCAGAATAAAAGAAAATACATTGTCATACTTTCAAAGCTAACAAAATTTTGAAACCATAGATCAAATTTTAGTAAAACATTAAATTTTAATAGTAGGTAACTTTGTATAAATAGTCTCAAGTTATGGCGCAAATCTGGCATCATTGCCAAAAGGTACTAATGCCTTTTCTTTTTGACATCCTTGTACTGATGTATTTCAGGTTCTTGACTCAGGTTCTGCTGAAGAAGGAATTGCTACATTTGAAGTTCATTTTTAGGTAGAGGAGGAAACAAACACAATGTTGATGATGCTGTATTAATTTCTGTTTCCATCTGTTTTTATAGAACATGCAGATTTATTGGGGCCTTGCCCTGAAGATGAAGCAATCAGCCCTGGCGATGAGTGTATGGATGCAGTGCTAGATGAATCACTTCTTGAAACAAGTCCCATTCAGTCTCCACTGCAAGTTTTTGCAGGAATGGGTGGATTGGCCCTCATTGCAGAGAGACTCCCTATGCTTTATCCTGACGTAATTCAACAAGTGAGTGAAAAAATCAGCGTAGAAAAACATGCTAAGACTTTAAGAGCAATGTTTTTCCCATGTTTCAGTATGGTCCAGTTTGACATCTTAGTTGTGTGGAAGCTTCTTTAAAGTAGTCAAATGCATGACTCCACTGCACAGTTGAGCTGTACATGCTGCTTCCCTGTGCATGTTGTGGTTTGCTTGAGTAAGCACGTCCTTCTTGTGGAACAAAAGCATGAATTCAGTGTTACTGCTTGCCTCGCTTTTGTTAATTCCTAAGATACCTTGCATTTCTGATGGAGGGTTCAGTAACATAAAGTTGCTGTGCTATGAGGCCATACTTGCTTATCATTTGAATTGCCTGTGTAAATGTACCCTCAGTGTTGTTTTTATGGTTAAATGAAATCCAGTTCTCAAAGTGGATCACGTAGAGTTTCTCTTGGAGGCACTGATACAGTTTACAAAAGCGTCAACAAGGGCATTAGTGTGGAATTACTGCTTTGGCTACTTTCCTATGTACACGAGCCACCAGTATTAACAAGGGAAAAATAATCACTGAATTATTCTAGCTTTACTTGGCTGTATTTTTGAAACTTTCTGCTGATACTCCTAATAGAAAAAATTATGAATGGCTATTCCCTTTGAAATTAAGTTAATCCTGAGTGAAGTGTGCTGTTCAGTACCTCGACTGCTAACCTGTGGCAGGAATAGCAACCCTGTAGTGAGACCAGGTAATTAATAGGAATCCTTTGTTAATGACAGTGCAGTTCAGGAAGAACCTGTTAGATACTGGTGAAACATTAGAGAGAATAGTTCTCTGAAGATATTTTAGATGTCTAGTACCAAGCCTTTTTAAGAATTAAAAATGAAAGGAGTGTGTTCACATATGCAATTATTATATTTTGAAATCCAGCGAGGTAACATGTGGTCTGCATTAAGAGACTGATCCATAGATTCCTGTAACAGACGAAGGGCAATTTATGACTGTGAGAAATTTGATCCCTTTTTCTCCCTTTTTTCTGTAGTCCTGAGAAGATATTCTCTTTAACTTTTTTTTTTTACTTGAGATATAAATTTGCATTCAGATATTTGATAATAATTCTGTGATCCATAAAAAACACATTAAGTACAAATAATACTAAATGGAAAATTCATGGTTGAGACTGATAAATTGTCCAGACTCTTTGTTCATTAATTCTACTTCTAGATTTCTTTAGGCCACTGATAATTCTGATTCTGTAAACTCTGTATTTTAAGGTTTCCTTAATTATTCTCCTAACCTGTAGGTAACTGGAATAAATGCAGCTAAACATGACTGTGACATCTAATCAGGAATTTGGGTTTCTGAGTAAATTCTTTAAGGACTTTTCAGCTTAATCTTTTCCAGTTTAGATCAGTCTGGTGGTAATTACATCAAATTTCTCTTTGAAAATATTTAACTGCATCCTCTTAATGCAAGTGTTACATTTTACATTTCTCTTAATAAGTGGCATCAAGATTTAAAAAAAAAAAATCCCCATGTGAAAACTGTAAAAGATTTTAAACATACACATGAAAAATGACTAGAGAAATACTAGCATAGCCTTTTTTCTGTTTAGAGCTCTATCCTCAGGGTATTTAAAAATATCAGATCAAGCAAAAGGTTGAAAAGAAAATGGAAGTATTCCTGTGAGTTGACAGGATACAACTTTAAAAAAAAAAAAAAAAAGTTAACACTAATCATTCTTCTCTGATGTAAGAAAATTTATGTAAAGTCATGAAGAATAAGACACTTTGGTTTTACTGTATGCTGTACTACATATATTACCTTTGTCCAACATTCTGTAAGGCTGTTATTTCCTTGGATCTCAAGGTAATCAGGGTCAAGCTTTGCCAGTGTTTGCTTGAATAAGAAATCTAGAGGAAAAAAGTAGACAAGTAGCTGATATGTTCATACCTGATTTAGTAGGAAGTATTTTTCCCCTTCAGTCAGCTCTTTTCAGAATTGCACTTAGAGCTGCTGTTTAAAGGTATGTTAAAATAACTGAAAGTACCTGCTAATTCTTACCCGCAAAGGCACATATTCTGATGCTGCTTTTGTTAAAATTGAGGATTCGGGTTCCAGTTTGGCAGAAGAGAATGAGTAGATTAAAAACCTCTTTGGAAAAGGAAATTCCATCACCTTCTCAGCTGTGACAGGTCTGGTGCTTGTCAGCCCCCTTTTGCTGAGCTTGCTGGGCCAGTTCAGCTTGCTCTTCCTCGCCCTGTCATGCCCCTCTTCCTCTCGCTTTAGGAAGCAATGAAGCAATTTTCTGTCAGTTAGTGGGGCTGAATCAGCTCAAAGGAAGCAAGACCGCCTCTGTTCAGTAGCTCCAAGCTGTTAGTTTGGCTTGGCTGAAATTTCAGCTTAAGCATTTGTCTCATCTGCAGCTGTTAGACCAGACATGAATCTAACCCTGTATGTTAAAGAGTAATGTAAATATTAGGGCTGTTTAAAAACAAGAGGGTTCGGTCTAGCTACCATTGAAATCATAGGCCTTTCACAATTGACTTCAGTTGGGTAAATTAGACTATATTAATGAGCTTCCAAGAGGAAATAGGTTACTTTATGCCGATATTGACATTTGCTTATGGAAATATTAACTCTGTTTTAATAGGAATTAAAAATTACTGTAAGTTGTCATTCTAACCTGCAGATGATTAGTGTTACACTGTACCTCCTTGCAAAGATAATTTTAAAAAGATAAGGAATAGTTACTTCTATATCCGCTGTTTAATTAACATTCTCCTGAGTGCTGTATATGATTGTAAAACAGCACGACCTTTCTGACTGCAATAGAGGTGCACTGTTTTTGTTAAATTTGTCAGTGCGTGTCCCCTGTTATTTGACTCGCTTGCATTTAGAAGGAAGGAAGGGTGGGGAGAGACTACTTCATGCCATCGTTGTCTTTACAAATTAAAACAGATTCACTCCTTTTTCCTCCAATTGCTACAGCCACTAATTCAGTAGAGCAGTACACACTCAGAGGTGCCTTCTCACATGATGTGATCTCATTTGACTGTTAATTTTTCACAAAACAGCTAGGAAGGAACATGGACCTAAGCCATAGGATACATAAATAAGTACTGATGTGAAAATAAATTTGAAATTTTAAATACAGTTGCATCTGTTCATCTGAATACCGTGAAAGCCTGAAGCTTCTGTAGTGTTTAATTATGTGAGGGACCTGGACATCATACCTTAATTTTAGGTGAGCGTATGAATGTTTTCTGGGGAACTGTACAAATATCCCCCTTATATTCTGATTCACATCATAATGCCTGGCTGAACAGTCCTCTGTGCAGTATTAGTTTGAGCAGAAATACAGACTGTTGTGTTAGAGCATAATAATAGTAAAATCCACCAAATAAGCCACCAAAAAAGCCAGAAAGGAACACAAAAGAGTTACTACAAGACTGCTAGGATAACCGGAAGTTGTCTTAATTTTAAGCAATTATGGTTGACTGTTCTTTTCTGATATGAAATTAAAAATAAACTAGTTCAATTCTCACTGTGGTAAATGTTCAAAATAAATTGGCCATTTCTTATTTAAGAGGCTGGTATATAAAATAATCTTCCATATTTTTTATTTCAGTGTAATTTGTATCTCCTGTGCATCTAGATTTAAACAACACTTTTTAACTGAGGATTTTAGGTTGGCGAAACACACTTGCTTATTATGTAGGTGGGACTTCCTGGGATTGTTTTGAAGGTGCCCTTGTTATGCCTTTTGGCTGGGGCCTTTACCTGTAGAGGGCAGTGAATTTCCTGTGACTTTTTAATTATGTTCTGTGTTGAGATTGCATGTCCTTTACATCCCAATTCTAATAAAAATTCTGCCTTGGTGACTAACTCAGTAACCACAGAAATGTTGATTGTTTTTGTTATTTCAGGTGAGCACTCCAGTGGTTACATCGACCACGCAGGAAAAGCAGAAGGACAGTGATCAGTTTGAGTGGGTTACCATTGAACAATCAGGGGAGCTGGTGTATGAAGCACCAGAAACAATCGCTGCAGAACCTCCGCCCATCAAATCAACAGTTCAGACCATGTCCCCCATACCCGCGCATTCTTTGGCTGCCTTTGGTTTATTCCTTCGTCTCCCTGGCTATGCTGAGGTGCTGCTAAAAGAACGGAAACATGCTCAGTGTCTGTTGAGATTGGTGTTGGGAGTTACAGATGATGGTGAAGGAAGTATGTGCTGCGATTATTATGTTTCTTTGTAGACCACAGCTAGACTGTTTTACTTGAATTTATTTACGGTGTAATGCTTTAGCAGGAAGTTAGAATTGGTTTATGCAATTTGAAGAACTGTGTTGCTAGCATCCTTGCTACTGTATTATCTCTAAATATTAAATTCTTTCTGGTAAAGTTCTGTGGAGATCATCAGTATTCCAGAGTTCTCATCTAGATGTCAAAGTAATTGTAGTATAGGTGCTTCTAACGCTTGCAGGTGACACTCTGAGATGAGAGTGCGTTTGGACAGAATGATCCGAGTAGCTGAGAACACTCAACTAATTGAGCAAATGTTTACATTCCTGTAACCAAATGCAGAGTAACATGCATAGGAGCATAGCTACAACAGAAGTAGAATAAGCTGTTAGAGAGAACATCGAAAGAGCATACTGATCAAAACAGTTTGGAAGGAAAGTTAGCTTAATGATGTGAGGGGAAGAGAAGGGAGAAAGGCTAATGGTATTCTTAGATGTATGAACAGATGTGTTGAGAGGCAACATTGCATTTGTAGCCAGTGTCTTTGCAACCAAACCCATAGGACTGCATATTTTTCTAATAATTTTATTTCTTAAAGTGCTTGGAGAAGTTGAAAGAGTGTTACGTGAAAGGTGCCATAAGTACTTTTCTTTCATTATGACCTTGAAAAGAATGCTGTTTTTTCTATGCAGCGCTCAACTGAAGTTAGTCTTTATTCAGCAGCTCTATAGCGGACGTGTTAGCTCTTAAGACCAACTGAGAGCTTTCTCTGCTGCCCCTTCTGCTTATCTTTTTATTTCTCTTATATTTAGGTACAGGATAGGAGACAGGAATAAATTGGATAACAAAAATTATGTCTGGCTGATTACTTCAACCTCATTTGAATAGTAATTACCTGAAGGGCTGTATACAGTCCCTCAGATTTTGACATCCTTGAGTGATTCCAATCCCTTGCTGTTGTAGGCAATATTTTCTATCCCTTTTTTATAAAGAGACCAACACAAACCCTTAAATGAAGAGGTTTTTTTGGTAGGTTGGTTGTTTTTCTGTGTGCGTGCAACCACTGTTGCTATTGGAATACAGTTCCAGAACATTATTTTCCTGATAGATAGAAGCTGCCTTTAATTTTCAGCCTAAAATTATTTGTATCCAGTTATCATTGTGCCAGCATTGTTCTTCATCTTAAATAGCTCTTCTTTCTCTGATGTTTTTGTTTACAGCAACTGTATTCCCTCTTAGCCTTTGTTTTTGCTGGACTAAATAGTCAGTTTCTCCATTCCCTACACCAAAAGTTTGAATTCAGCTCTTTACCAAAGATGGGATGTTTGGTAAACACAGTAGTCCACATTAGTTCTCTGTATAAGGCATTAATATTTCCCTTTTCTGTTGGAAATGCATCTTTTCATACACCTAAAATCACCTCTTCTTGCTCCCATAATATGAAAATACGCACTTATAAATCCACAGTTTATAGGTTAAGTATGGTTTGTTGTCTGTGAAGGTAAATCATGGGCAGATGTTAAATTTAGATTTTCTTCTTTTTGTCTTATTGTCATTTGGCTACATCTACAGTTTTGGAAGTCTATCAGACTTTTTTTGCAGAGGCCTTCAGTTTTGTTTGTGAAGAGCTCAGTCAAAGACCTGCCTGCTTCGTTGTCATTATTTTCTGTAAAAACAATAACAATAGACAAATTTAACTGCGCTGTGTGGGTGTGTGTGTGTATAAAGAAATACATACGTACAAATACATATATATGTAATGTATATTTCAGTATAGACCTCTGATGATAAAGCTGATAAACTCTTAAGAATGGGGGAGAAAATTATATAAATATATTTAAAATAAAAAGTAAGCTTTTGAATGGAGTTGACTAATGTATTTTCACTGTCAAATATCTATTCCCCTATGCATGGGGAGGGAAGGTGAAATGCATTGTTAAATACAGAAAAGATTGAGAGACAGCTTCCTAATTTTATGTACATTTTGTTAATAAGTCACTCCATTATTTGTAATAAGTCTTCTTAAAGAAGTAATTACTTTTTGCTCGTAATACATAAAGGTTACGATTTTAAAATAATTCTAGTATAGAATTCAAACATGCAGCTCATCTGCTTAAAATTATGTTAGTATTTCACCATATAATCAACTTGAATAGCATCACAGCTTGGATTTTGTCAGTGATTTAATTCACAGTTGTCACATAAAAAAAAATCCTACATCCTCATAAACTACTGCAGCTAGTCAGCTGAGCTGCTGTTAGCCGGCCATGTGCATTCTTTAACTTGCCCTAGTTGCAAGGTTTAAAAAAAAGAAAAAAAAAAACAGTTGAACCACCTTTGTTCTCTTCATTCAGAAATATGACCTAAAGTGTAATCAAATACATAATCATACTCACTAGTGGTAACAAAGTAAATTTTCACCCTGGAAATGGAAAATCAAATTTTCATAATTTTTATAGTGTTTGTTCTTACCAGAGTCCTTAAAGGATGTAAATTAACGTTTTCTTCTCTACTCTTTTGCTGCTGAAAGATTTTTGTTAAGAGAAGCCTAATATTAGAACATTTTGCTATAGCTGAATACTTGAGCCCTGAGTATATTTCTATATGTATTATATAAAAATCATTGCAAAGATTAACTGGCTGTATTGAACTATTGAAAGAAAATGTGGTTTTGATATTTCCTTCTTCGATCTAGGCCATATCCTGCAGTCTCCTTCAGCAAACGTGCTTCCAACTCTTCCCTTCCATGTGCTGCGCAGTTTGTTCAGCACTACACCGTTGACTACTGATGATGGAGTACTGCTTAGGCGGATGGCGCTGGAAATTGGGGCTATACATCTTATCCTTGCTTGTCTGTCTGCTCTAAGCCACCATGCACCAAGAGTGCCCAACTCTAGTCCCAACCAGACAGAGGTAAGTTTAACTGCAGAATAATTACCACTGAGATGTAGTAAGAGTCTTAACTATAAAAAAGAAAACCTCACTGCTTTCATAGCCTAATCTTTATGGAGTAGGCTTTTGAATGAAGAACAGAAGTGATTAGAAGATACTTGATGAAGTAGTTCTGCCTTGCATTCTGTAAGCAAACACAGTGATCATGAAATTTATCTAACAAGTAAGGCTTGCCAGGAGGTATCGGGGGGTAATGTGTTAATTGAAAACATGCCAGTTTCTTTCACAAGACCCTCCTTCTCAGCGCACAAGAGTCATAGTGTGCGATGGGTGGTGATTCTTTTTTTTAATTCTCAGTAGATAGTGTGACCTCATTACCTTATTTAGCATGCGTCATCTAAATTCCACTGACTGACTACACATTGCTTCCTCTTAAATGTCTCAGAAATGTAAATGAGTTGTGAGAATTAACAAATAAAATGCCTTATTTTTTTTAAACCCCTTTTTATAGATGGGGAAATGAGATCTTGAGACAAAAAAATTTTCCATAGTGTTTAGGCTCCCAAGTGAATCCTGAAGTTAAACTTTGGCAGAGTACTTGCCATATTTTACTACCCGCTATTCAGAGAATGTGTCCCCTGATTTGTTAGAATGATGAGTTGCCATTTCTGCATGACAGACTCATTGTCTCAAAATGTGTATAAATTTTTTTTATTTTTATTTATTTAGTATTTTTTAATTAATAACTTGCCCTCTGTAACAACTCTGTGGCAAAGGCTTGCATGAAACAGTTCCTCATGGCTAAATATGGCTAAATGGTTGCAAAATACAGGGCCATCCATATTTTAGCAGCTCCTGATACTGACGACAGGATGAGCAAGGAAGAGGTGAAACTGTCTGTTAATTCAATTTAATGGCTAGTCAAATTTGAGAGGGGGCTGAGATATCCTCCTCCTAATTGGGTATCAGGCTGTTGATGCGTTGACATCTCAGCATTATTGGGCTTTTGGGGGAAAAGGGCAACCATTGATTCTTACTTCTGCTTCAGTTCTACCGTGTTCCCTGGAACAGGTTGTCTTCACATAACTCATATCTATTAGGTGATAGATGGTAACCTGAAACTAGAGATCCATCAGCCTGCACTGAGGCATATATCTCTGAGGCAAGACTTTCCCTTAAGTGCTTTAAGTCAGTGCTCATGGCAGTCCTCTTGAGTGTTAAAGGCACAGCATGTGCATGAGTGATAATATCTGCATGAGAATAAACATACTGCTGTTTCATCACTGACATGCATTACATTCCCAATTTAAAAGTCAAATGGTGATTCCAAAGTACTGTCAATATCGTACTTCACAGGTGATACCTTTTTTGCCATTGCGGTCTGTCTGTACATCACTTTTCTCTTCCTTCAAGTATAATCTTGAAAATCACTGAAGAAAATCTGAACAGAAAACAAAACTTTTCAGAGCCTTGAATCAAATATTACAGATTAGAGTTGGTCACCTACTTAAGTGACCTACTTTCCAGTAAGACTAATTGCTACTGAGTAATGCTAATGAAAGCAGCAAGCACTCACCACTGGAAAATCAGATCACATGTTTAGGGTCTTAAATACATATAAGGAAGGCACTAGTTAAAAGGGTTCATCAGAGTTTTTTTACATCTGTTGTGGTAAAGGTTAAATGATGTGATAAAGGTTAAAAATCAACTTAAATATTGAAATCATTTCATAAGCACTAAACAAGACAATATTAAATTTATGTTAGTAAAGTGCAATGATGCAAACCATTGGAATAAGCTGTCCAGGCACCTTAGGAGAAAAGTGATGAAATATCTCTCAGAACACTTTAAGGATAAAGTATTTCCCCCTTATTATCTGGAGAGGAAATCTGAGTGTGTGTTTCAGTGTCACAGAAATCATATGTCAGAGAGATAGATGTAACTTATACCTCTTGCCAGTTTGGAGTATTTATTCAAAATCAGTACATGCTTGAGCATCTTAACATTGCAGACACGTACAGAAATACTTTAAATGACATTTCTACTTCTGTCCCCTTTGTCTAATTATGTTCTTAAACTTGACTAGATATTACTAGTTCTAATTACAGAGCTGTAGTGTTTAGCATGATACTGATTAGGTACCATTTTTATACTTACCATCATTTAAGCAATAGCAATATTTTAAAAGAGAATAAAAATGGGCTTACTGTCCTAGGCAAGTTGAAAATCACTTGCAACAATTTACCCTCCTGCCCTGTATCGGAATTCCATGTCTATGGCAGGTGGTTCCTGCCTAAAGCATGCAATTCTACTGGATAGTGATGCCTTCACTGTTTGTTAAGCTGTTAAATTGGGCTGATATCCTTTTGGAGAACAAAGGAATTTTAAAGAACCAACTAATAAGATGAGAAATGTGAAATTATGGTGACTTTTTTTTTTTTTTAGCCACAGGTGTCAAGTACGCACAACACTACATCAACAGAAGAACAGCAGTTGTACTGGGCTAAGGGTACGGGCTTTGGAACGGGCTCCACAGCTTCAGGATGGGATGTTGAACAAGCTTTGACTAAGCAAAGGCTAGAAGAAGAGCATGTCACCTGCCTTCTACAGGTGTGCAATAATGAAGTTTTGATTAATGATAAGCCCTTGAAATTTTAGGACTTGGATGACAAAAACAGAGCCTGTACTTTTTCAGTCATCTAGCACAGTAATTGTGGTATTTTCAGCAAACGATGGTTTACAAACTACTGTCTACATGAAAAATGGTATAGATCATTTTCTGAGGGAGGCTGTTTTTAAACTTCACTAGGCTACTGCATTAAAAAGACCTGAGTGGATAATCTTAGGTGACAGTTCAGAATAGACAGTGAACCAAGAAGCATTCCGGGATATTTTCTGAAGACATCATACATTTCTGTAGACATAGCTGCATTCAGTCAAAAGGCCCATCAGAGAAAAAGGATGTGGGAATAGACTTTGTTTTATGTGTGCAAAATTATCTTATCTATTCATTTCTCACATATTTTTGCTCTGTTTTAAGAAAATGCCCATAGTTGTTACTGAAGTGTCCAAGAATGTGGTGTTTTGCCAAGATAATGAAATCTCACTCAGACACACTATAAATAAAGTCCCTGCTATGTCAGTTAAATGACAATATTAAGTCACCAGTAAACATCCACATTTTAATAAAAGTCTGATCCCTTTCAAATGCCTCATATTAAGGAGAAATAAATCCTGCACAAGTAGGCCTTTAAGTCCAGTTGCTAAATTTGACCAACTCCTCTTATCTTAGGCCAGTGTGGGGAAAATGAGGTTTTATCTAGTCATCAAAAATTTAATTGACCAAACTGTCAACTCAAATGCATTAGTTAACCTCACTGCTGGGTTAGAGCACAAAGGAGATGAAATTCTGAAATGCCCATGCCCTGGCTGATGAAGATACCATTTTGATATAATCAGTTATTCCAGTCATTGTAGATTATAGGACATGAGTATCATGTCCTTTGCAAAAGCATAACAAATAAAATCCAAAACAATTTTCCTAAGCAAGAAAGAGTAGAGCACCTGAGTTACTCCTGGTGAAGCTTCCAGGCAGTATTCTGTATTATGCCCTGCAGAGATTTAGCTGTTAACTGTCATAAGTCATGAGGAAAGTAGGCATTTGCTTTGGGCAGTCAGTAATTGGAGGGAGAAGCAGAAAACTCTTCAGCACTTTGCTGAATACATCAGTCAGTTGTACAGTACTTTCCCTTATCCCTTTTCCAGAAGTGTTGTTTAGGAAAATTGTGCTGTGTAGAGAGTGCTGATAAGATATTGCAGCAGATAAATGGATAATGGGGTTAGGGCAAAGAGGATGAAAGCACGGAGAAGAGGTTTAAAAAAAGGAGCTTATAGCCCCTGAGATATCAAATAATACAGCCTTTCAAGCCTTGAAGTTACTTAATTTGAGGATATAACCACACAAATCAGCCACATGGAAGTATGTTAGATCATACATTTACAACACGTGATAAGGGCCTGTGGCTCAGCAAGAGCTACCATTGGGAAGAGCAGATGAGCAAATCTGAGGTGACTTCCCCACCTTTATGGAGGGGGAGGTTGTTCATGCTTACTGAAGTAAGAGCATGCACACAAGCAGTTATTCAAAGTAACTCTCATGCTCAGCATAAGTTGTTGCTTCATCTGTATCTTGAAATCCCATCCAAAAGTACATTACACTTTTTTTTTTTTTTTTTCCAGTTGTCATGAGCTGGCATATTTCTGTTTTGAGCAACTCTAGCAGCTTTACAAACTTTATAGTAATGGATCTCTTGAAGTTATTCAGAATAATTAGTTATTTAATTTTATAGTGAACCAAAGTCATAATCATGATCTAATAACTATAGAATTCCTTCTGAGATACCTTTGAGATTGATGAAATAAATACCAATACTGAATTAGCGAAGTAGCTAGTGAAGTATTTTGGAGTTTTCCTTAAGGAAGGAAAATCAAAGTTCTTTTGCCTAAAATAAATCAGTTTTGATTAAATTTTGTGTGTATTTCAGGTTCTTGCCAGTTACATAAATCCTGCAGGGAGTACATCAAATGGAGAGACTCAAACTAGCCATGAAGGCAGAGGACAGAACAGCAGCGCTCTTCCATCTGTTCTCTTAGAGCTACTCAGTCAGTCTTGCCTCATTCCAGCAATGTCATCGTACCTCCGCAACGATTCAGGTAACGTGTTGTTGGTCTCCTTCTAAATCAAAGTTGGCTTATATCTGTCAAATACAACAGGGAAACAGTGCAATTTATATAAACAATAGATAATTCTTGCCTGTTTGTTTCCCATTTTAGAATTCTACTATTTCATGGAACGTTCACTTGAGTCTTAGAAAACAAAATAATAGTGTGTGTTTGAAATACCAAATTTGTTACATGAATTTAAACTTCTGTTGTTTTAATGTCCTTTTAAAAATTTGAAATTCACTTCTTAAACTATTGAAATTAACTTGAAAACTGTATTTCCATCTGAAAAGTTTGTATTTTAGTTCTTACGTAGACTAGAAGCTACACGGGGAGAGGGCATTTTAAACAAGACCGTGATTCTCACTGAGAAGAAAAATGTTAATTTTGTAAGAAAATCAAGCAAGTATGCCTCTGAAGTTGGTAAACGTTGGAAGTATAAAGTTCTGGGGCAGTCCTGTCTTACTGTGTCTGATTATTTTGAGTTATCTGTCCTGCAGAGCTTTTTCTGCTTTGTTTAGGAAATTCACAAATTATCCAAACTCTTATCCAAACTGCAAAATATTTCAAAAATGCAGGAAGAAAGTTGCCAGATGTTCTTTTTTGTTTTGTTTGTTGCCCTTTTTGTAAGGAATGACAAATGAGTGGTATGTTGTCATCATGTTTCTGCTCACTAATTTTAAAACAAAGATAATTTGATAGTTTCCATCCAGTACATTGCACTTCATTGTGGAAAGCATTTAAGTTGTATGAGGTAGTGTCAAGCGGTATAAATTAAGCAAATGCCTACGAAGAACTAATGGTAAAACTAGCAGACTGGGTTTGTGATAGTGTTCAGTCTCTTGAGATGACAAGCTTTTGTATGAAGTTATTGGTATGTTTTGGGTTTTTTTTTTCCCCCGCCTGAAAAGTGTTAACATGAAGTTTCTGCAGTCTGCTTTAGCCTTAGGTTGGATTTTTATTCAGATACGTTGTTTGAAAAGATGGATTTAATCCCTACATAGCAGAAAGGGTTGTTCTAAATCTGAATAATTCTACTTGGATTGAACCTGATTTTTGAACCTCTCCTATTGTTGGAGTAACTGATATTCTGGTTGCATTATTGTAGCGTTTGGATTCCAGTTGTAGGGTGCAGTTATGGGGGCTATTTTGTTTGTTTGTTTGTTTTTTTGAAACAATGGTACATGGCAGAATATATTTGATCTCTGGAGGCAGAAGAAAAATCACCTGCATCTACATGTTTACTATATAGCGCTAAATAGAGCAAATACTATGTAGGACAACAAGAACATGGCTCTTCTACCTAATCTGTGGTAACTAGGGCATTACATAATCTTGCGTGATGGAAGGGAAGTAGTTCAAAAAGTCTTCCAGGGCCTTATAGTAAAAATAAAAATATGAGGAATGCTTCACTTGCCAATCCAAGCTTGACATCTCTCTCATATTTTGTAATTAATTTATTGGTTCTATTTTGCACATAGTGCAATGAGGAAAATGAACTATGTAGATTTCAATCCAGACTCATCATTACAAATGAAAATCTCCTGTAGAACAATAAAGTAAATGCTGTCTTTCTAACAAACATGCACAAATTCTTCTGTTATTGTGGTAGAGAGGAAAGGTCATTCAAAGACCTGGCAAAAATGCTATCTTATCTAAAGGATGAAGCTGATAGTTCTGGATTGTCACTGAATCGCAGCTGTCGAAATTGCTTTCTGCTGTTTCCTATGGAAAAACATATCTGACTGTACAAGCCAGCTTCAACTGGAGAACAGCAGTCAGGTGCTGACAGAACAGATGAGAGATGTGTCTGGTGGAGTGAACCCAAAGTTTGGCTTTCATGACCCATTTATTTTCGCAAAGTACAAGAAAAAGGAAGATCTTCAGTGGGAAATGTTCATTTTAGATATGTTTTCCTTTGTGGATTATTTTTATTTGTGAATAGTTGATTGGCAGGGGATGTTCAGAAATTGTATGTTGTGTTTGTGAATTAACAATTGGTAAAGAGCAGACAGAACAGATACTGCTTTTTCATAAATGGATATGTAATTGTAAATATAATAGCTAAGCTATAAGCAAAACCTTGCTTTTAAGGGAAAAGTTGTTACCTACTATTTAGATTCACGAAGGATGAGAGTATGTTCATTGAGATTTAAAACTGTAAAATCTCAAAGTTGTTATGCTTTATATTGCTTGCATCAATGTATTATCTTGAATGCTTCCTGATGTATTTGTTCCAAATTCTACAGATAGAGCCATAATTAACAAGGTACTACTGGATTTAAAAAAAATACCTCTGCAGGTCTTATATCAGTCAAGCTTGTCTTTGAAAACTTAAGGGGATACCTGTTTGTGAGGGAAACTTGTAAAAAGGCATGACTTTGGGAGAGAATATTGTCTACTCTTCATGCATATTTGAGTTAGAGGCGTTTAGCTTGAAATGGGCCCCTGAAAATAGTTTGTCTTAGTAATAGCCAGGCAAAATTCCGATGCAGTAGTTACTGTTCAGTTCAGAAGCAGACAGATAATTCTCACATTAATGAGTCTGAGTTGTAGAAGCCACTGGGGTCCTCTGTCTCACTCTCAGACTGCCCGGAGACATGGCTGGCAGAGAACCCAGCTGTTGCAAACGAGGCAGAGCTCGAAGCTTTGGAACGAAGCTCTGCTACAGTGCTCAAAGACTGAAGAGTTCACTTAAACAGTGTGTTCTCTTCCAGAGTGTTTGTATTTTATAGCTAGAGCATTGCAGATGTTGAAGCTACTCCCCACCCTGCCCCTGATCTTGATGGCCAATGCAGTGTAGTTGAGCAGGCTTGATTCTTTCATGTTAGACGTCCTGGTTTTATTTCAAGTTTCTCTACTTTGAATAGCTATCTCCCTCTCTAACAGAGCTGAATACCTACACAGTAGGGGTAGGAAAAGGAACAGCATTAGTAGTAAAACTCATGTACACACAATCTTCTAGTTTTCAGACCAATTTACCTTCTGTTATCAAAAAGTACTTTCATGAGGAAGAGGCAGGTAACTGTATTTTCCTGTAACATGCTGGACTGAAAAATGAGAACACCGCATGCAGAGTACTAATAGAGTGTTCCCCAGTTCTGGCATCCCATCAGGAGCAAGCTGTACTGAGCAAAACACTGACAGAAAGCAGCAGTTTTCAGCAACTCCATAACTTGCTCCAATTTGAATGGCAGTTAGGGGGACCAGTTAAAGCTTATCCTTAGGTTGGAGCTATTTTTGAGCCAGGTTTTAGGTTTTGCTGTAAACCATTGCAACGACAATGATCTTCATGTATTATATGAAATCTGCATATGGATAAAGTTATGTGGGAAGACTTTCTATAACAAAATATAATATGCACTTAAGATGCTAGGTTTGCTGTGTACCTTTATTGCGCAGTAGGGTGACATCACTGAGATGATACGAGATAGATACTACATCTTTTGGTATTTATGAGAATTTTGTATTTTGTTTACATAGGTTCAGTTAGCTACAGGTATGATGCATCTTCCTTGCAAAGTCATTTTGGCAAAATTTTTGAACATGTCCAATATTAGTATATAAAATCGGCCTCCGTCACAGTTAGAAACTTATCTAGGATTTTTTTTTAATTGCATAAGTATGTTTTGACATCCCTGCTGAACTTGCCTCAAATATACATGAACTTGCAACACTAAATAAAAGGAATATTGATCAGATGAAGATTACTTACATATTTAGAAACCTCACCTTGAAGTAGATCTTCACAAACCAAGCAGATTGCTCAGTCACATTCTGCAGCTTCCTCTGCACCAGAGCAAGGTGATTGTGAAGTCCTTGAAAACTGTGAACTGACCACTTTCATTAATTTCCTTAGTTGCTTTTTTCTTGTAGAGAAGGAAAGCTTATCTCTCTATGAAGGACTTTTCCTTCATATGCAAGATAGATCATAGCTTTATGCACAAGAAGCAACAGCTGCTGTGATCCTCACCTTATTTCTTGATTCTTCTCATCTCCCCCCCTCCGCCCCCAGCAGTGTTTGTGTCTCATATCTTGTCATGGAATTACTGTGCCTTTTATTCTCTTTTAATTTATAATTGAAAAAAGGCTGTCTTTATAACATGGTAAGATTTTTAATTACAATTTTATTCCTAAGGACTTAATTCATGTTTACATTTGTACAGTTGATGTTCTTAACTTTCATGTCATAGAGCATCTAGCACATATTCAATACTGAGCACTTACTTTTTACACCAAAAGCTGTCACATAAAACCTTTTTATTCTTGTCTCATATACAGCGCCTTTCGTTTGAAAGAGTCGCCTAATATCTCCATCAAATATATGAATGTTTCTCTCCATGAACAAAATGCTCAACAGTAGAATTTGCACCATGCAGCAAGAGGTTCCCAGCAAACAGGTGACCATCAGATTCTAACTGGAGTATAGTTGTGTAGGAGGTCTAGGTTTTGCTATTGTAAGAGTAATTTGACTTAAGTTTATGAAGACTAATACCAGTAGCTAGTAACTAGTAGTTACAAGTAGGAGAGAAGAAAGAAGTGGTAGTAATAGTAGTCTTTGTGGCTAACAATCTGCGTAGAGGAAAAGCAGTGGAAGGGAACATGAAATAGAAGGAAAATCAAATGTCCTTTAAGACAGGGGACCATTTATTTTTTTACAGACTTTGACAGTAGAAAGCCCAGTGAAGCTGGGACTTCTCAGTAATGCCATAGTACTAGGTAGATTCTTCTTGCTTTAAAATGTAGTCATACTGGCTTGTCCCTAAACTAGTATTTGGCAAACCCAGAGATGACTTACCCTTGTTTGAGGCCAAAGAGTGAGAGAGATTTGGTACCGTCTCTTTCTTGGAAGACAGGATGCATAGCAAGCTGCAGAATTCTGCACAAATTCTCTTTGCTTGAATTCCCGGACTTACTGGAAGCAAGTGATACTGTGCTTTTTGCTGGGATTTTCTTGCAGCCCTTTCTTTCCATGCTCCCCTCTTAACTGTCCTTTCTTATTTGGTGCACAGAGGCTCTATATAGTTTGATCTGCATAGCTTTTAGCGTTAAATCTGTTTAGTCTTCCTCAAGTTTGACTGCTGAAAAGATGATGCTGTATTTCCTTCCTTCAGTGGAATGAGTTGAACATAATTTAAATGGCCAGTACACTTCTGTAAATAGTTACTTTTTATTTTCTATGTGAGGGTTTTACTAAAAGGATTGTATTTACTGACCATCATGTTCTATTTTAATAGTCAAATACTTGCTTTTTCATAGTTTGTCAAGTAGTGTAGCATCTTGGATCTGTGGATTCGTTAACTGTTAGACTGTTTCATCCTGATACCAAGTACCTCATTGTGAACAGTAGTCTTGATTTAGTAAGTACATACTATGGAGCAGTGTTTGAAGGTGAATATATTGCATTATTTTTCCTTCCTGTTTTGAAATACCTTCATTGGTTGAGGCTTTGTCTATTAAAAAATGTTGCTTTTCAGGCCTCAAGTCTCCACCTTGGAGCTTTGAACTATGCTAGATTTCCTGCTGATGTTAATTTAGGGTATTTATTTTCTCCTAATTATAATTATTCTGAAGGCATGATAAGTGTTGCTTCACTTTTTGTGTAGTAGTCCAGTTCTACTGGACTGAGTAGGCTGAGTATTTTAGGAAGCTTTTGTTCCCTTATGGCTCTCTGACATCTGACTTGTGAAAATGACTCCTGAAAGTTAAGAGCACTACACCTTTATTCATCCATTGCTGAAGGTATGAAGGAACTACTGCAGTGTAAATGTTGAACCCTCATGAAATTTTGCTTTCCCCAGACTTTTGTCTTTTTGTTTTTACTGAACCTAATAAGTTGCTGTTTAGTGTTCTTTTTTTTTTTTTTTGAGAGCAAGAGAGAGACAGGGAGACACCGTAGGTGTGTATTTGACTAAAAGTATAAGTACTGGAGCTGTGTATTGGCACTTGTTTAACTAACTTTAGACCCACGTAAGTACAGAGACTCCAGTATTACCTGTTAAGAGAAGATACCAGACTTCTGTTTTGAAACCAAATGTAGATCATATGCCAGGGCAATCTCTAATGATAATATTACCCTACAGCTTTCTTTAGTGAAAGTCAGTATTGTCTGTGAAATTAGAAGTACAATGACAGTTTAGGTAGGCAGCAAATAATTAACCAAATTAAAAATTTGACTGGTTTCCATAAGTGTTAATGAACTCATTCTCTGGTAAAAGAATGATAATTGGACCTGTGCTGCAGCTGGTTATAACTTTGGGAATGCAATTTATGCTTTACTGCTGAAGTGTTTACAAGAAAAGGTGCAATATCTCACTCCAGTGCTGCCATACTAGTTGATTCACAATTCAGAGAAGAGTGCTATGCATTGAAATGACACAAAATAAAAGTGCTTGTTTTATTTCATAAATTTGACAAGCTTTTGATAACTTCAAGATAAAATGAAGAGCAGTAATTTCTACCTGGACTTTGCCTGAATTCCTATTTCTCTTCAATTTTCAGATTCTTGTAACTTCTCAATTTAAGCTCCTTGTCAAATGTCCTTGTATCATGAGATTACTGTGATAATATCCATAAGTATGTAGATATAAGAAATACATTGAAAAAACTTTCATAAAATATTCACTCTATTCTGTAGTCTTAAGTCAACACAAATAACCTGCATAAATCCTTTTGAATGTAGATTAGTTTTATAGAATGCTGTGGTGCTTCATATATTGAAAATGATTATACAGTGTCAGAGATTTGCTAAAGACTATGGATAATGAATAAATTCTCACATCTGCACATGCTTCCTTCCAATGCAGCCTTATCTGTTTATTGACTCTTATAGATGAGCCAGTATTGATTCAGAGTAACAAAACCAGAATGTATCATCTTTCGCCTTATTCTTTCATAGATCAGCGTAGTTTCTGAAATGGCAGAGTTTTTGCAACTGACTGAACTAGCATTGCCAAATTCATCCTGTTGTAGATCCCTGACCTTATTTTATGCATGTGCTTGTTCAGAAATGACTTCCAAAGGCTCCATTGGTTTAGCAGTCAAGAAGTTCTGTACAGTAATAAGCTACTATCTATACAATAGATTTGTTTATTTGCTGTCATTTTATGGAGGGACTGCATGTTCACTTTGCAGCCTAGGACAAGGAACTGAGCTGATTTTCAGAATGGAGTTTCTCCGTTGTTCCTCTGTCGCACTTTTAATCCTAAGGATGGTATTTCTTTAAACGAATGTTTCTTTTTTTCCTAATATTTTCTACTATGTTTTTAATCCTATGCTCTCAAAGTAGCTTTTCTAATATAAGAAAAATGTGGATGCAGTCATGTATACAGAAATTTGTATTAGCTCAGACAGTCTGCAGCCTTGGATCAAATTCAAAGACATGCATTTGTTTAATTTAAAACGTTTAAATAGTCTAATCAATTTTAATAGTCTAATTGCATGTTCCACGAAGTATATAGCAGAGTTGCAAGTCTAGGCCTAAATCATAAACAGTGCAAAAGGGGAAAATGTGTTCAGGACCTGGTCCAGAGATAGTAAACTCTTTCGGGCAAAGATATAAAGACTGTTTTACATACAGCGCAGTGAATTTTTGTGTGATGTGTTTTATTTTACTTGAAAATAAGTATCAGGATAAAAACATGAAAATTGTATTTGATTCAAGTTAAACACATTCTAATATGGAAAATGTAACTTAAGATTTTTTCCTTTGCAGAACATGTGTTAGTGTGCCATTGTAATTTTTAATAATTCTTAAAAGTACTAAAACTATTTTTCACACCACTTTTAAAGGATTTTTAATTAGAAAAGCACATCATTAGTATAGCATTATGATTTCAAATACAGATTCAGTAAAGGCAAGAATATCTAACCTTTTTCAGCTTTCTACAAGACTAACAAATGCTGCAGAATATAATCAAGAGTTAAAACTTTATTTATAGTATTACAATTTTTTGGTATAACAGTGTTTCTGTTTCCACACTTACTGTAGATTTGTGTAAATTGTAAGCCTACTTTATAGTGATCTAAAAATAAAATCCTTTTCTCTTTTTTATGGTCTCAGATATACAGAGACATATTACACAAAACTACAGAAAGCATCATGGGGCTTATATATGTATTTATGTATTTTTCTAATTCATCTCTTTCTATGTTGTGATTGTTTTCAGTGTTTGCTTACATTTCTTGTCTTGCATGTTCGCTGGCAATAAAACAGTGCCATCTGTGTTTTCACTGTTTGGGTTTCATCTGTTATCGGTGTGAAGTTGAGTATTGCCTGCCTTCATTTACATAACTTAGCACCCTGACTGGGCTCACAGAAATATTTAGCAGTCATTGACGGGCTTAGCCAGCTACTTTGCTCTGGAATGTGTTTGATAATCTTTTCGGACTGTGTATTTTTTCTTTAAATTCAGAAATCATTCTTACTATCTCTGGTCTCAGCGCTGTACACTCTACAACTGATGTTCAAAAATGTCATCAAAGTGTAGTGTAGATGTACACAAAAACAATAACAAATAAATTGAGCACAGTTCCAATAATCCCAAGCAGTGCTAAAATAGATTCTTCTTTTTCCTCTTTCTCCTCTTGCCTTTTTACATCTTCCAGTGTTGTGATGGCGGAGGTCCCCATTTTTTCTGCAAATATCTTCACCAGTACTCTGGCAGCTAGCTAGAAGAAAGAAAGCAAATGGTAAATCTGGTCTGCCAAGCATGTAGCTTTGATCTTTTTCAAAAACAATTCTGTACTTTACAAAAGATTTCTTAATGCTCTGCTTATTGAGTTGTATTCATCTGGGGGGGAGTATTTTTTTTTCTGGTATGAATTATATCCATGTTAAGTGATTGTTCTGTAGCTACGGATTTGGTACAAGGAGTGAAATGATTCTAGCTTGATGGCTTCAAGCCAATTAATACGCTTTATTATAAAAGATATTTAAAGGTTGGCATCATTCAATTAATTTGCTTCCTTATGAAACACCAAATTGATGAAAGCAGGTATCTGGTCATTATCAAATACTCTGAAATGCCTGGAGAAATTATGTGAATTTTTAGCTGTTAATTATTTAACTGTAACAGTATAATAAGAGTTGAAAATATTCGTGTCTGCTGGTTTTTAATGTTGAAAATATTCCTTCTTAATACAATATTACAGTCTTTTTTTGACCACTGAGCCATAAGTAGGCAATTGCAGGTGAGATCTTACCCTTTTACTTGTTTAATAAATCAGCTTTTGGACATCTATGCAACAGTAAACATTTGAAGAGACAGACATTTTCTGTTCAATGTAAAGGTTTTCTTATTATTGCAGTATGTCAAAGGACAGTAGTGCTTTCATAAAAATAAAAATTCTGTGCAATATAAAGACTCGAGATAGATATTTACAAGTATGCATATGATTTATTTCCTTTTTTTGTTGTAGAAGTGAGGCTGACAGGTAGTCTCCAGTACTTAGCTGCTCTTGTGGTCTTAATTTAGTCATATATCCTGTAGAAACACGTTCCCAGAAAAATTCTGTTCTTTGGTTTACATGCTGATACTGTGTATAGTCTGCTATTTTAGCCTTATTGATCAGAAATTTCTAATTTTAAAATAAAATTTGATTGGACTTTTTACTAGTCCAGGTAACCCCAATTTACTGAAGATTTGCAATCAGATTTTACAGTGCAATAACATTTTTCTCTCTTGGCAAACATCTTTAATCATTGAAGATAAACATATTTCTGCTGTGAGTCTAGTTAAAGACATCAGCTCACAGCATATTTTACAGAAAGGCTTAAAAAAAAGAGAGAGAGATGTTTCTTACCCTACATTGCATCAGGAATAAAATGTCATCGGACATGCTCCTTGCTTGCCAGCTCAGTGGCAAGCCAGGCTGTTACCTTCATGAAGGGGCTGCTCTCCTCCTCCAGACAGACCAGGCAGGAGCATGAACAGTCCTTGGTAGAGAAGTTTAACAGGGCGGCTGCTAACGTTACAGACCCTGCCAAATGCCTGGCCTCGTCTCTCGGTAATCCACTCAAGTCAAGTGTAGTCAGAAAACAGAAAAACCCCTTCTGGTAATGATCCTAACTGTTGACTAATTCTCGTCAAAACTGAGGATTTTTTTTCTCAGGTGATGTAGAGCAACCAAATGCCTGCCGTTTGGTTTTGCCTTAAAAAAAAAAATTACAAACACTTCCTGTTTTTATTCAGTTACATTTAGCTATTTATTAAGACTGTACTTCAGAAAATGAACAGCCTTTGATTGACTCTGTGGCAGCCGCCTGGAGAGGCTTTCTCGCGTCGACGTGCCGTAATTCCAAATGCGGTGAACTACGTGCCGGCGCACGCTGTCATTTTAGTCCAGATTGAAAAAGGCTGAAGAGAAATCTGCTTTATCGGCAATAGTGTAAACGCTGTCACACACCTGCCTTCAGAGCCTCTGAAAAAAATCCCAAGGTATTCTTCGGAGCATTGCATAACTTAGCCAGGCAGATCTGCGGAGAGGAATGACCGTGGCTTTAGCTGCGCGCTGTGGTGAGCTGTGACAGTGATTAAACCTGCGCTTGGCACTTGCTGAATACGGAAGGAGCTGCGAGGCGCCCTTGCAGGCACCGAGTTGCATAAAGATGTGCGGTGGCTCTGCCCCTTCATTGGCAGACCCGGCACATTTTAATCCCGTAACAGCAGCGAAAGTGCCCAGCGTGAAGAGGAGGAGAGTTAACTGTACTTCGGGGGGTTCTAATGAAGTGCTGCATGACAAACAGCAACATTAAGGCGTTCAAGCTGAAACAGTGTTTTCTGCCTTTTGTCTTTTTATGCTTTGTTTGACAGGCAGTTGCTTCTATGGGAAATACTGCTTCTAAAGCTTTTCCTCTTTTTATTCACCACCCAAAGAATGCAGGTTAGTGTGTAATTCATGAAAACACAGATTTACAGAAAAATACTCCTGTTCTGATTTCATAGCAAGCAG
Source organism: Apteryx mantelli (assembly GCF_036417845.1). Taxonomy (NCBI): domain Eukaryota; kingdom Metazoa; phylum Chordata; class Aves; order Apterygiformes; family Apterygidae; genus Apteryx; species Apteryx mantelli. Next base: position 45,825,482 of record NC_089980.1, on the reverse strand, counting down.
TAGGTAAATTAGGGAGGTATATTTTGCCTGTCTCCTGCCCCCTTTTGGGGAGTGGGGACATGTTCTGAAGTCTTTTCTTCTTCCCAATCTCTTCGGATAAAAATCCACAATTTTAGCAATCTCTGTAAGCAGTTGTGTTTCAGATCCATTTTATTCAGTCACTGTATGGTATACAGGCTGGGGGTATAACGTGTGTTTTTATTGATATAGCATAGCTCCTCGATATGAAGGCAAATAATTTTTACCTGTATTGTACATATTGTTCGTTGAAAAGTATTTAAAAGGATACTTGCAAAATCAAACACTTCTGAATTTCAGAAAGCTTATGCATAGGAAAAGTCATATTTGTATTGAATTCAAGCAGAGGAATGTAACTGGAACCCTGGGTCAGTTTCCAGAACAGCATGTTTTAGAAATTACGAGGCATTGTTTGAAACGCAGTTTTCAGTAGTTCTTGTGGGAGTTTTTAAAGAAGCAAAAGAAGGTAAATCATTGCTTTAAATACTTTCATCTTCAAATCAATTTATTTGCACATTTAATATTTCTTCTCAGTATTCTTTGAAAGTGTCTAAGTTAAATTTGTTTTCTTAGTAGATGGACAGCATTTCATATTTTACATGTATATCTTTTTTTAAAGGTAAATACCATGTTTACAGTACAGTAAATTGCATGGTACTTCTACTTTATTTAGCCCTTTATCCTGAAAGTAATGTTGCCTTGATGAAATTCTTTGTCTTTAGAAGAAAAAGTAATTAGTTTAGATCTCTGGCATACCTCCCTTAAAAATGTATTTTAATATATGTGTATAGGCTTCCCTTTATATTCTTTTATTCTGAAAAGACTGCTACAACTTCAATTGTTCTTTGATTGTTTTCTTTTTGTGCATCTTCAATGTATTTCTGTATCAGTTTGGATCCATGTAGAGTTATTAAGATGGGATGGGGGAGCAAGAGGACAGCCTGTGTGGTCTAATCATTCACATTGCTGAGATTAATCCTCACATGTTAGAAACTGCTTTCCTTTTTAAAAGGAGAGAAATAGTTTAATGTGCATCGTTATTTAAAGATTAAGGAGGTATTTGGAAGGTAAGAATCTGTCACTTTGTCAATTTAACACAATCTGGTATGAAAGGATTCAAGGTCAGCAAAAGAATTTCTTGCAATATTGTGAAGTAGAAATGGTGACAGTAAAGTAAATTCATCAGCTCCACCAGCTAATCAAGAGGTATCCACAAAGAGCAGCAAATGACTCTCAAACGGTTTCTTAGTGTGGTTATTGCCATAGTTGAGTTCTCGTAGCAGCCTTCCGTTTTAATAGTTGTAGGGAGCTGAGGAGACAGTGCCTAACTCAAACCCTGGGAACCAGCAAGTGTCTCTGGGCTCACTGGAGGGACCAGCAGCTCCAGTGACCCAGGATTCAGATCCACATTTAGTGTGGACCTCAGTTCGGCAGCATTTCTCCTTCCCTGTCCTTCCACTGTATTGCTGTGCACATCTGCAGGGACATGCAGTGAGCTGGTTTGGAAAACAGACCTGGGTAAAATAATCAGCCGACGCAGACAGGAGCAAGAGGGAAGGGACACTAACTTCTTAAGCTGTCAGTACTGTCAAAGAGCTGCTGTGTGAAAAAAGATTGGCAGGCTTAACATTTCTTGGCTATAGTGAAAACTTACGGAGTTTAACCTAGTTTGGTGAAAGCTGGTATTTATGAATATTTTCCTTATGGCTACGATACATCCCCAATATGACTGAAGTGAGTAATTTTGAAAGAACTTGATTTATGCATAATATTTGATGTTTGGAAAGGTGAGGAAATATTTTATATTTGCATAAAACAACATCAGAGTCTGGAATTGCATTTTGTGTGAGCCAGTAATAAAAAAAAAAATCTGTTTGGGGATTAATGAGGTAGGTGGTTATGCATGTTTTGAGGTTTGAACATTAGTATCCAGAAATGTTCTAAATTTAACTGTTACTTCCATCAAGGCAAAGCTTTTAAGCACTTAGTAAGACTTTGGCAACTCATTGACACCTGATTTATGTAGCACCCCAAGGGCACAGTAAATTCTGTTGATTAGAGGTTATTGTATTCATTATGCTTGATGTTTGAGCATTTGTACTGCATGGGAATAGATCTTAGGCAATACAACTGTTTAAATGTCGTATTTTAAAGGTCTTCATACTTCAAGAGGGAGTTGCCAGGCTATCTTGTAAAGAATCAGTGGTATAAATTCAAAGAAGTACAACCTTGATCCTTAAATGATCATTATTCTGCTATATGCTACTGCTTTGAGTACTACATTTCAACTGTAACATCACATTTACAAAAGTAGGAAATACTGTTAAACAAGGTGTAAGTTTTCTTTTTTTTTTCCACATGCATTTTTATGGATTAATATAATTCTGTGTGTTTTGAATAAGATGTCTTGCACCTGTAGAGAGTAAATGCTCTGAAAAAGATTGCATGAAGCTTGCAAGTTAAAGCAGAATGTAAAGAAAGATATGAAGGAAAAAAGTGGACAGAAAAGCTTAAAAGAGCTGTCTAGACTTGAAAACTTATTTAGGATCGAATGCTGTAATGAAATCCAAAAGATTATTCATGCATCATTTGTCAATGAAGACTGTTTTCCCTTGTAATTGTTCTGCATTTTCTGTAAGATGCAGAAAACTACCAAAATATAGTAGCAAATGCATCCTGTAAGTGTTCTATGAATTATCTTGTTTTCTTCTTCAACGGGCTCAAGGAAATTCTCTTTATCAGATCTGACAATTTTTCAGTTAAAATTGTAGAATAACAGAGCAAGGCTGTGTCTGCTGAGAGATGCAGTAGCATGCACGAATTGAGATGAACTAGCCAGCTCAGCCTGAGTGAGAGGGTGTGGATGTCAATGCCCCTTCCTCCTCCTTGCACCCCTTCCTTCTTGTTTTTTTTTTTTTTTTTTTTTTTTCTTCTTCTGAGAGCTAAAAAGAGCTACTGTTTTGTTTCTGGGGGCTGTCAGCCTATTTTTATGGCAGAGGAGGCATGTGATGACCTTCAGTCAACAGTGATGGACACGGTCAATTTGAGCCAGGTTTCAAAGTCTTTATTTATTCCTCTGTTGAGAAAAGAGGAAGAATTCAGATCTGTGAAAGAAGGTTCCCAAGCAAAAAGCATCCTTCCTCAGCAGCAGCATCATTACCTTTAGATTTCTTACCATTCTCACTCACCCCTCTTTCACGTGTTTCACTTCAGCATTGAAACTGATGTTTTTGACGCTTCAGCTATGTGTCTACATCTTGCAGTAATTTTCCTGCTGATTGAGGAGCTGCAAAGCCTTTTGGCTATTGCCTGGTTTGTCTGGTTTTGTAACTTAGTTACTGATCCAGAATATCCTTGGAAAAATCCAGGATTCTCTCAGAACTAATCTCAGAAATTCCTCTAATTTGTTCCAACTTGTCAGTCTTCACTCACCAGAAATTTATCTGCTTGAGTCTCTTACATCTGCTTTAAAATAGTTCTGTATTCAGGAATCAATTAGAGCTTTATAAATGCCACTTAAAATAGTTTGGCACTGGGAGTAATGGAGTAATACCAGTTCTTGTGCTATGCCCTTTTTGGCATCAGCCTCTCTGAGCACCAGTCAAGTTCACCACTGCTTTATTAGCCATAAATATGGTGAGAATGCATGCCATTATTTTATCAAGAAATGTGGCAGGTCTATGACAGTTGAGCAGCAGTTTGGAGGAAAAACTGAGCCAACCTGCCTGTGGAGAGTGTAGCAGTGACATATCCCATTTTGGTTTTAAGAGAACTATTTTAATCACTCTCCTGATGACCTGAATAAACTCTGGAGATGGCAATGATGCATATCTGTGAGCTAGAGGTTGAGTTTCAGCCCCAACTGTGTTTGACTGGGATGTGGTGGAATGGAAAGGTGGAAAAAAGAGAAGGTTTTTGTGTTTTGTTTTGTTTCTTCTTCAGTCTCCAATCTCACATAGGACATGGGGCAGTTGCTTTTCTTCACTGGTTTTGAAAAGAATCCCCTGTATGAGTACTGTACCTTTAAAGAGTGATCAGTAACAAATTATCAAATCAGTAACAAAGTATCAAATTACTGAGCTGTTATGTTCATAAATTTTCTTGTATTAGGGGATTCTGTTAACTGAATTTTGGCTTCCTTACTGGGCAAGCAAAGGGAAGCAGAGTAGCAAGAATTGATTCTAGTCAGGAAGGTGGCTCTTGGAGAACAACAGTACTAAAACAAGTTCTGCTTTCCCCAAGGTGCTTGAAGCATCCTCCACTTGTGAGAAAGAACATTGTCCCTGTGAGTTCCCAGATGACTGCGCTTAAAAACACGTCCCCCCAACCTAGAAATTACCAGCAATCTCACTGTGTTTTACCAAATCTGTTCCCTCTGATTTGTTGTCTTTTGAAAGTAGTTTTGGAACAAAAGTGTGAAATTTTTGCATCCCATGAAATCTCTAACTTTGTGTTGCAAAAGGGTATGAATATATATTTATATTTTCAACTCATTTAAGGTATCAGACTGTTTCCTTGGTGGATAGTGCTGGTGGAGTAGAATTTGATTAATGAAATTTTTTGAAAATGCCAAAGCTGATTATCCATTTGAATGGTTAATAATGTCAAAAACTTATGAATGAAAAATTGTAAATTTGTATTCTAACTGTACAGTGTTGCAGGAAGTCGTTATTGTAACTTGGAGTAATTATGAGGTATGTAGTAAACATTGTGGAATTGAGATCTTTGAGAATTAAAAACTTAATAGTTACCTGGAACAAAGCGTCTTGGATAGATTGATTTGGTTGGTAATTGGGTAATAGATTACATGTCAGATAAGGCATTTGCAGATATTTCTTTTAAAGACTAAAGTTTATTTATTTCAAAGAGCTAATGCAAATATTTTTTTCATGAAATCATTATTTAGCAAAGATTACTGAAACATCACAACCTCTGCTCCAGACTAAGCTGCAACCTCTGAGCCTACTCGCTTTCTGATCACAGTGAATTAAAGTACACATTACATTTTTCATAAGGAAGAGGATTTTGTGGGGAAGATAATCAGGAGATTTTCAGGTGAGAAATAGGAGGGATAAAGGCTGTATTTCTCTGAGGCTTCTCGCATCTCCTGTTCTTCTTTCTGCTGCCCACCTGTGTTGTCTTTGTCCTGTGTACTTCTGCAGAGTACTTCTCAGAAAAACAGTTGTTTGCAATACAGAACTGGTGAGGTTTTTTTTGTTTTGGGGTGTTTTTTTTTAAAAAGCCTTAAATTGCGTCTCATACTTTTTTTTTTTCTTCCCCCCCTTCAAAATGATGAGTAACCCCCTGAAGGACAATCTTGAAAGCACAAGTAAACAGGGTTTTTCTCATCTGGAGACCATTATAAAGTTCTGGACTTCATACTTCATTGATTACAGGATTGTATGACTGCCTTGAGAGCACGAGTATCAGACTGCTTATGTATCTGTACCTGCCTGCCAAGAACCTGTAATTTTTTGCTATCCCATTTTGAGTCTGCTTAAGCATTACTGTTGTGGTACTGACTTGAGGTAGACCTTCCTGAGAGACCTTGATGCCTTGCACTCATCTTTGTAATGTGTTTTATGTAAAAGGCAACTAAACTATAGTGTGTACCTTCTTGCTATCCACAAATGAGTGAGTTATTTGTTTTAATAAACTTTGAGGGGAAACACAGATGCTATTCTCTGGTAAAGGATGTGTAGAAGCTAACAAATCCTACATGAGGTGTACATTACTGGGATTTTTTTTTTTTTTGGTTTGTTGATTGGGATTTTTTTGATTATTCGCTTGAGAAATAAAAGGTTCAGGCTGTTGTCCTCAAAACTATTTGATTTAGGCTAAAATGCTCCATTAAATTCTTTTTTCTAATAGACTGTCACAACCTTGTGATATATGTGTAATTTACAGAAAACCATAAAGGTCACTGATGTGATTGGTCAAGGCATATGGCAATAAAACTTCTGCCATATTTAGAGTGGAGAGAGCCTATCTTTCAGCTTTCCTGGTCCATCTTTTCTCATTGCTGAAGTCTGCGAGTGTTTCATCCAAAGGTTCCTTTTTCACTTCATTAATTGAAAGCCAAAATTGGTAGCTGTATCACTGCTTGTAGGAGATTAGGAGTCTGTAGGTGCTAAACAGTTTTTTCCCTTTGAAAGTAATTGTAAAAGACATTCTACAGGCCCTTTAAAATCGAGATGCTGCATTGCATCTTTCAGAATTTCCAGAGTAAAATTTACTGGGCCTCCCATTTTTATTAATTTTACCCTAGTTAGACTGTGCATCTCAAGTGTCTTCGGTTAGACTTGGTAATCAGAGTTGAGAATATGAATGATGGGTATCTGGAAGACTGCTGTCCAGTACCATACACTGCAGACAAATTCACAGATTTTTAATGGAGATATTAAGGATTCCTTTTAAAAGTACTGTACACCTGGCACTTCCCATATTCATATACAGAAATTTCCCATTCATAGTATTTCCTGTCATATTATTATTCTCTATAAGAGTACTCATAGTATTGAGTATGGGTCAAAGGAAAAAGATCTCTGTGGCTGAAGGAGTTCATCTAGGAAGAGAATTAAGCTGTGGTAGCTTATTTCAACACAAATGCTCTTGTTTTTTTAATAGTATTCATATCTTCTTGTCCTCTCTAGAGGACAAGTTCAAGATGATATTGCTTATTGACAAAAGAATATTCTGTTTTCTTATGAGTTTGTGTCTGTTATGTTCTAACCCCAGGTTAGCGCATAATCTATTATAAGAAGTTATACAAGAACCGGCATGAATTTTGCATGGAAGATGCAAGTTCTTTATTCCACAGGTCTGGGGTGTGGAGATGATTCTCCTCATCATGTGTGATGCTCAGTTAAACTGGTTTGTGAATTTACAACATAGTACCTGTTTAACACAAAAGCAGTCCTAATATGCAGTGAATATAGGCAGTTACCTTTCTGTTAGGCTTCAAACTTCTCTCCAGATGGCTGCATTTCATCTGTTTACCAAAAGGTTATCATGGTACTTGAATGATCAAGTATTCCCTAGAGAATCTGCTGAAGTAGTAAAGGTTCTGTTATGTGTGTGCACAGAGGCTCTGCCATCTTGGCCAAGCCAAATAATTAGATATTTAAGGCAGAATGAGAGTCACAAAGTAGTCCCCTTTCTGTCATCTGAGGGCATTATTTTGTAGGTGTGCTCACATGTATGCAAAGTTTGCTGTAAAGCACAGTAACTGCATGTACTTTCATTCGATAGCAATCTTGGTGTCCTCTGTTGGTGGTCTAAATAGAACAGGAGACCTGAGTTTTGGGCTTTTTCCACCTGCTGAAATAACAGTTTAAGCAAATGTAATTCTTCATTATCTAATTTTGAGTTCCCATGTCTATTTCTGCAGTATGTGCTATAAAATGGCAGATTTCTATTTTATTTTCAATTCCCATTTTATTCTAAAATAATAGTGACTGCTTTATGGGCTGTAAGGGAAAAAGCTCAGACTGAAGACCTTTCCAAGGTGGCTGCCTGCCCACCCCTCTTCCAAAAATTGTGAAATCTCTCCCAGTGCTGAGATGATGAAAGCAAGATTAACTTTCTTGAAAATCCTGATATAAGTTCTTGGAGCAATGACAGCTTTCCTTTCATCATTAGTGGAGTGCTGGCACTTGAGAATTGACCTCAGTAATCCCGTTTAACTTCACAATTCAGGGATTCAAAAGCATGTGTATATGTATTTTGTGTTCTACTAACAAGCTTAGAATATCCCACTCTGAGCTTGTAGGAAATGAATAGACCAAGAAATACACTCACTGTGTAAATTGAGGAATTTAATCACATCAGGATGCAAACACACTTAACATGAGGTGGTAGGCAAGCTTGGAAGTGATTTTTCTTGCAAGGAAGGTTTTGTGCACAGAATATTTAAATAAATTTATGTAACTTTCGTCTACTGAAAATATTTCTTATTTTCTTGGTTAAGTGGAAGCTTAATTTGACACTTTTAGCTTACATTTAATATTAAATTTATTTCATTACCTCTAGTTCAAGTATAAAGTATTGGTCATTTTTATTTTATTAAATGCCATAGAAAGGAGATGTTTTAATGACTTTTTTGTCCTCTGATCAGGCAGGAAACTATTTCAGATCTTTTTGTCATGCGCTCTGTGAATTCCTTTTTTTTTTTTTAAGTATCATTATATATTTATCAGATAATATAAGGCTGTCCCATAGCTTTATATTGACAATTAATACATGTTTGCTTACGCTTGTTTTCTTGATTTGGATACCAGCATCTTTTGAATATAGCTTTAGGTGCTAATTGCTTTTCTTTTTATTACATTGGTTTAAAAGAGCTGATATGGTATAAAACTAGCGATCACTGGGAAGAGGGATTCCTACAAGGTGCAGTGGGGTTGGATTCAGTCGCAGTATGAACTTCCTCTGCGCTGTACTCTGTTCACATCCCTTCTGTGCTGAGGCCTACAGGATCATTTGAAAAAACAAACATGGATTATAGAGTGCTGCTTTTTTTCGGTAGTGCTTCTTGATTTTCCCTCCACCCCATGTTAGATGGCTCTACAGACTCCAAGAAGCATTCCTTTATTGCCTGATCACCTTTTCAAGATCATTTGGAGCATTATTTAATGGCAGAGAGTGATCTCTTTATTGGATTCTCTTATCAGGGAATACAGCGTACCATGGAAATGGTAATATCCATGTTATCTACACATTTTTAGTCCCTTATGCTTCAAAAGCCCAGTTTTTGTCTTTTATATCTCTTACATGAGTTGGTGGTGTTCTTCCTTTCTCTTCAAAACACATGATATTGTGTCTGTTTACTCAACTGTACCAAGCTGCTAAAATAATACCGCCTGTTTTTCCTGACAAAGGTTTTTCTGGGTTCACGGAGGTATTTGTGACAAATTTTTAATTAAGTGGTGGTGTTCAGCTTTACTCATAAACAAAACTTTCCTAAAAATACCAAACCTCACCAAAATCAAATATTCTTTAAAAATAGATGAACCACTAATAATTAAGAAGGATGGGTCTTCTCCCTTGTACCATGTTATTACTGTAAGTCAGAATGATTGACCAGCTGACTTGAGCGATTCATCTTTGCCTCTATAATTGAAGTACACGATTTTCCTTTTATATTGCAATTAATGTCTTATTTTTTTCTAAGTTTCCTAGAAGAAGCTTATAAGAATAGCTGTGTCAAGACAGACCAAAGTTTTTATGGCCAATATTAAGACCAATATTTTGCGACTGATGTCAACGTTGGTGGAGGATAACAGATGCCTAGGGGAATGGGGCAGACATAGAGGTGCTGCCCTGGTATGTACCTGGTATCCCTGGTACATAGCTGGAGATGATGGCTCCTCATCTGTTAGCCCTTGACAGCATCTTCTTGCGCGAACTTACCCAGTTCCTTTTGAAGCTGAAGCAATATTTGCCACCACAGCATTCAGTGGTAAGCACTTCCGTAGCTTAACAGTGACACGTTGTGTAATGCGTCTGTCCATCTCCAACTGGCACTAGTTCTTCTATTGGTGTGCCTCGTTCTTTTAATGGCACATGTAGTCGTCATATTCTATTCACTTTCTCTTTACCACTCATAACTTCAAACTTTATCATGCACTCCATTAGTCTCTGAGGCTGTGAAGTCTTCATTTACTTCATTTTAGGTAGTACAGAAGCCGTTCCATACATTCCAGTCATTCTCATCCCCTTTCGCTTGTAAGTTTTCCAGTTCTGCTCTGTCTTTTTAAGACAGGGAAAAATGTACATGGTGTTCAAGTTGAAGCTGTACTAATGTACTTAACGTCACTAAGTATTTTCTAATTCATTCTCATTCACTTTTCTGCCAGTTGAGCTGATTTTTTTTTGACTGCTAATGAGCACACTGCTTATGTCATAAGCAGTCATAGGAGCAAGATTTTGAGGCTCTAGGTCTGAATAATATTTATCAACTTGGAGTCTGGCATTGTACACGTTCGCTTAAGATCCCCACCTTCTTGCCTTGTTTTACTCTGCTCTGACCCAGGATTTGAACTCATGAGGCTATAAGAAGGTGTCCAAAATAAGGCTTAACCCCTTCTTATCCCACAGACAATAATAATCTCTTCCTTTCTCAAGCTTTGAAGGGGGTAGCTCTTCCCTTTCTTACCATTACCCAGCTATTCCATGTGGACCATCTTTCTTTCTCTCAAGTTGACTAGATAAGAGATATTTGTTTTTTCCATTTCATCATTCTTCATTATGCAAGGGGTCTAGTCTTTTCTGATGCCTTCTTATTTTGATATTCAAAACTGTACTGTGAAAATGCTCGTGCCATTCCTATAAAGTAAGGAAAAAGTCGAGCTAATTATAAAGGTTACAATAAGACAATATTTAGAAAGTTTTTATTTTATTTTTGCCCTAAGGCTAATGTTTTCTTAAAGATACCTGATTTTAAAGTATTCTGTAGGCACTTTTTTCTGTCAAAATGTAGCAGAACATCAGGTGTTAATTAAGCCTATTATAAAAGAGGCTTTCCCTGGGTTGGTTCTGAAGCAGAAAATCGAGAAGCAATAGAGCATGACATATTTGGAACTGACACTATAGCCTGCAGCGTGGTCTGCATTCATAGATCATATGTTTGGAAAGACGCAGTAATGAAGAGGAGGCTGAGGAATGCCTCCAGCTTTAAAATATTTAGAAAAAGTAGGAAAAAAGTATGGCCCTTTGGGAAACACCCTGTCTAACCCTAATGCTCAACTCTCTCTGTGGCAGTAAGACTATGTCTAAAGGTTTTCATTAGAAATATAAAATCAGTGTTTCCTTTGTGTGGCTTTTGGAACAGAGGTGTTTTTAGCTACTGTGCATCTTCAATATGATAACGAGATCCTGAAATCTTTGTTAATTTAATCATGCTTGCAGTTTTAGACTGGTGAATAACAACATACTGTGGCATCAGTTAGTCCTCAGTAACTACTAACCACATTCTAAAAACTATGGCAGAACATAAACATCTATTTTTAAATGATCTGAAAGTAAAATCAATGGCAGGGATGTAATGACCTAATCATCTGACTTTTAGTAAGTGGAAGGGGATATAAAAACGTCTTATATTTTTCATTTGGTATCCTAAATTGATGAGACCAATGTCCTCCCTTATGGTTACTACATCAGTTTAAAAAAAAAAAAATCAGCATTGTGGAATACAGAGGGTTGGTTTGGGGGAGTTTTTTGGGTTTTGGGGGGCGGGGGGACAAGGCGAAGAGGTTTGGATACACTATAGTAAATTTGGGGCATTTGTGCATGGTGTGAACAGAATAGTTTTATAATACAGTTGCTCTGCAGAGTTGTCAGTACTTTCTTCCACATTATTTAAAAGAGAGGCAGCATCTGGTTACTTCTGGACAAATACTTAACTGAATGCAGTCCTTCATATTTCCAGAGAGATATAAGGTCTAACTGAAATGGGAATAAAAATAGATTCAGAAACAAAATAAAAGAAGGAATGGGACTTGAAAGAATCTTTTGGATCACTGGGAGCTCTACCCTGTGCAAAAAGCAAGAAGATGAGAGCAAAATTATAAAATCAGAATTTAACTTCATCTTTGATTACAGAAGTCAATTTGTTTGTTTCAAGTGTTAGCCCATTTTTTCCCCTCTTCTTATCTATTGAATATAAGCCATACTCATTGCCATTTACAGGAATTTTTAAGTTTAGTTTTACACTTCCTGTTTTTAGATAGTGTGTTCTTTACAGAATGCTTTTTCCTTTATGGGTATTTCCTTTCAACTGTCTGTTCACAACCATCCCTCGCATGCTTGTAGTGGCAGCTCTGTTTGGGAAAACAAAGAAAATGGCTATAGTTTAACAAGGGTTTCCAGTGACGCCTTCTGGTGTTGCTGCCATCGCACCGTTTTTTCCTCCAACAAAGGCAGAGAGTCATGTATATTGTTTGGAAGTACAAAGAAATTGCACATAGGAAAAAATAGATTGAATAAACCATGCTTTTATGGGACTCTGAAATGACTGAAATTCAAGAAAAAAGGCCTGAAATGATGCAAGTCTAGCACAGGAGATTGAGAGCATCCAAGTACAGGTTTTCTCATAGTACAACAGAAACAAGGGGAGTATGCAACTGGCAATGTAATCTACTTAAAACTTAAATATCTTTTTTTCTTAAGTGTCTGTTTTGTCTCATTTCTCATGTAGATTGTAAGCTGTCTGGGTAGGAATTCCTGATTTTATCACAGTGCGAATCACCGTGAGAGGGCCTTCCCTTTAGATGCACGTAAAGCAGGACAGAACCTTTTACCATTTTCTTACAAAACATTTTTCTCTATTTGTTTAATTTTGTGTAAAGTGTGAAGATTTGGGGAAATAATGCATATGCTAAGTTAATATAGTTTCCTTTATTTCTAAATAAATGTTCATATTCTTCCTAATATGTTTTAAATATATATACTTTGCAGTGGTAATAAGTTTTATATTCTTATTCATACCTAGTTAATTTGTCCTGAGGACATTAAATGAACTGCAAAAAAAAAAATTTACCGCTCTTCAGTATTATCTATTTAATGGGCCGTTAGGACTGGCTGTTCTTCATTTGAATACTGTAGAATATTAAAAGAAAGCAAAAGAATGTTAGACTGAGGTGGGACATTACCTTGTTATATATGCAATTTAAGGTGATACCTTGATTCTATTAAACTGTTTGCCTGCATATGCTTTCCCATTATATTAAGGTTATAATTGCATGTGGATAGTCTTGGGTCTTTTTAAGAAATGGATATATATTGGTGATGAATAAATACATACGTTGAAAGCAATGGAAATATTTTGAAATCAGACACACAATCTTTGCATGTTAATCGGTTGTTCCCCAGGAATAACTAGACTGTGACTATAAGTTTTCAAAAATGTAATTTGATGCCTTAGTATCTCATGACCTGAGTTTAGGCATTTGTAAAAGACAGCAATTTTCAAAAGATGGAGGCTCAGCAGTTCCTGAAAGTCAGGACTTCTTAAAATAACTTCAGTCAGACTCCTCTTCCCTCCACCCTCCCAAATCAGAACTGCTTATTGCTAGGAGATCTGGTTTTATAAAATGCTTTGCTTTTTTTTTTTCTTGCTTTTTTTTTCTTTTTGTTTTTTTTTTCCTGGCCTATTTTTAGCCTTGTGTCCATGTAAGTTGCAAACACGGCAGCAGGAGGTCAACCGAGTGGTAGCGATTCCAGTGAAACTTGGCCTTTATTCAAAGCGGGAGAGAGGGATAGACCTTACCCCACTGCAGCCTGAGCTTTGGTACTTACCCGTCATCCCTGTCTCAGTAAATGGCGCTCCCCTTAGTGAGATTTCCGCTTTTCATAAATGCAGCAGAATAAATTCAGAGCTGCAGAGTTTCCTTGGTGTGGATTCTGAGTAGGCCCACATGCTGCCTGTTGTCCAGAAAGGCTGCAGTAACCTTGCTTGTTAAATATCACCGAAGATGAGACATCGGGGCGTTTTTGAACATGTCCGTTCTTCCTTCTAGAGCTGCTCTGCTAATTGCTGCACTTAATTGAACAATCCTGGTAATAAAGCTGCTGGTGTAACGATCCTTGCAAGCAGCTGTTTGTCATGGCACCGTGATTCCAGCCTTTCAGACCGCTGCTGCCATCGCCTCGTTCGTTGCCCACCACATGCGGTTGTTATCCCGCAGCTCTCCTGGCACCTCCCCGGCCGGGACGAGCAGCGCCCTTCGCAGCCCCAGCCCGGCCTCGGGGCCAGAGCCCAGCGCCGTCTCCTCCTGTGGCCACACGCTCCTACGCGGGAGCGCAGCGCGGTTTTACCTGGTGCTCCGCTGGCCGACTGGTTAGCTACTGGTATAGCCAAAAGACGAGGCCTTAGTCTGCGTTTCCTGAATGCAAGTTGGGAAATGCTTAGGAAGCTGGTGCGTAAAGCAGGCTGTGCGAGGTGGTGTGAAAGCCGTCTGCCAGCTACTGGTTTTCGGAGCTTTCTCCGAGGCAACACTGTTGTCACCAGGCCGCCCTGTGCTGGCAGGCAAGACGGCAGGATAAAAACTGAAAGCAAATAACTACTTTGAGTCTAGTAATAAAATAATTTAATCTCTACCTCTGTTTTGATGCAAATGGGCGGCATTTTGTAGCAATTTGAAGAAATGCTCAGGAAACGGCAGAACTTCAGGTAAGCTGTCTCTGGCAGCAGTTACATTTGCGAGTCACCAAGGGGGAGTTTCTGAACTGCTTCGTGTTGTTCAGGGTTGTACCTTCCCCTGCACTTCCCCGCAGCTCGGAGTCAGAGAGTGTAGAGAGCACAAAAATCAACAGATAGGAAAGACCACGCAATTTCTGTGCATAACAGGCAGGACCGTCCAGCCTTACCCGGTGTGGGAGTGTGAGAACACCTGGAGGCAGCTGCATGGAACACATATTTGTAATTATTTAATAACATTTTTTGACCCTGGGATAACAGGGGATCCTGGAAAACGTATCCATCTGTCACTTAGTGCAAAGCCAAGAATTTTAATCTCCATTTTCATTTTCTTAGGAATGCTGTATATTTGGAGTTCGGTGTGCTCATGTGTATGTCCACATAAATCAAATGTTCTCAGTACCATCTTATAAAACCAAAGTATCCACATAAAAATAATTCTTTCAAATATGTGATAATACTATCCAAATTATAGCTCTTCTGTAGCAAAAGTATTTGTTTCTATTTGGTGTTTATATTTGCTTAAAATTGCTTGTGTCTTAGCTGATATAAGATACTTTTATTTAAGGATGACAGTCCAAAGCTTCTGTTACTGCTATTCGATGGAAATAAGATTCTTTAATTCACTAATTTACAGGTCAATATTTTACATTTTCCTACATGTTTCTAGTATTTTAATTTGATTCTTTTGAAGGACTTCATTACAAAATCTAATTTTTTTCATAAATCTGTATCATTTATAATATTTATAATACAATTTATAGTATGTGCATAGTGATTCCCAAAGGAAAGATTTCTGTCTTGTAAATCGTGACTAATTAAACATGCTGCTGGACTTTCCAAGCCTGTAGATCAGTCTGATAAGGTTTCTATTACGATGTCTGTAGCTGCAGCCACCCAAACTACAAAGAGGTGGACAGAGAAGCATGTAGCAGATCTGGGCCAGGCTGATGTTGCAGTTATTTTACAAGGGAGTGTCATTTAGTCCTAGTAGCTTAAACATAGCATCTTAAAAATTTTGAGCGTTACCTAATTTGAAAAGTCTAATTACAAGTAAATATAGAGATAAAATGTTCAAGGTTTCTTACCCTATTTCAGAATATAGAAATGTATCTGCAGAAAGTGTATACTGTAGTCAGTTCGGCATTCTCTTTAAATTAAAATCGAAGGAATTCACAAGGAATAGATGAACTACCAAATAAAGGTAATAAAGAATAGTTTGCTGATTTTGAGTTCTTTACAGCAAGTTTTTCTGATTCTTATACCCAGATATCCAGTCGTATAAGATAAGATACAAGTTTCTTCCTCTTTTCTTTTGCTTTGCTTTAGAGTGGATTGCATGGATCATAATCCTTTAACTATAATAAAAGCCTTGGACAAAAATAATATGAGACACATAATGGTATCAAGGAAGTGAGTTAGAATGTAGAATGCTGTATTTTTAAAAACAGTTACAAAGCATTAAGGTAAAAGAAATCAGTATTTGTTCCCTAAAAGTAGATTGTTTAAATTAAAACAAAGTGAACACAGTTCTTTTATTTCACATGGGAACAATTGCAAAGCAACGTAAGTTAGTTAAATCTGCTAAAAATGGAAATTCTGTCTTTTGTTGCTGAAAAAAATATATCCATTTTAAGGCTGTGTCAGTTCAGCCTCCCTCAAAACAATTATTTTGAAATTTAACTATCTGTTCAGCAAAGGAGAAAACAAGCAAGTATTGAAAGAATTGGAATGATCTATTCTGGCCTCATGAAAATTTTATCAGCATTTTGAAGAAAAACAAAACAAAAAGCTTTCCAGATGTAAAATGATTGTAGTTATGCAAGAGGTTGTATCTCTCCTTCACCTACTGCCTTCATAACAAAAAGTCTCCCTTTCCATCCCTTCCTCCCCCCCCCCTTTTTTTTTGTTGTTGTTGTTTCGTACTTCACAGGAGCCCAGATACACCAATACTTCATGCATTCTCAGACGTGTTCTTGTTTCTTTTAAGGCTATTTTACACAGTGTGGGGATTTTTCCCTGGGCAATCATTGTTCACTGGGGAATAGATGTTGAGTATGTGGAATGAATACAAAAATATACTTGAAAACTGGCAAATAAAATTAAATGAACAAAATGACAGATAATATGAAGAAAGGCTGAGAGACCTGGGACTCTTCAGCCTGGAGGAGAGAAGACTGAGGAGGAATCTTATCAATGTGTATGAGTATCTGAAGGGAGGGTGTAAAGAGGACGGAGCCAGACTCTTCTCAGTGGTGCCCAGCGATAGGACGAGAGGCAACAGGCACAAACTGAAACACAGGCAGGTCCGTCTGAAAAGAAGGAAAAACTTCTTTCCTGTGAGGGTGACAGAGCACTGGCACAGGTTGCCCAGAGAGGTTGTGCAGTCTCCTTCCTTGGAGATATTCAAAAACTGTCTGGACACAATCCTGGGCAAAGTGTTCTAGGTGACCCTGCTTGAGCAGGAGGGTTGGATTAGCTGATCTCCAGAGGTCCCTTCCAGCCTCAGCCATTCTGTGATTCTGTTCTGTGATTCTTAAATGCCAACGTTTCAATTCAAAGTGGGGTTTGCTTTAAATATATAGAATAATTCAACATAAGATATTTTTGGAGCTGTGATACCAGACCTCACAGGCTCATGCTCTGTTTCAGTAAGATTGTCTGTGTTCAACACAGCAAAACTTTTCCCAGTTATGAGCTTGTGCTGTTGTAAGAGTTTCAAAATACAAACGGGAAGCTGTTGAATAAAGAACTCCCTATAGAGGTAAATTCAGCTTTAAGCATGGATAAACTTGCTTGTTGAATTTTGTTTGGGTGCTTATGCTGTCCCATCCTGCTTTATTTAGAGCCAAGGGATTGGTAATGGGAAATGAAAGTTTGTGATGTGCTTTAGCTTGGAGGGTCAGATGTGCTAAATGAAATATTAAAGTGTTCTTCTATGCTTCATTCTGTCCTAATGTGAGTTGTCAGTTAATTTTTTGCTGGAAAAAGCAGAAATTTATTTTATCATAAGCTCAGTAATTTGTGAATACTTTGAAGTAGAGCAATGGTGTTTTTTTTCTGCAGTTAGGTTAAAAATAGTATGTCCTAGGGACAGAGGAAACAGCTGCATAAAAGTATCTGTGTAATGCTGCATTTTCAGGATTTCTGTAATAGCATAAACTCAGTTGAAATGACATCCATTACATATTTGACCCAAGCAAGTGGAAGAGAAAAATAAACAGCATGTGATAGAGAATCTATTAGAATTGTGTGGGAATTCTTCATGCTTCTTTACTAGTCGGAGGAACTGGTATCTATATTTTACCCACAGTTGCTTCTATAGTATGTACACATCACACTCAGCAACACTAAGAGAGTGAGCTTTGACTACCTGGTCTATATTCTTCTTCACTGTTTTGTGATTCATGCACACGCAGGTGAAATATGCATCTTCAGAGCATTTGCATGCAGTGTTTCAATGGTATTTAAAATGTTACTAACCTCCATGAAAAGGGGAAAAGCTAAACTTCTTAGTAGATAACTACATTTATTTCATGACCACAAATATTCCTGCAATAATGTAGACCGCTTTTTCCAAAGGAGAGGATAACTATAAAGTGGGTGATGTTTATTTAAATCTTTGTTTATTAATGTTTATGCCATTAGAATCAGCATATGCAACACTGCTGCACCATATGGTTGACATTTTTTTGGTAGTAAAAGGTTAGCATTTTTCCCCGTAGATACTTGTTTGTGATTTCTGTCAACATTCAGCTTGAGCCAGGATTGTGAACTAATATATAATGTGGTAATCCTACTACATCCTTGCTAGCGCTTTGTCTTTAATTCTTTTGTGTTTTTTGATAACTTTTGTTTTCCAGGAATCTTATCCAATTTATTCTGGACAAAGAACTCTCATTGCAGTCCATTAAAACATAAATTATAAATTGCTAATATGAAATACTGAATTTTATAATCAAATATATTTAATATTTCATTAATTATTAGAATCAACCTTTTTTATTGAAAACATCTGGAATAAGACTGGAAGGGTTTTTTCATTTCAGTAATTTTTGTAAACTATTTTTCTCTCTTAGTTCTGGATATGGCCCGACACGTTCCCCTCTATCGAGCCCTGCTAGAATTACTCCGTGCTATTGCATCTTGCACATCTATGGTACCATTACTGCTTCCTCTGTCTGGAGAAAATAGTGAAGAGGAAGAAGAACAGCTGGAATCACAAGCTTCTGTTGGGACTTTGTTGGCTAAAATGAAGACCTGTGTAGATACCTATACCAACCGATTGAGGTAATGACTTTTATCATCCCTTAACTTTTCTTTAAAATGTATTTTGCACATATGTATTATGAATATAGAAGTGAAAGAAGATTCAGGTATGTATCTTCATCTGAACTGGTACTGCAATCCAGAGTGAGAGTGTACCATGTTTGATCTACACCTATGTTTAGTATGCATGTATTCTGTTGTATTATACTACTTATTAGGAATTTTTTATGACACAAGCTGGTGGATTTGGATACTCTGTCACTTCATCAGTAACTGCCCACTGATCAGAAGAGGAGTGCTGCTCAAAAATCTGGGAACTTTAAATACTTTTCTTAAATTTCTTCCCCCCTGCAATGAGGTGTTTCCGTTGTTTGCAGGACTGTGCATTTCCTGCTGTCAGTCTGAAGGCAGGAGCATTCCTCTGAAGCTGTTAAACAAAGTGATTCTGTAAGGAATGGGATTGGAGAGGGTCAGGCCAAGTAGTTGTTAGTTTTTACCAGAAATATCCCAAAAATATCTTATATATGCTTCTTTGCTCCTTCACCCATCGAGTAAGAATCTGTTTCTGTAAGGATCTGTTTCCTCAGTGGATTCTCCATAGGAGGCTAACTGGTTAGTGTAGAAACCTTTTGGGTTTTGTCAGGAAGAATAAGATCTAGGAGGCAAAAGATTCAGGAGTTTGTTTATGATGAGAGTCCTAACTGTAAAGAGACTGTTGAAAATTGTTCACTAGCAGTAGCTGTTGATGCTACATATGAAATGTATTTTCCTGCACCTGGTGGGGGTTTTTTCAGTCAGTTTATCCATTAGCACAAGCTTCAGAGGTGAGCTGGTTCGCTGAGGATGAGCTGAAATTACAAGTGTTTGCTCTGGAGCCACCTTCAGCCTTCAGGGTGTTCCAGCCTCTTCCAAGAGGCTCCACTTGCCATTCTTGTCAAACACTCCTGCCGTCCTGTGCTGCGGTGTGCCAACAAATGGGAAAGTAGCCAAATATCCCTTCTCGGCTGTGATGCCAATTGAGCTGCTGAGTGTTGCAGTACAATACAATATAAGCTTGATCTGCACCACATTCAGACAAATTATGATGGACAATTTCCTGTAGTCACCATTGACCAGTCTCTAGGTAACTCCGATTATAAATGGTAATAAAAGCTAGTAATAAGCACAGATTTTCTTCTAGAAAGTTTGTGAGCCCAGGCTACTTGGCAGCTGTTTTCCTTCCTTGATGATTTTGGTAGTCTGTTGTTACAAGACAGTTTTGCTTCATCAAATCTGCTGTTACTGTCCTCTTAACCCCCCTGGCTGGCTGGGCCATAGATCTTGGGCGAAAACTAAAATCTAGACTCAGCGAGCACCAGCACCCATGTTGCTAACGCACAGTCTTTCTTCTAAGTGTTCTCCTGTGACAAAAAAGAATTGCACATTCTGGACAAATACAGTTCAGCTTTGTGTTATTTTAACAGCCAAAGCTACTTATTCTATCTTCCTGCTGCTTATTTTACCATTTCTGGATGTTCTAAAGGTCAAATCTTCTCAGAGCGCTTCTGAGTGATTTCCATAGGTGTTACTTTATGGTTGCTTCCATCATCAGTTCTGGCTCTGCAAAACTATGGCTGGTCATCTTCACAAATGCTGCTATCACCAAGGTCTGCATGTTTAATTCTATGAAATACTACACTTTGCTGTGGCTCACAGAGCAGGAGACAAGTCTGAAAGGCCTGTTTTTAGTCACTTGACTGATTAAACTGATGCTGCGTGTGGTTGCTGATTGAAGGGACGCAGTCACCAGGCTCGCACACGCAGAAGGAAGGAACGAACCCCAGCATGCCTCCCAGTGTGTTGTGCCTCTGAGAGGTGCTGTAGTTGGTACAGCTTTCACAACCTGTTTTCCATCTGTTTCCTGAAGTCTGCAACCATTCTGGCTTTCAGAGCTGAGGATTTGAATTTTTTAATGGCTGAATCAACCTTTTTTGCCCTGACTGAAGGGACTTGAGGGAGTTGGAAAGGCAAACGCTGCAAAGGCAAATTTTAATTTCTTTTGTTAATCTTCTGCCTCCGGCAGTTACTGGTTTCTTGGTTCTGTTCCCATGTTTCCAATTTTAAAGAGGGGTGTGTTAAGAAATAACATCCCTGAAAAATTTATTGCTGTCCCTAAGCCTGTACTGAAACATCATGAAAAGAAGGTTAAGTGTAACTTCATGAAACATCATGAAAAGGAGGTGTGTAAAGAATGTTCCTCCTCTCACTATAAACTGGGAACATTTACCAATCGAAAGATTTTTGGGAGCAGAAATCTCCTGGTATAGAGAACTCTTTCCAGTAGCTGATGAACCATCCACAACTTCCTGTAATCCTTTTTAACTGAGATTTCTAGTCTTGAATGTAAAGCAATAGTATGCCTATCGTGGGGTTTTTTTTGTTTGTTTGTTTGGTTTTTTTTGTCTAGGACAGATAACAGTTCTTTATGTTGGATGCCCATGCAACTTGGCCATCAAAAAATATTAGCTTGTGCTTTCCTGGCAACATGTAGATCTTAATATATGTAGTCTTCTTAAAATAGGAAATAATTCTGTGTAATCTATTTTCAGTATAAATTTATGCATACTATAAAATTCTTCACCACAATTACTGTTTTTTAATTTATCTGGTCATCTGTTAGACAGCTTTAGATTTAATGGACATAGAAATTTTTATCTCCTCACTTCTCCAAGTGAAAGTCTAAACATATTCTTTGTGAGAATGGCACATGATCACTGCTACTCATATTTTATTTAAAAAAAAAAAAAAAAGTCTGGTATGACTAGTTCTTCAAACTCAGATTGAGATCTGAAAACTGAGAAGAGTTCTTTAGGCACAATCAGTATTATTTAAACAATTGATGAATTTAATAAATATTTCACAGTTGGTTTAGTTAGAGTCACAGTATAACTTTCTTGTATTGTTTTGATACGTCAGCACAAAAATCTTGTTTTTCATTGCATGGTTTAAGCGTAATACAATTTGTCTTTAAAGCAATGTATAGACAAAGATAAACACCAACAGCCTGGAATCATTAGGGTGGAAGGTTTTAATTCTCAGCATTTTAGTTGAAGGTTTGCCAACAATATAAGCAAGTGTTGGCCTGAATGGGACAACCTGCTGTCCTTTCTAGGTCAAATGCCAGGAGAACAACGTAGGGATGGGATCTGCTTTCAAAGACAAAATTTTTATTTGAACAGTTCCACTTGCACGTCTAGCGAATGTCATCTCCATGGTGGAGCAAGACTGTCCACTTGGATCCACAGTTTAAGGTGGGGGGACCGTTTGCTTTTAGATTCCAGCAAGCATTTGATTTCATTTACTTTCAAATCCTATAATATTCTTTTGGAAAATCAAGAAACTTCTGGATAATGGAGAAGACATTTAGGTATGAGATGATCTCCCATGTTTTTTTGACAGACTGCTAAAGATTCAAAAGCTATCACTAATTTTAGTGGTCAAGCTTGTAGAAAGGGTTGCCACTAAGGCTGAGTTTGAAACATTTGGTGGTTGTTATCTTTTTCAAAGATAACGTAAATCTAGATTCTGAGATAAGCTGATAGCTTATTAATAAAGTATGGAGTATAGCAATTGCATGTCTAGAAACTCCTAGCTAGATTTCCTCATCACACAGGTAATAACTGCATCAGGGAGATCTGAACTCTTTGCACTTCTGTTGCTTGTCATACTGCTACTAAGGGTTAACCCAGCACAGTTCAAAGGTTGTCTGACTGTTTTAGGCTCTGTGTACAACACTGGTCATGATCTGGATGCTTTTCTGTTGTACAGGGATATTAGAATACATTCAGGTATGCCTGAGGCATTTTCCCTGCTAAGCTTTTTTACCCTCTTTAAAGATATTTTGCAGAAGTACTATGTGAAACAGTGCAGTCTGCAAACAAAATATTTTCTAATTCGGTTCCAAAACTTAAAAAAAAAAAAAAAAAGTCTATTAATGCACTTTCAATTTCATGTTCAGAGCTGATGCTTGGTTGCAGAAAGCAGTCCTGCAGTTTTTGCTGGTTTGGAGTACTTCAGTTTAGCCTCTTGGAAATGCGCTGCTTGAAGCTGCAAGGAGTATATGGAGCCATCTCGGAGGAGGTTACTTGCTTTCAGCAGTGTTTTATTTACAAAGGCATGTTCCCTTACTCGTTTTCCCCGCTTCTCAAGAGGATAGTTTAATAAACTGTGATTTACTAGAGGGAACTGCTTCTGTTTGGTATCCATGGAAGCGTACAGAAGGTGGGAGGTCGTTAGAGTTGAACGATACCAAGGTTGCATAGCTATGGCGGTTTTATCCCAACAAAATGAACATAGATATAAAACTGAGTGGAGTTCCTTTACAAGTAGCCTTTCTGTAGTACAGAAGGGCTGAATGGTTCATTGACTTTATCTTGTGAATACTTTGATAAATGTGTCTTCCATATCATCAAATTTACCTCTGAAGTATCAGGCACAGATGAGTAAGTATTAGTATTAGCTTTAAAAATTAAAGTTGCCTTAAGAGGATATCATTCATTATTCATTTAGCACAGTGTGAAAAGAAGGCTGTCATCTTCCAGCACAAGCTAAATTAACAGTTTAAATTATTAGCATGTACTCTGCTGTCTCTTCTAGCAAATATATTAGTGACTGTCATCCCTTTAAATATGAGCTGGCATGATTTTGTCTGCTTTTTCTTCAACAGTTGCAAAACTGTAGGTGGAAGTGTCTGGATCTAAATTAAATATTTGGCTCCTTCTCCATTTTAAAAATTATGAAGTCTAGATAAATAAACAGGTTTGTCCTGTATTTAATAACTGATATGCTTTGCTTCACACACAGGATCCTGGAGGAAAGAAAAGTACAGTACAACACAGACATGTACATGTTTTCTAAAAATAGAGAAAATGTACTGGAAAATATTCATATAGATTATGTATTCTACCTTAGTGTATTACTTATGAGTATGGATTGGTTTTTGGTTTAAGTTAACTCATGTTTCCCTGGAATATCATTCAAAGACACATAATTAGAGCTGAGGAGTTTAATAATATTGTTAGTTTATCTGCATACATAAATTTATATGCAGGCTGCTAGAGTGCAGAGGAGTGAAGGATCTTACCATCTTAATCTCTTGAATTTTGGTATTTCATCTGCTCATTCGTAGTTTTTTAGGAGTGCCTGAGTAATTCCTAGCAGCTCGCTCTCTCCAGCGCAGACTCTCCGTGCCCTTCGGAGATGGATGTGCATCACACGCCACTTGGAGAGAGCTTGGAGTCCAGAAAATGGCCACAAGTAACTTTGGTGTCCTTTGTTGACTTGTCTTAGTGTTCTAAGATTTTTCTATGCACCAATTATGTGTAAACCCCTTTTAACTTTTTCATAGGACTTTGAATTACATATGTGCCTCACCCCTTTTATAACCATTGCTGCTCTTTCCTGTTATTACATAAGGTAGACGGGTATGTGGACCAGCCGCACGCCTCCATCAGGAATTCCTGAGAAGCTGTTTTATAAGAGATTTTGATCTTTTAGTGTACCTAATCTAAATTTTAAAAAGTCAGGTTTATTTTATAGAAATAATAGTAATGAGTTATTTAAAGGATATGATTTTAGAAGGTGCTGTTGTAGTCTTCTACTGCTAAAGAAATATAAAATCAAGCATATTAGCTCATGTCTACAATGAAATTCAGTTCAGTCTCAGGCATCTAGTGATGGACAAAAATGTGTGATATTTGTAAATTATAATCAGTGGGAAAGTATATGTCATTGGGGAAACCTGTTACTGTCGCGTGAAGGGAGGGAAAGGGGTAATCAGCTTTGCTTGCCAGAGCCCTCCTCAAAAGGACTTTCACCGAGTCAGGTTCTCAAAGTTGATCAAAATAGACAATTTATTAAAGCGACAGATCAACAGGTTCAGGATTACCAGTGATAAATGCACTTACTGCAACAAATTTACTTTTTCTGAGCTCAAACTGATAATTAAGCGCTTTCACCAATGGTATTTTTCCCGGGGTAACGTCTGACGTTGTTGGAGGCACAAACCTTACCAAAAAGGCGTCCCTGTTTTGGGGAGGAGAGAGGTCCAGGCCCGTCGACCCGTCCATAGGTTGGTGTTCTCGTCCTCAAAATGGAGGATCGTTTATGAACTGAATTTATACTCTTGGCGAGGTGGGGCTGAGTCAAACACTGTGGGATGTTTGGTCCTTGTCGAGCTCAGCAGAGGGTGTCAATGGCTGCTGGCCTTTTTTTCTTTTGCCCCTATCAACAACACCAGGCTGCAAGACTCCCGCCTCACCCCAGGTGTCGTTTTGGGTAGAGCAATGTCAAGTGGTGAGACCTCCGCCTCGCCCTGGGCGCTGCCTCACCCCTCACCGGCATGGGCATCAGACCACAAATCACCCTTTGTATCCACTGTTTACCCCACGGCAGGGAGGATCACAGATAATCACAGACCATTATCCCACAAAACCTTGACAGATTTCCCCATCTAGAATATAGGAAATTATTTGATTTGCCATATTTTGATGTTGTAAATGTTGTAAATAAACTGAGAAACTGTAAAGTATGGTTAAATAATCTATAAATTATAATGCTAAATATGTAAAGAAGGAGGTCAAATTATAACACTAAATATGTAAGGAGGGAAGTCATGTAGCAGACTTCTTATGAACTGTGCAGAGCTTGATCACATTATGTTGGTATTCTCATTTAGACACCAAAAGATTTAAGTCAAGTAAGGATAATAAGGCATGGGGGAATTTAAAAATAAAGGTCATTATTAACAGGAGTCTTACAAGTTGTATGGTAGTGCCTGTTGGGTTTCTTCCAAAAGAGAAGGAAAAAAAATTATCTTAGCCATTAGAATTCGTGAGCCTGACTTGCGAGGAAAATGAATGTTGACAAGGCAGCATGTCTGAATTTGGGGGTGACATTACAATTACATTACAATGCCAGCTACCTCACGCTCCTTAAGAAACTAAACAGAGCTCAGGTATGATGCATGAAATATGATACCAGGTTTCTTTTCTATATCCAAGGTAGAACTACTCCTGCAAGTTAGTTCCTAAGCTGCCTTTACACACTCCGAACTCTGGCCTGACTCAGAAGTCAGACAGCCCAAAAATGTAAAACTATGCCCAAGTTGCAAAAGCCTACAGGTTGCAGAGTAGAGCTGTTCTGCCAACCCTTAATGGAGAAGATATATTCTGAGGAGGGGTTTTCTGTTTGTTTTTTGTCTATTTTCCTCATGATTTTCAGTGGACAGACTAGCCATACTGGCAGGAAAGGGGGCAAAAAGCAAACATGTTCTCTCTTGATAGTTCAGAAGTGCTGAAGTGTTAACTGTTCTAGAAAAGCAGGAGGAATGAGAGGAAATTATATTATTGAGCCTGAGAATTTGCATTTATTTTTAAGCAGCTGATTTATTTTTTTACTGCTTCAACTAGATAAAGACTCCATGTCTGCTCGTGTAGTTCATGGTCACTAACTCATTATGTTTGTTAGAGTTCTTAAGCATGAGGTTAAATGTTTTGTCTAGTGGAGCCAATACTTTAATTTTTTGCTTTTAAGACCAGGTGGGAGGAAAAGGCTGGTGTTCCCAGGTGGAAGATGAAAGCCCTAAAAGAAAACTGTCTTGAAAATAAATTTTTAATAATTTCACTTTGCAGTACCTTGACCAATCACACTTTCATTGTTTTTCATGTATTCTTCTCTTGCATAAACTTGTAGACATTTCGTTTTAGACAAAATTTCCACAAGAGTTTTGTAGCAAAAAGTTTAAGGACTCTACATCAATAGCCAGCAGTACTAAATCTGTACACTGTTCTTGGGACTGATGGCTGCTAGCATGTCTGTGAGGTTTAGCGTGCTTCAATATAGATTTACAAATGCAATTATAAGGATATTTTAAAAGTGTTGGCCTAGATTTCCACAAGGAAGAAGACAGTGATGGTGATTTTAGAAAGTATAAATGGGAGAGGCAGCTGCTGCTGCTTCTTTGTCTTTGACAGTTTCTCTAACTCCAAAATACATTGTTTGGCCTTGATACCTGCCTCTGAACTTAGAAGACTTGAAAGCTCAGTATTGCTCAGTCAGCAGTGGGCAAATACCCTTTGGGACTAAATCTGGAGCAGGGGAAATATACCATGCTACAGTAATGAATTTTGTTATTAATGTACTTTCATTTGATTAGGTACAGTATAAAGACTTTCAGTATTACCATAATCGCCTCTGTCGAATACTTTAGGGGCTCGTTGTTTATGCACCGTTTCAGTCTAGTTTAAAATACAGAAAGGGTATAGTGTTTGGTAGCTGCTAAAATATATATGTTTGGAACACCAAAGCATTAAATTGCTAATTTCTTCTTGCAAAAATGGCTTTCTCCTTTGCAGGTGAAAGTGGCAGTGGGAAAGAGAAAACCAGTGCTTCTGGGCTATTTATCTTGTTTGAATTTTAAAACAAAAACCTCGAAGAAATTTCAGTAAAATTATTTTTGGACTGTTAGCTTTAAAATCTTTAAATTTTGTGGGATAACTATATAAATTTATGATAACTCTTAAAACATAACTAAGTTTTGCCAGTATTGCATATTTAGGGTATACTGTTATCAAATACCATGTTTTCATTTCAATAATTGAATATATATGCTGGTAAAGACTGGGGTATCACAATCAAAAATATTTACATGTCTTAACTTATTAGGCAACTAGCTTATATAGAACAGCACTATTATTATATGCTGTATTTTTAAATAATTTCATTATGAAATTTTGAGGTGTTTATATTGAAGTTTTAATTTGCAATAGACTGATTATAAACAAACAATATAATATAGAAGCCTTTTGTATTTGTAAGACTTTTAATTGGGCTACGTTAAAATATTTACTGAAATAAAAGGGCTTATCTTTTATAGCCCAGAAAGGAGCTACTGAGAGAGAGAATTTTGATCTGTCTAGGTGGCTACTTCATAGACATACTATGAATTTTGACTAGAGATAGAGCTATCTCCTAGTATTTTATCTTTACCATATTTTAGAGAATGTGTTGTTAGTGTATTGGAGAATAGGAAAGAGTACTATACTTCCTATTTATGTGATTTTTGCACCAGGATCTGCATGGGAGGAAAAAGCGCACATTCATGACATAATTTTTGTTATACTGATTTTTTGTAACTTTTCCCCAATAGGTTTTTAAAATGTGCAGAGAAACAAAGCATGCAGCAGAACAATTGACTATACTAAATGGTTGAAGCAAGAAATTAGTATATTAGTTTTAGTATTTGTATTCATATTTTTTCTCTTCATATCTTCTGTTCGTCAAATCAAGACTGTATGCTGAGTATTGTCACAATTTTATGTTTTATCAAGTCATTAACCTGGAGATACATAGAGACATTGCATTTCAGAAGATTTGTTTTAATCTTGATCTTTAATCTTTGATATTTTTCCCTGTTGACAAACATGCTGAATACTGTCTGATTTGTTGAACGATATTCCCCTCATGTTATATCCTACTTCTTTCCCCCCCCAAAAAAACCCACAGGTCTAAAAAAGACAAAGCTAAAGCAGGAGTAAAACCAGATACTTCTGATCAAGAACCAGAGGGACTGACACTTTTGGTACCAGACATCCAAAAGACTGCTGAGATAGTTTATGCTGCTACCACCAGTTTGCGCCAAGCAAACCAAGGTAAAATAGATATAC
This sequence comes from Apteryx mantelli, assembly GCF_036417845.1. Taxonomy (NCBI): domain Eukaryota; kingdom Metazoa; phylum Chordata; class Aves; order Apterygiformes; family Apterygidae; genus Apteryx; species Apteryx mantelli. The sequence continues at coordinate 45,797,294 of NC_089980.1, read as the reverse complement.
TTTTATAAACACTGTATAATGGTTATTTGTAACATGTTCATTAACAGAAAACTTAAAAATTGGCTTAAAAGCAAGAAAAAAGACTTCCCTCCTACCCCCACTACTGACTACATTTTCAAAGGTGTGTGGAACCTCATACTAGTCTTCCTAAAATCTAGATCAAGATGAAGAATAGTAAGTTAGAGTACATCCTGCAACCTTCATCACACTTGCATAGTATCTTGTCTTTTGCCAGGAAAAAAAGTAGGTATGTGACCTTTAGTAGTAAGGTTTTGCTGTTAAAATTAAACCTTGTGAACTGGATTAACTCTTAACTAAATGAGTGCAGAACAAAATATAAATCATGGACTGAACCTGCAGCCATTAGAAGGACTATTTGGTTGTCTAGTAAAGAAAACTAAGGATTAAATAGCTTAATCAGTGAAGTGAGTTTTATGAAGGAGTGTATAATAAACTACTGATTTTGGAGAGTGAATCAGGAAAGCTTGTGTGAATATCCATCCACACAGGAAGCATATGTCAGACTTATTTAAAAAAAATCATTTAGAAGGAACAATAATTGACTATTCATAGCAGCAGTAGTCATGAATTATTTCTGAGCTAACTATATTTGTCTACTTTCAGCTGTTCAGATAATGAAATACATAGTAGTGAGAAAAACAAAATTGTATGTTATGAATGATTCCAATTTTCCGAGTTCTCTGCAAACAATGCAAATGTAAAATGTCATTTCAAGTTAAATAATCAGCAGGTGTTTGGTGTACTTGTATAAAAATTACATGATTAGTTACAAATGATTATTACATTTTTTATAACAGAAAAGAAGATGGCTGAATACTCCAGAAAGGCTGCTGTGAAGCCCAAGCCTTTGTCTGTTTTACGGTCTCTTGAAGAAAAGTATGTGGCTGTCATGAAAAAACTCCAGTTTGGTAGGTTGAGAAGTGTGAATATTTGTAATTTAGAGAGCCGATAACTAAGAAATAGAAAATCAGTTGGAATGAACCCCAAATTATTTTTAAGAGTGATTAACTTTTATACATATATGACCACTGATATTTTTCACACATGGAAAAATGCCAAGTCTATATTTTTAGGTTACCAACTAATCTGTGCTCACTGAACTAATATGAAATGTATTAAGCACGCGCTAGGTCAGTTCAAGGGACCGGTTACACAGTTCAGTGATAGTTGTTCGTGTTTTCATTCCAGTAATGATCTGTGAGATTTTTTTCACTCCTCAAATTATATTGCAAATGTTAGTAGATTTTCTGTTAGAAAGCTTATGTACAAAATTGTATAGATGTTTGTTAAAAATGCAGCTTTTATTTCTTAACTGGAATAGAATTCAGATCAAAATGCATTTTTAAAGAAAAATGAAGCTATAGTAAACTTCATTCTGCCCTCTCAGGGGGTGTGATATGTTGCATTTGGAAGATGTGATGGGAATGAGTACTTATTTTGGCAATAAAGGAAACGTTCAAAATTTATAAAGAACAAATAGTATATCATCCAATAGAGCTGTAAAAAATACTGCAAAAACATGTTCTATGAATATTTTTTTGAGTTGCATTGATAGCATTTGCAATCACATTTATTTGCTTTTGTGAGCATTTGCAAAGGATTTTTCACACAAACCTGGAAGGAAAGGAAGGGCAGGTAGGAAAGTTTGTAATGGTAACTTTTCACTCTGGCAGCCAAGCTACAGATTTTGCTTAACAATTAAAGAAAATTAGCCTCTATAATCTTTTATGATCCTTTAATAACATTGCAACCACCACACAATTAAATACTACTGGCACTCTGCTTCACACTGATTCTATTACTAGTATTATTATGTATTCATAAGTATCATTGTATTCATGGTCTGGAGTAGCTGGTAGTTTTTCAAATCAGAAGTAGTATACATTGGTCAAGTTGCATATGAAAGCTTGTAAATTTGCTGCAGGAATTCATTTGACCCAGGCTTTAATTTGTTTTCTGTGATCACTGTTAACTCACAAAATATGTATTTTTTAATGTTGCAAATTAAACTTTCCTGATTTCAGTACTCAAAAATCTTTATCCAAAACTAATCCATTAATAACTTCACTTTTTTTCCCTGATGCAATGGAATTTCCTTCTGTTCTAGATACATTTGAAATGGTTTCTGAAGATGATGATGGAAAATTGGTTTTTAAAGTAAATTACCACTACATGTCTCAGGTGAAAAATGCAAGTGACGCCAACAGTGCTGCCAGAGCCCGACGTCTTGCTCAAGAAGCTGTGACTCTTTCAACATCGCTGCCTCTCTCATCTTCATCCAGCGTCTTTGTACGTTGTGATGAGGAACGGCTTGACATAATGAAGGTAAAGAAGCAAAGTTATTTTTGATTTCCCCCTTTGAGCTTGGCATATAAATGTTTAAGAAAGTGCCTTGAATCTTAAGAAAAATTAGAGGTATTTCATTTATACTTTAATTGCTGTCTCTTAACTTATAAAATAGTGTAAGTAGTTTCTAAGAGTTCTGGCTAATTCAATGCCCATTTTCCCTGTAAAATCTTCATATGACTTCTATCTTTCCAATTATACATCTATTTAAGCTTTATATAGTTCTTTCTGCTACTTAAGTGTATGTAAAAAGTGATATTTTAGAGTTTGACATTGGTTTCTCAGTAGCTTTACCAGAGGGGGAAAAAAAGCTATGTCTACCTGTAGAGCACTCCATTAGCCGGGGAGACTTCACAGGAAAAGGTTCGCTCCTCTTCAGCAATTCTGAAGGGAAAGCTTCAGTTGTGCAATGCCATTAAGGTCAAAGTGCATCTTTCAGTGCTAGCATTTGAGCCAGTTAAAAGCAGTAGGTATGAACTACATTGAATATCTCTGGACCTGAAATTTGATGACAGAATTCTAAAAAAACATGCAATAGGAGGTAGAGTTAGCTCCTTCCATTTTGCTTTCCATTTGTAATCTAGCTGGAGAAATGGACATTAGCAGAGGGCTTCACTTACCCAGAAGATCAAAGTGAACAAACTGCATGTGATGATGATGTCTAATGGTATTTTCTGATAAGCAGCATGCAGAAAGAAAATGTAATATGTAAATTATCAAAATCTTGATTGTGTGGCAAATTAAAGTTTTTTCTGAACACACATTTTTACAATGGTAGGTTCTAATTACTGGTCCAGCAGACACCCCTTATGCAAATGGTTGCTTTGAATTTGATGTATATTTTCCACAAGACTATCCTAATTCCCCTCCACTTGTGAATCTGGAAACAACTGGAGGCCACAGCGTGAGATTTAATCCAAACCTCTACAATGATGGCAAGGTAGGTGAACTTTGTTCTTGCATATAAATGTAAAATTTAAATACAGACTTTTATATCTTTTTTTCTATTACCCTGCTTTGTGCTTGATGGCAAGAAAATGAAATTGATAGAACTTGTCCCTCTTCTTTCTTCTGCTTTTTTGTGTCTTAAGTATGATAATTCTGAATTTAAGAGATTAAACAATTTAAGAATGGCCGTATTGCTTGAGACCAGAGGCATGTCTAACCCAGTATCTCCTCTCCACCTATAGAAAAGGTGCTTTTTCCAGGGTGAGGCATATCATTTTATACTCTGGGTTTGTTGACCCTGGGAGTTTCCCCAAATACAGCTGCTCACCTGCATGTTTTGTGGTCGTGGGCAGACTGGGCTTGCTATCTTAAAACTGTGGCCCTTAATCATTACTTAGGGGAAGAAAAGAAGGGTAAGAAAAGGTCACGTGTTTAGCAGTACTTTCCCCAGCCTCCATCAGTTTTTAACTTCGTATTGGTGTTTAACAGTCGCTGAATGAAAAAAAATCCACTAATTTCTCCAATTACTCTTTGAAATCCTGCACATCTTCATCTACAACATTGTACAGCAATGAGTTCCAGAGCTACACATTGAATGGAGTAGTAGCTCCTTTTCCTTTTTGTTAAACTTACTGAAAATTGACTCAAAAACTGTTAATTGTAATATATAGGTATTTATATGAGGCTGGAGGTATTGTGTGCACCCTGAATTCAGAAATGCATATTTGTTTTTCCCTTGGCAATCAAATTATCAGCCACTCCTGACATAATGGAGGAAGCTGCTTTGTTAAAGTTTGTCTTCAAACTGAAGTGAAAATTGATTTCATGGTTTTGAATGGAAATGCTCTCCTTTCTGAATAGTCTTGGAGCTTGTGTATTTTTAAGGCCTTTATTAACTGGATTCGACCATCAAAAATGAAGTAATGCTGACCTAGAGAAATGTTCTTTTCCATTTTCCTTGCTAAATTAAACAGGCAGAAATCTATTCTGGCTAGCTGAAATACCCATGACGCTTTCCATGGAAAAAGTGTGCTTCATATCAAGTGCAACTGATTGTGTTTGCCAAGTGCTTTTTTCCATGTAAAAGTACCTTTTCTTAAGGGAAGATACAGAAAGCCTTTCCTTAACCTTGGTATCCTTTATAGAAGAATATGTGACTATAAAATACGGGCTTCCCACTTTTTAAGCAAAATAGTCATTGAAGCTTTTGGATTATGTAGAGCTAATGGTGGTGCAGACTCACACCTCCTTCCCTGTCCCCCCCCCCCCCCCCCCACACACACACAATATCTCTTTGGTATGGTATGGCTCATTCTAAAGGCTCCAAAAGCTAACAAAAGATCACATGCATACCATGGAGATGCTGCTTCTATTTATATTAAAAATTAGGCACACATGAAACTCTCTATAGAGCTATAGAGATGGCTATGTATATGTCTCCGCTGAAGCCTAGATCCAAAAACTGGCTTTGGCGACATTCTCTTAGATAAGGATACCAGTAAAGCACTCCTTCACCTTTTTTAGTATAAAAATTTAATCCATAGGCTGATATGCTCACTGTTTTCAGAAGCTCTAATGCTGCCTTCCAGTATTAGGCCCAGGGTTTGCTGTTAACAGTGGAAACAGAATGTAACTCAGCCTGGAGACTATCCCCTTTCTTCTGTGCCTAGCATTAAGTCTTGGTGAATACTCTCCTCCACATCTTTTCTGTTAATTCTGTCTCATCATACTCCCTGTCTTTGATTGTTCCATTTTGTGATAAGGTTCAAGAACTCCACTGACTTTACTACGAAAGTCCAGATCAGTCACAAGAGTTAAGGATGTTTACAATTCCTTGATAGACTGTGTGACCAGAAACCACCTGTGGAATGATTTTCTTGAAAACAATGATAAGCATGAGAACAGTATTTAAAGAGGAAAGTAAGAAATCGGATAGTAATTATCATTCATTTATTTCTGGAGCCACTGGAATTCATAGTTTTTCCTTAAAGAAATGTTATGTACTTTGTTTTGCTCATTTATTGGCATGCTGTTCTTCCTTATCCACATTATATTTGTTTCAAGTTAGAGTTTCATAGGAAACAAATTTGTCTTTTAGAATGCAATATTATTTGCTCAGCCCAAGTAGAGCAAATTTATTATAATATTTGTCTGTGGTATTAATAATGTCACCTTTCCAGGTATGTTTAAGCATACTTAACACATGGCATGGAAGGCCGGAAGAGAAGTGGAATCCGCAGACATCAAGTTTTTTGCAGGTGAGCACTTCTTTCTCTTCAATAGATATCATTTAGGAGTAATAAGTGGTTAGTCAGTCCTAATGCCTTCTTTGTAGTGCTTTCAAACCAGAATTTTTTTCCTCAAATAAGCATAAATAAAACAAATATCCAGAAAATGTCCTAATGTGACATTTCTGCTTTGTCACTAGTAACAGGTCCATCTAAAGTTATGTCTATGCAATATTTTGCAAGCAGACTTGAGCTTGGTCCAACCTGTGTTCCAAGTCAACAAGCAAGGTTTGATCCAGAAGCTATGCTAGTAAGTTATGCTATTTAGAAGACAAAAAGCCCACCACATCAGCATGATTTCAAGGGAGTCCAGAACATGGCAAAACAAACTTGCATCAGATTCACAAGTGAGAGTAGAAGTACTAGTCCTTCAAAGAACAGTGAAAGAGCTGCGGGGAAGTTCGTAACAATTGGTTGTCATTTAAATGTGTTGTTATTGTAAGGATGAAATTAATATGTTGTGAATGTCCAGCACTGAGTCATTCCTTTTTTAGATAGACTTTTCTTCTTTCATGTGTAAACATCCTTTCATTGTATCAGCAGCTGTGATGGAATGCTATAATCTTTATTTACTTATGTCTAGGCAGTTATATTTAGCAGCTACAATCAGAATAAATAGACCATTAACATGGATTTGCCAGAACTCAGACTGAAAACTCACAGTATACAAAATTGCCAGAGCATGACCTTGTTCATTTTCTTGTATCTGCAAATGATTATCTTGCTGTAAGGTCGAGAAAAACTGCTTCATGTATATGAAGCTCACCTTAGAGCTATTAAAAAAGAAAAAAAAAAACAGAAAACAAAACTAAATTTCTTTTTGACAAATGTCAGGACTTAGCACTAAAAATCAATCTGTTCTACCATGGAAAACCCTCACAGCAGAACTCCTGGTAACTAAACTAGTTTAACTTTTGTAACAAAATAAGGCATGACACATTCATGAAGGCATGAAAGGAGTTAATCAAGAGTTACCCCTCACCAATATATTAAGAACTGGAAGCAATTGATTGCACATGGTTGACTGATATTTGTGCAATGCAGATTAGAAATCAACAGAAACATGGAACCTGGTTGGAGTGAACCAGACTTGAAAGCCAGGGCATATATTGCTGTAGATGTTTGTTTTTCAAGGTGTCAGAGCACCCAGCTTAAATTTGTAAGGGAAGCTGGGAGCATGGTGCATATTTCTATACTTCTGTGCTTTTGTAAATGTGGACATTTATCCCAAATGAGGCTCAGCACAGATGGGAATCTTGACTTGAATGCAAGAAGTTGCTCCGTTTTCTTCTTAATACTTTCATTAAAGTGTTTTCCTTGTATGGGCCAAAATGTCTAAGACTATACACTGATCCAATAAACACGTATACTTACATTCTGTATGGTAAATGCATGTTGTAAGATGATCCAACAATTGCGCAGATTTGGAGGCAGTGTTAACATGAAATCAGCTCAGAACAACACGTTCGCTCTCTCACACTCTTGCATTTGGGTACACGCATGCACACTCACTCTCATTGCTGTTACAAAACTTCAAGAGTAGAATTTTCATGACTGACAGTTAAATGTCCCTCTAGTTCTTGCTTATACAGAATAAGGAGTTTTTAAGTAATTGTGCAGACCATTTTTATGTAGTTATTAGTCTGAGCATATACTGCTGTTTACAGTTGTACTGAAATGTAACAAAACATGAAGTTATTTAAGACAGCCATCCTGTGTTGCAAGTGATTTTGGCATTCTCTGGCAGTTGTAGGTTTCTAACTCGGGGGGTGCACTGCCGTAGAAGAGAAAGCCTTATATAGGTTTATGTTATCATAGAGTTTCTGTTGATATGTAGGGCTAAAGGAGCTTAGTTTCACAGAAATCCTGTTCAGCTGTGTTAAGATCTTGCTTTTGTAAACAACAGTTTTAATAAAGCCAATGCTAACAAAGCAGTTCTGAAGCCTGCAGTGAGGATGATTGTGAGGAACACATTCAGGTACTACAAACACATTCAAGTACTACGAACACATTCAAGTGTCTCTGACCTCACTGAACCACTTTCCAGCCTCATTGCACTGGAAATTGTTTAATGCCATAGTCGCAGTAGCAGTACTTTAAAACTTCAAAAGTTTGCTCATTAAGTTCTTGCAAGGTACTTAGGTGAAACAGCAGTCTTTTCTTGCAGATCAGACCTGTTATCGGTGATAAAAAAGTTGTTATTCAAAATGCTTTTTTCACTTTCTCTTCCCATAGTTGTGAACTGTTCCCTAATGCCAAGTTTTACAGGTTAGTTTCTCTAAATTGGAGTATTAACTTCCTTGATCCTTAAGAATGAGCTTTTGATTGCAGGGAAGAATGTTTAAGAGGTACTTCAAGGTTTCCCTGTATAGGTTACTAGAACAAGAGATTTCCACACTAGAAGAAAGAGGTTCCCAATTATTATTTATAAGATTTGCTGTTATCAGCCTCTTTAATATGATGGGAATTTTTGTGCCAGCTAAGATTCTGTGGGCAAGATCTGTGTAACTATTGAACAAACTGATTTAATTGCTTGGATAGTGCCACATTTTCTGCCTTTTTGACGTGTGATGAGCCACTTCAGGTAACTTAAAATCTTGAAATTGTTATGTAATGTTAATTTTTGGCCATTTGTGTCTTTATAGGGACAATACCATGTTAGTAACAAGAAAAAGGTAGGTGAGGATTAGCATGTTATCCTTTCAAACAGCACCTAGTCATTTGGTTGACTTAGCTGTCACGTGAAGTGACTATTCATTACACGAAGAAATCTAGATCTTTGGCTTTATCTGACTTAATTTTTTCCTAAGAAGCCAGTGGATTTTTCTTACAAAGGAAAAATCGGGGTGGTATTTCCGTTTTGCAAATATACACAAAGTCAGCTAGCTACTTTCAGTCATTTAATATATTTTCTGCACGCTTGGGTTTTCAGCCTGTTGTATCATTTTGCAATAATTTTCAGTATAATAAAGGCATTCTGAGTTGTTCATAAAAATGGTTTTTAAAGGCTGCTGTGACTGAATGCTCTAATAAAGAAGAGTGGCTTGTAGCTACAGTGAGATAGCAGTACAGTGTGTGAAAAGTAGCCTTGCAAATAGGTTTAAGTTTTGATGCTTTAACTAATAACTTCTAATAAAAAATAAAGTTTGGGGGAGAGGAGCTCTCTAATTTCAGTGTTGCTGGGTAGCATAGTTTTCCATAGGGCCATCTAGTTAGCATTTGAAAATGAGTGCAAAAGATAGTGCCAGTTAAGAGGGTTTTCACAGACATAACAGCTTCAGAATGCGTTCAATGCAAATTACCTTCTCAGTCACCTAATAAATTATTTTTGTTACAAGTATTTGATTTTAAACCCAGGGTTGCTTTCTTAATAGACTGACCAACAAATTCTTATTATAAAGCATGTTTCAGAAAAGTAGAAATGTTCTGAAAATTCTGCAAATATTCTGTATACTTCAAAATAGTCTTAACTGAGATGCTTGAAATGGCTCTTGAATTAGGACAGCTCTACAAGTACTTTGCAAAATTGCATAGTGAATTCAAAGAAATCAGGTTTGTCATCAATTCTGACAGTAACTAACTTAGTGCTCATCCCCATTTCTTACCTCTTGGTTCCTTGGTCTACAACTAGAGCCAGCTTAGAGACAATTCTTTACTTGATAAATTCTCTCTTTTTAATGACAGATCCTTGTGCTGTTACAAAAAGGAAGGAGGCTCCTTGGGGAGTGACAGAAATGGCTTCAGAGTTGGGGAAGGAGGGCAGTGCTGTCTTACACTAGCTTAAAGTGTTTGCTGAACTGTGAATAGCCAGGTTTGATTTCATAAAGGTTTTGGAGTTCTTGGGATAGATACACTGAAGTTGGACTGTGTGGCCTGTGGAGAGTCAATACAGACTGAAGGACTGGCTTTGAGATGCTCAAAACTGTTCAGTGAAAAAGATGCATTTTAGTCAGTCCTCACTTTGGTGCATGGCTTTCTTACGTATATGAATTTTTGTAATCAAATCTGGAGATCATATATGGTGAGCTGTAGCCCAGGTTGTCCTCTAGAGTTGAGTGGTATTTTGTGGCTCTGAAAGCTTATTTTATTTGCTGTCAAGATGATTAGATAGCCATGAACACTAGGAGCCACAAAGAATCTGAATGTAATTGTCCCTTCTGGTAAAAGAAACTCTGTAGAGTGGCCAGGTTCTTCAAAGCGCTCTTTCCAACCAGTATTCCTATCCATCTTGACTTGAAGCGTGGCTATGTGTGTATGCAGCTCATTCCTGCACTTGCTTGGATTTAAAAAAAAAAAACAAAACAAAAAACACACTGGAAGATGCCATCACCTCCTGGAGCTCATGTAATGTATGTATCACAAGGTATTTGTGGTGATGACAAAGCAGCCTCCACACTGTGACAGATAAGAAGGTGAAGTATACTTGTGAGAACTGTAAAAGTACTCTTCCAAAGCCTGCAAGTAAGATAAGTATATGAATAAAGCTGAAGAGAGGTAAAGTGTAACTATAGCATCTTCAATTACAGTTAGTGTTAAATTAACCGAGAATTTACTGGGACATGTTAGTTATGATAATTGACTAAATAGTCTTTGTAATTTTCAGCTTTACATCACAGAAATGTATTGAGAAATAAGCACATAGATTAAATAAACCTGAAGTTTGCAATGGCTTGTTTGGGTTCCTATGGCATTTCCTGAATTTCTCAATTATTTCATAGCACAGGGTAGTTTTTCTGTTTGAGATCCAAAAAGACTGTACGATTTCCATTTTGGCATAGTAGAATTGCAACCCTGGGCTTCAGAACAGCTTTCAGCTTGGCAGGATCCCATGGGAGACTGTCCTGAATGGCAAAATGGCCCTGGAGAACTGGTTGATCAATCTCCTAGAAGTATAAGAATGTTTCATTCCAGTGTGGGGAAGTCAAGCAAGAGTAGCAGAAAGCCAGCATGGATAAACAAGGAACTCCTGTCTGACCTCAACTGCAAAAAGAAAGTACACAGAAGGTGGAAGAGGGGATGGGCTACCAGGAAGGAATGTGAATACATTGCTGAGGCATGCAGGGGAGAAATGAAGAAACCCAAAACTTAGCTAGTGTTGAAAGTGGCAAGGGATATAAAGAGGAACAAGAAGGGCTTTTTGTAGGTATGCTGGCAGCTAAGGAAAATGTGGTCCTGCTGCTTAATGGGGCAGGGAACTTAGTGACAAAGGGCATGTAAAAGGCAGAGGTCTTTGACTCGCTCTTTAGTGGTAAGGTTTGCTCTCCCATATCTCTGAGTGACTAGTAGGAAAGTCTGTGAGAATGAGGAATCGCCCACAGTAGAGGAAAAAAGTAAGAAGAATTTAGGCTGACTGGACCCATAAGTCCATGGAACCAGTTGTGAGGCATCTAAGGGCCCTGAGCGAGCTAGCCAATGTTACTGCAAAGCCACTATCATCTTTGAAAGATCATGATGATCAGGGGACCTTCCTGATGACTGGCAAATCTCACACCCATCTTCAAGGGCAAGAAGGAGGATCTGTGGAGCTGCAGACTGGCCAGCCTTATCTGAGTCTCTAGGAAAATTATGGGGCAAATCTTCCTGGAAGCTATTTCCAAGCACATGAAGGACAAGGTGACAGAACAGCCAAAATGGATTTACCAGGGCAAATAGTGCCTGGCCAACCTGCCTGCCTTCTACAATGAGTTGACTGGCTCTGTGTGCAAAGGGCGAGCAGTGGATGTTGGTTATCTTGACTTCAGGAAGGCCTCTGATGCAGTCTCCCTTAGTATCCTTGTAGACAAGGAGATACGGATTTGTGAGGTGTGGATTATAAGATGGGTGGAAAACTGGCTGGACCAATGGCCAAGAGAAGATCTTACTGCTGTCTTCAGTACCTGAGGGGAAAAGGTATAGAGAAGATGGAGCCAGATTCCTCTTGGAGGTACACAGCAACAGGAAGAGTGCCAATTGACACAAGTTGGGACACAGAAAATTTTGATAAGTTCATTAGGAAAAGCTTTTTCATTATGAGGGTCATCAAACACTAGGACTGGTGCCCAAGAGAGATTGTGGTGTTTCCATCCTTGGAGATTAAGTCCACCCTCCCTACAGTGAAAAATGTCTGGTTTGGAGATCTGGGCTGTAGTCCCTTGCATAGTGAGGAACTACAAAGTGAAACTTTCCCAGGATTGAACTATTTAATCCAGAGAAACTGAAATTCTGAACTGTAGCTGTAAAATTAATGTAGAAAGGCATCGATATGGGAAACCTTATTTTCACTAAACTCCTTTTACTTGGATTAATGTTAGTTTTACTTCAGGCAGGCCTTACCCTAATCTGCACAATTGCAGGTAATATTTGCATAAGGTGGGGGGGAGGGCAAGGATTATAAAATGTTAGATTTGATTGTTAGAAATCTCACATAGCATTCAGGTTTGTAACTTCAAAGTTTTTTTAGGGTTTCATTTTGAAGATAGTAAAAAAGCCATTGGAAAAAGTTCCCTACACATTGGGAGAAAAACACTTTGTAGCTATTAAATGGAAAACAGCTGTAGGACTATATAAATTGCTTGGAAAGAATTAAGCAGTACATGTTTTTTCTGGCTCGAACACTAAACTATTGTCAGATCACTCAAATTGCTTTAGCAATTAATTTTTTTGACCCAAATGAAGCTGGAAAATCAGATTAGAACTTTTAGTTCATTAAAATTATAATTCAGAATAACGACTATTTATTAAGGCCAAGAAAGTACAGTGCTGCTTAGTAGCCAATTTCTCTGCCATAGCTTTTCTTTTTTTTAATACCTAAAATATAACATTCTAAAAAGCCAGACCCAGTTACTTCTGGGCCCCTGAAAAGGCCACAGATCACCAAAACTCTTCAGGTATCTTGTAGTACGCTAACTTGGCTTAGCATGTGTGCATTAATCTTCTGCCATTTTAGTTTCGTAAGTGATCATTTTCTTGCTGGGACCTGATTTGTGAGGCACACCAACAGCACCAAGCGTAACGCAAAAGAGCCATGGCTACTTTCAGTCAACTGTATGGTGGGCAAGGGAGACAATGTTGTGATGGTGCACGCTAAACCATATAACAGCTGCTGGTTAGAGTACTTACCTAAGAAATAGAAAAACTTGTTCAATTTTCCTTTTCAATCCAAAGGGGGATTCTGATTCACATTTCCCACTGCAACAAGCACATGCCCTTTCCAGCAGGATATAGACTAGCTGGGCTAGATCACCCTTCAGTGCTATAGTTAAAGCAAAGCATTGTACAGCTACAAGTAAAAAGTATCATGGCACCAAAAGGAGTAAGGATGTGATTGTGTGAGCTGATGGTGGGACTGAGGTTAACCTAGATCATTCAACTGATTCTTGGGCTGTTGCTCTGAAATGACTTACTGCTTTGGCATTGTGTCTATGAAGGGAGTAAACAGGGCAGAGAGCAGGGAAAGCTGGAGCCCTTTTATGCTGGCATTGCCACAAGAGAGACTCCAACAGAAAGCCGTTCCTAAGCAAAGAGCATGACTGTCTGGTTGTCAGGGCACTGCCATATGGAAGAATCAACGTCTTTAGTTGTCACTGACACGATAGCTATCTGATGTAAACTCTGTTCTCCACGTTCCAAGCAGAAGAAAGACTGTTGTCATCTGTACCCAAATCCACAAACTGGGCTCCTAAATTAGAAGGTGGCTCCAAGCTTTTAGTTGCACCTAGGTTGGGAGGAGAGTAAGACACAATTGCCCTGACGTTTTTATCAACTGTAAGAGTGACACCTCATTATGCGAAGTGCTGGAAATACCATTCTTAGACATGTAGCATATCTTCAATTCCTCAGTGTCTGAGGAATTTACGTGTTCAAATCACCTTTTTTGAATTCTTTACAGTTACGGAACTAGGTTTGTGACACTGAATTGTAATGTTTAAAGTTCTTGCTGGATTTGGTCCGAAGTCCATAAGAAAAATCCCTCCTTCATTAAAAAAAAAAAAAAAAAATTACTGGTGGCTTTCTACCTGTATAGCAACATGGTTTTTAGATGTAACATAACTGATTAGGTACAAAAAAAGTTGACAGGGCCAAACATTCTAACACTGGAAAAATGAGGAGGCAAGCCATTAAATCACAAATATGCAATACGTGTACATTTGGATTCCTAATATATCTATCTTATATATCTATGTAATTCTTTGTTTTATATTAGGATTACTAGGACATACAGTTAAATGCCTTGTATATACTGAAGTATCTATTCCCACATATGCCTTACTTTTCCCTTCACAATTTTAATATATCATTTCTTTATTACTGTATGATGCTTTGTTGATTATAGTAATGAAAACATTTTTTCTAACTTGAGAAAAATACTGAGTTTTTGTTTTAATACCATATAACACTCTGAAAGTGTTACATGTAAAATCTGAAGCTAAACAGCTTAAACATACCTAAAGTAATTGAATGCATTTGAAAGAAAAATGGGAAAGCTTGTATCCTGAGATTAGTTTCAGTAGTTAAGCTCATAGAGTGAGCAGCCACCTCCCTTATTTCTTTCTCATCTAATTCAGAAGAGTTACTAAGTTTACCCCAGGAAGTTTGAGAATTGTTGACTGAGAACTTGGCAAATATATTTTTTTTTCACAAAAGAGAGCAATCAGACATCTGTTCCTTTAAACATTTTTTTTTTTACTTATATTTGTATTTTTAACTTACCATTTATTTGGGGTTTGGTTTTTTTCTATTTGAATTAAATTTACAGTTGTATGACTTGCTTATGTTTTTAACATGTAGTAATGGTTTCAGGTTGAAAGAATGAACATTCCCTACTTGCAACTAGTCTGTCAAGTTTTATGTATTACAAATTACAGCACTTTGCTGTAGAAATGTTTTTGCATATAATATAAGCAAAATTATGTATATTTGTAAAAACAAGCAAGTAGCACTGTTAATGTTTATTTTTTTTCTTTTTAACAGGTGTTAGTGTCTGTCCAATCGCTAATATTAGTAGCAGAACCATATTTTAATGAACCAGGTTATGAACGATCAAGAGGTACTCCGAGTGGTACCCAGAGCTCCAGAGAATATGATGGAAATATACGGCAGGCAACAGTCAAGTGGGCAATGCTTGAACAAATCAGAAATCCATCGCCATGTTTTAAGGAGGTATGTTCTGTGAAACTACTATGCCGGAATAGTAAGGAGAACTGATCTTAAAAAAGTTTCATAATACATTCCTTTTCCAGTTGCATTTTAACACAAACCCTGAAGAATCTTTATTAGTTTGAGTGTTGAGAGTAATTCAAATATTTGGAAACGCTGTATTGTGCATGAGATGTCTCTTCTGTTCTCTTATTTATTCCCTGAGGCAATTGACTCTTGAGATTTAAGTGAATAAGAATGTATGTAACTTCATAGCTGCTTTAGCAGGAAAGGGGAATGTATGCAGATTGGGACTGACCCATAAGGAGCCTTGGTGCACAGTCGGACAAAATATGGTTCATATACTTGGCTAACTCTTAAATGCCAAGTGGTTCTTCTACTCTATGTGAAAAGTGTTGATCAGCCCTAAAAACGCGCACTTAGTGTTTGTTAACTGGCTAACAATAAACTACATCTCAAAGAAACATGAATTTGAAGCAAGTCTTAGGAAACACTTTGAATAGACCACAATAATGCAACTTTGAAAAAGTATTTTAAAACAAATTCCAGCCTGCACATTATTCATGAAAAAATCCATAGTGCATCTGTGCTAAGCTAGAAATCTGTTTCTTTAGAAAACAACTATCTTGATGCTGATAAAACAATACTAACCTTCATACTTTCATACTGCCTAAAAAAAAAAAAAAAATTTGAGAGAAATCAAATTGCTTAATTTTCTACATTTTTGAAAAGAAACTAAAACGTGTAGAATAATTTAGGTTGGCAGGGACTTCTCAATGTCATCTGGTCTAATCCCTTTCTCAAAGCAGGTCCAATTGTCTGGGTCTTGAACTTACATGGCTAAAGATTTAAGGAGAAAAGATTGGAAGATGCATTAAGTAAGAGAATTTGTGTGAATATAAATGCAAAATGGTTGGTCAAACATGAGTCGTCTCATGGTACTACCAGCAACTATTTGGGAAAACAGGTTTTCTTCTGAACTACTGAAAGACCTACCACTTCTAAATGAGGGGTAGAACTATCTCTTAGCTTCCAATTGTTTGTATATTAAAATGTTGCCAAAATGTAGGTTGTTTTAGGGTTACTCACATTGTTCGGTGTGGCATGTGAGTGAGAGGGTAGGTGCACATCCCTTCCTTGCTGTCCGTAAAAACATCCTTTGGAATGCAAAAAGCTTTTCCCATTAAAATGATGGAGTGCCTATGGAAGAAGAAATCATCAGACGCTTAACCTGCATGACAGGAGTTAAATATTCATATCCAGGTGCAGGTGGAAAAGGATGTGCTGTATACTCTGGTGTTTTGAATTAAAGAAGAAATCCATTGTTGGTCTTCTAAACTAACTCTGAAATGCTTTACTCAGTAAGTTAAAGATCCTGATATAGATAATGTCATGACACTTAGTCAAATAACCTCTGCTAACAAATCCTTTTTTTCTAGCTAAATGTAACAATTTCACTCTTGCTAAGAGAGTTCTCAAATTAGAACTATTTTTAATTAAATGAAGATATCAGAAGATGGTGAGCTCCCTGACAGTAACATTCAATCTTTCTCTTCAGATAGACAGAAATGAAGGATATGCGATATTACAGTACTTGATAAATAAATGAGTTCCAGTTCACTGGCTTTGCCCTTTCCTTCCAAAGCATCTCAGCACTTTTACATGCTTACTCTGCAGCTTGGCTTTTTTACCATTTCTATAAAGCAGGCATTTTGTAACCTGACATCCTTCCTCTCTTCAGGAAAGTAAAGTAATAAGGTATATCCAAATGGTTTTGTTCCAATGGAAAAAGTCATTCCCTGAGAACAGATGACTTATGCATAGCACATTGTTACCAAAAGGCAGATGTTGAAAACAATTAAAACTGCTACCTACAAGAGATATTCGTAGCTAGGACTGAGTTAAGTTAAACCACACACCAAAAATAAATAAATAAATACAATTTTCACCAAATTTCACATTTCTGCCCACTTCCACTAAAATACTATAACTCATTTCCAGACTAATATTGATTATAAAGACAACACTAATCTCATGCACAAAAATACAGTGCACAGTTTTTTCTTTACCATGAAGGATATTTCACTGGTCCCTCTAGTCATCTTTATCAGACATACAACATTACTTTCAGCATTAAAATTTTTCAAGGGTAATCTTTAATGTAATTAAGGCTATTGGCGCATTCAATAACTAGCCCAATCTGTACTATTCAAGATGTTATACTTCAGTGTTTGCTTCTAAAAAATCATGAACAGTTACATTTTTCTCTAATGTAATAGCTGTATTTTGGAAGAATGCTGGATTGCCATGCAGTGTTGCCATCAAGGCAAAAAATGTGGCTCTTAAGTAAATTATCCAAGCACTTCTCTGAGAGGCTAGCTTGTTGGGAAGGTCTCTAGGGTTTTCATGGAGTTAGGTTAGGAGCCTTAACAATTGGATGATCCTTCAATAATACAAAAGTAAAGGCACCCTGGAACTTAGGTCTAAGAAAGTATTTACATCCTTCTGCTTATAACATCTTTTTTCTTCACAAGTCTGAGCTGTCTTCTCTTCAGAGTCTTAAATGACAAGTAGACTCAGGAGATCTTACTGCCAGTCAGTTGTCTTTGGGCAGTCTCCCAAGTTTTATTGTGAATACAAGGAATGCATCCAGAGTTGAAGTCTATTATGCTTTCAATATGCAGTTTTTCTTTAGG
Source organism: Apteryx mantelli (assembly GCF_036417845.1). NCBI lineage: Eukaryota > Metazoa > Chordata > Aves > Apterygiformes > Apterygidae > Apteryx > Apteryx mantelli. Next base: position 45,779,860 of record NC_089980.1, on the reverse strand, counting down.
CAGATAGCTAAAGTCTCTAACCTCTAGAGAGAGAGATGATTTTGTCAGTTATGTTGCAATATTGCCAAGAACTGTCTGTGCTCAATAAAAAGTCTTTAATTTTATGTTTCTTTCACCAGGCAGAGTTTTAGACATCTGTTCAAGACTAAGTAGAGTTTCACAACTTTTGTGTGAGGATTTTTTTTGTTTTGTTTTTTTAACTCAAATCTGTACAGAAATACCAAAACTAGTATGTGATTAAATACTGATTCCCACTGAAACTGGGGCCAGCTCAAATGCTATTGTCTGGGAATTCTAGTGTACTATATCTGCACAGGGGATGTAACTGCAGTTGTACCCCTTCCACACCAGCTGGTGATTTTTTTTTTTCTCTATGCAAAAGCATGTTATGTTTCTATGCTCATACAGTTGACAGGGTTTCTGCTTATCTATTCTTTTGTTCAGGCAGCAAGTGGTTAGTGACGGAAGAAGACCTGGTGCTTATGCTTCCTACCTCTGCTTCCGTAATAAAACAGGGCTGTGAAACCAACAGTGAAATCCTTTATGTTGTATCTGTGTAACCCTGCCCCTATGTGAACAGAAGTGTGCATAGTAAGATACAGAGTAAGATCACTGTAAGATCATCCTGCATAGTAAAATCATCTTTCAACTGGAATTTGTCTAATCCTCTGCTATCACTGTTTCTTTTGCCTGGTGAGATACTATATTTCTGGCACTCATTTACCCTTCACCCAGATAGCACAAGTGAACGCTGAAGTGGCAGACTCGCAAAATCATAGATTCACATAGGTTGGAAGGGACCTTGGGAGGTCATCTAGGCCAACCTCCTGCTCAGAGCAGGGTTAGCACTGAATTCAGACCATGTTACTCAGGGCTTTTCCACTTGGGTCTTGCAAACCTCCAAGGACAGAAGCACCACAGCTTTTTCATGCAGCCTGTTCCAATGCTGAATTACCCTCATAATGATTTTTTTCCTTGTATCCAATTAGACTTCTATGACTAGGTTAGAACTTGAAGATTTTGTATTATTTAGTATATGGTTCTTAGAAAACAATGAATGTGCAGTTCTTTCATTCTGAATATTTTCATATAGGTTATCCACAAACATTTTTACTTGAAAAGAGTGGAGATCATGGCTCAATGTGAGGAGTGGATAGCAGACATACAGCAGTACAGCAGTGACAAACGGGTAGGCAGGACTATGTCCCATCATGCCGCAGCTCTTAAGGTGAGACTTGCTTTTATACTTTTATGCTCAATAATGTAATCCAGAGATGACAAAATTACAGAGAAATTGCTCAGCAGCTGAATTTTATAATAATAAACCCCAGCAACTTTAAAACATCTAAACAAATGAAGGTTTCACAACTGCTAAGAGATCAAGTGTATGCGAAGGCCACTTTTTCAGTATTTTTTTTCTACAAGTAAGATTTTCTTTTAAGTAGTTCCTTCCCTGCCTGTTTTTTCCACAAATACTTAAGAGCTTATCTTTTCCCCTCAAAGAGTTGGGGGGTTTTCTTGATAAAACTGTACTACACCCAACCTTCATTACAAGTAGAGCTCAATTCCATGCCAGAAAATAAGCTGTTTGAATGGAGAAGTTGTTAGAAAACTGTGGCCCATTACAATTAGCTTTACTCTGCATTTGAAAAACTTTTATCAACACAGATACAACAATTGTAATGCTTTCTTCCCTCCTAGGCCAAGTACTATCATTTGTGTATTTTGTGTCCATACAGACGACAGACCTCTATTACCTATTTTTCGTGTAATTAAAAGTGGAATTTTGTTCTTGGGAAGCAAATTTTTTTAAGTCTCCCTTTTTTTTTTTTTTCCTATTGCTGGACTTGCATTCTTTCAAAGTGACTGGACTTCAAAACGGAGTTACCATTAGTTACAATGATCAGTATATAAATCTCCATACATCTGTCTCTGTAACAGGTCTCATCAAGACCATGTACCTTTAAGTTCTGTCTGACCTACCTTGTCCAAGCCAGCTTCTGCTCTGATTGCGGAACACAGATATGACTCAACTGCAAGACATATAGCATAACATTTATACTGATACACTACTTTGTTGCCATTCTGTTTACTACCTTTCATTTGTTCCCAGTAGCAGCTGCTAATTACTCCAAACTACCAATCCTAAAATACAGAGGACTATGGGAGAAGCTTATCCAGTCATTGAAATAGTCTATTTAAATCTTTTTTACTTCAATTTTTTGCCTTATTTTCTCTAATATTGTGAAAAGTAATTTTTAACTATTGTCTTCAACACTGACTTCTTTTTACATATTCAGCGTCATACAGCTCAACTGCGGGAAGAGCTCCTAAAACTTCCCTGTCCTGAAGGATTGGATCCAGATACTGATGACTCCACAGAAAAATGCAGTGCCACGACAAGTTCAGAAGAGACTATGTTGCACGACCAGGTTAAACCCAGCAGCAGTAAAGATATCCCCAGTGATTTCAAGTTATGAGCTGCATTGACATGGACTTTCTAGACGCAAAGGCTTTGAAGCACAAGCCAAATATGTCAATATTTGTATGTAAGAAGCTAATTATGTAATAGGTAATGAAATTGAAACTATACTATGCCCTTAAGGATATACAGTTTAATTCAAAATGATCTTTTATTTACCTGTACAAGAGTGTAAACTTTTTTGTGCTTTTATTTTTCAATTGTGAGAACCACTGATTGGTATGTTTAAAAAGTTATGTATACAAGAAATGGATAAATCACTGATATATAAGGGAAACTACCTTAGGAAAGAATGTTTACTGAATGTTTATTTTATTATTTTTTTTTTTTTTACTTGTAGAGTGAGGGCGGTTGTAACAAAGAATATATATTGGTCATTCTTACAGCTCCTATTTAAAGTCAGAAAATTTTCACTGAATTTGATAGATTTTACGTTTGGCCATATATTCATGCTCATATTTGATTCTAAAGAAAACCTCCTGTATACTTCAATAAAAGTTAAATGGACATGATTCCTCTTTTATGATTTACTGGTACATTTTTTAAATAAACTGCCATAAAATACGTTATAGCTGAAGACTTGCACTTGTATGACTGAATTAATTACAGTCAACGTATTTAATTTTATGCTTAGTAATTCTAAAATGCAGATGAAATAAATGCACATGGTTTTACCTCATGCCAAAATTTGGACTTCTGAATTCATCTTTTGTTTAGCTATTTTATGCAAACTAACAGTATTTCAAATTTTTTTAAAGGGCTATTCTGGAACAAAGTCTTTTTTCTATTGAAATGTCTGATTTTTACATAATCCACTGTACTTTAAGTAGTGACAGGGGCTAATGATGTGCCATGCAGGACTCTAATGTTCTGTAGTTCCTACTGTATAGATTTATTTCCAATTTATACTTGCAGCCACAGATAGATACATAACTAAAAAGGGTAAGGGACTGGGTTGACTTAATAATCAAGTCTCGCTTTTAACACAACATGCATTACTATCACTGTTCTTAATTTTAAGTAGTCCTTGAAGGACTAAAAAGTTAATACTGGTATTACCTCAGACTAATGATCTATTGTATTATTAATATTATAAATCAGGCCAAAAAAAACAAAATCTTTTTGTTTTCTATTTGTTCTTTGTTTATAAGTAAGTATCACGCTGGAAATTTTTCACTTTTTGTTTTATAATGTATTATTTCTAATCATTAAAAATGGCACCAACTGAGGTTGTGTTCTTATGCTGGTGGTTAGCAGACATTGATAGTTCTGATCAAAGTAAAATTCTGTTGTTATGTTGATATGTTGTGTTAATCCAAGGCCTCTCCTGATTGTATGTACCTCTCCAAATATCAATTTAGGCACTTGTGTTACTCCACAGAATCCTTAAGCAAAAAGCGAAACCAGCTGCCCTGTGTCAGAGTTGCTCTGGTAAGTAAGTACCCGAAAGGGAGAGTTCAGGCCACATAGTCAAAGCATTAGAACTTTATCTATCTGTGTTAAAACAGAACTTCATTTTTCTAGATAGATATTTACTTGCCTTCCATTACTGTACAAATGGACTGTGATATTCCTCTAAAAGCTCCAAAAGCAAAATTAGTCACTGACTTACAGCTGGTGATACAGTAGTGATTTCCTTTAAAAATCTTCATTTACAGATGCATTAAAAATATTACTACAGTACTTAAACTGTCTGCCTACAGGGGCATAGTCTTTTTATAAGATTCTGGCATTGTACCAGAAACAAACCTATCAATCAGACCACCTCATACTTGAAGATAAAATTTTGTTACCCTTTTACACACACACACACACACACACACACACACAAAATACCTAACTTGCATTGATTAAGCATTAAGAGAGTGGACAACATGATTGTACCTTTTCTCTAATGTGTACTTATGGTATCAATGCTAACATGAAGTCACTGCTGTTTGCATCTGCTTAATTAAACAGCTGCATGGGATATTAGATTCTAATTTGTATCTACACACCAGTTATTTTGTGCTCTAACCTGAGCTACAGCCATATTGTATCGAACTATTGCAGTGATGTCACCATTTAGTGAGTAAATTCCAAACATGGTTGTCACGCTACAAACTTGTTCGACAATGGCAACAGATAGAAAATGTGTACTGTCACATCTTTTGAGGTATAATGCACAGGGTAGCTACATTATTATGCAGTAAAATCACAATAAATTATATGAGGTAATGTGGACAACTGATTTTTTTTTAAACAGTTTTAACTTTTACTATTTCATCAAATTAATAAAGACTGTATAGATAGAGCACAGTTTCCTTCTATCAATCATCAACCACATTGAAGTCCTCAGTTTTATAACTATTATGCTGGCTTTTAGAAAATGCTTCAAAAATCAGCTGAAGTTATTTCTGAAAATATAAATGGCAGTATCTGCTAAGTAGGTCTTTTAAAGAATTTTTGCCCATAATTTTTGGTACTGTTTTTGGACCAGGATTCACCACTGGCACACTACCATGCTAGGGCATGTCCAAAGTTGACCAGCCATTGGAGCTTCTGTAGCAACCCTGTCAAAGGAAGAAGCTTGCACCACAGTGTCAGTATAATAGGTTTTCCTGAAGCTTCGTATCACAGAACCACAGATAACACCACCAACCTTTCTCTCATAGTTCAGCCTGCACCATCCACCAGACAGGGAAAAGCTCAGCAATCTATGAGACCGCTGGCATTACACTGATCCCTGTGCGTAAATGTTCTATTTTGCAAGTGTTGGCACAAGACTTTTCATATATGGACATGAATGATACCACTGAAAGGCTTGTTTTTTTTCTGGATTTCCTTTAGGTAAAAGATGTGCACAATTGTATGGGTTAGTGCTTCTCTGTAATCCTACCACCGCTATACAAGAAATAAATATAAAAATAATCTAGAAAACCTAAGAAAATTTTAAACAACAGAGCCCCATGTACAATTTAAATTTAAGCGTCACTCCAAAAATTAAATGTTAGATATTCAGCTACTCACAGAATAAAATACATGTAAATATAAACTGATGGGTCTATAGGAGTCTTTTAGGTGTGGGTGGTTGGGGTTTTATTGTCTTGTTTGTTTGGGGTTTTTGAAATCTTGGCATCATAAATTTAACCACAGATGATAGACTTTTACTAGCCTCTCAAGAAAACTTCCTTGAAGTGAGTAAAAAACCATACCAACAAACACAGGTAAGGCTTTAAGGACTGCTGATAGTTGTAGAGAAATTCCCTACATCAGTACTGTAGTTGGATAATGATCTATTAAAACATCATTAGAACTTTAATTCTTTTACACTAAAAAAAAAAAAAAAAAAAAGAAAAAAAGAAAGCTCCCACATAATATGGGAAATAAACGTACTACAACATTTACCTTGGCTTTATTTAACATCTCCTTGGTGTATATCAAATAGAGCATTCAGTTTCTGGCAGGATTCAAATTATTAAGAAACCACCACAAAACAAATTTTTTTTCTCTACAGCTCTAATCCTATACATAGCATGTTTATTTAAGGGAGCTTTTCTTCTCCAAAGTGCTTCTGGTGTTGCATAATAAATATTCTATTTTACATCCTGAGACAAACAACTTGATTAACCATATTATTAAATTACCTTGTTTATCCATAAATAATCTACAGCCACAAATCCAGCTAACCTACGTTTCAGCCAGGACTATACTATGTTACTCTGTTTCCTATTAAGGAGAGGTTTTTAGGTTTAAGTTTTTACCTGGGTTTTCTCAGGCATTTCTCTTTACTCCCTTCCCCCTTCTCCCCCCGCCGTTACCTTTGTATTTGTGTTTTAGAAGTTTTCTTTCCTTGTTTCTCCAGAAGCCAGTTGCTGTCACCTGGCCCCACCTCACTGGACCGTCAACTCTCTAGTTTGAAAACAGAAATTAGATGCATTTTTCAACTGAAATGAGATGCAGATTTCCATTTATCTTACCATGAGGAACAAGCATAAAGGACAGAAGCAGTTTCAGATATATTTTCTCAGTTTATCATTTTTTAACCAAATATATGACATACATCAGATGACTGGGTGGCAGTTTGTCTTTGAAAAATAGTGTGCTCAGCTTTATTTTCTCTTTTTTCCATAAATGGCGATGATGTTAGGTGGAATGTGCAGATGTTTTTACGAAAACACAAGCTTTCTGAATTAGTTAGCTGAAGGTGGATAGAAGTAAGTTCTAGCTTTATTGAAACAACATACTGGTAAAAACATTTCATTCTCCAGAGATTTTGTTGCTGCCGTTGTCTTACTGTCCCAGAGCAATGGTGCGCAAAATGCAGTATCCACCAAATGAATTATCCTACTAAAGCTCTTAAAAAAAAAAAAAAAAAAAAAAAAAAGCACTGCCTCTATTTCTAATAAAGACTCAAAGCAAACAAATCCCAATACACAATGCTCCATCTTGACTGAGACACCTCTGTATGCTGTGACCTGTCATCTCTGCAGGCTCCAATCTGTTCTTTTCCGTTTCTTACAGCAGAAGCAACTTTTTGCCTTTATGTTAATATTGCCTACAATATCTGCATCATCTAATAAAACGGTGCCATCCTCAAATGTCTAGAAAGATAGTATTAATGCCACAGCTAGTAACATTTCTTTAATTCATATAGCAAAATTTTGTGTTCCAGGTTGTCGCTTTCATTTCTGGCCTTTTAACCAGAGTCCTCATCAGTCATAGGCCATAGGGCATTTATTATCAGCCCTACTTCTGATGGTGAGATAACTGAATTAATGTGAGAAACCAGCACAAATGAGGCCCTATGAAAATCACCCACCTCCACAGACATGTACAAACGCTTCAGTTGATCATAAACTGTCTGTATAAAGCTCTATGGCTGGGAAGCAACCACATCCCAGCCCCCAATATGAGCAAGCTTAACAAAGTTGAAAAAAAGGCAAACAAAATTAAAAACTAGAACCCCATAATTAACAAAATTTCCATCTGCCATAATTTTCAACCACCTCTGTTGCTTCATTAAGAATTTTCTCATTTACCATGAGAACAAATGGGAAAAGCAAAATACATGTTCCTGTGAAGGCATGCTGTTCCTCCAGAAATTCTCTTAATCTTTTTTTCTATCATCTTTTCCATTTTCTTGGAAATATTTAAACCAGCACTTCACCATGTGATTAAGAAAAAAAAAAAGGCAAAACAAAAAAATATCTTGAAACATACTCATAAACAATGGTTTGGCAGTCTCCAGAAGTCCTGTTCTCTCACCTTGAGATGGAAAGATAGTTTTTCAGCCATGGAAAATCTTTACCTATAGCCAAATCAACAATAACCATACCAAAGCGAACAATTTCTATCACTCCAATTTCCTTTTTTTGAAACCTCTGGTAAGCTTATTTCTACATGTAAGCTTATTTCTACAGTCTTTCAAGCAGCTTGTAAGAAGGTGGCAATGAGCTGGCCATCGTACAGCTGTACAGCAGTCTCAGCTGAAGCCCAACGCAGCAGAACAGCTCAAAGAATGAGGGTGAGTCTTTAACACTGCATGAGAGGTACCTTCATGGTTAACAGAGGAAGTAACAAGGCCATCATAATTACATAGGCACGTCCAGGCCAGCCAAGCAAAGGCACATTGTGGCATGCAGGTGCCAGATCCCCGTCTGTGCTGGTAGCAGACCATCCTGCCGGATGCAAGCTCCAGCCTGCATCTTGGCTACAGCTGTGGTCCAAGCTGTCCTGAAAACCTTGGGAATGTTTGCAAGCAATGTACAATGGCAACAATCCAAGAGGAAAAAGAGGCGATGTGGCAGATCAACAACTAATAGCCAACAGCAGGATTACTGAAAAGGAAATTATATATCTGTCAGCAGGACCCATCCTCTCTGCTACTAAGTTGTTATTGTGAAAATCCCAACTGAGGCCTGAGGCAGTTTCAATCAGTGAAACTTGATGTGATATATAAAATTCACAGAGGCTGGCCTCCAGCTCAGCAGAAATCACAAGACAAATCAGGCAACCATTTGGCTGACTGAATTTTGCCATAGCATGTGGGATCCTGGATAAGTCCCAAAGCATTTCAGAAGCCCCACACTACGAAAAGTTTTCCTTCCAAATTCAATTCAACACATTTCCAGTCTGCCTCATGGTCACTAAAGGTAACAGAGTGTGCAGCCAGGTCACACAGACATTGAAGCACCTGCTGTCTTATGGCTCCCTGGAAGGCTTTAAACATCAGCAACACCAAGGGTTGAACAGGGACCACCTGATCCATATCACAGAACATGGAAGACAAGTGGGGAAATTACATTCAAGTGATGATTTTCACCACCACCACCACCACCACCACCCCAAAAAAAAAAAGAGAGAAAAAAGAAAAAATGTTGCAAACACACTCAGACGATCACAAAAAAAATACTGCTGATGGCAACAAATGGAGACTGAAAGTGAAGGTACTCCAGAGAACAAAATATCCTTTTTGTACCTGCATTACCTGATGTGTTAAACCTCCTTCTGCTCTTTTCTCTCTGTTCCTCCACAGAAAATATTGATTTAGAAGACAAATAGCCAGATGAACAAATGACACACAGCAGGGAACTGAACATCAATAACCTATACCAGAGGAGAAGCCAAGCCATCTAAACAAAGGGGAGAACAGTAGTACATGAGTCCTGATAAGCAACCGTGTATTGCAGGAAAGATGTTTCTATCTTGGAGAGCTCTTAAGAGTCTATAGTGCTGGCAGAAATCAATGAAGGATAGTTCTGAAATTTCAAGTTTTTACATAGAGAATTGCAATAGAATCTTAAATTATTAAAAATTCAATGTATGCCTAACACAAAACATGGATTAATCATCTGAATAAAAATAATATAGTTAAAATGCTTCCTTGTTTGAAATAGGCTCTGACACTGCCTGCCATCTTCCTGAAAATGTTAGTCCGACTCATGTGAGTGTATTTTTAATTATTACTTTAAACACACTTTTGCTTTTACTTGAAAATGCATCTTTGGGCACAGAATCCAACAGCAGGTGATTTTCCATTGCCAAGGATGCCCTCAAAGACAGTTGTCCGGTCAATGTCACTGAGGACAAACCATGGCTCTAAATTCATCCGGTTTTCCTTTTTCTCCGGACAGTTCATTTTCCACATTTCAACACTCCGACCTTCTATGCATCAAAGCTCCTCTGAAGCACCAGAAGAGTACTTGGTGCCCCAGTGTTCACCGCAGGCACGCAGCTGCAACTCCCACCAGTCAGAATCTGCGGTCCAGCAGCAAAGCCTTCCTGACCTGAGTACACCAGTTGCTCTATGTTCCTTCCCAAATATTGCATCCTGTGCCTGATGCAAAGTTTCCATGGAGATTGCATTGCAAGCAATGTTCTCCTCAACCTTTTTCTTCTTTTTATCAGGCTGAATTTGTCCCATAAACCTTATGGAGAAAAGGCTACTAGTTACATTTTCTTAAATGCATGGACTTCCACTGTTCAAAAGCTTTTGCCCTAAGGGCCTTTGGGTTTTAGCTCACTTAGAAGATGCAAAAAAAAAAAAAATTTTTTTTGACATGTTAATTTAAAAATAAAAAAATCAAGAAACTGACTAAAAGTTGAAGAAACAGGAAAGGCAGTTTTCCCCTTTTGATCTATGAATACAAACCCGGTGAAATGACAAGGACTAACTCTACAAATTTTAAGGACATGGCCTCCCATTTTCAAAGACACATTTCAAAAGCTTTCAAGCAGACTGGGCTTACATAGTTGCCTAAACTAGCGTAGTTTTTTTCCATGTTTAACAAACAGTATATGGTTAATTTTGCTGCAAATCACCGTGTTACAACAGCTATAGCAACCAATGAAAATAAACTTTTTTTTGAAAATTATCTAAACATATAAAAGCAAAATGTGATCAAAATTGATTATTTAAATCAATATGCCCTTCTTACGGATTGCAGTAGACTACTTAAATCACTCTGAAATCAACCAATCCTAAAAAAAAGACCAATCACCAATCAATTCCTGTTACCATAAAAAACAGCTGTGCTCTTCAACGGTACCATGCTAAACTCATCACTTCACAAAGCTTACTAAAATTAATAAGCTTTAGTAGCTTACCAGTAACTCATTTTCTTTAAATGTGTAAAAATATTCTGTCAGTTAAGAAATCTAAATAGGTATAAAGACAGGAAGTTGACTAAGCTGTTTCAGAGTACTTCTTCCACATAAACTACAGTGGGCTTTTTTTTGTGAATGCTCATGCACCTACCAGATTCAGTGCAAAAATCACTAGCTGTTAAGATCTTTAAATCTTTAAGATATGAGATTATTCAACTCATTGTTATGAAAGATTATATCTGCTGCCATAATTTTATTTGCAAATAACATCAGATAAAATAAAAACCATTATCTTATCTAAAAAAGTCATCTTATCTAAAAAATGCTTGTTTCCTCCAGACTACCAAGACTGTCAGTTTATGCCATACTTTCATAATTCTTATTCAGCATCGCTACCTCATTTTCTCATCCTAATTTAGGCCTCCGTGCATAACAACATTTTATTTACATGACTTCGAAGGATAAAGACAGTTCTGTATGAAGACTAATAGAAAAGTTACAAGTGTCATTTTAAGGCATATATGAGAAAAGATGATTTGCTCTTTGCTTTCTTGTTAAAATACCATTTCACCATACATATGACCATGCTGTCTACTAAGTCCTCTGCCCAAACTCAACCATATCATAGAATTGGGAAAATGCTGGCCAGAAGGTACAGCGGGCAGTGATCACCTTTCAGCCTGCTCATCACCAAACTAAACGCATTCAGTTCCCTCAACTTCTCTGCATGTAGCATGGGATCCAGGTCCCTCACCATCTTGCTTGTTCCGACTCGGAGTTTGAAGCTAGTTGTTTTCTCTCTCTTTTGTCTCTAGTCCCAGTTATGTAGTGATGTTACTATGGTTACACCGTGTTTATAGCTTACTTCAGTTATAAGACATGCTTTGTATATTTTAATTTATTTAAAAAACCAAAATATTTTAAAATAGGTGAAGAAAATGAGGAGGAAAACTGATTATAGGCCATGTTTCATTTTTAAAAGGCTGGTCATTTGCAGTTTCTCTTATACTTGCAGTAAAACCTTGAATCATAATAAATTCATTTTGTCTAAAAGCAGAGATAATATATTTTTTCCATGTAAATCACTTCATTGCCGTGACAGAATGATGTCAGAGTATCTAAATTGGTGATCTAAAGAATCTTCCTTTTAGAATGTTGCTTAGCCTTAAAGGTTACCTGGGAGTGGGCATGATTGATGCCAACTGTTGTTAAGAATAATTTTGTTCTAATTTTCATAAAATGGACCTAAATACCACATTGACATGGAGACGCTTTTATAGATTAAGCAAACATATACATAACAATATTGGAGCAATAAGAACCCAAGACCTTTCTAGAATAAAAACCCAGCTCTAGTTAATAGGAAGATTTTCTGAAATTTATAAAAGAATCTAAAGAAAAATTAAATTTGCAAGCTGTTTAATAGAATCCATCTTTTTAAGGATGATTTTTGAGCAATAATTCAGCACTTTATATTCAGGATTTGCATATATGTATGTATAGATGAACACAAATGCACAAAAAAACAAATTAAAATGCAACAGGGTCATGCAAACTGCTTTCTTGTTAATTTTTTAACTGAAATTAGCTTTGCATCTAGTTTGGCTATGTATGTAAAAGTTCTAAAATAATGAAACAGTAAGGAGGAGAGAAAGAAAATTTTATTCCAAAAAAACCCAAACCTGAAAAACAACCAACCTTGCCTGAATTGCCAAAATGCAACTATTCATTGAAAGCCTGCAGCAGCATGGCAGTACAGACATACATATACAGCATCATGGAAACTGTGACACAACCTAAAAGTCAAAGTCATTACCCCCTATTTCTTTCTGTAAGATCTCTCACAGCCAAGCTCTGGAAGAAATTACTGACTTTGGTTTGATCCAAATAATCTTTTTTCTGTTTGTTCATTTTTCAGCTGGGTAACCAACCTGGAAAAAATAGAAGAAAAACTGTGTTTCATGTAGCCTTAATCCCTGCTCCTTACCGCAGCGGTAGCTGTACTCAGCAACTGCAGCCCTGCTGGCTAAGGCACAGAAGCTCTAGTCTTTCCACGCAGTCAATCTAATCAAAGGTGGGCTAAAGCTGACATGGATCAGCTGCAACACAAGCAGCTAGCACCCTGGAAAACAGCTATTTCACAAAAGATAAAGCAGAAAGCCAGCTAACCCCTCGGCACTAACTCAGCTCTTAAAACGGCTTTCACAGCCTCCAGTGCACGCTCATACCATCTTCCAGCACACCTAATCTGGGCAGAAGAAAGCTAACACTTAAAAACATGGCCTGGTTTAGGATTTGTTTCTTTTCATGTTTAAATTATACTTCAGCACCTGACTCCAAACAAGAGGCAATTTCATCAGGACAGTTTATTTCTGTAAAATAATTAAGGAAGTTTGATATTTAGCACAAATGCCTTCATCATCCATTTCATCCTGAAACGCAGGACACAGCTCTGTGAGATGGCATGACCTGATCTACCAGCTCACTGCTGCAGAAATGGGGATGGGCGCCTTCTCCCTTGGAGGCCATGATCCTACAGCTGCGCTGCACCAGCTCTGGTGCTCCCCTGACTGCTGCCGCCACCGTGACAGCGTAATCCCCACCGTGACAGAGAACACCCTGTGCAAAGGGCAGCACGGCAGCAAGTACAAGGGGCCAAGGGAAAGCTCTCCTGAGTACCAGAACAGCCTCCAAGGGAGGGGCAAGGCAGAGGGGCTGGAAGCAAGGGAGGAATGAAGAGCAGTGAGACCTGCCATTTTCAGAGGCAGCAAGCTGTTTGGCCAGCTCAGCTCCTCATGCAACTGCAGCCTCAGCTCTTCTATCTTGTTAATCTTTTTTTATAAACTTACTCTATACCTGGCGGTTTCCTTCTCTATAAAAAACATTTCTATTTATAGATTTTAATAGATCTGACATCCTTAAAGTAGTTAGATTCATTGCAACAGGATGGTTTCTCGGTGAAATCAACCTAATCTCTTCACCAGTGATGTATATTCATTTTTATTTGGCATGATTAATTCATCAATTTTAAATTCCTCTAAATGCACCCTGAAATATATCTTTTGGGCAACACATATCATTAACATGCCCTTGCACCAAGAAAATCTGAGTACATAGTACAGAAAAAGAAAACAACCATCACCAATACAGTATCCTCCTGAATATATATAGGAAACAAACAGAAATCTTTTTTTTTCCGAAAGTCTGCATAGCATCCAGGAACTCTTCCAACTCTCATGTGAGACATCAAAATAAAAACCAAACGCTTCAGGGACAATAAGTCATTTTTTCCCCTCTTCCTGCTCCCACCCTTCACAAAGACAGAAATTTACAACTTTCTTTTATTTCTGTAGTTGCATCTGTGTGCAAGCCCATTGCTTATGACAGGAAAGCTTCATCAAATGAAATAATTTTTCTTTGTTCTGACAGGGAGGAGACACATGGCATTTTTCCTTCTTGATGAGCTTTGTGAGTTTCATCAGTTTGTCAATACTGGTATGGCAGAAGGGACCAGAAATTGATTAATGTGCAATACCATGTGCTTTGGATTATCTGTAACTGCATGTTGGTTCAACGGCATCTTGGAGGATGCTACCTTAAATGAGAACAGCCCTCAGTAAAAGTCCGTCAGGATCTGGGTGGTAAAACTCCCCCAGCACTGAATCTTTTCTGCTGACTGTCAAGAGATGCAACACAGAATCAGATCTCAAAAACATTAAGACTCAGGTAAGTATGGATTCCTCTCACTGAAGCATTTTAAATTCTAACTCAAACACTGTGTTCTCAAGTGCTGTTGCCCTGTGTGACTCCCTCTATCAATTCAGAGAGTTTTCCATTCACTTATCTTACTCTCACTGCAAAAATACTACCAACTTTTCCAATGTTTACATTGTTCTTTCCCTTCTGTATTGTCCTTGCTCATGCAATGTTTGCCTCCTTTCTTTAAAAAGAACTCTCTTCTGGTAAGGTCTGCTCAAGACTATTCAAGTTGTATTTAGTACTTACTTCATACTTGGATACCTAATTTTCTTAACTCCTACACTACTTCCCAGGTTAGCAGTAAAAATTATCGCTTTTCCTAAAATGGCACCCTAAATAAATCTGTTCTGCCTAAACTTTTTCAAGCTCTTCATCTTTCTGCCCCTTTTAAGAAGAAATTGTGAAATGAAAGTCAGTAATTCGAAACAATGATTCACTTGAATAATATGTTAATGTAATAATGTTTAAATGGTAATGGTAAAAATAACACAAATGAAAAGGGACACCTACTCACACTTAAACATACCCCATATTGCATTCAGTTCAAGAACAGAGTGCAGCTGACAACTTTGTATTGGTTTTACTTTAAGAAAAGTGAGTATTCAGAATTTGGTACCCTTTGATGATGATAAATATAGTATACTTTTAAAATTCATACTGAGGTCCATTATCATCTAAAGCCATGCTAAAGCTGCCAACTATGGATGTATTAAATATCTAATTCCTTCAACCTACTACATGCTGAAACCAATTATATTCTTTTTTAACTCACAGTACTTTTGTGTGTGTATGTGCCTCGCTTTAATCACTTTTTGTCAGATGCTCTGCAGCAAGCCAAGGAATAACATTACCCAGTTTGCAAAACTGTTGTACGCAGCATCTGCTAAAGAAAAATTTCTCTCTCCTCTGTTTCCGACATCGTAGTGACTGCACTGAAGAACTGGTCTAACTACAGCACTTCCCAGTCACAGGTGACAATATGCTGGTATCTGATTTAAATTCCATGAGGGCACCATCTGCCCTGTACTTGGGCAACGAGGCTGAAATGTTCTTTATTCCAAGACAACAGAAGAGGTCTTTTAGGGAAGAGGATATAAATCGGGGGGGGGACACGGGACACTAGTTTTCATTTGCTCAGAAGATGTTATTGCACTCCAAAGAAACAATGTGCACTTCAAAACAGAAAAATAGAATCTCTTCTTGGTCAACCACTGAACCTCTTGTCCCCAGGCTTAATCTATACCAGCAACGCTGCCACAACTTGCCAGGCTGTTTTTCCAGATACTTACCTGGCTCTTAGCACAAAAGGCTACCATTAATAATTACTTTCCTTGTCAGTAACAATAAGGTATCAGACTTCTCAAACATCCACCAGCTCCCCCTCATTCACCACATCCTGAACAAGATATTAAAGCTCTCAATATACGTATATGTAAATTGCTACATCCTGATCCTTCACTCAGCTAACAACATTCATTTCCATTGCCCATTTATCCCTTCCTCCACAAACACATTCATGCTCTCTTTCATGCTGAGTTATGGAAAAAACAAAACAAAATCCTTCCAGGCTTGTCTGCAATGCCACTTCTCAATATGCTTTTTCTCATCTTTTTTCAGTATCTTTATCTATCATGGCAGCCCCTGTAACATACTGATTGTATGTAGATGGAGGATTTGTAGTAATTTCTGTTATTTACGTAGCATTCAGATTTTTTTATTAAAATGATAAAATCAGACAAGATGCAGCTGTTCACACAACTGGCTTATGAAAACATTCTTTTCTCTGTCATTTACTATACTAGCCCTCGACAGCACCTCCAAGCACATCTTCAAAACTGTGCATCTTCCCATCTTAAACACTGAAAGACTTCTGTGAAATGGACTGTTATTCAATCTGCCCTCTGTGATTAGGATTTCTAAGTAATACAGCTCATTAATAATAAGAAAATATTTTCCTGGGCAATGAGTAAGCAAGACAATTTCTCTGCACTACTGAATTTATATATTAGCTCTCTAAAAATGGACAGACTACCTATTCTGAGTATGTATACTGACTGGCCCAGCAGAGTCCATAACACGGTATGACAGATACTACCCTACTGTGAAATAATATTGCAGCTTTAGAAACTCAAATAAGAAAGCACCCCATCCTCAGCTTGTGTGAGCTAGAAAAGCATCATCGAAATGTTCTTTATTCAAAAGACCATAACTAAAAACAGGGAAAATTACAAGCATTTTATTAAGTGAACACAACTTAAATGTAAAGCAGAGCTGTAGCTCAGGGCACTGAACCGCACTGTCAATATCAGAGTAAAAACTGTTTCTTATGTTCGGTGAACACAGTGCAGATGAATCATTCTTAAGAGAAGTCATTCTTGTTTTTATTTCATCGTGTGGTTTAGTCACAGCTTAAAGATTATCCTATGCTGAACTCACCAAGTTTCTCACATTTGAAACCTACAGGCTGCCATGATTATACCTGAAATCAACACCTTGCATGACATGGCACTATTTTTCAACAAGACATCTTCTTTACTTTTCAACTAGTCATCTGAATGAGAGTTTTTGTGAGTGAACCTCAAAAACCTATAAAAAAATGTAAAGGTAGGGACCCTACCTCAGATACGGCAAGATTTTTCCAAGGGCAGATGTCTGACTACAGCAGCACTGAAACACCTGCAGCAAAAAAAATGCAGACTGCTGCTGCATTAGCACACAAAGCAGTAAGCTTTAGCACTAGCTTTAAGTTTCAATTAAATTTTACTTCTTCAAAAAGGGACACAGTACAAGGACTATGAATTCACTCATGCCTAGGGAAATTATGGAGACTATCTGTAAAAGTATTGGGAAATTAGTATTTGTGGAAACTGATTGGTTTTCCATGACTCAAACTCCTCTTCTATGTTGGACTGTATTCAAACACAAATATGGCAAAGAATCCATCTCACTTTTAGTTGCTGGTGGATAGATAAATATCACTAGGATGAAAAGCTTTCAGAATGTGGAGAGATTTTTTTTTTTTTAAAACAAGACAGACACCTAACTAATTTTCTATTCATACTCAACAAGTAATTTGTCTTTCTACTAATCCTTTATGATTTACACAGTACATCCCTTCCAGGAATCACTTTTGGCTATGGCTGCTTGTCTTTACCATACGGACAAGAACACGAAAAGCTTGTCACCCCAAGCCCTGGGTGGTTTCCTTTGGAAGAGTAGTTCTTAATATATGTATATATACACCTACAAGCACTCTTGCCATGAAAGATGAATTTTCCATTCTCTTGGGTTTAAATGTAAAGCCAACAACAGATTGACCTAGGAATCCTGCAAGTTCTACAAATGAATAAACTAGTATTAAAGTCTTATTTATATTTACTAATTTGCTTTCTGTTTCTGTACATTCTTAGACAAAATGTTTCCTACTTAACTTTGGCTGTCTGCACAGCTCTGATGCCTGAAAGACAGTTTTATAAGTAAATGTTCGAAAGAAACTCCCTCTTTTTTTAAGACTGATTATTTCTAATTGACTTGAATCAGTTACCACTGATGCAAATTATTTGCCAGCAGTTTTACTTAAACTGTGTCTTGAAAATAGCTTTAATTTCAAGAAAGTAAATTCTGGCCTCAAACACTCATCCACAGACTTAAGTCCTACCCTCCTTGTTAGCATTTTTTAAATTGTAACTTGCACCTCTTACATTGTGAGGAACAAGAATCTTTCCTTAAAAGAAACTCTGTTCAAGAAAGTCCCCACTATCATCCTGGGTACAGACAAAGCATTGTAACGTCAAAAGGAAGTGGCCAGTGCTGCTACAGCTGGGGACCACCATAAGGTGACCATGCAGCACCAAAAATGTAATTCCACTGAAATAAAAAGAAGCTAGTGGAAATACTGAGCTATTCTGGTACAAGGGGAAAGGTAGGTGTGGTGAGGGTATTTTAAAGGGACTATTTCACTTTTCCATCTAGCTGCATTTTCCCAAATTTCTTTTCTTTAAATGACAAACTTTACAAATCCATGGATGATACTACGTATCTTACTCAAAAACCCATATTCTACCAATCAAAGAGATTTCAGTAAGATTATATAGTGTCTCATGAGAAAAAATTATGGGACATCAAAACACAAAATCATTATCAACTTTAGCTGCAACCCAAGGATTTTGGCAGATCTGACTCAACAGAAGAAGTGGCTTTTCCCCTATAATCTTTCTCCCCCTCACACTTTTTCTTTGGTTAGTATTTTTTAGAAACTTCTTGCCAAAACTGTGCTAGTATCTGAAGCAAAACAGCACAT
This sequence comes from Apteryx mantelli, assembly GCF_036417845.1. NCBI lineage: Eukaryota > Metazoa > Chordata > Aves > Apterygiformes > Apterygidae > Apteryx > Apteryx mantelli. Next base: position 45,761,231 of record NC_089980.1, on the reverse strand, counting down.
CCTCAATCCTGGAAAATCTGGAACACTTTGACAACTACCATTACAATCACAGACACAGAGAAGCTTTACAAATAAAGCAACCTTAAATGGAACAAGAACAGATCTATCTGAATGAAACCAATTATTAATGACACATGTGCCGCAGTCTACGAGTTAAACAAATTCCAGAAATGGTGGAGACAACACTAAAAAAGGATAAAGTCAAAAATAAGGAGGTCTTGAAGGCACTTTCCACCTGTTCATAACTAATTCCTATTAGTGCTTCATTCAAAATGCTGCCTGAAAACAGACAAAATGGGCTAATTAGACACATGAACTGAGAAATGTAAATGTTGCTACAGAAATATTAATACTGGAAGATTACGACATGAACTAAGAGTACAATATTTCAATAGATGGCATGGCCAAATGAGTCCAACAGCTTGCTTCTGCAATGAGGTTAATCAACCATGTAATTCCAAGGCACTGACTAACAAACAAAAGAATGTTCTCAGATTTAAAAAAGAAATGCTCCCAACTGATTACGTTTCAAAAAAAGCAGAGAAATAGATTAAATTACCATAGAAAGCATAGTGCAAAACACCAGAGAGATTTTTAAATTACGTAAAATTGCAAAAACTGTTACAAAAGGACTAGGAAGTTTGTTAGAGCAAGATTTTCCAGAAGTACCCTGAAATGAAAGCAAAGAACAGCTTTGAAAAGAACAGTCTGAAATAAATCTGACCAGAGTTTCATCTATTTGATAAATACCATTAAGGATAAAAAGAATTACTTGACCTCACAGTGAGTTCAAAGGAGTAATTTTAGGTAGACAGCAACTGGAATATACCCAGCAACATAACTTTTCATTTCATGATCCCAGGGCCAGCAAAGGTCACAGTACATAAGATTCCAATCTTCCTCTTCCTTCCCCAGAATACAACAGCATGAGTTTGAGTCATGAATTCTACCTCAGAACTGAATCCTGGAGATTTTAAGCAAGGCATTTTTACTGATGAAATTACTTGAATGTAAGTTCACACTGGCTGTCCGTATAATGAAAGAAAACAATACTGGTAATTGCAATATGGGACAAAAGTGCACTATGACTGTGAATTGTATTGTCAAAGACAGCAGAATTTAGTCTATGCTGATTACAATGTAAAGAAGCTCACAAATGTTCATGGATACTATGACATTGGAAAAGTCGAAATAAATATAAGTGGGGAAAAGCTACATCATACGAAAGAAAAATTAAGAGATGGGAAAATTTACTGGGAAAAGTAGACAGTTTACAAATTTGTGTGCTGTGAGTAGAAACTTTAAGGATCATGGTGATACCACTAAACCAGGAGTTTTGCAAGTATAAGAGTTAGTGAAGCCTTGTTTCCAACTAATTTTTGCCCTCAGCTGACTGCAAGCTCCATTTAAAACTTTTTCTACTTTCAGGATATTTAAACATCCCCCCCTTCCCAGGTGAATTCTCTGTTACTTAACAATACATAAGTTAATGCAGAAGACAGAAGCTGAGGCTGTTATATTTCTCTGCTCATCTAGCCACCTTTTTCACAAAACTAGCAAAAACTTAATGATCTCAGAGACAATTACACCTCTGTTCAGTTTGGCTGAATATGGCCACTGGGTTCTGCATGTATTAAATGGGGACAGTCAGCCTGACTGCATATATCTTGTTTCCCTAGAAAACCAGGCTAACAAGAAGAGGAATATGGCAGAGTTTCTCTCTGCTCCCTTATGTTAAGTACTCTGTTTCTTTTCAATCACAAGTGGGACTAAGATGTTGGTATTATGCCATTATTGGGATTTGTTAATATGCTTTTATGTATCATCATCATTCAATAAACTGCAAAGGCTACTTATTTAGGCAGTGAGTCTGAACGTTCTGTTATTAGTCCAAGCTTCTGGCAGGATCTTTTCCTGGAGGTAAAATGGCATCTTTCCAAATTGCACCTTGGCAGAGATTTTGGCTGTGCTTGGACCCATGGACCCTTTCTGTATTCCTAAATCATTAAGCAACAATAAAATCTTTATGATATTTAATGTCTTGAATTTTATAACAATTATTTTAATAGTCTGATGATAACATTGTTTATAATGTCTTCTAAATTCTGCCCCCACATGCTGCGTTACCCACCAACTAATATGTCAGCAATTTCAAGGCTTTACATTGTGACAATAGGTAGTTTGTAGATTCTGAGTGTGGGAACTTCCTACAGTAGGACAGTGTGTGTATTTCAATATCAGTCCTTACCATAAATAATAGCAGAGAATACAGTAATGGTTACAGATTTGTTTTAAACTTGCTTGCAAAGGTTGGAATAATGAATAATATCTAAAACTAGCTGAAGCATCTATATATGTGCTGAGCAGGACAGACTGCAGTTTATTTTTTAGCAACTTTATAGCAAATTAAAAAAAAAGTTCTGGGTAACACAGCCAAACAAGAATTACCTTTTCAATTCCATGGTTCAAAGGCCAGCTATTTAAATAAGGTCCTCCTTCCCCTCCCTCAAATATCCCCCATGCACATCTGAAGTAGGTAAAAGATTCTGTGTCTGGAGTTTAAGTCTGAAGACACTTACAAACGTTTAAAATTCAGTATTTCTGACAGCACTAAAACAGAAATGTAGTACATACTAAACTAATAAGTATAAAGTTTCCTTGCTATTAGGCCTACACACTTCAGTGCAGAAACAGAGCATGGGGTTTGGAATGCCTGAACCTTCGGTCATTAAAGTAAACAGGGGGCACATTCAGAGCTCAGTTCATTTGTCAAGCTGACAACAGCTGGAAGATCTCTGCATGCAAAATATAGGAGCATCTGGCTATCAAGAATGTTTAAGACCTTACCTATTGATCTCTTTCATCTGCTTAAATGAATTCAAGATGTTAAGATGCCTAAAAATGGTGATTAAAGATTCTGTGCATACAGACCTCAAATCCCAATAGAACAGTAAGGAGAAAATGATACAAATACTACTACTAAACAAAACTAGCATCAGAGATCCTAAATAACTGATTGAAGACCTGGAAAGACCAGAAATTTGACTGCAGAGAAAGGGGGCAGTATGACTTATAAAACAAAACAAAACAATATGAAAACAAAACAGAAATGTGTACATTTTGTGGTTGTTAGGAAGGACTTTAAGGAGAAAACTGTTACAAGGAGAGATAAAGAACTAGGAGGAGATAGGAAAATTTGATCATGATTCTATTATTTGTTAAATTTCTATTAGATGTTCTATTAGATGTTAAAAAAAAAAAAAAAGACCAAGACACAATATTACTTTTAAGTAAAAGATGTAACGTTTGTAACAAGGACTCGAGTCTGAAGTAGTCAGGTTTGACGTACTAAATCCCTGTAGCAGATTCATGTAAGGCTTCACATAACTATGAGAATGGATAATCAGTAAAATACCCTTTACATTTTATTTTTATAATATATGTAACATATTTGTATACACACACACATATATATAAAAATAAGAATGAGGCTACATTTGGAGCGCTGTGTCCAGTTTTGGAGCCCTCAGTAGGACTGATACACCAACAACTGGAGAGATTTCAGTGGTTGAAGTTGTTAAAGGCACATGACAGACAAGGGAGAGGCTAAGGATGCTGGGTTTGTTAAATCTGCAAAAGAGATGTAATAGCAGTCTCTTCCAGTACCTGAAATGGGATTGTAGAAAATATGGATCCAGACTCTTCTCAGAGGTGCATACCTAAAAAAAAGGAGGCAAAATTCACAGGATGCAATAACAGAAGATCTAGCTGGCTATAAGGAAAAAAGTCTCCCTCACAGAGGCTGTTATGCACTGGAATAGATAACCGAAGAGGCTGTGTAATCTCTATCCTTGGAGATCTTTAAACTCAACTGTACACAGCCCTGAGCAACTTGATCTAACAATGTAGCCTTGTTTTGAGCAGGGCTTTAGAACGGATGACCTCCAGAGAGCCTTTCAAACCTAGATTTTTCTATGGTCCTATTTCATCTTGTCCAAAAACTTCCAAAATTCACTATATCACAGAATTTGTTCCAACAGTTTCAAGCTACACAGAAGAGACTCTCATAAGAATGATGTAGCTTTTAAACAGCTAATTACAGAAAAATTGAATTTTTTTTTACATTAGGAAAGCATGAAAGGTCATCTGGCTTTAGTGATACTTGTGAGATATGCTACTATGGAAGACAAACATTTCTTCCTTCTTCTGCCAAGAAAAGTTGAAGACTACTTTAGTGTCTACACAGGTAAGTCTAACAGTTGAATTTGGAAAAAAGTAGGAAGGTGAAGAACAGAATATTGTAAATTTCTCATATGTATGATAATTTGTGCAAAACTGATTAGTTTGATCTTGTATCTAAGTAAATTTTCAGTTATTGAGTCACTCTTGCCACCAGTGCTGTTATTCTTGTAATTTTGGTCTTTTAAGTTTGTGTTGATCAGTTTCCATGAACATGCAGAGAAATATAAATACTTGATGCTCCTAAAGTTTTCTGCAGACCAACCCATATTGCTACACTAACTAGACAACTTAAAGATACAAGCCTTATCTTACCTTTATTTATTCATCTTCAACAAAGCAGGAGGAAAATCAAGTTCCCACCACCTACTTTTATTTTTTCAGAAATAAGTAACTACAGCAAGGTCACTATCTTATCCTACACCCTTCTACCATTTTTAGTGCTACCACAGAAATTTTATGGCTTGAAAATGAGATGTAAATAGAAATAGCTATTATTCTATGTCAGGAACAAAGAGATGACATTAAAGGATAATCTGTTCACTTCACTAGAAGCCAGACTAAATTAAGTCTTGACCTATACCACACTGTGATGCTATCAGAATCTGGTTCCATGCCAGCAAGTCTCAATGACGCCTCTGCAATCTAAATTCAGCTATTAAAAAAATAAACTTTTCTATAGAAAAGAAGGCAAATAACACACAATTGTAGATAACCTTTCTAAGTTTACAAAAAAGTAGTAGAACATTATTTTAGCAGATGAAACATCAAAAGCAATTAAGACTGAATAATACATATCTTTAAAATACGCCATTAAAAGAGCATCAGCACATTCCAATCGAAGCTGTAATTCTGTCTAGTCTTTCTATGGTCCTTCAAGTGTTCTGATCTCCACAAGACTTAGCATTAATTTTGAGGCTCTGCCTGGGAGCAGAGAGGGGAGGGAGATAATGGGCAAAAGAGGAGAGCAAAGGAAGAAGAAAAGGAAGAGTTCATCTTTATTTTTTGTTTAAGAAGCAATTATTTAACTAAAAAGCATTAAACTACGATAGAGCAGCACTGCAAATGGAATGTAGTTTTAAACATCACACATGCTTATTTAATCAGATCACAGCTATCTATGGAGAAATGCCATCTCCATTTTCCTGACTACACCTTCAAGAGAGCAGACTGATAAAGCTCCAGACCGATGAAAGTTATTGGTTCTATGCCAATAAAGCTTCAAAGCTTATTTCATAACTGCTGAATGTGAATGCAACCTTTGTCCATCAAGGTGATTCACAGTTCAGAGAAAAACTCAAGGAGACAAAAATCACAAGGAGAAAGCTCCATTAGGGAGGTCAGGAGATCATTTAGTCAAGCTTCTCACCCTCAGAAGACCACAGAAGTCCAGAGGTGTTTGCTGAACACCTTGTACATCCTCTTTATAGCAACTTTTACGTATGGGAAGACTGTCATGAACTCCCCTAGATCTTCTCTTTTTTCAACTAAATATCACCCTAACCATCTTTCCTCATAGGCTAGTTCATAAGAAAAAGAGCAAAATTTGAGAAAGAAATGAGAGAGAAATTGAGAATTGCTGATTAATGGAAAAAAAAAAGTTAAGAAATTTCAGTGAAGCCTTATGGTTCCTTAACTCTTTAGCCATTGTCAAACCAAAAAAAAAGTAACTGCCTCGAAGGTTGAAGAAATCTTAATTAATTTACCTCTAAGCATTCAAACAGAGACCCTGTGATAACACATTTAATTTCGCTGAGGAAACTTTAGGTCAACATGCCTGATTTCTGTAATTAAAAAAAATACCCATACAAATGTAAAGTATAAACGTATGAATGCGTTTTTGCTCCTTCAAAAAAAAACTCTCACTAAAAGAAATGGTTTGTAAATGGATTCTAAAATTGATTATTTGACAATAAGGAAAATACCTAGCTAAACAGTTCTACAATGTTTAACTGCATTTCAGGTTGAAATGGTATGTGAGCACCAGCATGTGAAAGATAGACTGGCCCTGAGCCTTAGAATTACTGCCAATTCCAAAGGAAACCTTGCATCAAATAACCTGAGCTTTGATTTCCTGAATAAGAAATAGTGAGGCATGGCTTCATAAAGTTTGGAAAAAAAATAAAAATCTGGGCAAGAAGATCTGAGAATATTATCAAGACACTAGTAGCAGCAGAGACAAAAAAAGCTATTCCCTGGAAATTTTAAGAAGGGCTATTTTATTCAGGATTGTATTATCACTATGCCTCCTTGTCCTGATCTCTCCTCTTCATCCTGTGTGGACTTATCAATTTTAGAAGCAAATCCTGTAGCATTTTTGCCAGAGATGAACAGTCAGGAGCTCTTACCCCGAGTGCTGTTGACAAGAATTTGGCAGTAACACTCACATATACCTGAAAAGTCCTTGTGAAAAATGCAGTGAGTTACAATTCTAATGACTTTGCAGAAGGACAGATCAGCTACTGTTTCACCAAGGTTACAGATGAGGATAAAAATAAAGGAAAATAACAATTTCTGGAGAAGGGACTCCCCACTCCCACCCCCCAACATCAACTTGGAAATGTGCCCTGAAAACACAATGCCTCATCTACATTCAGAGAGATTAGAAGACCATACGGTGAGTTTAACCTCTACCCTTTGGATGCCATCCCTGGTTCACCAGTTCTAGGACTCATCTATGGAGGGGAATATGTACTCTTTCATCCCAGGCAGGTTAGTTCTGAGTTGAGTGGAACTGAATACAAAGAATTTATGGCACTGGTTGATCATCTTATTTTAGAAGGGCCTTTCTTTCAGTGGCTGCACATTTGCTCATTTTATAAAGATCAACATCTCTATTCTGAACAGTTTAAGTGTTAATAAAGCAAAGGTGTTCGCAACCTGTAAGAGTCTGCAGCCAGCGCTTGTGTTAATACCCTCCTGTGCACTGACATGGGACTCCAGTTATAGCAAAGCGCCTAGAGAGACTACATAGGATTTTATTTACTTGAAGGAATGAATACTTGCTTCTTATACAGTAATAAATTACTCACTGCACCTGAAATACAGTGCCTGGCCTCTTGAAAAGGCCGATCTCAATTGCAGACATATGTAAGAGCAAAAACTTCAGTAGGAGGAGAAAAAGAAAATGTACAAACTGAAATTGCTGAAGGAAGAGAGAGACAGCAGTTCTTTCTCAGCAGGGATGTCAATATATAATGAGACTGAGTCATTATGATGCAGCTCTGTAATTCAGACAACTCAAACCCACTCTGGGATGTCAGGCCACCAACATCTTTTGCTCTTTGTGAACCCATACAAAGGCAAAAGGATTCTCCAGCTTTTAACAGACACCCATATCTTTAACAACTTTCTGATAAGCTGTTTTTTTTCCCAAATTCGTTAAATCAGCTGCAAATCTCTTTTTAGCCAACATTAGAGTTAGCCAACATAGAGTGACCCTATTTGTTTTTTATTAGTAAAGCCACAGATATTGGCAAATGAACTCTACTTAGTCAACCTTACGCAATTCAGGCAAATATCCTAAAACCAAGACTGAAGTCTAGGTAAGGAACTAAAAAAAGAACCATTTTGCCTTTAATCATCTTTCATTCATAAAGCTGAACAAGTTAACATTTTCCTCTGAGATACAACATTTAAACCAGCTGCTCTCTATATTGAATAGGTTGAGGACAGTATGAGTATTTTCCATACTTGCATGCTCACAGTATTATCACAATGCCATGTAATTTATTTTGAGGGAGAACATAAACTTACAAGTAGATACAGATTAATCCATTACTATTTCCTAATCTACTTTTATTGACAATTGCTACAAATAGCCTTTGAGCAGAATGGCTGAATAACAGTTCTATAGAGTTCAGGTTTGCACCAAGATATAAAAAATAAAGTGATTTCTCATCATGTTCATTTCTCGCTCTCTCTTTAGTCATAGCCCTACGAGAACTTTCCTTAAATACAAAAGGTGAAAGAAGATAGAATCTCTCACAATAATAAAAGGTGTAATTCTGCTACCAAGAGGCACAGTTAGAAAGCCTACAGGAACAACTTTTCATCTTACCAGCCACAGGTAACCTGGAAAGGCATTGGAATATAATACATACCCACTCACTTTACTGTATGGTCCAAAAGGTTATACATAAGTTATATGTGTCAATAAGAGTTACGTCCTGATCTTACAAATGTCAAGAGTTTTGGTAATGACTTGGCACAGAATTTTGCCTGTGGAAAGTAGGAGATTGGGAATGACACCAACAGATTTCTTAATACTTATGGAGTCCAATGATTACCAACTGTGCAAAATGAATGAAAAGAAAAAATGTCATGAGAGCATCACAGGTGCTGTCAGCACACAGAAAGAAAACTTGTGAGATTTGAAAAATCCTTTGGCCACCTTTGAGGACTGTAAAAGAATGGAGAAGTTTCCTCCAGCTCCCTGGAGGTCTGCTCAGAGTCTGTCAGAGTTCCTCCTCTGGGCAGCCAGGAGAAGTAAAGAGGTCAGCAGTAGTCATGAAGGACAGGGAAATGAGTCATCCCAGTTCACTGTTAATGATCACATCAATTCTTCACTATGTCAAATTATAAATACACACTAAACATTAATAGGCATTTTGAGGCAGGTTTTGGAAGAAAACAGTTAATCTTGTTTTTGTTCTTTCCAGGACAGAAAGTAAGATGATCCTCAAAGAAGCTAGTAGTTTAAACAGATTTATGAAGAAAATAATTATAAAGAATATGAAAATTCAATTTCACGCAGATTTCAGGCTGGTAGAGGCCAGTCAGACCTAATGGCATTTTAACTACCAGTACTCTCCTCTCTCTCCAAGCTAAGGCAGGGACTCAGTATAGAAAATGTCAACCAACATATTTGTGGTATTTGGCAAAGCTGCAAACAACTGAAATTTTTATAGGATTGTGAACCCTCATCAGGCATGATGTCTGTCATACTTACCATGCAGCATTTCACTCAATATCGCTATTAAAGTGAAATCCTTTGCATTAATTAGGTAAAAGAATCACACTGGAAGGCATGTTACAACACCTAAGAGTTTAGCTACTGTTCTGTAGATTTTAAAAAAAAAAATCTGGAATAGAGTTTGCGTAAAATGTATTAATGCATACTCACATAACAATTTCACTCATGTATTTTTCAGAATCTAAGACAGCCATAAGCCACTGCAGAGCTGCTTATTGTATTAATGTACAAATATTTATAAAAGCATACCAAGTATTCCTCTGCTTATTCAAATGCAATAGTCCATAATGAAAACACACATACATCATTTGCCCACAGTATTCATCCAACATTACAAACATTATAAAACAGGGATGGCCAATGGTTCTCATTCTTTAAGTCGCACATCTAACCTTAATGAGGTCAAGAGTCACAGGCGTACCTCAAACTTTGGAGGACCAAGAGGAAGAAGTTTTGTGAATGGCTTGCAAGCAAAATTGACAATGACTATCCAAGAGCTCCACTGTTCCTGATGGAGATGATACACTAGCAATTCAGCTGGGTTCTCAGTATATGAAACTCATCACCCCTTTTTTGTTTACTGCCTGTCACAACCAGGGTTTCCGATTGCCCACCAGTCTCATGCCAGCACAGTCTCACAACCCAAGTGTGGTAGCCACCCTGAATTAGCTGTGACACACCTGCATAGCAAGAACCAGAACTATCCATTCATTCAATAAAATGTAAGGTAATTTCAGAAACACATTTCTGTTTACAAGTGACCATCCACTTCTCGTGCTCCATGTTCAAAAATATAATCACGTTACTAAGTGCACAAAAGAGATAAAAGGTATCATGTAGCTTTAATACAAGATTCTATTTGTTCCAGCTAAAATTTCTGTTTGACATAGTGCATGCATTGGAACCAATTAGTTAAGCTTTCTCTCTCCAGACCAACAGAGAATCCAAGGTTAAATTAAGGCCCTTTAATATTAAAAAACCCTTTATTTTTAAATCCCTACCTCTCTTTTCAAGGCTAGCAGAGAAGGATAAGCAATGCTGCTGTATAAACAACTAAAACTGTATGAGACAATGATTCTGTGCATACTTATTTGAGAAGGCATTAAATACTACAGACTTGGGTATGATACGACACGCTTATTTAATGAAACTGACTTCTGAATCCTTCTCTTGTTGAACAGTAAAATAAACTACTTCCACATCAGCTTTGATTTCTTCATCTGAACACTCACAAATGTTACGTATTTGAAACACAGCAAATTTCTGCTAATTAACTAGGCAAAAGTTTATTTTTTAAAGTTCAAATAAGAAATGTTGCGATGTGACAAAAAGGAGAAAAAGAAGGAGCAGAGAAACATCTGCTAAATGAACAGCAAATATATATTCATGGACATCAAGAAAGACAATATTAAATTAATGGCTAAATTTAAGAAAAACTAACCTATTTAGAATGGGAAGACTGCACCTCAGAGCTTACATTTCTATTTTACAGACTGAGTATATTACTTCAAACCTATTTTACCTTTGTCAAGTTATTTACCAATCTTTGGTACTATACAAAAACAGCTATAAAAATATTCATATATAATCTTTTCCAGGTAATGAATGGAGATTAATGTCAATGCTTTTAAGAGACAATTTTGTTGAATCACCTCCATATCACAGGAGAGCTATCTGGGGCTGTTTGCAGCTGGCCATGTTCTTTGCTATACATTCTCAAAGTGTGGTTTTGAATCACACTGCTTTCTTTTCATGTGTTGCGCAGTGCCCTACACTGCCTCTCCCCACTATTGCTTTATAAAGCTGTTGGTAAGACAAAAGAAGAATTTCTTACCTGCTGTAATTTTAGCAAGTTAGATGTGTAACTTTTCTATCTTCATCTTGCTGTCAGAGTGGTGACTGCATTATTCAGAGTCTGGGGGAAGCAAGGACATAAGTTAGCTGACTGGTAAGACCTGAGAGAACCAACTGATTAGGGGCTAATTAGTGAATTTGGTGAAGCAGCTATAAGATATGTCAAGCACGACATCAGTCCCTGTGATTAAGATGTGCTACTACTATGTAGTAACAGCTGTATAATAACTATCACTCCTTTGAGGTGTCTTTGTTACCTCAAGACTATAAGTCTGGGTTCTTTTCTAAACTGCAAAACTAACTGAAAAAGCTGTAGGTGATCTGTGAGCTTTCTAGGAACCATCTCTCTCCTTATAATGAGGGCCTGTACAAGCAACAGCAGCACAACTGCTGAGTTAAAGCTGCACTGCTACATGAGCTGCTGACATGACTCATCTTCCTTGACGGTCCCCTATACACTTGGTATTCATTCTTCCTCATTAGGTAAGTCTGGTGACTGTCAAAGCACACCTGTATTCTCCCCTACTTTCACAAACTGAGAGACCTCTAAAGATCTTGGGAGGACTCTAAAGCGTTAGCATATTGCATACTCTGAGCAAATGAAGTTGAGTGCTCATTTTCACTCTCTGTCTTAAATGATCGTCAAGGATAGTGGCATTTTTTTCCTAGTAGTATACAACTGAAGAGACAGTCTATATATAAGGTAATAAAACATTTAAAAACTATGACCTGCATGGCAAATAACTGCGAAAGAATGTAACTATAATTATTTACAAGTAAAAAATTATGCCTAGAAATCAATTTCTAAAAAATGACTTCTTCTCCTGGCATCCAGAATCTCAGGATATACCTGTTTACTTGAAGTTGACCAATACAAAAGCACAAACTGTTTTTGTCCGGGCTTTTTATAAAACTGTTTGTATCATCACAGAATTTCTTATAACCAGCTCAAAACACTTTTTAAACAATACTTAATATGGAAGTGTGATCATAAATCACCTTCCAGCAACTATTTGGTATTCACACGATTGTGTGAACCTACCACTAGGGAAAAATCCTTTATCCTTCTACATGCAGCTAGCATCAAAGAAAAATTATAAGGTTGGCATATTAGTCAGCTTTAACCCAGTTTGCTGTAAAAGCAATTTGGCTGTAATATTCAGGAAGTCACTCTGAAGAATTCAGCTTTAACATTTAGCTGATATCTTTTTGGGGGCCACTAAGCTTCCAACAAGCTTGAAGCAGGTTTCTGATGCCATAATTGAAGATGATGTAACCTCAAATACGATGATCCATAGAGAATAACTAGTTACTTAGATGCAGCTTGACTGAACTGACTGAACCAAAGTAAGAAAAGCTGACAGAATTTCCCAAGGCAAACCTCACAGCTCCTCTCCTCTCACAAGATAACTTCAGTATTCAGGGTCTCCTTCTCTTAAAAAACACAGAAGTTTGGTTAGATAACCTTGCAAGTTTTCATCCTGCTATACTAATGAGTGGGTTTTCCCTTGACAATGGCAACAAAACAAAAACAACCCTCAAGATAGCAAATCAGCTATTGTTCAAACATGGCATGAATGCAAACACATCCTTCTTCACCAATACCAGAAACCTGGCACTCGGAATTGAAGATGAATTTAAAATTCATGTAACAGCAGCTTTCACAAACAGCAGCTCATGGTTAAAAAGTCATAATAAATGTCTATGCAAATAATAATGATTTTAAACTTACCAAATCTTCTTTTACAGTTAGTGGTTTTGGAACACTATGTAACATTTTGTAGTCCTGTGAGATCATGTTTCAAAAGGCTTTAAAAAAACCTGCAACAGAAGATAAATACTGTATCAACACAGCAGCCCAGATACCTTGAAAGGTGACTTTAATGTGCTAGTTCAGACACCCCAGGGAAGTCTTGCCTTCACAGCACAACACTTCATAGGGACAATTTTCTTGAACTCTTAGGAAAAGGTTAAAGAGGAAAGTTTTTCCTCTGAAAACCCTTGTGTCAAAAGGTTTGATTATTTGCTTCTTGCTTAGAACTAATAAGCAAGAATACACTAAAATCTTGAATTTGCAGTTCACAGTATTGCAAATGCCTTGCTGAAGCAGGAATGCTTCCCTTCACAGGCAAGTAGCAGAAGCAATGTTTAAATGAAAATAAAACCTGCTGGCTTTACTTTCTAAGAAACCTATATATTCTTTAAATCACAGGGGGAGCAGGCTTAAGCATCTGTGGCAAATGGCAACTGATAAACAATTAACAAAACCTTTTACATGAACGGTAACAATCTGTCCACTGTCAGTCGGGAATGCACTAATTTCCTGGTGATGCTCCTGTCCATACACATACTAAAATTTCTGGATGCCCCCAGAAACTGAACTGTAAGAAGAAAAGTTGGGGGTACTGGCAGAGGTGAGGAAGGTAGTAAAATACTCATTTTTGTTACATAATCATATTTACCAATTATTAATTCCCATAAAATTTTAATTTTTACTTTTTTTTAAAATCAACAGACCATGGAAGTGTATTTTTCATTTATTTACCAAATTGTTAGTTGTATTTTGACACTGCTATTCTTCACTGATAATCAAACTGTATTTTGATACTGAATTTCCTGTCAAAAAGGGGGATGGAAAGAAGTATTATTTTACAATTTAATTAGACCTAGCTTAAGAATTTATCCATTCAATTGTGGAAAAATCTTCTATTTACATTTAATGCAGATCTATTACTTGGAAGGGAAAGAAACTTTGTTACAGTAAACACTAAGAATTAGCCTAAATTTTGAAATTTTTATTTTTATTTTTCATGCAGAATCACAATTAGAAAGAAATGTACAGAAGGAACTGCCCAGCAGACAAGCAAGGCAAGGAGTAGCTAAAATCATTTCCCACATTCATCCTTACAAACATTTATTCAAGTCCATCAATTGAATCCTAGAACGAAGCCAAGATATGACATACCACAGAAAAATAAACATATGACAATATTTCATTTTGCCTGACAGGTTCTAGTGTGTCAGTAAAACATCACATGCAATATACATATCAGGTACCGTGCTCAGAATATCAGATTATATTGATACAAAGTGAAAGCAAGTAATATCATAGCATCTTCAGACAGTTTTACTTTTTAATGGTGAGCTTCATGAAATGCACAATGAATGGATTTTTCTAACACAGTACATGGAAACTGAATTATTTGCTATGTTTTAAGTCTAGCCCACTACCTCCAGATGAATATTCATCTTTGGTTTACAATTCCCAAAACTTACAGTGAGTTGATGGCTATCATTTATTACCTCTATACATTTCTATCAATTTTCCAGTAAAAACTAATATAAATTAAAGAAACTGTTTCAGGTCAGAAAATAAGTTAAAAAGCAACACATTTTTATTTAACTGCATTCTGTTCCTACAAATCTGATTAAAATTAAAATTGAAATTAATATCCTGAATGTTAAGGCCCAAACTGACAAATAACCTATTACACTCATTTAAATAAAAAAGCCGCAGTAAAATAGAAAAAAAGCTGCAATAGTCTTTCTCAAATTGTAAAGAGTATTAGAGATATGGAAGCAGGATGAAAACATTTTTAATTTTTGAAGGATATGAAACTAAGCTTTGCAAGCACTCTATTTCACCATATTAGATACTGCACTTAATATCAAAATGAATTTTAACCTTTACAGTTCTGTCCTCTTCAGAACGTTCACCTTTCCAAATTAAGTTTTTATTGCCCGCTGTAATGGTCTTCTGGTTTCTGACTTGATTATTTTCAAGTTTCATTAGCAACTCAGGGAGAACATTTTCTATTGTTTGAATTGTTGCATTCAATTTTGAACAAATAGGAAGACTTGGCCTTTTTTCTACCTCTTCTAATGTACGTGCAAAATGATGAAAATGAAGAGCTTGGAACAATGGGATAGAACTGTTTCTAAAGATATTCAGACAGGTACTGAAATGTGGGTACAGACAAGAGTGAAGAGAGGTGCACATTCTTCACCCCAGGAACTTGTTAAGGCATGGATCCATGTCCAAAGTATATTTACACATGCAGGTACCTGATCAAACAAAAACCTATCAAAAACCCTATAAAAAAAAGTGTGTCTACTAACCATACTTAATATTTTCTCTCTTATCATTTTTCATATCTATCCAGCTCACAAATTAATTTTTTTTTAATATTCTAACTTCCTAATTCTGTGCAAATGTTATTTGAGAGAAATCTTGACAAAAACATCGCGCAGTTAAGTAAGTGAACAGTGCTCATACAGAGATGTGGAAGCCATCTCCAAATTAGCTGGCTTATGTACTTCAGGTAACAAAGCTGGCAACATGAAACTAAAGTCAAGCAGAGAAGTCTGCCACCTGTAGCTTGCTAAACATCCAGGTGATGGCCCTTGATGAGCTCCACAATCCGTGCCTGCCCTGACAGTAACGTATATTTTAAGGAAACCAACCTGAGCTGCAGCAGTTTAAAAAAAAAAAAGAAAAACTGGAGAGCGCCTAGAAGATCAGACTCCTCCGGGAGCTTGGGTTGTGCTGGCTCCTCTCTAACCCTCCCAAGCCTGGAGGGTGGCAACCAGCTGCCCAGCAGAGGCTCTGGTCCATAATTAGGCAGCGCACGGTCTCAGAGGCGCTAACCCCCCTAGCTCCTGCTCACCACCAAATCCACAAAGGCCTTCCCTCGCTTCAGACAAAGAGCCCACTCGCCAGCGCACAGTGAACCGTCGAGTTTTCTTCCCCTGAGCCGCTCACACTGGGCCGGTACACGGCCATGGCCAAACACCTGACTGACCTGAGTGCCTCTCCCTGCGCGCTTACTGCCTCAGCGCCTACGCCCCCCCCCGCCCCGGGGGTAACCCACACGCCGCAGCAGCGCAGGGGCCTCCCCACATGTGCGTGTACTGCGTGTACGCGGTCATGCCCACCCGCACCTGTCTCCCGAGCTCCTGCTCCGGGGAGAGGGAGAGGGACAGCGCCAACGCCCGCGTCCCCGCCGCAGGGCCCCCGATTCTCTCTCGCCACCAGCCACGAGCCGCCCCGCCCCCCACAGCGCGGAGCCAACGGCCCAACGGCTCCGCAGCGAGCGGGGGGGCGGGGCACCCGGCGGGGGGGGGGCGGGCTCGTTGCCCGCACGTGGTGCTCGCGCCGCGGCACGCGGACACCCACTTCGCCGCGCGCGCGCGCGCGCGCGGGCTCGCCCGCCCTCTCCGCTCTACTTCCCGTCCACAGCGCGCACGCGCCTCTTCGCGCCTTCTCCCCGCCCCGCTCCGGCGGGAGCGCGCGCGCAGTTGGGGACACGCCGCGCGTGCGCGGTGCCGCGTCCTCCCGGCGTGCTCGGCGAGAGTGTCATGGCGGCTCCCTGCGGCCGATTCCTGCACATGGGTTGAGCGGACGTCGGCAGCGCGTGTAGGCGCGGGAGCCGCGAGCGGGGCCGGGGCAGCGGGGCCGGGCCGGGCCGGGGCGGCGCGGCGCGGCCAGGCCATGCTGGCCCTCGAGCGCTCCCTGCTGAGGGGCTTCCTCAGCCCCGCGGAGGCCCTGATGTGGAAGCAGGGCGAAGTCGCGGCGGCAGGTGAGGGGCGGGCCCGGCCGGTGACGGTTGGCGGGGGGGGAACAGGTCCCCGGCCGTTGGTGCGGGGGGGGGAAGGACGCGGCGCTAGCAGCGCCTCTTCGGCCGCAGCTTGCGGCTCCCTCCGTCCGCTCTGGGGGCGGCTTAATCCTCCCGCCCCGGCGCTCTTTGCCCCTTCCCGGGCTCTGGGGAAGCTCCTGCCGGTGCCTCGGGCGACGGCGGCGGGGCCCCGCCGGGCAGGGCGAGTCGGGGCTCTCCGCCGGGCTCCCGGTCCCCAGCAGGCGCGGGCTGCCGGCCGGCCGGGGCGGCAGGCGCTGCGGCTGCGGCAGTGCCGGCTCTCGGTAGCCGAAAGGCTCCGGCGGGCTCGTCCGTGGGGCGTTGCTGTTGGTGTCAGTGCTCCGGCTGCCTTTAGTCGCGCTGCTGGCTTCGGCTCTCTCCTGAGCCACGAGTGACGCGACCAGTCTGTTGGAGTTTGGCAGTAATATGAAACTCTGTCTTGTAGTCAAATAAGAGAAGGAAAAGACCGGCATGAACTACCTGTTCTGTATTTTTATTAGTTATTTAGTTGTAATTACTTAAGGGAACAATGGAAATTAGTCTCTTGACAGGACTTGATTAGGTTGTTACTGACCCAGCTTTCCTGCAGGGGAACATAGCAGCTTTTAAAAAATGTAACATTTGTTGCTGGAAATGCACTTCCATACTTCAGACAGTCTAGAAATACAGTTGTGCATAAGTCATGTGCCGTAACGTTGAAATATTTAGGGGTTGTAGCGTATTGAAAGACTCCTTTATCCTTACCTCAGCACTTACTGAATTTTGGAAAAGAACTGTACAGATCTAGTTAGCTCAATTTTTTTATGTTAATTCTTATTTAGCCTTAATCACTGTACTGTCCAGAAATTTTAGGTGAGTCGACTGTCATCTGTCAATTTTTTTTTTATCTTTTCACTAAGAATTGTGTATCTTTTGTTTTAGTAATATGTTGCTATGATCTTTGGACAAGATTGATATTGAAGAAACATATCTTGTGGTAGAGATAGAAAATGATGAGGTTTGTGATGAGTCTTAGTCATCACTTAAGGGAGCCCTAGTTATTGATATCCTGAAACTAAAGTTAAAGTCTACGACCTTTAATTTATATGGTGTCTTACAAAAATCTGAACACAGAGTCATGAGCAGAGTTTATGGGATTATGGAAAGTTATACTGCAGTGTTATTGGAAAAACAAACATCAGTATTCTTCATCAGTGTCCTCACAGCCAATTCTACTCAAATACAGCACTGCCTGTCTGAGCAGCTGTAATCCAATACAAGTAAGTTGTTATTTGGTGAAAGTCTCCTCAAAGAACAGGTGAGAGAAAGTTGCTCATCTCTCTGCTCTGTGAGAGTATGATGTCAGTAGGGCTTCCAAAGTGCTACTTTCCTTTTGCATGTGCCCTTCCAGGTTCAGCTTAAAGTCTTTTTGATTTGTTTGGCACAAACAATCTCTCACATCATTTGTTTGATCTTTGTCATAAAGAACATAAATTGTGGTCAATAGCCTGGTCCAGGGAGACGAGAATGAATGTCTTTCTATCATCCATTCCTACCAAGTCATCCATCACTGCTATTGAAGCTGATTCTGTGCTTGGTCTTCAGATTGCCTAAGATCTAGAATACTTGTTGTAGCTGGAAGAGCTTGGGGTTGGGGTTTGGTTAGCTTCCTTGCACAGCTGCAGCTTGTGTGGCTGTACACCTGTGCTAGTGTTAAACTGGCTAGCCTGGGTACCAATATTAGTGTAGCTATGGCAACAGTGAGTGCATGAGAGCTGCAGTGCCCAACTGGAATCACAGATTCATCTTAAGGCATCTGCCCTATGCAGACCTCTGTATTTCCTCAGCTGCACCATTACCGGTATCTGTATTAGTTAGTTTAAAACTAGCTAGTAGCTGAAGCAACAGCTTTGATTGCAGTCAGAGCAGTCAAATCTGATAGTGATTTTGCTCAAGAACAGAAGGTTTTAACACTTCAAAGTTGTTCTGACGAACAGCTGCTTGATTGATTGTACTGTGGCATATTTGAGAAAATAGAAGGGACAATGCTTTCTGTGAACAAAGATTTAGCCTAGTCAAGAATATTTGGTTGTTTTGAAACTCCTTAGGAATTGAATATATGACATTTCATGAATTCTGTTTGTCTTGGAAGAAGCAAGTAGAGAACATGGATTTGTACCAGTGTAGTAGCTGCTCCTAAGAATCTGACTTCATATGCAGACTTCTCATTGAGGTAGTAAATTATCATGGGGAAATAATTTTTTTTATAAAGGTAAAATCATATTGCCCATTCTCTGTGAATATTCTCAGCAGTTAAAGGAAGGACTGTGTAGTCTATGCAGTTTTATGTGGGAATTTATTCACTGAACTTTTACAAGTATTGAACTGTTTTTATTTGTCACAGCTCTCCTAGTCTCCTAAAAGGGTTCTGTAGTCTGTGAAATTGTTGTCTTATCTATCAGATTTTACTATAAGACACTAATTTAAAATGTTCTGGAGGAGGAAAAAAAAAACCCTCTTCTGATAATTGAGGTTGTTTTCATTAACTTTAGTGTATGTGTTTGAAAGGCCATCCATATATTTCCCTTGAAATTCCTGTGCAATTTTTTTTGTTTTACATTCATACAGCAGTTTGTATTTAACTATAACATTAATACCAGCTCTGTAAAATTGCTTCTGAATGAGGTGACTCCTGCAGCTGTTGTTCTTTAGCTTAAATACAACTGCACTTTTTGCAAAGTAAATTAAAATCCTTTTCTTGAAAGAGATGTATATGCTTTGATTTGAATAGCTCTTCTAAGATGAAGTTGTTTCAAAGTTAACGCTTTATTTATTTATTTATTTATTTATTTTTCAGAAAGTGAACTGTTGTTGCAGTTGATTTTCGATGGGAAATACGAGGCAATATTTTCAAATTCAGCCGTCCAGAGTATTTTCAATGCATCTTCTGCGACAGAGGAGAACATTGACAGCTACTTGGAGAAACAGATACTAGCATACCTGGACTGTCCTGCACAGGCTGATAACATGGAAAGGTGGAAATAATTGATTATTATATGGAAGATCAATAGAGGCCATGTTTGATTTTTATAAAGGGCATTTTTTCATTTATAAATGCATGGTCTCCAAAAATTCTTGAGAGAATTTGAAAATGGATTTCCTGTGGTGTGTGCGCTTCCCCCTGCCCTTACCTGCTGTAGCATCTATTCATTAGCATTGTTTCCTTCACTTGATAGTATTTTGATATGAAGGTTTGTTGAAAACTTGAGCTTTATTTACAGTGGTTACCTCTGAAGCTGCTGGTATAAAGAAGCCATCTTGCCATGCATCTTCCAACCACTTACTAACACTTCTGTCTCTGAAGCAT
Organism: Apteryx mantelli; assembly: GCF_036417845.1. Classification (NCBI taxonomy): domain Eukaryota; kingdom Metazoa; phylum Chordata; class Aves; order Apterygiformes; family Apterygidae; genus Apteryx; species Apteryx mantelli. The sequence goes on along the minus strand of NC_089980.1, from coordinate 45,741,184 downwards.
TGCATTACATACCTGTGAATATTTGAAGTACCACATAATGTTACTGTCAAAGCAATGTCTGTTCATATTTTTTCAGGCTGATTCGTAATAGGATTGTTTTAATCTTATTGTAAAATGAGTAAGGTATTACTCATGGATGGTATCCATGGATTAATTATTTTGTTCACAAAACTTTCTCTAAGATAGATTCACTCTAGCTTAATTGTATTGCTTATTCTAATTTTTGCTGTTAGTGTCTGACTTTAGTGTATACAATTTGTATACAATACAAGTAAATAATGAATACTGTAGACTAGAATCTATCACACTAGGAGTAGTGGAAGCGGAAAACTTGTGTGTGTGTGTGTAATTTTTATTTTTTTTTAAGGGGTGGGTGGGAAGCAGTTTCACCAAAAAAACAGCAGAAGATATGGGAAAATAAAGGTAAAAAGAAAATAAGAGGAAGGCAATGTATTGCTCATAAGCGTGGCTGAATACAAATGCATGTGTTTTGTTGTGACAGACATAAAAACAAGAGGTTTTGCTAAAATACCAGAGAGAGAGAGAGAGAGAGAGAGAAACAAGTAACTGGCACTGCTAAAATATTGGGCTGAGATTTGCTAAAGGCGCTGACCATAGTGTGACAAAAGATATTTTCTAGTGTGAGAGAAAGACTAGAAATTGTATTGTTTGTAAATTAATTTTTATTCTGCTAGGAAAATGGTTAGAGAGAGAGAGAGACCCTGAGCTTTAACTAACACAAATACTGTATGATGCGCTCCTGTTTTCTGAACTGGGATGTTCAGAGATTGTTCCCATGGTTTTTGTCTCTAGTTTGTTTACATTGTGCTGCTGCTGCTGTTGTATACTAGCTGGAGTTTATATGGTGACATAGTTTAGAGAAAAATTTCAATATTGTTAACTTCTGTCTTCTTGGAATAGTTTATTCTGAATTATGCAGCAAATAAAGGTCCTTTGGAGCTTTTGAAACAAACAGAAAACTATTAACCCAATCCTGATTTTAATCATTGATTAAAATACGTGTTGCTGCACATGAAAGAAATAGCCTTTATGAACTGTTTAGCTTAAACAGGATCATACTGTATATCAAGCATTTAGTAATACTTTATAGTATCTTGTCTTGGTGACGCATCATCTTCCACCCCCCTTTTATTGGTCTCTATCCCATTTACAGGACTGTGCTGCCACTGTTCTAGCGCACAGAAAGCAATCTGTTTCTCAAGTGCTTATACTCAAGTACTTTGGTCTTAGTTTTCCTTGTTTCCTCTGCAGCTCTAGGCAGCGTTAGAAGCCCTCTGCCCGAAGGTATGAAAGCAGAACTACATCACTGAACCTTTCAGCAGCAGAGGTTTATCTGCCCAAGATTACAGGCTGGAGTTTTATTCAAAATGAAAGCATATACTTTTCAAATGTACCAGTGCCTTCCAGAAATATTTTCTGTTTGTAGCAGTCAAATGAATTTTTCAGGCTCCATTAGTAATATATTATGAGACACTTTGAATGATATTAGCACTGAAAGAAAAATTGTTTGCATCTTCCTCTTAATAGAAAGTCTTCTATTAAAAGACAGATCCCTTCCTATTTTAGGCAGGCATGGCCTACAGCACTTACATCTGTAGCATGCTTTTTTGTCTGCAATGACTTTCTAGGTTAAAATGTGTTACATAGTTATTTTTCCAAGCTGCAGACCCTGTGCCCTGTGTGACTGCCTTATGGAAGAAATTAATGTAACTTTTTCATATTGTTATGTTGACCTTTCAGTGCTTATGGTGAAAATGTCTGACAAACACACACACACACACACACACACACACACACACCCCGCAAAGTGATCCTAAGGAAGTGCGGTAAATCTCTAAGTTCTAGCTCAGAAAATACAGTAATATGCTGACTTTCTTGTGACTTTTAGTAGACAGGTCCTAGTTCAAATTTAGGCTTTTTCTTCCTGAACTGAAAGTCTTAATTCTGGAAATTAAAAAATTCAATGGGATCTGAATTCAATCGGAATTCGAAGTTGGATAATATTAATCTTATTCTTTTAGCAAAATATGAAACAGTACAAAGTACAGTTTTATAATAGTGTTAAAAACTCTTAAGGAGTTCTTTCACTGATGCTAGAACTAAAGAGCTTGAGGGCAAAACAGTTCAATATTTGGACCTAGAATATATATATTTTTGGACATAGTCTGCAACTTTTCCCACTTTCAGATCCATAGTTCTGTAAGAAAAGTATTTTAACAGTATTTTAAAATTTGCTGCAACTTTTTCTATCATCTTAACTACTTCTCTCCTTCCTCTATCCCACAGACATTTTTCACTATGGCACTTTTAAACTTCATGGCTTAAAAATAAAGTCCCAAAGTATTTCTCCCAAACTTAAAAAAGATTTTTTTCCTGCTATGGCTACTCAATTCAAAGGTTAACAACTATCTTCTATAGAAAAATATAGCTTGGTAGTTGTACTTTAAATCAGCAGAACTGTAGAAGATGGAGCCATAGTATATATGTGTCTATGTAGAAGGGGAATATCTTTTTGTTTTTTCCTGATTTCCATTTGAAGGAGGTACATTTGTTGTCTGAGATACAGCTTGATTCTAGAGGCTGGAAAGAAAGCTTCTGTGGGACACAAGGAAAGAGTAAAATGTTTCAGAATTCTGAAGGAGCTCGAAGGCCCCTTACTGTGTTCGATTCCAAAACCTAAAGGAGCAAGGAAACGAGCATTGTTTTTTATTGACCATGTATTTACCTTACTTAATATATTAACAAATACCAAACTTTCCAAAACAAATCCATACAATAAAATTTATGTTTTTGTTTCCCTGTGTGAACATTGAATGATATTTCTGGTATTTCTCTTGGGGCATCTGATGGTTGATGAACTGGTGTGTCATACATATTGAAAAATAAAAGTGAACAAATTCTTATGTTTTTACAAATTGTGTTGATGCATTTAAAGTGGGGAAAAAAATATTCAGCTCTCTCTCTCTCTCTCTTTTTTTTTTTTTTTTTTTTTAAGTGAACCCAAACAATACAGAAGGGAAGTCATAGCAAAATAAAAACTGTAACACAATCTTATTTTAAGCATAGTCAGGCTATTGAGTGTTTTCTTACTCTTATATTTTTATGTGAATTCTAGCATAACATGCAGAGCCATTGTTTTTCCAAATATAAATGTTCAGTTATGCTTTATTTTGAATTTGAGCAAATATATATAAAGCACTATAAATATTACAGTGGAGTGTATTTATGCACCTGATTTTTGCATCATGGATCACAGCCCTACTGGGCTTGGTGTAAGCATTTGGAACAAACAAATAAAAACCGGAAAACCCCATTCACATAGAGAAGGACCAGCAAGATGAATGGATAAAGACATAGCTAAGGAAATACAAGAATGAAATAAAACTAATTATCTAATATATAGGTCACCAAAATAAGTGGACCACTAGCAACAGTACTTCTGTTGGTTTTCAGGCAGCACAGAAGAGCAATTTTAAGGCAACATTTGGGAGGTAAGCGTTTGCAGAACTGCATTGCCAGTGAGAAGGGCAGTCAGGGAGACAGCATGAAAGAATTTCTTAGGAAAAAAATTAACTGATAGGTGAGGGAGCCTAGCCTTGTTTGCAGGGGCTGGAGTTTGGAATTAATGCTCTGATACAGGCTGAGTGATAAGTAGAGCGGAGCTTGTTTGTGGATTTGAAAATGAGAACAAGCAATTGGCGATGTCAAATTAGTGGAAAGACAGAAGTAAAAGAGTATCACAGCAATGGGATCCATTTCAGTCATTGCAGAGGCATTCTGCATGGATATAACTGTAACGAGACTTCAAGCAACTTCATCTGCTATATATAGGCATCAGAAGTGTTAAAAATCGGATTTTTAATAGTAGGAGATCATAAAAAGTAATGTAAACGAGTCTTCAAAAGACTGAAGTGCATCTGTCAAATCCCAATACAGAGATGATTAGTTATACCTCATATCTTTCCTTTTCGAAATTTTGAAGCATAATTTATTATAGGAGAATAATTAGAAATTTTATGCCTGTGTAATTACTTTATGTGTACTATTAATAATTTAGTGTATAGTAATTGTTGCAAGTGCTTTGTGTCTTTGAGCTGTTTTGAAGTTTAATTGTAATGTGAGGTATGCATTCAAATAGCATTTATGGGTAGATAGTTACCATCTGGGTAATGGTAACTAGTAAATCTAATTGTTCAGCAAGAGCTCTTTATACCAGTACTTTGCTTTCTAACTCTTCTGAAGGATCTGTTCAGTTTTTTTGGTCAAGTGTTCCCCACTTCTGCTTTCTCATTGTCCTACATCTTTTGTCACGTTCTTGCCCACCAGACACTTGTTTGTGTGGCGCTTTTCTGTTTCATTTTGTTCGCTTGGTTTTTTTTAGGGATTGTATAACATTTTATCCCCCCCTTTTTTTTCCCATTCTGAGGAATCTTGCAGCTCTGAGTCCCCTTACAGAAACAGAACAACTAGATTTTTCCAATTCAGTTATGCTGCTTAACATGTCAGTTTTTTTATATCAGACCAACACAATTAAAATGTTAACTTTTTCTAGATAGGAGTTATGTTATATCTGTGATATGCAACTGGGCTCTTGTTAGCACATGACTGGCCTACAAAATAATAAGGCTGAAAGTCCTAAAGAAGTCAGAAAGCAAATCAGAAATTTGTACAAGTGTCCTAAAAGTCCACACCTCTTAAATCTACCATTAAATTCTGAGGGATTCTACCATACCTTCTGAGGACCGCAGGGGTTACTTGTTCCTGTAGCTGCCTAAAGAATTGATAACATAATGAAGTTAGATGAGCATAGCCTTGTAAATAAGGAAAAACTTGCCATACTGCATTTCAGGAAGAAAAACAATTCTCAGAATTTCATCTTTGGAAAAAAAAAAAGTATGTTTTTAATTAAAAAGCATAAATGAAAGAGATAACTGCTGTCAAAGTATCTGAAGCAAGTCTGAGGTGGTACTTCTGAGCTTTTTTAAGGTTGGTTTAGTTGCTTTATTATCACAGGGAGTGAAAATAAATTGCTATGTCAAAACAGAAATAAGCATGTTAATTTGGAACATAAAATAATGCAATATTCTTTCTCTGACAATGCTGAGGAAGGATGTGTCATAGGAAAACAACAACACTGCAATAGCCAAATATGGGATAATCTGCCTCCTACACTAATCTCCTACTGATCTCTGATAATTAGATACAGTCTTAAATTCTGAAACATATAATTTAATTCTGTTTCCAAAGTGTTGTCATTAATTATAACCATTCTGCATAACCAAGTATATTTCCAAACCTTTTAGTTTCCCACATGGCTCTGCATTCTTGAGTACTAGATTCATTATACTGAGTGTATGATTTTTTTAAGACTGAGTGTTTTGAATTAGTATGAGAATTAATCAGATTTTGTAGTCTTAATTAAAAATTTAATCTGTTGTTAATTGCTTTTCTTATCTATATTGCAGGCAGAGGCTGGTGTTTCTACTTGGTGTGGGCAGTTTGCAGCTCTTTGTTCAAAGCAATTGGACTGGGCCTCCTGTTCGGTTACAGCCTCAGGACTTTTTGCCATCTGCATTGTTACAGAAATTCTGTGAGGTATACTTGAATTTTAATAAGCTGTCTTTTTATAGTCACTGCTATTCTATTCATGAAAAAATCATTTATTCAGAAAAGACACATCTATGAGACATAGGGTGAGAATGAATTGCCTTAGTCGTTGAGTCCTACTGGCTGCTATTGGAAGTATCATCAGCTCTATCAGCTTTTTATGCACTTTCCTAAAAGCAGTTACTGTTTGCCTTCAGTACTTAAGAGATTTCCTGCTGGAGTGTTGGGTTTGGATGGGGAAGATATGTTTATTGCATGGCAGTATTTGCTTGAAGGGCATTTGCAGTCAGTAAACTTTTATTTATTTTGTTTTGGGATGTGTTCTTAGCTGGATCAAAGATAGATATTTAGAAGTGACTTAGAAATTTTCCCTCTCTGGAGAGAGGTAGAAGCTAGGTATCTTGCAAATAGCAGAATATCTGTCAGATATAAAAGAGAATAGGAGATTTGGTTGCTCAGCTTCCCGTCAGGTTCATGCATGATTCCATGTGAATGGCATCGTTATTAGTATGAACTCACTAAGACAAATAGCACTTCTGAAAAAGGAGGGGAATGTAGGAGTTGAAACTGAGAGGCATCAGTTTTATTTGCTTTGGCATCTTTTTACATAACTAGTCAACACCCTAGCTTGCAGTTAGGTTAGTGAGATATGTATATGGTTTCTCATGGCAGTACCATGCTTCAAACCATGTCTGATGCTCCTGTATCTGTGGTTCATCACAGCTTCTTCAGCATTAATTTTCACTTGGAATTAAAGCTATGGTAAGATACTGACTACTGCAATATATAGGGAGGGAAGTGGGGGCTAGAGGGTAACTCCAATTACTTTTTCTTCTATACTTAAGTGGGAATGTGATAAAATGTAATTGCTTTTGAAGATATGTTCTTCTGTCTCTCTTCCAAAAACATCACTGATTTTTGGGTATAAATAAATACAGGTTGGATGGGCCATTTAGAAATGCAATTTTCCAATGGTTAAAAGCTAGTTTGAAAAATTCCACCCTCCCCCTTTTTTATTGAGACAGCCTCCTAAATGTTGCCATCTGATATTACCTTCTGGACAGATCTTTTCCTTCTTTTTCCCTTTAGAAGGCATGAATCTTCTCATCATTCTCAAAAAAGATGAGCTTTTTTTTTTTCTTTTTAGCTTCCATTTAGTAACATGGAAGTAATCTGCTCATGCCTTTTTCACTTGTATATGCTACTTTGTTAGGTGTTATTTAACATAGAGGATTTTTTGACAACTGAAACCAGAAATTACTTACTGTTAATACAGAGTAATAACTGAGAATATTGTTAAATATAGACTATATGAATTGGAAGTAGTGATAAATATGCTAGATTGCTACATTGTTTAATATATAAAACAGCAAGTTGAAATTTTTAACTACTCTTTAAATACCTGCCCAGAACACCTGCTGATGTAAGATTGAATTTACCTCTGGTTCTGATTAATCTTCAGTTATTAATGTTTTGGGTTGGGTTTTTTTTTTTGGTTAGGTTTAACTGAAAATGCAGTGTTAGTAGAGTAAGTGACGTACTGGTTTACCTCTGCCAGTTCATTTATATTTCACTATTTTCTGCTAATGCTAAATCTACACATGACTTGCTTTGAATGAATCAGGTGTGGACCATGAGCAATGTAAATGCTATAAACTGTGGAATGAGGGGAGATTTGACAAGTATGTGATAAGTTTCACATAAAACTTGTGTATCTGTGTTGCATTATTGTGACATGTTTTTACAGGAATGCCATAACTCATTAAGTCCTGCCCTAGTTTCATTTGCAAGTTTGTATTTCTGAATAAGTTTAGTTCAGGTACAATATCTATCCCATTTTTTTGAAATAGATGTTTATGAAATTGGTATATCTTTTAGAACTGGCATGATATGGTGGGCTTATTTTTTGCTTAATTTTTGGCATTAGAAGTTCAAATCTAGTCTCCTAATGACTTAATGAGAAATAACTCTGGAAGCCAAGTGTACTAAGTCTTTGAGAATGAGAAATGAATTAGCAGAAATTTTAAAGTATGCTGTTTCTGAGGGGAAAACATTTTCGGTTTGCCTTTATAAATAAGCAAGACAAACACATTTCTTCCATTCTCCTGACTTCTGTGGGTGCTGTTTACTGAGAAACCCTAATATTCTATATTAGTGTTAATGCACAGGCTGCATTTTAACACTGAAGCTGCAGCCCAAGTTGATAGTCATAGAATTGCTATCATGGACAGAGTTTCTAGACTAGTAAAACTTATATCAACCATCCTGTTTATTGCACATCTTAATGGAAGACTGAGATACTAATTGCCTGTTGAATGAGAGAATACATGTGTCCTTTAGTTTCTCTTATGGCTGTGAATGTAATGCATTGATGGATGTTTGCTTACACAGAGATGGTATTCCAAAAACTAAATTGGCAAGAGAAGATAAACAGGCTTGAGCATACTTGACTTCTAAAAAGTGCTGCATCAGACTTTTATATTTCTGCAAAATATAGCTGTTTATGCATTCAGGCAAAAGAAGTTTGGCATTATATATATTATTGCCATCTTCATATAAGTTAATGTTTTTTCCCCCCAAATGTACTAAACAATTATGTGATGAAATATAATATCCAGTTCTCTTCTCTATTAAATATCTTAATTCAAAAGTTTTCATATGTTTTGAATTATCTTTATGTATATTCTTTTCTTTCCAAGTGTTCTTAGTATAAACACTCCATAAAAATGAACATCTCAATAAATGGTCATTTTTACACCTCCATTAATCTAGCTTTCCTCTTTTGCATGCCCAGACCTTAGGAAAAGTTGGGTTGAAAATACAGCTCTGTTTTTCTCCATCTCAGCTATGATCTTCCATGTTCTGTCATGAAGACTGGTACAATTCCTTTTTTTCCATAGGTCTTCCATTTTTCGGGTTTTCAAACTAAAATGGGTTTCTTCCCATGTCAAGGTTAAAAAATTATGACTTCATGAAGCATGTTTCTTTTAGCCTGCTCTAAATAATATTATTAACCTTCAGCCTTCTGTGTCTGATGTCTCATTCACTTCAGGAATATTTTCAAAAATGTTGTTATTATTTTCAGAACTCTTTATTGGATGTGTCTTAACTTTATGACTTTTCAGGCTATATAACATCTGCCATTTCTGTTCCTCCCAAAGTTTCAGCTCTGGGTCAGTGGTAGAAGTTCGTTTCTGCTCCCAGACAACTGAATGCATCATTAATTTTACTTTCTTATGGGTGCATTAAGACTGCATGAGACTATAATTAATTTCAGTGAAAGAACAAGTCATGAAATAGCCTATTTTAGATGAGTTGCTGGTAAGGGCCTCTTGGATGTCTTCCATTAACAATACTCATGAGTATGTGTACATTATTTCCTATCCCCCAGATTGATTCCAGCCTTATCTTTAGGTTATGATTAAATTCATGTACTCCATTAGGATTTTTAAATGTTTTGCAGAACTGGATTATGCCTTTCTGCTTATGAGTCCATGCACAAAAATAGTTCTGTAATTTCTAAACAGAAAAGCAGTTAGCATTTTAGCATTTTAGTTCTTAGGTGTCTTTTTTTGTTGTTTTTTAATAATGTCAGAATTTACTATACATAGTCTGACTGATACTGCCCTAAGTTTTATATGGTAAGTGACTTGTGTTAAAACAAGGCTTAAAAAAGATACTGGGTTTAAATTAAAATGTGGTGTAAATGCCAGCTTTGAACTTGCTGGGATTAGGTCAATACATTTGTAATGAGCTAAGTGCTTATAATAGGTGGGATATAATAATAGACTTGTGTATTGAAGAACTATCACTATCTCTCTGCACTTAAGGGAATAAATGATACAGAACTGTTTAAGCTGGGGCAAGTTTATCCTGCCTTAAATTTCCAAGAAGTTACTGAATATTAGCTGGGCAGAACTGTGTAGTAAGATTAACACCAAAGACTGTAAAAATGTTGTGAGGACTGAGCTGCTTTACTTGCTTATCATCTGATTTCATATTCTTCATGGCCAAAGATGCCACACTTTTTAAAAAAAAAAACTAATAAAACAAGCATGATATATTTGGTAACGGCTAGAAGCTCCATCTGGAAGAAAATCCCAATGTGTTAACTGATAATACATGTAAATAACTCCTAAGAATTCTCCAAATACATGTATCAGCAACTCCTACTGGTCTTTTTTTTTTTTTTTTTTTTTTAACTTTCTGATTGGTTCCAACTAACGAGTTTTAGAGCACATTTGATTAATTCCTTTCCCATTTGTTTTTATTGCTACTTCTTTCATATGCAGTTTCATTCTTTTGCTGAAAGAGACTGATGTATTACCAGTCTTCCATTGATACTAGTAGCCTTGTTCATAATTCATATGAAAAATCCAGTGTACTGTGTAGCACTACTGTCTCAAATCTAACATGATTTCTTGGCCTTGTTAACTCAAACCTTTGCAAATGCCTTCTCTTCTTTCCCCAGACCCATAGGCTTGGAGTTCTATTAGCATAAACTAACCGAAAAGAAGAAGGAGTTGAATCTTAGGCTGACTGATGTGCTCTTTGGATACTAGTGACCAGCAAGATGAAGGGTCTGAAGGTTCTTCAAATTTCTCCCTCTTGTGGGGTGCATAAGGATGGCTGATAGAGCCTAAATGTGGAGGCAGAGTCTTGTAAGCAGGGCCAGTCTGCTAATTCTAGATTCCCTTGCTATACATATATAAGAGAGGGGACATGCTTAGTGAGGCCACTTGGAAACTACTCGCTTGAAAACAGAGTAGAGTAAGGCCTCGTAGGGAACGAGACAAGTGCATTCATAGCTAAACGTTTCCACATGTTGCACTCTCGGGGGGACCGCTTATGCTAGCTCACCTTGCTTATCTATACAGTCTGCAACTCAGCTCTACATCGCTTACCCACTGCTGATGTGGATCATGAAACTGGGGACAGTCTCCACTGTAATTTCATTATTTCCTTTGCAGAAAGTTGGAGAGAGAAGCAATTGCAGACAAAAACATTTTTTTTCCGTCCCCAAAATAAGTCTAGAGGAAAGAGTCTAGAGTGAAGGACCAAATCTCACTGCTGGTAACCTGAATACATTTATGTCTTCCATTTTTATTTGTGTTATGTCCCCTGCCCCCTGCCCAAATCCAAAGTTCATTTTTCACCATTGTGCTTTAGGCTTCCTCTGATAATGTTCCTTCCTGATTCAATTTTGCTATGTTTAAATCTTCTCTAAAATGTCCTGGGAGGGGAGGGTGTATTAATTTCTATGATCAGTATGTACTTTATAGATGAGAGCATAGTTGTATTAGTCTAGGGAACCAAAGTCTTCCATCCCCTCCCTACTTCCTACCCAAAGCCATTTAATCTAGATTTTTCTCCATCTGTGTGTCTTACTGCTTCTTTTCCAAGATACGGGAAAGGATTCCCTAGTGTGGAGTTCTGCTGGAACATTAGAAAGGCCAGCACAGAGCAGTCTCTAAAATATCTAGTGCAGAGCCCTCCCTGCAGGATAACTATTTTGAGATATTTCAGAGAAAAGAAGAAAATTGTGGCAATTTCGTATTCTACTCAAGATTTTTTAGCCTCTATCAGCTGGTGGCTGATTTCAGTCCTAAAACATGAAAGTCTCTTAACTCTACCTCTTTAAACAATGTTTATTAACCATGTTGTTAATCTTACAACTTCTGCAGTGCTTTTGGGTTTTTTTTCTGAAAGCCAGCTTTTTTCTGTATATTCACACTTGAGACTGCTCCTTAAAAATTTGGAAAAGTGTCTAATTCTTATGATTGTGAGATAAATATTGAAAGTGTCTGTCCCAAGTATTTAAACACAAGAAGACAAGCTCAAATTTCTTTTTACTGGTTTTAATGTTTTAGAATTTTGTGGAATTGAATCCTGACTTTTCAGCCTTTGAAGTTTTGAAAGCTTAAATATCTACCTCTTTTATATGTAGCTGTTCTCGCACCTTAAGGACTACCTTAGGACAGTAGATTCTGTTGGTAGCAGTCTGCACTGATAATATAGTGTCATGGCAGAAGTTAGATGGATGAATGCCGGTTTGGGCTTTCTCAGCTTCAAGAGAAGGATGTTTGCTTTCTTGTACGGTATTTGCTTCATGGAGAAGAACATGGATTTTAAAATAGAAGATTTTATGGCTGTGAGACTTGTTGGCTTCTTGTCAAGTCTGTGACATGTCATCATCTCTCCCACCTAGGTAGTGTTCCTTGTAATGTTACATTAGTTGGACTGAGCTTTCCAGTGAATGGCCTTGAAATGTGAATTTGTGACTAATTAGTTGTTGTTACAGCACTTAAATGATTGTAGATTGCTGTGGCATATCAAGCCAGTTTTATAAAATGGTTCTGTAACAAAGCTTACAGCTTCTTTGCTATAAGCTTTCCAACTGAGTATGCCCTTTGTATTTTAGTTTGTGACTTCGTTTGACTGTAGAAAGAATCAGAAAGGAGTACAGGGAAATAAGTTTAACTTAAACTGAAGATTATATGAAGTGGCATTTGTGTGAACACCCTTGTGTCCAAGATGAACCTCTAGTAACGCTGAGCCATGACTTTTCTTCTCTGAATCAGAGCAGTTAGAGATGTTGGTAAGACTATTCCTTTAAGGATCACTGGAGGTGAGGGGGAGCTGGTGTACTTCCCACTTGGCAATTTCTTTCCTTTATTCCCAAGCAGTTCATCAGAGTATTGTAAATTTTGTTTTTCATGGTAGAATTGAAGTGACTGCAGTGATGTCATGAAAAAAATTGTGTAGATAATTCAAAATCATGAATCATTGTCTGCAAAGCTGAATTATTTTAAATGTTAATAAATGACAAACAAGTAACAAACCTAAGCAAATCAGAAAAAGCCTGAAGATTGCTGTAAAGTGAGCTAGGGGCTTGAAAAATGAGGGGGGCTTAACAGCTGTTGTCTTCAATGTAATCTTTTGGTAAAGGTATTGTAAAGAGTTTCAAAGAATTTAGGCATTACATTAGCAGTTTAGTTTTAAAAAGCTGAATGTGGTTCAAATAAGTTCTGTCCTGGTTGCCTAGGCTGGATAAGGCAAGTACCTTCAATGCAAGCTTCTCTTTTTTCCTCCTCCTTTCCCCTCCCATCTGCTTCCCTTTTCATGCCAGCTGGAAACAAAAGCCCTACTTTTTTTTAGTTTGCAAAGGAAACTTGCCATATGAGAACTGGGAATAAACTGATGAACTGACATCTGCCTAAGTCTGAAGATAAACCACTTGAATGTGTTCATTACATTAAGAGGGAGAGAAGAAAAGGTGTCTGTCATCTGACAGTCACCATTGAGAGACAGATTCCCTGGAGAGCTACCTCAACCCCATTAAGTAAAAGAGTCCTTCATAAAGGACAGCATCCCAAGCAGAGGGACTTGTATTTGTTGGACAAAGGGAAGAGTGGCTCTAATATTGTTGAACTGATGCCACTCCAACAGAGAGCTCCTTCTGGAGGAAGGGAAAGATAACGCATACTGACTACACTGCATGAATATGTAGTGTATTGGAGCACTGTAGGGTTATACACAAATTAATTTATTTTTGTGATGGCAAGTTGAATGGTGTGGATTTATCAGAAGCTTTTCTCCTTAGATCATGGGAATGATGATAGTACTGGAATGTATTTAGTGGGGATAAAGTTGACTGGATGTATGCGTTTCGAGTAGCAGGAAATCAGGGTCTTTTGGATCATGTTGGTATGGTGTATCTGGCCAGCAAGAGAGAAAGCAGAATTTAGTATGACTTGGTAAAGGGTTGGGACTCAAGACGCAGTCATTTTTTAACTTTTTGAGCAGACTTTCTCGTTAAATAAGTGAATAGTTGTCTTTTTTCCTCATTCTGTATTACCAGATTTGTTTAAAAACTTTTTTTCCTGTAATTTGTCGGGTTTTTTTTCATTCTTCTTTCAGTCAAAAATGCTGCATGCAGCTATTCTGAAGACACTGCTCCTAGATGGTGAATCAGTCTATACCTTGACTTCTCATCCTATCTTGTTGCTTATAGCCAGGATAATCCTTGTGAAATCAAGACACAAACTTGCATCTGTTCAGGTAAGAAATATGTGACTAATCATTATGGTTGCCAGGTACTCACTGGTTCTCTTGTTTTGGGTTTTTTTTTTTCCCATGCTTCATGGTGTCAGAATACCTTCTCTTCCATTTCTTTTTCCAGCTCTGAGGTTACTTCCTCTAAAGAAAAGTTTCAGACAGAGATTACAATTAAACATAAGTATCTTTTTCTTAAAGATAAGGTATTTTCTCACCATCTTCCCTTAAAAAAGAAGAAAGATGCCTTCATTATGTGCAAAAATCAGACAATTAAAAAGAAAGCAACTTTTTAAAAGATGTGCAATTTGTGACATTATGTTTAAAAAGCATAAATGCCCTGTAATGTAATGCAGCATACATATATTATAACCTTTTTCACAAGCCTTGGGATACCACTGAACACTGCTCTATGAATTCTAAGCCACGAATTCTAGATGCCGAGAAAGTCCTTTCTTTTGTTTTTATCATCTTTTACCCCTCCTGCAGGCATTCATGTAGAGACTACCTTAATTCTCTGCTGTGTGTTCATGTAAAAGAGGGAGGTATGAGTCTCCTCTTGAGAGGATTTTTGACTTTACCGCCTCTGTAGATTAGCAGAAGGCTGGTTGGTAGAGGGACTTTCAGAACTGGGGGACTCTTAACAGCAGCAACTTCTTTATTGCATTCCAGTTAAACGGACTTTGGCTGGAGATCAAATGCCACATGGTCCCTCTTTATGCTTGGCTGACAACATCCATTCCCAGCTGGGTCTTTGTGGGCTGAATTAAACTGTGTGGGAGATGTTGTCTGTACTGCATGTCTGGAAGCCAAGCTCTCCCATCCTTTTGCCTGTTATTCACAGATGAATGCTATTGAATTCCAGCAACTGGGTCAGTCAGGAAGGCAGAAAATGTACTTAGTATAGAGAAGTCCCTTGCTACGTCCCCTCAGACTGACATTACTGGGGCCTCCTTCTGCCCAGTGGAGGTTCGGTTACTTATGGCTATATCAAGTTTTGGTAGTAGTTCAAAGGCAGCAACTGATTAAAAACTACTTTCATCAACAGGTCAATGTAATGGTAGAAGCTTGCCATTCTTTCTCATTTCAACTTGATTCAAAGGAAAGTCTCATAATGCCTTTGCTCCTTACTTAAAATTAGTGTAAATCAATTTAGAATAGGATAAAATACTCTGAAAACTATTATCTAAAGCATTAATAAAGCCCTGTTTTATTCGCAAATGCTGTTGTATATGGAAGATTAAATACTTGAAAATTATTAAAAAGAAAATTCTTAACTTGGTTCCCAAAAAGCTAACACTGGTAATAAAACATTATACAGAGCTCAGTTGATTTACTTAATAAATAAGTTCTCTTAGAACTTATTATAGAAATTTATAAATATAAGAAAAAACTTTATAAATATGTTCTCTCTAATTCTAAGATTTTTGAGTGGCAAGCTTCAGGCCCCAGGAAATTGTATCATTGAGCCAGATATTCACCTGCATGGGAAACAAATACTTCATTATATAATTATATAATATATACTTCATATAATTATATAATTTATATAATTATACAATATATATAAAATATATAATTCATATAGTTATATATACTTATATATAATTATATAATAAATACTTCATTATATAATTATATATAATTATATAATGCTAAACTAAAGTCATTTGAAACTTCTTAACTTGCCTTTGGGTTTCTAAATAAGTGATGAAATATTGTAATTTAACCTTTTTCACAAAGTCTCTTGTTTGTGTGCTTTTGCTCTTTTCAGCTTGATATCAGAAGTCATCTTTCATTGCTTTTTGAAATAGATATTATTATTCTTTTTGATAGCTTCTTTCTAGGGACATTACAGTCAACTACATCTGATTGGTTTTGATGTTTTTGCTTGCATGCTCTTCTGTCCTTTGGTCTGAGTGATATAAACATAACCTGTATAAAAAGTTGAGAAGATAGCTATATCTCAGCAGTGCTCTAACACTTGTTTCGTAGAAAATTATTAGAATCCTAACAGAAGTAGCAAAACTAGTAAGCATTAGAGCCTGTGTAGAGGTATGCCCTACATTCACAGATGATAATCTTAAGTGTAATTTTATGAAAAGAATATTACATTATCAATTAGATTTTCCACACGTATCCATCTGGTGCAGCTAAAGAGGGATAAGATATGCTAGGGGACTTATGTTTTGTGTACACAGCTTTCTAAAATCAGGTATTTTTTGAGCTGTGCTCTCTGCTACAGAATGATTACTTAACCCAGTAATGTATTTGCCTATCTCAGATTCCACATACAAACATTAAAGCTTTCTGCTATGATTGTAAGATGTTCTCATGAGTAAGTTATTTAGAAATTCACAAAAATTCATTCAGATTTTATTTAAAATGAGAAAATACTTACTTCGAAACCAGTTAGCTCTGAGAGAAAGGCTTACTGTCACTAGGGCATCAGTCTTAAAAACACGTAGAAAGGATCATTGCTTGCAGAGTCCAGTGTAATTGCAGATATTCTGAATTTTGAATTTGGTTGTCACTGTCCTTCAAAAAAGATGCAGTTAGAAGGGCAGATACTGGTCCAGTTTCCATTTATGAACACTCATCATTATCTGGAGTGAATGGACTGATACCTGACATTGGAGGAATTTCCTGTTCACTCAGAAAAGAGCTGTTGGGTTGCCCAGGCCTGTAACTGAGCAGCTCAGTAGTGCAAAGATCTAGTACCTTCGTGTTCATCCCTATGTTACGGCTAATTGTATTACAAGTTCCAGTGGATAAGGCTTAGAGAGAGAGAAAAGTATTCTAGTCTGTTAATCATGAGAAGGTAAATTTATGGAGTTAGGTTTTTATGAATTGTGAAAGCTTTAATGGGCACACTATTAATTTGTAAACAATTATTAAACATGGGTAAAAAATTTCAAAATATAAAAAAGGAGAAAGATGCAAAGAAAGAGTTAGGTTCCGGGAATAGAGCTGACTGCTGAGTCTGGAGCCCATCTGCACTGTAGAAAGGAAACTCTTGATTCAATTACATACTTTATAGAGAGACTTTTCACTGTTATTTCTAGTCCAAGAGGAAAATGCACTCCACAAACAAAAGATAAGCTAATAGTTTTTATCAAAATGATTTAGAGGTAGTTGCCCGTTTAATGAACAGATTTCACAAGACTATATCCTTTAAAGCAGAGAAGAAAGGGAGAATGTCACTTACTCATCAGTCCAAGTAAAAGTTCTGGTGGAAATTTCTGAGCAAACTGCAGGGACGGTTCAAGACATTACTGCTCCTGTATGCGCCTTTTATTATTGCCTTAGAGTAGTCATCTGAGCAGAATGTGCGTGTGCATCTTAATCACTCCTGGAAGAGGCAATATAATAGCAGACGAAATGCAGTGTGCATAGTGATGTATGCAGGGAAGAGTTTGTGTAGTGACAGGCTCTGAACCCATTACTGCTTAGAAAAGAGATGTTGAGTTATACTAAACCTATAGAAGCATCAGCTTAATATTCAGCAGCGGTCAAAAAAAGTAAATGGTAGGAATTATTAAATTATTAAAGGAAAATATTAAATTTAATTATTAAATTATAATTAAAGGAATAAAGACTTGAAGAGTGGCATATAGAAGTCTGTATACATCCATGGCATGTCAACATATTAAGTACTGTGAGCAATTCTGGTGCTCTTTCACCTGTCTCAGTCTTCCTTCTGCCCCCACCTGAAGACATCCAAAAAGGCTAAATAGAACAGGAAAAAGTGCACAGAAGGGTAACACTGGCTGATCAGAGATACAGAATGACTTCCACACAAAGAGTAACTGAGGAGCCTAGGACTCCTCAGTCTGGAAAGATGACTGAAGAGTGAGACGATGGCTGCCTATTAAAATCATGAATGTGACAAGAAAGATGGAAAGTAAGGATCAGCTGCTTTTTTTGTCTTTCTGTTACAAGAATTAGGAGGCAAAAAAACAGAGTAGCAAGTGGCTGGTCCAAAACAAACACACAGGTATTTCTTTTATCTGCTATATATAGAGTTTTTTACTTGTGCAGGTTGTGGTTCTAAGGGTTTGCAGGGTTCAAAGAACAACTAGAGAAATTAGCAGAGGAAGAGCCCATCAAGCTCTATTACAGTGCAGCAGAGCTGCTTGAACATGCTCACCTTTATGCTAGATTAAAGCACACTTTTTATATAAACTGACTGTTGTAGTTGGTTTTATATTTTATGTAAAACCTGTATTTTAAAAACCACTGCTCTCTCTGTCCCTTTTTTTTTTTTTTCAGCATCAGTATTTGTTATTCACTTAAAATATCCTTACTTTCTTTCAGACTTTGTCTTGGTGGACCCTAAGATGTGTGAATGTTCACCAGCAGTTGTTAGAAGAGCGGTCACCTGAGCTATTTACTCTTGTCCAGGCCTGTATAAAACAAGGTATGTTTCTAATTACTCAATTTGTGAGCCTACAGCACCAGCTGTTAGATATCTTTGAGGGAGAGCACTTTTAGGCACAACTCTTGCAACACGAGCTTATCAGGTCCTTATGTAACTATAGAGCAGAAAAAGAATTCATTTAAATTGAGATGGATTTGTGTGGCACATGCTATTTTTGAGACTGCAAGATGAAGCCAGGAATATCTGATTGCAGACAAAGATTCCCTCCGCCATGCATATCACGGTTAACTTATCACAAGCTAACCTGAAGGCATTTTGTGCAGTTTTCATTTCTCATTTTACTGATCTTATGTGGGTTTGAAAGGTGAATGTCCCTGTTCTTCTGCATCTTTATGAGGGAGATTAACTTTTTTTCCTGTTTTGTTTATCTCCACCTAAATTTTGAAATTTGTTACCTCTGAGTTGTATGTTGAGAAAATAGATATATTTTTATATATATATATAAATATTGACATTCATGAATGTATAACATAGAACATTAAAATGTCAAATGTAATTGCATTGCTTGGGATTTTTCTTTTAAGAGGAACAAACCTTATTTCTGTAGACTGGTCTATATCATTTGCTACAGTGACTGATAAAGCTGAAAAGCAGACAACTCTTATCCACATTGGTGCCTCATCAGTTAATTTATTAGCTGAAGATTCTTTATGTAATTTCACAAGCCTGAAGTTTCCAACTAAGTACTTCTAAGAAATTTTCTTTTGCATTTAGAAATGAATTATCAT
Organism: Apteryx mantelli; assembly: GCF_036417845.1. Taxonomy (NCBI): domain Eukaryota; kingdom Metazoa; phylum Chordata; class Aves; order Apterygiformes; family Apterygidae; genus Apteryx; species Apteryx mantelli. Next base: position 45,722,332 of record NC_089980.1, on the reverse strand, counting down.
GATCTGTCTTCTTTGGCAAAAGAAGACAGATCATCTTAAATGCCAAGGTTTCAAGTCTCCCCTCTCCCACCCCACCATAATGAAGGAGCCTTTTTAATCTGAACCATTGTAAAGGTTCAAGCCATGCAAATGACTTCCAAAATAGGAAGTGGGTTTTTTCGGTCCTTGAGAAACTTCCAACTAGGTAGCAAAGACACTGTTAGTGCAGTAATGAAACTGTGGAGAGGATTTCATCGGATCACTTGCAGTGAAAAAGCAACCAAATCTAATGCTCTTTCTGGATGCTATAAGAACTGGCTGTGGAAGGGTTTTGTCGTAATTGATTTTACCTGTGATTTTTGTATTATTTAAACCTTGTTAGAAAATTTTGAATGAATTTCTGGGATTATTTTATCTTGGTGTGGGACTCTGAGACAGAATTCTGCTTAAATTCTTCAGTCTGACTTCAAAATTTATAGTTAGAATGGTGGGAATGTTGCTGATTTGTTGCACATATTAGAAAATAACTGATAGATGTTGTTTAAGCACATCATGTTAAATTAATTGGCATGTTAATTTTTAGGCCTGGGGGTGGAGGTTGGAATTTAACTGATGCAACAAATCAAATCTAAGGTGCATTTAAATTACCAGAATAAATTGTAGCAAATTGAATTTTACTTTAAAAAAATGGTTGTCATGTCAATCCAGTGGGATGAATTGTCCAAATTTAACCCATTTAATTGCTTGCATTAAAACAGAAATTCCTTAAAATATGACTTTCAAGGTATGTTGTAAAAGCTAATCTCCCACCTACTTTTCAAAGCCATTTCAAAAAAGGGAGAGTTGAGTAGGTGGTTAACTGTTTGGGAGGATTCTTTTGCTTGATTTGATGGTTGTGAATGGATTGTATCAGACAGAATTGCTGTGGCTTACTTTAAATGTGGTGAGGCTTGAATATTTGTGTGTTAAGTTGTACAGGGCTTTTAGAATGTATATTTTCTAAATTGTTTTATGAAAATATCTGTGTATTTTACATTATGAAACAAGTGGATGTTGGAGTGCTTCATTCAGGTAAGGATGGTTAAGGAGGGTTGTTTTGGTGGGTTTTTTTGTTTGGTTGGTTGGGGTTTTGGGGTTTTTTTTTTAGCACTTACAGCAACTGTAAAGTTCATTCTGTAAATTTTTTGTTGTTGTTCTGGGTATAAGTGATCCATACCTGCCCAGCATCAACGATATTTAGATGCCAGCAGTTTTCAGCAGTATTTGAATACTGTAAGGCTTGTTTGACGGAATAATTTTATAACATTAGCTTTGCTGGAGCATACGGAGCACCTTGAAACATTTTCAGGTTCTCTCAAGTAGCAGATAAAATAAAAGCTTTAATAGAGTACTTCGTGAAACAGTTATTTGACTATTATTTTTTGCTTCCTGGAAATACCTAAAAATTTGGAACAAAACTGGAAGAGGAGTAATGTTAAAATCACCTGAAATAGCTTGACTCGGTGCTGCTGGGTAGATCAGAGCTACCGAAGCAGCCCTGATCTGCACAGGGTGCTGCATCTGCACCCGTGCTGAATAAGAAGGAAGACGCATGTTTTCAGTGACCTCTTCTGAGAACCTTGGCTATAGTTTCCGGAGAAAATGGTGTAATGTATACTCAGATCGGTCGTAAGCTTTGCCAGGCAAGTTATGCTAACTCCTTCCTCTAATTGTTTGTTTATTTTCTAATTTATTTAAGCCATCTGGAATTTTAAACAGATACCTTTACATACCTTCAAATAAACACCTGGTAAACGTTTTAAATCGTCTTTGATTAGGCCTTGAAAAACCTACTTGCTTGCTCTGCATCCAATCAGCTAGGAAGTTTTGTCTTAACTACTGGAGGACAAGACCTTAAAATTTGGGAGAGCTTAGCTTCTCCGCTTTGAATACGCTGGGTTTGAGCGCAAGGGCCAGTGTCATCACCCGACTCCGAGAGCCACCGTGCTGCACAGCTGGTGCACGGCAAGAGCAGGGCTCCCTGCCGCTTCCTGCTCTGCAGGGCCCCGTGGCAAACGTGGTGCCGGCTGCCACAGGGCAGGCTGGCAGCAGCGTCGGCGCGCCCCTGCGGCCAAGCTGACACCAGTAACATCGGGAAACTTCCCACCAAGGTCTTTGAAGTATTAAGTCTCAAACGTCTAGACTTGCCAAGTTTTGCAATTAGCGTTGTAAGTAACTGGCACTGAGACAGGGAAGTAGTAAGACTACGTCTCAATGCATCGCTCTAGAACAAAATTGTAAATGTCTTTAAACAAAATGAAGTTAAACAATTGGTAGGTTTCTAGATTCATTGCTCTAAGAAATTGTAGGTTTTAATTGTCATACCAACCATAGTGAATGCTTAAAAAGATGATTAATCAAAAAGAAAAGATTGACACACCTCTTTGGTTCATCACTGTAAGAGCATATATGGTTTTGGCACGTGTTTATAGTAGATAGTTTTATATTCAGATCATTGTAACTTCTTAGCTATTGAAAATCAGGAAATAACGTATGATTATAGCCTGTTTTTCTTTTTCTTTGAAATTGAATCAAAATTACTTGATCAGAAAGTTGCATTCTTGTAAGGTTTCCACTTGTGTGCCTGCACATTCAGTGCCTTGTAAGCTTCATCGCACTGGCAATGGCCCTTCGGCATTTGGTTCTTCAAGCTGCTCTAAGGAATCAGTACAAATGTATTACTGTGTTTAGTATAAAACCATGGGTGGGTTTTTGTGTGCAACCTCATAGAAAACTAATTTTATTTTTTCTCATGTAAATGTGATTTTTGTCATTTGGGAAACCATCAGAGTAGCATTATATGCACATGAAGTATGGAAAACTGGCAAATATGACAGATGTCCTAACTCATTTACTGGAAGTGGGTTTTTTTTGGGGGGGTGTTTGTTTTTGTTTTTTTGAAAAAGAATAAAATAGCTTTTGCTAGAAATTCAGCTGCTTTATGGTCCTATGTGAATCATTCTCTTTTAAAAAGAGAATGTTTTTAGTAAGTATGGACAAAAGTATTAAACACCTCAGATGCTTTGTTAATGGAGAATGTACATTACCTAGTTGTGAGGTTAATACTCAGCTATCTTTCTCAGTCTTGAAATAATGCGTTTGAAGTTGTCTTTGTGTCAAAAGTGGTGGCTAAATTGCACCGACTTTGTGCTTAAATAGTTGTAGTCCCTTGAATTTTTTTTAAGGATTAATTTATAAGCCTGCTGCATTTTCTATCCTATTTCAGTTGGAAGCTGTTAGAGTAATATTTATAAATTACTGATTTTCTTTCATCAAACAAAACCTTTCAATTCAGACTTTGAAAAAAAAAAGTTGTTTCTTTCAGAATTGGCAGGATGTATCCATGTAAATTTTTTTTAAATGATATTGTAATACTTTGTGTGGTTCTTTTATAGCTGTGTACAGAGTAAGTTCAAACTTATCATTAGCTTTCTATCTTAAATGAAAAGAAACGGTTTGATTAATGAGTGTTGTGATTCTCCAACACTGCATGAAAAAAAAAAAACTTGCCTAGAAGGCTTAATCAATAAAATATGTTCAGTCTAAAGGTGAGTGGCAATCTCTAAATTCAAATGTCGTAGAAAAAGGTTTAAAAAAAAATCCATGGCAGTATTAATTGTATTGTTTCTTCATATAGTAAGGCTTTTTACTAATCTGAATAAAGCATATTTGGAAAACTAAGTATCCATTAAATAACACAGTACCTATATTAATCTTGGGTGCCATCTTTTTAGGCAGACGGTATAAACTTTGAAAGAATTATATTATAGAAATATTTTCTAGCTAAAATTAAATAAATAAAAAGCCCAAAGTGAAAAAACCCTCCATTTAAAAATAATAAGCATGAATTTTTTTAAACTTAAGGTTTAAATTAAAAAATATCAAATCTCTTTTCCTAGGGATTTCGGATTTCTTTACCAAGATGCTTTCTGTTGTTCAGATGGAGAAGGTGGTCATCATCGCTCAGCAAGCCAGTAATTGTTAAAAACACAACTAGAGTCCTAAGTCCCATTTCAGTGCTCAGTTCACTAGCCAAATTTTCTCATTTTAAGCCTTCTAATTAAGGAGGGATTTTTTTTTTTTTTTTTCACCTCTACTCACTGTTTTCTAAGTTCCTACATTCTTTAGTAGGTCCTAGATGATTAGTGTTGTATATTTCCTGCAAGGGTAATATCCCAACTCAGCTTAATAGTAAAATGCAAGAGAAAATTAAACTATCCTTTCTTCTTATCCTAGTAGTAGTTCTTAGATATAAAACTTAAAATGTTTCTTATTTTTTATACACTGAGTGTATGTTTTTAGATGCGTAGAAGAGTAAAGCACAACAGGTCTGCTTTAAGCATAACAGTATTTTAGTCCCGGTATTTTAAATAAGTATGTATGTTTTGAATATTCTCCTGGGTTGTGTCTTGATAGCTTCTCTTTTTTCTTCTTTAATTTGCAGTGACAGAAGCAGAAAATTTGTTCACAGGTGGTGAAAGCAGGCACTTAGAAGTTCAGTTCAATCTTGAGTGTGCCTACACATTTTTGTATTACTATGAGTATAAAAAAGCTAAACAATGTTTCAGTACAGCTAAAGACATAACCAAACTGCAGATCAGTCTGACAGGTAAGTTTTGCTTGCAAGGTCTATGAAAATCGTTGGTTAGACCTAACTAATTCATAGCTTTATTTTTTTACATATCCAAGAAAAAAGAAATATATTTTGAAAATTCTTCACTTTAGACAGTTCCAACTTATTTGTCTTTTAAGAACTAGCATGACTTGGAAGAGGGAAGATAAATATTCCATGTAGTGACAATGTCACGCTTAATGAGAGTGTCTGAGCACCTGTAGTCCTTTAACTCACTGCTTCCTTGTCATACTTCAGTAGTTTATTAAATTCTAGGTCTAGTTGGCTCTGTTAAAGGAACTAGCTGGTATCACAATCTGTAATGATGAGAAGAATTTTTTTCCTTTTGAGACACTTGCAAGGAAGTCTACATGATGATTTGATGCAGCTTTTTACCTTCTGAGCCACTAGTCTAAATCTACTCCATGTGAATAGCATTTAAAAGTAACTCTCAGGACTGCTGTTATTGCAGCATATAAGTGAGGTAAGTCAAACTTCTGACAAACAGAACTATCAAGGATTCAGTGACTATAGAGACTTTGTAATTATCCTTTCAGCCATAAGAAAGAATTAATTATTTGGAGTCAGGCAGATCAGATTCCTGCACTTGCAATTTCTGTTGAAATTATACATATAGATATGGGATTATTTGGTTTCCAGCCTGGTCCTGCTTCTGAATGCAATATTTGCTTTAATATATATATATATTTTTTTAAAGTAAACCCAATGATGTAAATGCACAGCTTTTCCATGTGAGAACTTTGGTCCTGTCTGAGTAGAAATGCAAAAACCTTATGTTGAGGTTTTTCTATATACTTATTAGCGAATTAGGACTGAAGAACTGAAAGTTAAAGCCTCCTTACCAACTACACCACCTTATCTCACAAGACTAGCCAGTCCTTCCCATTTAGATTGGAGCTGCAGCTACCCCTCCATATAGCGTCAGATTGTTTAATATTTTAATAAAAATATATTAGACTTGTTTTGGTACTCCAAACTCATTTATTCAAAAGTTCTAAATGTTAACTTTGGAAAATCTTTAATGAAAATCTTGTGGCATAATGGATGTTTTTGTGTAACTATGATTGAACTGATTATACTGAATGGTTTTTGATATAAACATAGAAGTAATTTCCATATATTTGAATGAATTCCATGCATTTCAATTGATCCTACCCCTTCTTTCCTACATTAGCAGAACAGTGAACAACAAAATGGTCTCTGATGCAAATAGGGATGAGATACTCCAGTTTTGGAGATCCCATATTTCTGAATTTCCTTTGAGAATTAAGCAACTCATAACAAAAAATTCACTGAAGTAGTTTTGGATGTCTGAAAAATGCATGTTTGAAACCAATGCAGTAACTGAGATGTGACATTATGTTTTGAATTAAGCTGATGTTAAACTTGCATGACATGTACTGCAAAATTGGTATTATAAGGTGTTTTTGTTTAAAATTAACCCAAGTTGTTATTGGATTGTATTTAAAAAAAACAGCAAAAAAAACCCACTGCCTCTAACAGTACTTAAACTGACAAAATGTAATAAATCAAGAACAAATAAAATCAATGTGGCAGGTGACGGTTAACTGATATTTGTCAGTTTACAGCTCTGTGCCTTTTTTCTTTAAAAGAGACCTTTGGATTTCTGATGAATAATTTCCCTAAACTTAACATAGAAAAAAAGCTGTTGTTCAATAGAAAAAATAAGTTTGGATGCACTGTGGAAGTATTTGTATTTTTGATTACTCTACCAAGAGGTTATGCTGGTCCCGGAGAGAGACTGTGGTCATCTGGTCTCTGAGAAAAATGTTGCTGTGAAACTCCTGGAAGCTCTGTGGTTTATCTCCATAAATGTATTAGAATAGTTATGAACGATGTCTAACCTGCAGGCAAGTTAAATGAACTGAACATGTGGGAATTGGCATTCTAGACAAGCTCATTTGACATGCGTGTTTTGGCTAAATAGAAAGAATGTTACATCATCAAGAAAGACTTTGCTTTAATGTAAAACTTCAACCTCTAGCAAAGATATTTTTTAAGGCTTTTGGAAGGAATTTCCTTTTTGGGAGAGGATTTTCAGAGGTTTTTTTTCTTTAATGATTGTAGTCTTTGCTAACAGAACGTTTTGTTAAGGCATGGAACTTGATATGCTGCTTTTTAAGAGAGAATTTAGAACCAGTATTTTCTGAAGTTATTTTAGAAATGCATGACTAAATCATACTTGCAGATTCAAGTACTCAACTTGCAGATGTTTTGGCTTGTGTTTTTTGAGGCCTCTACTATATTCAGATCTGTATATTATTCATCATTTATTAAAAAGCATCCCTATATATCTCACAATGAGTCACAACCATCGGTAACTCCACAGAAGAATTCCAAATAAAATAACTAAAGTAAATGGCTGTGGTCCTTCTTATATACAAATTTTCTAAAATGAAGGGTGGTAATCCTAAATAAATTAAAGATCAACAGATCTGAAGGATTAGTAATGCTAAACTCTGAGATCCTTATATTGTGTGTTTATTGTTTTCATGTCCATTAAGGCCTGGGAACTTTCGATATGGGAGAGAAAGTAAAATCTTTATTAATATGTAGACTCCCTCTCTTTGGTGAGAACTTATGGTGGTATAAAACAAGTAATTTTTTTCCAGTCTTGAATACATGTGTGGGTTGGTTTTTTTTAATGGAAAAATGTTTTATCCCTGTAATCGGCTAAAGAAAAATGAGGGAAGTCTCAGGCATAAACAAATGGCAGTTTCTGGAAGATAGTAGGTAATGCTAATAGTTGATTGGTACCAGCATAGCTTTGCAAGTGTTTTATTCAGGTGTTTAAGCAGTAAGGCGTAATAGGATGTGAATTACAGCATAATGCCTTAAAAGTAGTATTAAAATTGAGAATTAAGTGCTGCTGTGTAAGATGGGTATGAATCCTTACCCATTACTTCTCTCTCTCTGTAGATTGTCTTGTGATTATAAGATGATATTTTTAAAACCTTTTTCACTTCTTCATAAACTCTTAAAATGGGACTCTCCCATTAAAAGTGGTGGTGGGCAGAAGAAGAGAAATCAGTGTATTTGCTGGTTTCCCTACTGCCCTCTTTCTACCTGCAGGAAAAAAAGGGAGGTGGGAGTGAGTGTCTGCTATTTCCCTGCCTGTACCAGGAGATTCTTCCTGCCAGTGGCCTCATCCTCTGGCCCTTATCCCCTAAGCCCATGAGCAGTTAGTCATCTTTGCTTCAAAGTTTTTATGCTCTGCAAATTTTCAAAGCTATGATGAAATTAAAACCTGTTCATTTGAGTTTCATCTGGCTCTGCAAAACCAACAGTGGGTCAGTATTCAGTTCTCCTTTTCTTTATATTTAAGCTTTCACAGTTCACATTACCTGAGCATTGTATAATAGTAAGCAAGCAGATCTCCAAATGTTGTGGAGCAGTTTTTAGCTCCATTTTTGGCTCTGGTTAGGATTCTGTTGTTTTATGTTACCATTCTGAAATTGCCCTATGATATCTGACTGCAGCTTGGAAAGAGGCTGCTAACAGAGGAAGAACAGCTCTGTTTTTCTTTTCAACTTGATGTAAATGTCCTCCTGATTAATTGCCATCCTAAAAGCTAATAAAAGTTGTTCGAGTGTCTAATAAAGAACTGAAGAAACAAAACCGCGATGACTTTTGCATTGCATATTGATGAATGCAGCAGACAGTCTGTGTTGGTTTGTTGCATCACTCTCTCCCGTGGTAGTTTCACAGGATCTTATATGCTCGATTATGGCAATGGCATGTCTTTGACCCCTAGAAGTTTTGAAATATTTTAAATGATGGCCTGTAGCTGTAAAACATAATTTAGAAAATGTGTACTTTAGAAAATGTCATCTCCATTAAAACTAGTTATATGAACGGCAGTAACACTGAGCAAAGATGTTTTCCTAAGAAAAATTTGTGCGGACTATCTAGTTATTGTAATAAAATACAGATGAAAGGGATGGAAAAGAGTATGGAAACAATGCGGAACTGAAGAAAAGTTAAAGGCTTTTTTCCTCTCCTGTTTTTCTTCCATCCTCTCCCCTTCCCACCTGCCCAACCATTTATGATTCAAGCATCTATCTCTTGTCCTTACAAACTGATGTAGCCCTAGAAATTAAGTTAATGGGATTTTGTGGATATTTCCATCCTGATCATATTTTCTGAATGTTCTACAAATCTATAGCTTCCCCAGAAGCAGTCAGATCTTCAAATGCCCAGAAGTTTGACTTCAGAAGCTAATCTTTTTTTAAATATTGATACCTGTTATAAGCTTTCATACTGTTGAACTGTTTCTGTTTGAGAACTTTGTCTGTTTTAAGGTATTATGGGATTTTTATTTGCCTAAATGTCTCCATGTTATGAATTACTTTCTTTTAGCAGGCAAATTGAGTAACTGTTTTCAGTGTTTTACTAGTATTTTAGAAAAGGGAACAGATAAAAGTTGGTGACTATGCATTTTCAAGAGACGTGTGGAAGGTTATGGAGAATTTCCCTAACTTTAGCTTTGTTTATATATTTGTAATATGTTTTTATGTACGTGTGCTACCTAGCAGTGAGGAAGCATGTATTTTGTTACAAGTAAATCAAACAAATTTAAACCACTCCTGAACCTTACAGATTAATTCTTAGTGTGTTTCTTTCTTTTGCATTTTATAAGCAATTTCTGGTATATGGTGAGATGACTATTTTATGGTGGTCAGTAACTTATATTAATTTTCTGTAGGTGCTTTGGGGAAAAGAACACGATTTCAGGAAAAATATGTTGCACAGCTTATATTGGATGTCCAAAGGACAGATAAATTCCTCCTTCCTCACAGTGAACTAAGTCCAGCACCTACTCCTGTAAAAAACTTAACAATGGTATGTATTTGAGAAGAATTGTTCTTTAATTTCTTAAAATCCAGTTGGGATTTTTAATCCACTTTAATGAAAACATTTTGAAGCTTTTCTTGGGTGTTTGCAAGGGGGAAGTGTGTGGTACCTAGAAGGAGCTTACTTACGATTTCTGAAAGTTTTTGGACAAGATGTGGGGCGGTCCTTTGCCTAAAAGTAAAGGACATGGGCTAAAACAACATATGGCTATCTGCAAGATGTATGTGGCTACTCAACTAAGAGCGTGTTTGCAAGGGTGAGCTTCCAAAGTTTGTGTATTGATTTCTAGTGACTGAGAATCACTGAGTTGGGAAAAGAGATGTGAGAGACTGATTTTTTTTTTTTGAGGTAGCCTGCAAGGCATCACAGAAGCCTGCAGACTCCTAAAGACTGACAGACAGGTGTAGAAACAGTGCAAAGATGGGAAATTGGTCTAGTTACTTCTACTGGTATGAATTATGAAACTTGGCCCTACTAATTTTAAGGGTGTGCATGATGACTCGTATTATGAATTGACTTAATAAGCACTGAACTGTTTTGGAAAGGCATTTTTCTTCACAAAGATAAGTTCTTGTTCGTATTTAAGGTTTTTTGGACTTGCTGAAGAAGTTGAAGAGAAAGTGGGACCCTATGGTCCAAGATTCAGTCTTTAGGTTGGAGAGACTTTACAAAAAGGTTATGACTTGATAGGCTTCTAGGTCAAATAGGCGTCTTAAGCAAAAGAATTTGACAATAATTCTCTTTTTCTAATTTTAATGCATAGATATTTTAGGAAACTATCCTATATTTTCACTCGCAGCTGTGATAAAATATATATGTAGTAACCATTTAAGGATAGTAAGAGCTCAGGGGAAGCCAGGTGATGAATGTGTCAGACTTAGTTATAAACTTGAAGTGCTACTTACCAAGTACTAAATGATATGATGTAATATTCTTAGTGGGTCCCTAAAAGCAATATTGTATAACTTTTTTCTAGTCATTTATGACACTGAAAAATTTGCCTTTGTCTATATCCAGTAAGGACTTCAGTTTGAAATAAAATGGGTACACTGTTTGAATAAAAATAGTTACACTGTTTTAGGTTGTAGGTATAATATGGAATGAAATATATTATCCTCACTAATAAAATATTATATTCATTTGACCTGCAGCTGAAGTAGGTTTAGTGAAGAATTCAGGAATGAATATTGGGTTAACTGGAACCTTTTAAAAGTCAGTCATGCTGTTATCTACACCTTCCTACTAAAATCTTACTGTACAGATGAATATTTTTTCAAAACACTACTAGACCATATAAGTTAACTACTTTTAGTAATAAGTAGAAACATGGAACTAGAAAGGACTGGAGTGGTTTTGGCTGCAGGGATGAAGTTGAGTTTTGTGTAACTCTGAGCATCTTCATCATACAATTCTTTCATAAGCTACCCAGGCTCCCTGTTACAGAAGACTAGACTTTATGTTCCTGCAACCTACTTCCAAAAAAAAAAAAAGAAAAAAACAAACAGACAAAAAAGCCCTTTATTTATTTATTTATACTTTTATTTATGCATTTTATGCATGGCAGAAATTCTAGAAAATGATACAAGTAGAACCAATTGCTTTTTTTGAGGAAAACCTGAGATATTTCAAGTTCAGACGTTTATTTAACATCATGTGTGCGAGTCCTGTCACAGGTGTTAGACTAGACTTGACTACATAGAATCCCCAGTTTGCATGTGCATTGAATTATCATTTAACCAGCATGTCTCTATTGATAATGTAATATCAAAATACAGCTGCTTTGTGTAAATTGTCAGTGGATTTTAGCTGTGAGCCCTAGTGTTTTTTATGCCAGGTTTCTGTCTACATCTTAAAGTTGTCAGCCCTGAGAGTATCTTGAAGTTATTTAAGCCAAAATTGGAGTTAATGCTATTCTCACCTGATGCAAAAATTATTGACAACAATCTTGCATCTCTATCTAAGTTTAGGCCAGATGCTTCATGTATTTTGTATTCCTTTAAGAGAGTGCTCATGGAAGATGTGTAGGAGCTAAATTTTGAGAATCCTCACAGAATTAACATATGCACATGGAACCCTGAAAGGGAAATGTTGCAAAACTGTTAGAGGGCAATTTTCTTCCCCTCTCCATTGTTCTTATTTTATATCTACCATTTGTTATTTGCAAATCAAGTAAAATGCTTTATTTGTCCAAAAATTGGACTTATACTAGCTGCGTGGAGAATTTCCCAAGAGAATCATAAACTCTGCCAGTATGTATAAAGGCAAAGCTGAGACTGGTTACACCTTCTAATTCTCATTTCCTGTTCTGGAGTGCTCACTTCTGTGGCCTTAAATTATACCCCTATTATATAAAGAGAAGGTAAGATTACTGAACAAGTTATTTTGTGATTAAAGGGTTAGTAATTTCATTCCATTAAAAATGCTGCCAATATAGCAGGGTTGACTGGCTGATTTTTGGGCTGACAGCTGGATTGATTTCTGGCAAAGCACTTTGTGCCCCTCCTTGCTGCTGACCAGTTATATTATCTCTAATTGCACTAAAAGGAAAACTGTTTGCATTGCAAAATGAATGTTTGAGGGTGTAAATTCAAGGCTTTGCTCACAGGTCAGCTTTCTTCAGAATCATTAAGTAGTCTGAGAGTGCGCATTGAGTTAAACTGCTGATGTGTCTGCAAAAGGAAAACCTCAGGACTGAGGTGATGCATAAGGACTCTTAATATGAAATGATAAGTTAGAATAAATTTGATTAGTTTTAAATAACATAGGCCTATTTTTAATGCTTTTTGGAAGATAAGGGATTTTTTTATCTGAGAATATAAATCATGCTTTAAGATTTTTGCATACTATTGCAACTTCAACACAGTTCAGGTGGTTGATCTTCATAGTGAAGTTAAAACAATTAGTATTATTTATACAGGCTAAATTCAACTGTAGACCAGAAGCTGGAAATCTTTAACTAATTGTCTTATAAATTGTAATTTCTGTTACATCTGATGAAATAGTATCAATATATTAGCATAGTGCTTTGTTCTAAAATCATTGCACATCTAATGTAGTAAGAAAAGAAAATGACTGTATTTTTAAATATACCTTAAAGAGTGGCAATCCTTGTGTTCCTTTTAAAATTAAAACAATAACTTCTTCACATTGTCTCTCAAATCACAACCTAGTTTCACTTATATAGTGTTAAAAGCACTGGTGATGAATGCAAATAACCCATTTTGAAGACTTCCCATTCACTTTTTGATCTTCTGTGGACCCTTGTTTTACTTTAGTCAACGAAAAAATTATTCATCAAAAACCTTACTACAAGGACATTGAATGGAAAAGAAAAGGAAGTTCCAAATAGTTATATCAATCCTTTTTCTGTTTTTAATACACTATCAAAACTACTTCTGTTAACTGGAAAATCTTCAATGATATGCTTAAAGGCTTTGTTTTTTCAGGGGAAAGTGAAACAATATTTCAACTTCCTCCTTGGATGCAACCAAAGGAATCTTTTGGTGTTTCCAAACAAACACAAATTCTATGAACACAGTAATTCACACTTTTCAGCAGATTGTATTACCTTCATCTTAAAGTTAAATGACCAACAATGAACTTAAGGTAGAATACTTGTTTGTAGAAGGTAGACTGAACACTCCTCAAACTCTTTGCTCCAGAGGAGGTTTGATAAGTCACAAATACTTGCCCAGGAGCAAACCTTTTCCGAATACCCATCCTAGCCTTTACCAGGGAAGAGTATCTGGAGATGCCAGTTCAGTGGGGTAATTTGTTTGCATTTCTTTAATTTGCGGAAGCTCTTTAAAAACAACAACAAAAGAAGAGAGCAGTTCCCAGTATAAGGAATTTAAATGTACTGTCAATAAGCATGCTTTTCTTAGTTGTGCTTTGCTGATACTTTAAAAGAAATCTATAGATGCCCAGAGGTCCGTGGACACTAGCCTGAAAGCCTTCCTGTTAGGAAAGCATTTAACATCATACAGATAAGCCAAAACAGATTCTGTATAATAGAGGAGGAGATTATTGATAATGCTATCAGAAAAAAATTAATAAAGAAAAAACTCTTCAGCCTTTACTTAAGAAAATATGAGTGTTCTGTTCTCCTTAAAGTTGCTCTGAGTGCCCTTCCTGTTAGGCATTCTGCATGATAACCATTCTTCTTGTAGTGAAAGTAGTTCCTTTGGCTGAAGGGGAGAATTTTTTTTTTTTTTCCACCCTGAAAAAATCCTTCCACTGGCTTAGTCAGCTGGAGTGATAATAACCATGAAAGCATTGAAGATTATGAAAAATTACTTTCAATTTGGTATTTTTATGATATGTTTATGTAAACCTTTTTCAAACAAGTCTGTATATTTTTTCACATTTTTAAAGGCATCAGAATTTCTTTGCAACTATTTCTATCATTTTTGCCATTCTATTTTAAAATGTATTTTTCCCCCTCCAACAGAATTATGATTTAAATGATGATACAGTGCTAAATGAGATAAAATTAGCAGATGCTGATCAGTACCAGATACCTGATTTGTGTGCAGAAGAGCTTGCTGTAATCCTTGGAATTTGGTAAGTTAATTTGTAGTTATTAGAAAATTAGTTAAATCTTTTCAATAATGGACTAACATAGTGACGAGTTGAGCTTTTTCTTCTTTCCTTCCCTTTTGTATAGCCTGGATGACCATTAAGCTAAGAAATTTGCATTAAACATGGATGGAATTTTCAGTTATCTCAGAGTGAAAATTGATGTCCAGTTCAGATTTTCAGCAATGCTTCATTAATTGTTATATCATTCTCTTATCCTGGAAAAGCTTCTTGTCCTCTGTGTCTCAGTTTAATCAGCCTTCAAATATCATATGGCATTTAGTTACCATATGATGATGACATCTGGTTAAAGTCAGAACCTGCAGTGTCAGCCTCGTATAAGGATCAACCTCATTTCTCAAGAAAAACCCTACCACCACTACTGAGTGCAACTGGAATACTGTAGATATTTAGATGGGCTGTTGCTAGCTAAAGCTGTAGCACAAAGTTCCCATGGTTTTGCACCTAAGTTTTCTTTTTCCTGGTTTTCAAAAGTTTTATGCTATGTGGGTTTTGGAAAGGGCACAAAGCAGCAAAAAGACTGAGCTTTGAGGATAATAAGCCAGTTTCCAATTAATAGCCTAGATTTCTAATAGAAAAATATTTTTTTCTACAACTTAATGGTCTTTTAGCCAATTACAGTTATCATATAATTTTACTGTGTGATTGTTTCAGAAGTGTTACTGTGGTGAAGTAAGAATAGTTACTTCTAATAGAGTATCCATCATTTGTAATTCTCAAAGCACTTTTCTGATCCATCAGTTGCCAAATGATGGAAAAAGTACTGCTGAAATTTCTCGTCCAAGCCAGAAGGTTGGCCAGGAGCAGAACAACAAGAGATTCCCAGACCAATATTTTCTCTGTGAAGGCACATGGATGTTATTAGACGCATCTTCATGATAGGGTGATAGCAGTAGCAGCTATACTCTGAAATGTTTAAGCGTGTAGTTACTGAAAGGGCCAGTGAGAGAATTCAGGGACATAAGCTAACAACAAAATTTGGCAGTAATTCTTTTGTTGTGTAGGGCTTTTTGCCTGTTTTGCAGTGCAGTTATAAAGTTTCTCTCCCCCAACCCCATTTGCCAAAACTTTCAGCTCTTTCTCCCCTTCTTGTGCAGGGGGAGTCACTAGTGGAGAGAAAGTTGTTTCCTTTCATGTGCCCATTTTGCAGACTGCAACTTTTTGGAGGTCCAGACACCTTCTTGACTATTTAGTTAAAGCTGAAGCTGGACATCTTTGGCTTCAGCTATGCCCTTTAACCATTCAGTCCACCCAC
This sequence comes from Apteryx mantelli, assembly GCF_036417845.1. Taxonomy (NCBI): domain Eukaryota; kingdom Metazoa; phylum Chordata; class Aves; order Apterygiformes; family Apterygidae; genus Apteryx; species Apteryx mantelli. The sequence continues at coordinate 45,706,952 of NC_089980.1, read as the reverse complement.
TGCAGTCAAGAATTCATGCATAGAATATGTACTGTGGCTTCATATGTCCAAAGGCTTAAATTTGAAATGTTTTCAAGGCCACATCTAGAACCAGTTTGGGGACAAAGGAGGGGAGTGAGCGATGTGGTTGACATTCATTCTTGGCTCAGTCATTTCTAGTCTTTCACCCTGTCCCAAAATCTCTCACCCTCCCCTTCCTGACAAGCATTTTCATATGTACTTTATTTCTTAAAGCAGTATTGTGTTATATTAGGATTATCTTATCCCTCTTCCCTCCATCCTCCCCAAGAAAATTTTAACTTGCATATTAGTCTGTCTTAGTATTTTGTCAAAGGGTAGAATTTGAATTTGATGCTTGCTGGCTGCACAGTAGGTTTCCTGACCACCATGTGTCACTTCAAAACCACCACTGTCATTCTGTGAATAGTGGCTAGAAACCATCTTGACTGCTGGCCGTGTGTGTACGCTATAATCCAATGGCATGTAAGTTAGGCAAGACTCAAGGCAAGAACCTCATTTAAGAAAGGAAAAAATAGAACAAAAACAATACTTTCAATGTTGCTTCCCCCTAGGAGTGGTAAATGCCATTCAATGGGTGGGATAATGTTAAGCAACTGAAACAATTTCAGTCGTAGATGAAGCCAAGATTTGATATTCAGCCATGTTCCAGAATTGTTAGTAGAATCTCAGCTTTGAGAAGTGTTCTTATATGGAGACTTAGGATACAGCCCTTCTGACTAAATGGAATTTAGACTTGGATTGCTAGCCATACCCTTGGTATGTATATCAGCTATTGGCGTATCAATTTTCAAGGAAGCTTATAGATGTTAAAGCATTTGGTCATAGCTTTTAAACAAAAAATACTTCTCAAACCTTGGCTATAGCAAATTTCTTACTTTTTCTTTGTGTTTGAGAACCTGTAGAATAAATATTTCATGAGTTAAATAGGCTTTAGATTTTCTTTGTGTTTCCAGAGCAGTTCTAACTAGGCTTTGTTTTAGGTCCAGCACCACTTTAATGGTATCTGTTGTTGACTGCCATTGTCAGAAATGGATGTTTTTCTTTATGTAAATAAAGTTTTAGAGACTGACCTGGTTTATTGAAGAAACACAGCCCACAGGTTAAAAAAAAAAAAAAAAAAAGCAAATTTTTTCCTATATTTTTTTTTGTAGCTAAATAATGTTAATTCAATCTTGGGAACATATGTAGAAATGTTATGGGTAGCAGAATAAATTGGAAATATTACAGTTACTGAAAAACACTTAGTCACATGAGATGCTATGGAATTATCTGAAGTACACTTAATGTTTGCTGCTATGAAAAGTTTCCTTTTAAATAGGTTACTATGACTAAGTGACTTAACAAAATACTATTACGCTATCATCACAAATATTTTCTTCTCTCTAATACCGCTTTAAGAACTTATAAAATATTTTTCAAACTATTAAAATATCTCATACCAGCTGCCTCTGCAAAAATCCAAGCAATGTCTCATGCAGTATGTTTAAGCCAGCTTGTAATTGTGTGTAAACCTGAACTGATATGATGGTGTTTTTGTTTTTTCCCAAACCTCTGTTACACAGATGTAAGTAAAGAACAACTCTTTTATCAACAATTCATTTATATAACAATGTAGCAATGTAAATTGTACCCAGCCAATCCTCTGTGGCATCTGTTGTTTCTGTCTGTCTCTTATCTCAAACCTGGTTTAGATGTACTGAACTATTGTTTTAATTACCTTAATCTCCTAGTTGAAGCTTGCTTAGTTAGCGAGATGCCCATTTATGGTCTCATCTGCCTCAAGACACATTTAGCTTTTTAATTTTTTCTTTACATACGTTTCACCTTTTGCTGTTGTTCCTGTCTCACTTTTTTTCCCCCCCCCTCACCTTGAGCCTAGTCTTACCACAGTACAGAAGAACGCAATTTCCTTTCAAGCGTTTGGTGCTCACACTTCTCTTCAAATCCCTTCTCTTCCAAATATTGAACAGTCTGAGGAACTAAATCTAAAGAAAAAGAATGTTTACCTCTTATGATGATGAAATAAAACAGGGTGTGAAAAACAATAATGAAAAAAACTGCCTAGTTTACACAGAGTCACCTATTCGGTCATATCCAGACTTTGTAGTATCTATCTAGGAAGAAAGCCTCTAGAGGTCTCTTCAGATCATCTCATTGCAACAGTAAAGGAAATCTTAAAAGAAACTCCTAGGAGTGCAGAAGCATCATCTGGGTGGAACTTTTCCTCATCATTTTATATGAAAATAACTAGTCATGATGTTTTATAATTTTTTTTATAGTCAAGCTGTTAAGACTAGTCAAAAATTATATAAAGCCTTGAACCAACCTTTCAGAGGCTGATGAAAAAAGATATTCAAGTCCTGATAAATAACCATAACAAATAGTAAACAAGAATGGGCCGGTATACAATTTAAACAATGTGTTAATATAGTATAGATACCAAAATGCTGAGAAACTGAGAGGAGAGTGAGTTTCCCTCATCACTTAGAAGTAGCCAAAATTATGTCACTGTTGGAATAGACACAGCAGCTGATACCCTCAGCTGATGAGGAAATTGACGGGAAGCCTAAATTTTATTATACAATAATAAGTTGTATAATAACATATTACACAGTTTACAAAATAAACTGTAGAAGTATATTTGAAACACCTGCATAAACACTAAATGGCCTTAGGACTAAAGGACTTTTTATCAGAATTACTGTGTATGAACTGGATCAGTTGAGCAATTACAATAAAATAAAAATCCCGATACACATATTGACAGTGGAAATATAGTGGGAAACTTAGGTAAGTGAGATGAGAAGACCTTTAGCCACCCTAATCTTAGCTGGTTTTGTCTCTAGTCAGTGGATAAATGGGCACCTGCAGAGTGTGATTCATTCCACTTCAGGCACATACTGTAGACTGGATTGAATCACTCCCTGCATGTATCCATCTTTTCCCATAGACTGTGAATGAAGCCTAGACAATTAGCTGAAGTTAAATGCCTAAATTTTAGATCTTTGAAGTTAAGTGAGGTGGATCATGTGCCAATTGATATATGTGATTGCTGCCTTCTTTGTGCTTTACAGCAAGGTCATGCTATATAGCTTGTATCAGAAGTACAAGGCAAAAGCAGGTAAACAACTGTTTTTGTATTTTTCCATTCTCTCTCTTTATTTTCCTAGGCAAAATGATTTTATTTCTTTCATGTATGTAATGCTTCTGTACCAGGAACAGGAAATGAAACATACAGTTTCATTTTATTTGCTTTTTGTAATAAGAAGGTGATTCATACGAGTTAACTGCTGCCTGAGTAGAATGTTGACTGGTGAAGTACTTCACGATTACAAACCTGTACTCATCAATGAGTTCCTATTTATTGCTAATAATTAGAAAGTATTTTTTCTTCCAAGCTGTTGAGGTGGAAGAGATTATGTAAAACTAACTGTGGATGGCCAGCGCTTACACTTGTTATCCTATTTCTGGGCTCCCCAGTATAAGAGAGACAGGGAGCTACTGGAGCAAGTCCAGCGAAGGGCTACTAAGATGGTTAAGGGACTGGAGCATCTCTCAGATGAGGAAAGGCTGAGAGAGCTGGGCCTGTTCAGCCTGGAGGAGAGAAGACTGAGGGGGGTATCTTATCAATGTGTATAAATATCTGAAGGGAGGGTGTAAAGAGGATGGAGCCAGACTCTTCTCAGTGGTGCCCAGCAATAGGATGAGAGGCAACAGGCACAAACTGAAACACAGGAAGGTCTGTCTGAACATGAGGAAAAACTTCTTTACTGTGAGGGTGACTGAGCACTGGAACAGGTTGCTCAGAGAGGTTGTGGAGTCTCCACCCTTGGAGATATTCAAAAGCCATCTGGACACAATCCTGGGCAAAGTGTTCTGGGTGACCCTGCTTGAGCAGGGGGGTTGGACTAGGTAATGTCCAGAGCTGCCGGCCAACCTCAACCATTCTGTGATTCTGTAAAAATCCATAAAATAAAATCTTGGAGCATTTAAAGGCGATGAAGATTTTTGTTAAATACTTGTTGGCACTCTGACCCATCTTTACAAACATCTCATGTAAGTGTAGATTTTTTTGAAGGAACAAACCAATTACAGTGCCAGACACTATAATGATCTCACCATGGTCAGTTTATGGCTGTTTAAAGTCATTTCTATGAAATATATTGCTGTGCACAAGTACATATAGCTGTGTGAAGAGATTCCACTTGGGAAATTAACTTCCTGTCTTGCTATTCAGGATACTTGCATAAGAAACATTAGTCATTTGAAAAATCTTTGCAAAACTTTGAAAATGCTTGTAAAGTGGTCAGGTTGTTGGGTTTGGCTCTTTTTCATTCCCAAAATTAACACAGCCAGTATAACTGCATAGAAACACAACAAATACTTATTAAAATATATATGTGGAAAGTCTGACCTATCTGTTTTTCATTATCTATCTCATGCTAGTTAAGTGCAGTTTTAGGTAGTTACCTGAGGACCTTTAATTTGTATAGTCTTCACTTGCAAACAGGTAATGACTGAGGAGACATAAGCAAACCAAAACTCAGCTGCTGTCTTCAACCGTCTAACTCAATATTCTGTCTTAAAGAGAGGCTGTAAGATGATGCCTAGCAGAAAATAAGAATAGGGAAAGCGTGTGTTGCTCTCTTCTCTCTAGTACTCTCCCAGCCTCTAAATGGTGATTTCATGAGCCTAATCTGTTTTCTTTATACAGCAGCCCTCAGTGGATCTCTTTCCAATGTTTGTCTAGTTTCCTTTGAACCCATGTAAACATCTCACATCTATAGCATCCTCTGGCAAATCCGCTTGTCTACGCATTTTGTGTCTGTTGTTCAAAAAATCATTGCCTGTTACTTTTGCTTCCCAGTAGCTTTATTTAGTGACCTCTAGCTCTTCCATTGGAAGAGATGATGAGCTGTCAATTCCTAAATGCTGCCTTCATTTTGCTAACAATTTTGAAAACTGCTGCAGTGTCCCTCCTTGGTTAGTTCTAACCTATTCAGTCATTCCCTTCATAGAAGTTTTTGTCTTTGATCATTCTTGCTGTATCTTTCTGAACCTTTTCCAGTTCTGAATTACTGCTTTCAAAAGGAAATGGCCCGGAACAGCACATACTATTCATAGGTGGGCAAATAAAGGCTTTATGTGGTATTTTATGTAGGCTTTGTATATTATTTTTTATTCTCTATTCCTTAACCAATTAATTCCTGACGCTTTGATTTGCCTTTCTAACTGCTGCCTAGCACTGAGCTGATGTTTTCATGCAGCTGCAATGCCGAAGAGTTGCTCCTGAGTAGAAGTGGTGAGCTCAGACTCTGTCATTTTTTGTGAAGTTCTTCCTATTGTGCATTACTTGACATGATGCACTTTTTTACATTTTATTACCTTCTCACCCCGTCCTGTAAGCTCCTGCTCTAGCTCCTCACAGGCTGTTTACGTCCTTACTTCCACAAAGAGTGTCATATCTTTTGCAAGTTTTCTCAACTCACTATACGTTCTCCTTTTCAAGTTTATTTATGAATGTTATAGCACACAGGTCACAGCACAAAACCTATGCAGGATTCCACTGGTGACCTTCTCCATTGTGATGGCTGACCATTTGCCTCATACCATTTCCTATTTTTTAATCAGTTATTTACCTTTGCAGAGACATTCTCTCTTATCTCATGAATACTTAGTTTCTTTGAAAGTCTTTCGTGAGGGACTTCCCCAAAAGTGCTGCAGAAATCCAAGTTAATTTTTATCAACAAGCTCACCTGTATCCTCATGTGTGTTTAACCTTTCAAAAGCCCCCAACAGGTTTGTAATGCAGGAATTGCTTTTACAGAAGCCAAGCTGACTCTCCCTGTGTCCGTTATATTTGCTCAGGTGTGTCCAGTCTTTCTGTTCACTATAGATTTTCTACATATTTACCTGCAACAATTATGTTTACAAGCCAGTCATTATGTGGATTCCCCATGATTAATTTTAAAGACTGGCATCATTTTTGCCGTCCTCGTATTTTCAGGCACTGAGGAGGTTTTAAAGAGGAGTTATTACTCTGAGTTATAACACTGCTGTTAGTAACTTAGCTATTTCATCCCAAAATTCACTTCAACTTTTCTGTGAATATTATTTGCTCCTGATCATTTCTTAGCATCGGGTCTGTCTATTTGTAACATTACCTCTTTCACAGCTTTTTAATTTCATAGAGATTCTCCATGGAATCCTGTAATACTCTCCCTTTCCCAGAAGGACTCTCTTGTGGGAATTTTACTATGTTCTTCTACAATAAATGCTAATGCAATAAATTCATATAGTTTCTCTGCAATGGCTTTTATAGCAAGGTTATAATTTGGCTCTATGGACTCTCAGGATGATTGTTTCTGACGTACTGGGAGAAGGATTTAGCACTGGTTTTGATTCCTTTGGCTAGTTGCTCCTCAAACTTCTTTTGAACTACCTTATTATATTTTTATAATTATTACATTTTTATTATCATTATCTTTTTTCATTTAATCTGACAGAGTTTGATTCTTTCTGTATTGTGCATTTGAATACAATTTCAGCTATTTGAAGAATGCTTTCTTATTCTAATGGCTTTTAACATAAGGCTTTCAACATTTGCTAACTTTCCAAATCTGTTCTTGAAACAGAAATATTCAGTCATCATCTAAAAAAGGATAATTTGGAATGATTGCTATTAATTCCACTATTAAAAAATTATAGCTAATTAAGTCTTAAACTATATAACTATTTACTTAAACTAGATATCTTATCCATTATGTTCCCATTGTAGATCTGATTAATCAGAGTAAATAAGTGGTTGTAAGTTCCAAATGATTGGAAATTTAGCTTTGCTGATTTACTAGCAAATACTTTTCTGCTGCAAAATATATTTTGGTCTATTACTCTTTTATTCTGTCTAAAACATTTCTATTCCTTTTTGGTTCCTGTCCCTCTTATATCTCATTCAACTACCTGTGACACTCTACCTGGCATTAGTTTTTATATCTTGCATGTGGTCTTCAGCTTTTAGAGCCGCCCCTCCTAATTGTTTGGGATATACGTCTGTTTATCAATTTGGTTATGTTTCTGAATTTCATAAAAACCATAGTTGTTTAATATTATACGTTTCTAGATAAATGCCTTCAGTCTTTTTGTAGAACTGCAGATTAGTTGTTTCAAAGTACTAGTGTAGCCTTATGATACTTTAAGTAATATAGGTAGAAAAAAAACCATACATTTTTATTGGGCTAAGTTTTTGAAACTGGGGTGGGTTTTTCTCTTGCCATTTCTGTGGGTTTGCGTTTTTGCTGAAACATTTATTCCAAAGTTTTCAAAGTGTCATGACTTTTGGTGTGTTTTTTTTTGGAGGGGGTTTGTTTGTTTGTTCTTTTACTTTTCCTAAGATAGGATTCGAGACTGGACAGAAAATATCTTACAAACCCAAATGATGTAGTTATTAGTGACTTTCCTTCATACTGTTATGAAAAGATGTCTGATCGTAGATCCTACAGTGAGCAGCTCCTAAATTCAGCTTTGACTGCAGCCTCTGAAATTCTGTATGTCCTGGAGTAAACTACTTTACCTATCCTTGAAATCAGAATAGAGGGCATGAAAGTGAAATATTTATAAAGTATTCTGACAAAAGCTGGCATAGTCATTATAAATGCTTAAAACTAAACTACCGTTCCTACTCTAAATACAGAAATTGATTTAAATTCAATCTGTTTCAGTATGGGACATCATTAATTTCATTTTTTCCTTCATCTTTCAAGGGCTGCATTACTGTATTTAATTATCTTAAACCATTGTACATAGATGTGACAGAAATTGAAAGCAGAGACTTTATCACTGGCTACAAGCTGTAAAAGCTGGACCTCTAAGTTTCAGAAGGTGATGACAGAAATCTTTATATAGAATAAGTAGGAGAGGGATTAATACTTTCTGCTTGAATCAATGTATTTTTAGGATGCAGAAAAAAAAGTTCCAATTTTGTCAAAACATAACTGTCACTTGGTTTACCTATGCTTTTCAAAATCTGCTGATATGTCACTCAGGCATTCTAGTTGCCTGGCTGTTGTGGTGGTTTTGTTACAGTATTTGGAATTTTCTTGCTACCTTTTTGCAGTGGAAAGAAATTTGTTGCTATTTTTCACCTGAAGTCATACTTTTATTAATGACTAATGTTTAATGATTTTAGTGACTACCTCATGTTTTTCATGAAGCTGACTATAAGCATTTATGCTAGCAGCTGACATTAGACAAGGAAAGAAGCAACTGAGACAGGAAAAATTCTTTATTACTTTGCTGTTTTCATGACAAAAATTCTGAAGAAAGAAAAAAAGCAAAAAAGTGATATATATGACAGAATTGTTACCTAACAGTGTTCTTCAAAACTTTCCAAAAAAACATCAATAGCATATTCTTCTGTGAGAAGGTAGGGGAGACTGGGGAATGCATTACTGTAATAGCTAGTATACTATTTTTTTAACTGGTCTATTCACAAAAATTAAGAATCTTACAAGTTAAATCAGGAGTGGTTATCTTTTAATATGATAGTTAACTTTGCTTATTAACAGAGTCCCACTTCACTGAACATAAGAATAAGAGGGGATGGCAAGGTCTTCACTTTGCTCTTCTAAGCCCTTTCTCGTCACTACTCCACCAGCAGCATAGCTGGTATTTCCCTGTGGCCACAATCATACGGCTTGCTCAGGCTGCCAGTCGTTATGAAATGTCAGTAAAAATCCTATGAAGATCATATGGAACCTCCATCATGGGAGGTTATGTCTGCTTACGTTAAGAATCGATCGGACAAATGTTTGTCTGCAGTTATATAGATATGGTAATTCTGCTCTATAGCAGGTGGATGAGTTGGAAGATCTCTTGAGCTTTCTTCCATTGTATGTATTGTTTTCTTTCTCACCTACTCCAGTCATGTTGTTCTTCCCTACAATAATGCACAAGTCTATCTCATAAAATTCTGATCAGTAATGCCTCATCATCTCCACCCTCCATCCAATATGCCATGTAGGTGCCTGTATCACAATGTGGATAAAATTATTATTTGGTTGATTAATCAGTGGATTATTATTACTACTTAAAGGAAAAAAGTTTTAATGAAACCTTAAAACTTAAAGGACTGCAGTTATATAATTTCAGTTCAGAGTTAAGCAACCTATTTATTATCTATATAAATACAAACAGATGTTCACACTTACACGTAAGTCTCAATAGTTGTTAAAAATGTGTACAGCTTTTTTTCTGTTGGCTCATGTCACTGCAAATAATCATTAGCACTAAACCTGGTATCCATTTATATTATTATATAGTTTATATAAAATAATTTTAGATATTATTGTTTTAATCAATAAACTGAGAGAGGGCAGCTCTCAAATGCCAATTACTTTCTGTGATAGCTTTTTTTTTTTTAATAAATTTAGAAAATTCACTGCTTACACTGAAAATTATGCTTATTTTGATGGAGTCCTCCCATTTGAAATTTTGGGAGAAGTTTGATAAAGTGTCAAGACCATTGCACAATCGATTAAACTATTAAACGATAGATCTGCTAAACTGCAGAGGAAGAGGGATCTTATCTCTTAATAGAACTAGGAAATTGAACCTCAGCAGGGGGCTTCTGCTCTGTGTGTCTGTCTCTCAGCATACCTGTGTTTGGCTGCAGTCCTTTGAACAAATGGCATTTGCATCTGTAGAGCGGAACTTGTTTCAACCACGTCGCTTAATTTTCTTAATGTTTCGTCTGCGCTCATTCCTAAACTGCTCTAACTTGCTAAATATTAATGGTTCCCGAAGAACAGCCATTTTAGAAATGCTGAAGCACTGCTCTCCAGAGAGAGTGTGCCTTTCTGTGTTTTCTCCCCGGTCCCCTGTACAATAGGAATGGGATGTTGAAGAGAGCCAGAGCATCAGCAAGGAGACTTGGCTCTCTGCTATGCAGGTAATAGCTCTCTTTCTCTTTGTGTGGGAATGCAAGGGTAAAGAGATAAGAGTGCTTGAATGGCATCAATTTTTTTTTTCCTTAGGTGCTGTGCTTCTTAGTCTTTATTTTATTATGTCTTAATATTTTATCGTATCTTTAGAGGAAACAATGTTTGGAGATAGGTACTGTTTATTAATGGTATCTGATACACGTTAATAGAATCTCTGAGGCAGATGTTTTCTTTCTTTTTTGCTGGACCCTGACACTGAACACATCAGGCACTCTGGCCTTTATCACAGATGGCAGATGAATGAAGGGGGAGATAATAATAACAAGTAATAATAAAAGAAAGTTTCAAAATACATTCACACTACACCTGGATAGAATTTACTAAAAGATCCTCAATGTTTGTTACCTTTTCTGTCTTGACCATTTTAGACTATACACTCTCAAAGGCAGAGAGAAGTTCTCTGTCCATCAAGTGTGGACTCTTATCTCATTTGGGATATTCGGTCACTTTTTAAATAAACTGCAGATAATTGCGTTTCTCAAACTATTTTCCCTGTGCTATCTCCTTTCGTCTCTCACAGCTTATGTATAGTTTAAGTATACTCAGGTATGAAGTTACTGTAAAATTTTTAGATAGCCACATTTTTTAGTTGCTCCTCTGAGCAAGAGTGTCTTGGACACACCATAAATGTGTTTTGATACCAGGTAATATGCACAATGTAGAAAGAAATTTTTAAGTACAATATAAAAAAAAGTTTGTTTATTTCTAGCTTTCAGTGAGAAATAGACTCTATTCTTCCTTCTTCTTTTTTTTTAAACAAAACAAAAGGCTCAAAAATGCAAACTGTAAGTATTATTAAATGAAATACTACATAATTGCCCAGTATCACAGAATTGTTGGAAGGTTGGAAGGGACCTCTTGAGATCATCTAGTCCACCGCCCCTGCTGGAAGCAGAGTCAACTAGAACGGGTTGTTCAGGGCCATGTTCAGTCAAGCTTTGAATATCTCCAAGGATGGAGACTCCACAACCTCTCTGGGCACCCTGTTTTTGTGTTTTAGCACCCTTGCAGTAAAAAAATTCTATGTTTAAATGTAATTTCTGGTATTTCAATTTGTGCTCATTGCATCTTGTCCTGTCACTGGGCACCACTGAGAAGAGTCTGGATTTGTCCTCTTTACTCCCTCTCATCAGGTATTTCTATACGTTGACAAGATCTGTCCCAGAGCCTTCTCTTCTCCAGGCTGAACAATTCCAGGTCTCTCAGCTTCTCATATGAGAGATGCTCCAGTCCCTTCATCTTTGTGACCCTTTGCTGGACTCGCTCTGGTATGTCCACATCTCTTGTACTGGGGAACCCAGAACTGGATATAGCACTCCAGATGTGGCCTCACCAGTGCTACATGGAGGGGAAGGATCACCTCTCTCAGCCTACTGGCAATGCTTTTCCTCATGCAGTTCAGGATGCCATTGGCCTTCTTTGTCGCAAGGGCAGTTGCTGGTTCATGTTCAATTTGTCTTCCACCAGGACCCCCAAGTCCTTCTCTGCAAAGCTGCTCTCCAGCCAGTTGTCACCCAGTCTGTGCTGGTGCAAAGAGTTATTCTCCCCAGGTGCAGGACTCAGCACTTCCCTTTGTCAAACTTCATGAGGTCCTCCTGTGCCTGTTTCTCTAGCCTGTTGAGGTCACTCTAAATGGCAGCACAGCCTTCTGGTGTATCAGCCACTCCTCCCAGTTTTGTACATCTGCAAACTTGCTGAGGGTGCACTCTGTCCCATCATCCATGCTGACTACTCCCCGTCACCTTCTTACCCTTCATATGTTTGAAATTTTTTCCTGGAGGATTTGCTTCACCATTTCCCAGGGATAGAGGTGAGGCTGACCAACCTGTAGTTCCCCAGATCCTCCTCCTTGTTATTCCTGAAGATAGGAGTGACATTTGCTTTCTTTGAGTCCTCAGAATCCTCCTCCATTCACCGTGACCTTTCAAGGATAACTGAGATTTGAACAAACAGCCTCTACTCTGTATCTTGTCTGTGTGGATAGTAACAGTATTTTAATGAAATCATTGACTATTATTTCTGCAAAGGTAACTGCATAATATATGCAAAGAAGAATTAATAAAGTAGCAAAAATAAAGTTAGCTTGGGGCAAAGTGTTCTCCCCAAAGTGAAGTAGGGAACATAAAAATAACATGTAAAGTAGGGAATGTAATTCCCTGTTTTGTTTTACGCATGGTAACTGTAAAACAGGGAACGTAATTTCTAATTGTGACCCATCATAACAATTAATGTGTTATGTTTGCAATTTTTACTTATAACATGAAGGCTGCTGCAAAGCTGAAGGAGTATTTTGTTGATTTTCTTTTTTTTAAGCGTATTTATATAGCAGTTGTAAAGTTCTGATGATGATCCCTGCTCTGTAGTATAATTTAGGATTTATTTTCACTTGGGGTCCTGATTTCACAGAGCACTTGAATTGTAACCTTGTTGCTCTTGTAGTATATTTGACAGTGTTGATGAGTTGTTGTCTGAGGAGAACATTGACTCATGTAGAAATGTAAACCCAGTTTCTTGATAAACTCCATAAACATGTCCAACTGCAAATAAAATAACTGTGATTTCATCTCTGTGTATTTTGGTTTTCCCTCTTCATTTGTGTACCACTGGTTATTGGTAATGCCAGTTAGTGAGAGGAACCCCTGTGGTCATGTTCCTTGAGTGACTAGAAGCAGAGTGTTTGAGATTACCTTTCAGCACTTTTTGAGTGTTAGTGGGTTTTTTTTGCAGAACTTGTCTTCAATTAGTCATAGAATCTTAACTGAAAACACATTTCTGTTAAAACAGGGAGTGGGTCTAAAATTGTTTAGGATACCTAAAATTGTTATGAGCTTAAACAGAGTAAGACATTTCAATTTAGAATGGGCTGGGAAAGGCACAACTAAATATCTTGGTCTCTTTAAATGATCCTTTTTAATCTGTGACCACTCCTAGGTCTAGGCCTTCTTCTGCACATATGTACTAGGGTTTGTAGTTGTAACGCTTGTCCAGAACATCCTTTAGATTTCTGCAAGTTTGAGAAACATGTTCTGCCTAGTGTTCTGAAGACTACATGAATGTTGTTTTGTATTCAATTTTTCTTTTCCTTTACAGTATAGACTTCCAAAAGAACAATCCAATACATAAATTAACTGAAGAAGAACTTCTGGCTTTTACTTCAGTAAGTAACTTACCTGGACTTTTTACTGAATGTATATGCAATTAATGTCTGAGTTAAGTACTAAACACTAACCTGTACATCACGCTAATCATGAAACTGTTTATAGACCAAATTTGCTCTAATAGTAAGGAGTGGGGTTTTTTCCCCTTATTTCAAGAAATTAAAGCAATGCTGAAATTTGACCCCCTTTTGAGTCATCCACGTGCAGGATAAGATTGACACTTAAAAATTTGATTTCACCTGAAAACATGTACTTGCATTCGTGTTTTAGTTTTTATTAACTATACGAATTACAATTAGTAAAGCATAAATTTTTACAGCAAACTCTTCATATTGCACTAGTGTTGAAAGTGCTCTTCTTTTAACAGTGTTCTCTAAGTATAGTTCAAAAGGAATTGCAGCATTATTCTATCAGGTTTATTCAGTTTAAATATTAGGTGTTCCATTTAGCCATGTTTCTTCCCAGTTCAACAGCTAATTTGTCTCTCCAGAAAAATTCTGTAACTTCTGAAGAACTCTTGAAAAATTTAAATTGGTATTTTCTCATTGTGGGTTGTTTTTTTTGTGTTTTGGTTTTGGGGTTTTTTTGGTCAATACTAAACACAATTTGCCTCATCACTTGATCTCTTCTGTCTTCGTGCTTTCTTTCAACAGTAGTTTATTGAGGACAGGAAGGGAGTTGCACAACATTAGGCTTCAGTTTTGGTGCAGTAAAGTAGAGGATGTTGCTCCGGTTTGCTCTCCTACCCAAACCTTGCAGTTTGAGACCCTTTTTTCATAGTAGTGGCATCTGCAAAAGTAAATTCTTGTTCGAGTTTGCAGATAGGATCTCAACAAAAGTCCCATTGATTTCAGTCTAGATTTCATCACTGACATCTGTAGTTATGTAAAAGGATTATGGACACTAATCCAAGGACCATGGGAACATTTTTATGATGGTAAAAAGTCCAGTCCTTAAAAAAAAAAAAAAAAAAAAAAAAAAAAAAAGCTAATCTTTTTATTAGATAGATGCATGTAAAATTGGTTGGTTTTTAAAGTAATGTTTGTTTAGGTCCCTATGCTAACGTTGTACATGTAAGATCTGAATGAGGAAGATGAGTGAATCTCTACAAAACAGTTTTTTACGTAGGTTTTCTTTGTGGTACATTAGATCAGCTATAGTTTTGCTCCTACAGTAGTCCTAATGCTTTCTGATGATGTATTTTCTGAGGTGTTTTGTTGTGAAGTACAGCTTTAATATATGTAAAAGATTGTGAAACTATTATAGTTTAATTTCTGTGCAAAAATAGTGTTAATACAGAAGTATACATTTTCCAATTGGACATATAACTTTCTTACAACAACAAAGACAGTTTGTCGTAAATACATATTTTTAGTGGGATCATTCTGTGAAAACTTTTTTTTTTTTCCTCATTTATTTCCTGCCAAGCTCCCTTAGAGTCTTTTTTTATTCCATGCTCTATTCTTTCCACTAACCACTGTTATTTGCATAATTCTTGGGTGAAAAAGCAGACATTATATACCTGAACCTTCAAATAAGTTCTGCACAAACTTTATTCTTTAAGATGGAGTGATACTGTGATAACAAAACGTCTTTAAAAAGATTTCCCGTATTTCCATCATAGTGTACTTTCCAGAATAATGAAACTTAGTGGGGTTTACTTGTTTTAACTCTTGAGTTTTCAAATATTTAACCACTCAGACTTTACAGCAGAGGAGAAAAAGTCAAGGTAGCACCTGTACTAGGTAAGAAAGATGATCAGCTTTACTGTCATCTTTCATCTGACATTGCTTGATGAATCATACTACCTATTATCTAAGATACTAGAGATCTGTGTTGGGCGAATTCTTCATATCGATAAGAAAATTAGACTGCATTTTTCTGCCATCTAGTGGCTGATTCCTTAAAAATCACAGGAGAGCTTTTTACCTGATGAACTTGCTCCTTAAATTTTTATTGTAGTGATACTGGGGAACTTATTCTTTTGTTTATTTATTTTTTGATGGGGAGAGTATACTTCCCTTCTGGAGCTGCTACAGCTTGCTTCATCCTTAAAAGATCAGCAGAACCACTGTCAGGAGAAAGCCCTCCATAGAAATACAGCTGAAAGATATGTGCAGACTTCCACATCACTTTGTACTCTGAGCAGCAGGAAAGAAGGGTCTGTGGCAATAAATAAACAGATATATAGATCTCTCTGATAGCGCAGAATTCAGTGTATAGCAGTGACTTAGATACAGCAGGTCTCGCGAAAGGAGTGATGCACTTCGCTCGTAAGAGGGAAGCAGCACTACGTTTATTGCAGTAAGACAGCAACTTAACAAAGTTCAATCGTAAATAAGAACAATTTAATGAGGTTTGATTGGCAAGGTTCACTCAGTTATTTACTGCATGAAGGACAGGGTCAGATGCATGTGCAACAGAGGCTCTCCCGTAGAGTCACGAGGTTCAGACTGGACCCCCTTGCTTTCTAAACTCCTTCGGAGAGGAGCCTAGGTGCGGCTGCATCCAGTCCTAGTCCCAGACTTGGTCAACGGTTTATGTCTAAGGGATTATGTGTGCAATTAGTCAGAGATATAACTCAGCAAAGTTTCATGAAGTTTGCAAAAGTACAGCATGCTATTAATCACTTACCGAGGATCTGTCGCGGGTAAGGAATCTCTCAACCTCGAGGAGTAACCTTGAGAGGCGTCCCTGCTCAAGGGGAGGTTCTGCAGTGCAGCCCGCTGCCATGCAGGAGAGCTCAGTGGGCTCTGGGCTGCCCCCTGTTTATGGGGGGGAGATGATTGACTCATAGTCATATTTGCATGCTAGACGGGCCTTAGTTGGCACATGCTCAACTAGCCCCTACATACGTGCTGTTTACAGGGAGGTCAGGTTGAGGGGGAGAGAGCACATCAGTGGGGGGGGGGGGGGGAGAAAGGAGCACACCGTCACAGCAGGTAACCTAAAAAATCTGAGAAAATAAATTTAAATATTAGAATAATGTTCTTTTAAACTTCTGCTTAACATTACCTGATTAACTGGCTATAGTAACACAGTCCAATCTTACTGTTATTTTCTCTCTTTTGATCTTGAACTATATTCCTAAAAAAACGAAGAATGGGTATGACTTGTAACCTGACAGTCCCAAATCTTGCTTGGAAAACTGAAAGCAGAAATCAGACTGTAGCTTGTGTCTTTTCAATATCAGCATCTTTTGTGGGGTTTGCACTTGAGTCTAAGATTGTAGATGGTTACTGAAGAACTTCATGGTGAAATCTTTGAGCTCTTCTGTGTCTTAGTTCTGTCTGAAGTGCTGAGGCAAGGAAATCTGTTGTCGTGGTACCTAGCCATGGTAAGAATGTTAGCAAAACCTTGATTCTTATGGTGTCCATTAGCTGAATATGTAAGTGGCACCACAAATGAATCAAATGTATTTAAGCTGTTTTCCAAGCTTCTGTACTTCCCAGTGAAACAGGCAAAAATACCTGATATCAATGCTGCCCAAAATAATTTCACTAGCATCATTTAAACTGCTCTGTGTGTGCGTGTGTGAGCAGGCATCTTCTCAGCCTACATGTGGATTCCTAAATCTGCAGGCTGGTTAGATGGTTGTCATGCATTCATCTGATATCTGCTGAAATTTATCTTTCCTGAAGAAAGGAGGGCATTTCAAGATGTCTTAGGAAACTTGAGAAATTGTAAAGCACTCTTAATAAGTCAGTGGCTCATCAGGAGACCCTTTGGCTTTGGATTGCAAAACAAATGCACATGACCAGCAGTCTCTTTATAGGAGAGGGAATAAAGGTCATGTAGTATGAGAGGGAAAGGATGATCAAAATGAGCTCAAGTAGATGGCATGGTCTTGCCTTGCATTAGGCATAGTTTGGAAAATAGGCATTCTAAACTCTCTTTTTTTATCTATTAGGACTTGAAGATTATTAGATCATATATCTATATATGTATATGAAAAATATCACACTAGCTGCTTCAGAGCCATGGTTGTGCATATGATGTTTGACAAACTTTCTGATTTAACTTACTGAATATTGCATTAAAAAGCCATTTTTGAGAGAGAAAAAGAGGGACGGTGTCAGTGAAACCCAGTGCTTCTGTTAGAATCATTTTTTTTTTCTTGCTTATAATCAACTTTTTGCCTAGAGCTTCCTTTATAGGAAGTATGATGCAAGAACCAAAGAATTTGTTCAGTACTGTGTTCACATGGAGGTTTTGTAGATTTGTTTACTTCCAGCTCCCCAGGAAAGTTTTACAATCCCTACGTATGTCTCTTTATCCCATCTTTAATTTCAACGCATTTTTTTAATGTAAAAATACATGAGTGAAATCTGCTAGGTTTGATATTAGGGAGCAGTTTTTCCCTAGAGGCTCACAAGTACATCATTGATCCTCACATATCAGTGGCCCAAATACTTTCTTGAAAAAGAAAAAAAATGCTTTTTGTAAATGAGCAAAAGGAGGATTATTAGATATTTGCTACTTGATAGTATTTGGAGTTCATTTGATATAGGTAATGCAAGTAAGACTATAATAAATAGGCGATTAAATGAACAACACTGTCATTTAAATGTACACATAACATTTCAGAATATTTTGAAAATGAATTAAAAAATTAAAGTTAAAACTTCATGTAAGATGTCTGTCATGCAGACATTATACTTTAGGACAAAAGACTAAAAGATATTTCTGAAATGTAAAAGGGAGTTTCTGGTACATATGGATGCTCCATATAACAGCTGGTAACTCTTTTGACGTGCTGTCATTTTAAGATTATGCAGGTCTTTCTGCAGGGAAATAGGTGAGAAGATATTGGATTGTGCTGCATTTTTCTCTCACAAAAGAGGAAAAAAGTATGTGGGAAAAAAAAAGTAATTGATAAGACTGGACTCTGCAATACAGGTTCTTACAGATTTATAGAACACGGAATAGTTTACATACTGGGAATGCAACTCTGTGATGCAAATTTAGCAAATTTATGATGCTCCAACAGGATATCCAGGATTAACGTTATCCCTGCCATCTGTCCTAGCCCTCGGTTTGTCCAAGAGAGATGAGCTTTTGTGGTAAGTGTGAGGTATACTTAGCCCAGTGTAGGAGAATATTAGTTATTTCTCTTTTTAGTCTCTTGTGATCAAGGGACTTCTAGTGATAGCAACGGTGTTAAGCTATAGGGAACAGAGGAGAGAAAGCAAGCACAAATGGTGGAACGGAAGCCTCTTGCTTTGTGCTTCCCACATCTTAACCCCATATTCGTATCCTTTGGAATCAATAGAGTATTAGAAGGAAAAGAAAAGGGACCATGGACAATTTTGTTGCATTAGTTTGTTATGCTCCTGAGACTACTGTCATTTATGGAAATTAGAGCAGGTGGTTTCTTTTTTATGTGGTAAAAACTGGGCAAAGGAAGCTCTTCTGCGTATGGACATTTTCAGCATGTGAGATCTCTTCCTTACTTTTAAAGAGGGGGGAAAGTAGTGCAATAGCTTTCATTTTGCTCAGAGTATAAAACTTAAATTATTCACCTTCTTCTAAAAAAGATATCTGATATTTCTGAAATTCTTCATATAATACCATGAAGAAAACCAAGGTCAGATCGGGAAGCTAGAGACTGTGGAGTGGGTCTGTCAAAATCCAAGGAATACTGCATAGTCCAAAGATGGACTCGATGGTAATGCTTCATGCGTTTTGGTTTTCCAGTGTTGAGCTCCTAATTCCATAAGAGACTATTTTTACTAAGGAATTTGAGAACTGTTGGCCTGATTTTTCAGAAGTGAGCATTTACTGAATGCAATAGAAACTGATGGTGTATGGTGCCTTTGAAACTCGCAGCAAAGAATAATAGTGCACGTTTTATTGAGGTTGTGTGTGTGTGTGTGTGTGTATTCATATATGTATTTTTTTTCTGCCTTTCACTATAAGAGGGGCTGTGGGAAGAGGGTGGAAATGGGAATGCTTTGTTTCTCTCATCTTTTGTATTGCATTTGTGATATTAATGTGGAACTAGGGAGCGATCAAATCAGGGCACGTGATATTTCTGATGTTAAGCCTTCCTATTAAAATCTCTGTAAAACTAACATGCCAATTTGGTTTCTAAAGAGAAGTTGTTTATATAGCTTAAATAAAAGCAGTACATTTTTCTCTGCTGAGAAAATGGCTGTAGTTTTCTTTAAATTTTATAACTAGCAGGAGTACTGAAATGCTCATTAGGAGTGCCATGTGCTTCTACTGTTGTAACTTTTGTGGCTTTATAAAAAGTCTGTCTTTTCTTTTCTAAGCAATGTTGCCCATTTTGAATAGGCTCTGTTGGTTACGAGATTTTAACACTGCAAAGACTTTCTTGTTGCAAAGCCCTGCTAGTGCTTGTAAGAATTTTTTTTTTTTTGAGGTAAATGAATCAAAGCTATTCTATTCTTTTTTTTCTTCCCTTCTTTCTTTCATCCTAAGCACTCTTATTCAAAGGTCTGAATCATTTTCCAGGAATGTCAGGATCCAAATGGCTGCTGCTAACTTAATGCGTGTATGCTTTCTGGCCTATCAAGCATTGCTAGAAAATCAGATTGGGCGTAGCAGAAGAGAAATTGCCTCTTTCTGCTGGACCATCGTGTGCAAAGGCTCAACTAGATTTCTTGGATCCTTACTCACCCAGTGTCTAGTACTTCTGTTTACGGTGTATGATGGGCAGGAAATTAAGCTAGTGTTACCAGTTATTTTTGCTGCTGTTGTGTTCTGTTTGTTCAGTTATTTCAGGTTAAAAAAGCTGGCTGCTGTAGTACATGTGTTGCTGGGGCAGGGGGAAAGCTCATGTTCCGTTCCAAAACTGGGATTAAGGAACCATCTGTTTGAAGTTGTTTTGTTTTACAAACTATCAGATTTCAACCTAATTGACACTTTCATCCCTTTCAACTTTGTTCTCCTCTGTGGTCTGCATTCTTCCCGGAGTCCCTGGGACACATCATATCTTACAGGAGATGCTGCCTGCTTTATTGTGTCCCTCTTCGACTGAGTAGGAAGAAATTGTGGACAGCACTTCCTTTTCAGAATAGTCTGCTCGTTCGGGTAATCCGCATGGAATTACTCAAGCGACAGATTTTAGTGGTCTCAGGGAAACCACAGCAGTAAAAGAACAAGAAAATCATGTTTAAATATTAATAAATTATTTGCTTGTCTAGGGTTTGAGAAGTTAAGCAAGCAAATTTGATGACAGTAACATTTTTTCCCACAGCAGCCTTTCTTCCCCCCTCGTCCTTCCTCTTTATCTATCAACAGCTCACTTATTTTTCTTAGCAGCCTCTCTGACAGCTGGTTCACATGTTGCAGGCTTCCCTTCCCCCTTTTATGTTCTTCACCAGTTTTAACTATTATAATCTACTTTGACAAGAAAGTTTTGGAGTTCATTGCAATAAGATGATGAAATTAACCCCCCTGTTCAACAAAATGTTGTTTGATGTATCACCTGAAGGAAATGATCTCCCCACTCTGTGCAGTGTTGAATATTCTATTTTTAACAATATTCTGATGATCAGTTCAATTCCTATATTATCACTAGTAGTAGTCGCTGTATATTTTACTGATCTGCCTGTTTAGCGGGGATGGGGGCAGTGCAGGGGAATATATCAAACGAGTGGTAAATCTGAGTCTTCCTCTTGTGGAAAGTAAATTTACATTTTTCTTCTTTCATTCTATGTGAGGAAGAATTACTCTTAAAGTTTATTTAGCTTTCCTGATGTCTTGCCCTCATCTCCTCTGCCTGATTTTAGAATTGTACCTTCATTTGTCCCATTCCTAATCCAACACCTCAAGTATTACCCTAACCTTCCTTCTTCCATAGCGCCTGAAAAATCAAGGTGACTGAATTCTTGTTTGCTGGTCATTTGCTCCTGTCTCTAAGCATCTGAGTTTAATTTTCTCAGATCATATCACGTCCATACTTTGGACTAGAATGTTTCTTGTATTAGTGCCCCAAACTGTCTTTCTGTTCTGCATTAAAGATGAAATATTTCAAGTAACATACTTTTTTGACTTATTACAGAATTTTGGATATTTTCAATTAGAATGCCATAGGCATTGTGTGCAGTCATGAAATATGCATTTTTCCTTTGCCTCAAAAGATCTCTGAAGTGCAAATCTGATATCCTCAGTGACACTTTAGTGATAAATAAATTGAGTTTTCTTTTCTTTATAACTGACTTTTTAGATAGCCAAACTATTGGAAGGAAATTCCAATTGATATTTTCTTCTGAGGATTTCTTAATGAGCAATTTAAGAATTTTTGGGG